>NC_092727.1:88528554-89128554 GCF_047496885.1 Scyliorhinus torazame
TATTTACCTGGAAATTGTAGCCAGCTGTAAAAAAAACTTCTATTTTTCTATTTCCCTCTCTTTTAAGGTGTCTTTGATCAGCCTGACTGCAAAGATCCTTGGCTATGATGAATTAGGACCCATTAAATCCCTCCGGACACTGAGAGCCTTGAGACCATTGCGAGCTTTGTCACGGTTTGAGGGAATGAGGGTAAATTAATCTCAATTGCAATCAAATGACATTTTTTTCAATCAGAGTTGCTGCAAAATGTTCTCTTTGTCGCACTTCATGTTAAGAAGTCTTACAACACCAGGTTAAAGTCCAACAGGTTTGTTTCGAATCACTAGCTTTCGGAGCACAGCTCCTTCCTCAGGTTAATGAAGAGGTCGGTTCCAGAAACATCTCTATAAACAATGATGTCAATGTCAATGATGCAAGACGATACTTTGAATGCGAGTCTTTGCAGGTAATTAAGTCTTTACCGTTTCCAAACGGAGCAACTGGAGAGAGGGATAATCAGGTTAAAGAGGTGTGAATTGTCTCAAGCCAGGACAGTTAGTAGGATTTTGCAAGCCCAGGCCAGATGGTGGGGGGTGAATGTAACGCAACATGAATCCAAGGTCCTGGTTGAGGCGGTACTTAAGTGTGCGGAACTTGGCTATAAGTTTCTGCTCGGCGATTCTGCGTTGTCGCGCGTCCTGAAGGCCGCCTTGGAGAATGCTTACCCGACGATCAGAGGCTGAATGCCTGTAAAGACTTTGTCATGTGAGAGTACCTTTAAGACATGGATGTTTAAGCAATGTACCTTTAAGAAAACAGTGATGTCAGAGAGTGGGTGGGGCTGAGCTCAGGTCAGCCAGTTTGCAGGTTTTTAGTTTCAGTTTAAAAAGCAGTGTGTATGTCTGTGTGTTTCCAGAGAACTGCAAGTTTTGAAAAGAGCTGTGTGTGGCTGTGTTTTGCAGTGAGCTGGATCTTTCCCATGAAAGACTATCTCTGGATCATTTGGGTGATTTAAAGTAACCTGATGTGATACTGTTTAAAGGTGTTAAGTCTCTTGGAAGTTTGAAGGAACAGTTAAGGAATTATTTACTGTTGCAATATTTTCTGAGTTATCTTTGAAGTAAGGAGTGTTAAGAGATCCAATGTGTATTTAAGATGTTAAGTTGAGTTCATGGAATAAACAGTGTTTTGTGCTTAAAAACCCACGTGGCCATAATTGTAATCCCACACCTCGGGAAAAAGCCGCTTGCTCAGAAAAGCAACAAATACATTAAAGGGAGAGGTTGGTTGAACTCCATTATACATTTTGGGGTTTTGAAAACACCTCGCCCATAACAACTTAATTATAGTTATTCAGACATAGAATCATAGAATAATAGAATTTACAGTGCAGAAGACTCTCATTCAAAGTATTGTCTTGCATCATTGACTTTGTCTGTATATATGTTTCTGGAACCCACCTCTTCATTCACCTGAGGAAGGAGCTGTGCTCCGAATGCTAGTGATTTGAAATAAACCTGTTGTACTTTAACCTGTGCTCACCCCAGTCCAATGCTGGCATCTCCACATTATGGCACTTCATGTTGTTTAGAAAGCATCAGTTAATCGTTGATGAACTAGCCTGTGGTTTCTTTTGTGCTGTTTGAAAGCTAAAAAGGTTGAAATGAAAGACTCATTTCCAAAAGAGTTATCCCTGTATCTTATAGGTTGATATTACCATTCTTCTCAATCTAACTTGGATTTGGTATAAATGGCTGCTGGACTGTTTATATCAATGTTTAGGAACAATATGGGCAGCACAGTGTGGTGATAAGTCTATGCGCAGTTCTGTAGATAGTTAGCAATGCGACCTCCAACCAGCTGGTGGCATTCGACATCCAACACAGGACATGATATACCCGCCAGTTGGTAGTAATACGTACGAAAGGAAGGTCGCACTTAGAGTAGTTCCAGAAGTGTTCTCTGAATTCATTTAGTAGCCATTGCCTGCATATTAATCTGTTAGTTATCTTTCCACGTGTTTGTTAATAAATCATCTTTCTAGTTAAACAACTATATGTTCTGACTTCCGGGTGCGGCAATGACCAGCTGAGTCGCACGTTTCGGCAGCTGCCGTTGGAACGGACTTTTGGGCTCTTAATAGGAGCCCCAACGGCAATTTAAACGGCAAAAACACTGTGCGGTAAACCAGAAGGGAATCCCCCCAGACACGCATGGAAAAGGGAGAGGATAGCGGCCGGATTGCGGAGGATCCTCTGGAGCAGCGGCAAGGAAGGGAAGCTCGAAGCAAGATGGCGTCGGAAGGTGGCCGTTTGCTATGGGGCCCGGAGCAGCAAGAGGTCCTGCGGCGCTGTGTGGAAGAACTGAAGAAGGAGTTGAAGAAGGAGCTGTTGGCCCCGATATTGCAGGCGATTGAAGGACTAAAAGAGGAGCAGAGGACCCAAGAGCTGGAGCTTCGGGTCGTGAAGGCAAAGACTGCTGAAAACGAAGATGAAATACAGGGCCTGGTGGTGAAGGCAGAGAGGCACAGCATAAAAGGTGTGTGGAGAGGTTGGAAGCGCTGGAGAATAACTCAAGGAGGAAGAATTTAAGAGTCCTGGGTCTTCCCGAAGGCGCAGAAGGGGCCGACGTCGGGACATATGTGAGCACGATGCTTCACTCGCTAATGGGATCGGAGGCCCCGACGGGCCCTTTGGAGGTGGAGGGAGCTTATCGAGTTCTGGCGCGAAGACCAAAGGCTGGAGAAATACCTTGAGCTATAGTGGTGAGGTTTCTCCGCTACAATGACAGAGAGACGATTCTCAGATGGGCGAAGAAAACTCGGAGCTGTAGGTGAGAGAACGCGGTGATCCGCGTATACCAAGATTGGACTGCGGAGGTGGCGAGAAGGAGGGCAAGTTTCAATCGGGCTAAGGCGGTGCTTCACAAAAAGAAGGTCCAGTTTGGAATGTTGCAACTGGCGAGATTGTGGGTCACACACCAAGGGAAGCACCACTACATTGAGACGGCAAAAGAGGCGTGGACATTCATTGTGGACGAGAAGCTGGAATAGCCTGGCGAGAGAAAGAGCATTTGGGACAAAGTGGTGGTGTGATTACAGGGGACGGGGGGGGGGGATGATTTTTCAATTTGTTAATTTTGTGATCCTGTAACTTTTCTCTCTTCCCCATGTTGGGGGGGGGGGGGAGGGGGGAGCATGAGGAACTGTGGGCGCCGGCCATTAGGGGCGGGGCCGAGTGGGAAACGCGGGCTTTGTTCCTGCGCTATGGTAATTATGGCGGGAACAGGGACGCAGGAAGGAGGGGGCCTCGCACAGTGGAAGCCGAGGATAGGGGGGGAAGCCGAGGTCAGCCAGAGTTTGCTGACTTCTGGGAGCAACATGGGGGGTGCAACTACGCTAGAGGGGGATCTAGCGGAGGGGGGTGGTTAACTGGGTTGCTGCTGCTAAGGAGAAGGGGGAGCTGTTATGGGATCGGGTGGTCGAGGCGGGAGGGCACCTTCGGGGGGATATACGGGTACGTGGGAACCGGGTGAGGAGCTGGGTTAAAAAAGGGGATGGCTAATCGACAAGCGGGGGAGGTAAAGAGCCCCCCAACCCGGCTGATCACGTGGAACGTGAGAGGGCTGAACGGGCCGATTAAAAGGGCACGGGTACTCGCACACCTAAAAAAATTAAAGGCAGATGTGGTTATGTTGCAGGAAACGCATCTGAAACTGATAGACCAGGTCAGACTACGTAAAGGATGGGTGGGACAGGTGTTTCATTCGGGTTTAGATGCAAAGAATAGGGGGGTGGCTTTCTTAGTGGGGAAACGGGTACTGTTTGAGGCAAAGACGATAGTGGGGGTAGATATGTGATGGTGAGTGGCAGATTGCAAGGGGAGGCGGTGGTTCTGGTGAACGTATACGCCCCGAACTGGGATGATGCAAATTTTATGAGGCGTATGTTGGGACGTATCCCGGACCTGGAGGCGGGAAAGTTGGTCATGGGGGGAGACTTCAATACGGTGCTTGATCCAGGGCTGGACCGGTCGAGGTCCAGGACCGGGAGGAGGCCGGCAGCGGCCAGGGTGCTCAAGGACTTCATGGAGCAGTTGGGAGGGGTAGACCCCTGGAGATTTAGTAGGCCTAGGAGTAAGGAGATTTCATTTTTCTCCCATGTTCACAAAGTATACTCACGGATAGACTTTTTTGTCTTGGGAAGGGCACTGATTCCGAAGGTGACAGGGACGGAATATACGGCCATAGCCATTTCGGACCACGCTCCACATTGGGTAGACCTGGAGGTAGGAGAGGACAAAGAACAGCACCCACTCTGGAGAATGGATATGGGCTTATTGGCGGATGAGGGGGTCCACTCTGGAGAATGGATATGGGCTTATTGGCGGATGAGGGGGTATGTTTAAGAGTGAGGGGTGTATTGAAAGGTACTTGGAGCTTAATGACAATGGGGAGGTTCAGGTGGGAGTGGTCTGGGAGGCGTTGAAGCCGGTGGTCAGAGGGGAACTGATATCCATAAGGGCACATAAAGGGAAGCAAGAGGGTAAAGAAAGGGAGCGATTGTTGAAAGAACGTTTGAGGGTAGACAGGCAATATGCAGAGGCACCGGAGGAGGGACTGTACAGGGAAAGACAAAGGTTACATGTGGAGTTTGACCTGCTGACCACGGGTAAGGCAGAGGCACAGTGGAGGCGGGCACAAGGTGTACAGTATGAGTATGGAGAGAAGGCGAGTCGGCTACTGGCCCACCAATTGAGGAAGAGGGGAGCAGCGAGGGAGATAGGTGGGGTGAGAGATGAGGAGGGAGAGATGGAACGGGGAGCGGAGAGAGTGAACGGGGTGTTCAAGGCATTCTATGAGAGGTTATATAAGGCTCAGCCCCCGGAAGGGAAGGAGGGAATGAGGTGTTTCCTGAATCAGCTGGAATTCCCGAACGTAGAGGAGCAGGAGAGGGCGGGACTGGGAGCACAGATTGAGATGGAGGAGGTGGTAAAAGGGATTGGGAGCATGCAAGCGGGGAAGGCCCGGGACCGGACGGATTCCCGATGGAATTTTATAGGAAATATATGGACCTACTGGCCCCGCTTTTGACGAGAACCTTTAATGAGGCCAGGGAAAGGGGGCAGTTGCCCCCGACTATGTCGGAGGCGACGATATCGCTCCTTTTGAAGAAGGATAAAGACCCGCTGCAGTGTGGGTCCTACAGGCCCATTTCCCTTTTAAATGTAGATGCTAAGCTTCTGGCCAAGGTGATGGCGACGAGGATAGAGGACTGTGTCCCGGGGGTGGTCCACGAGGATCAAACTGGGTTCGTTAAGGGGAGACAGCTGAACACGAACATACGGAGGTTGCTAGGGGTAATGATGATGCCACCACCAGAGGGGGAGACGGAGATAGTGGTGGCGATGGACGCCGAGAAAGCATTCGACAGAGTGGAGTGGGATTATCTGTGGGAGGTACTGAGGAGATTTGGTTTTGGAGAAGGGTTTATTGGATGGGTACAGCTGCTGCTGTACAGGGCCCCGGTGGCGAGTGTGATCACGAACAGGCAGAGGTCTGACTACTTCCGTCTTCATAGAGGGACGAGGCAGGGGTGTCCCCTGTCTCCGTTACTGTTTGCATTGGCGATTGAGCCCCTGGCCATAGCACTGAGGGGCTCCAGGAAGTGGAGGGGAGTACTCAGGGGAGGAGAAGAACACCGGGTATCTTTGTATGCAGATGATTTATTGCTGTATGTTGCGGACCCAGTGGAGGGGATGCCTGAGATAATGCAGACACTCAGGGAGTTTGGGGAATTTTCGGGGTACAAATTGAATATGGGGAAGAGTGAGTTGTTTGTGGTGCATCCGGGGGAGCAGAGCAGGGGAATAGATGATTTACCGCTGAGGAAGGTAATAAGAGATTTCAGTACTTAGGGATTCAGATAGCCAGGAGTTGGGGAACCTTACATAGGCTTAATTTAACACGATTGGTGGAACAGGTGGAGGAGGATTTTAAGAGATGGGACATGGTGCCCCTGTCACTGGTGGGTAGGGTGCAGGCGGTCAAAATGGTAATCCTCCCGAGATTCCTTTTTGTGTTTCAGTGCCTCCCGGTGATGGTCACGAAGGCTTTTTTCAAGAAAATTGAGAAAAGTGTCATGAGTTTTGTGTGGGCCGGGAAGACCCCGAGAGTGAGGAGGGGGTTCTTGCAGCGTAGCAGGGATGGGGGGGTGCTGGCACTACCGAGCCTAAGTGAGTACTACTGGGCCGCCAATATCTCAATGGTGTGTAAGTGGATGGGAGAAGGGGAGGGAGCGGCGTGGAAGAGATTGGAGATGGCGTCCTGCAAAGGAACCAGCCTACAAGCACTGGCGACGGCGCCGTTGCCGTTCTCCCCGAAGAAATACACCACAAGTCCAGTGGTGGTGGCAACGCTAAAAATTTGGGCGCAGTGGAGACGACATAGGGGAAGGACGGGAGCCTCGGTGCGGTCCCCGATAAGAAATAATCATAGGTTTGTCCCGGGGAGAATAGATGGGGGATTTGGAACAGGGCAGAGAGCTGGGGTTGTGCAACTGAGAGATCTGTTCGTAGACGGGACGTTTGCGAGTCTGGGAGCGCTGACGGAAAAATATGTGTTGCCCCAAGGGAATGCATTTCGGTACATGCAACTGAGGGCATTTGCGAGGCAACAGGTGAGGGAATTCCCGCAGCTCCCGACGCAGGAGATTCAAGATAGAGTGATCTCAGGGACATGGGTGGGGGATGGTAGGGTGTCGGATATATACAGGGAAATGAGGGACGAGGGGGAGATCATGGTGGATGAGCTGAAGGGGAAATGGGAAGAAGAGCTGGGGGAAGAGATTGAGGAGGGGCTGTGGGCTGATGCCCTACGTAGGGTAAACTCGTCGTCCTCGTGCGCCAGGCTAAGCCTGATACAATTCAAGGTTTTGCACAGGGCGCATATGACCGGAGCAAGGCTCAGTAAATTTTTTGGGGTAGAGGATAGGTGTGGGAGATGCTCGAGAAGCCCAGCAAACCACACCCACATGTTTTGGTCATGCCCGGCACTGCAGGGGTTCTGGGTGGGAGTGGCAAAGGTGCTTTCGAAGGTGGTGGGGGTCCGGGTCGAGCCAGGCTGGGGGTTGGCTATATTTGGGGTTGCAGAAGAGCCGGGAGTGCAGGAGGCAAAAGAGGCTGATGTCTTGGCCTTTGCGTCCCTAGTAGCCTGGCGAAGGATATTGCTTATGTGGAAGGAAGCCAAACCCCCGGGCATGGAGACCTGGATAAATGACATGGCAGGGTTTATAAAACTAGAACGGATAAAGTTCGCACTAAGGGGTTCGGCTCAAGGGTTCACCAGGCGGTGGCAACCGTTCATTGACTACCTCGCAGAACGATAAAGGAAATGGTAAGGCAACAGCAGCAACCCAGGGGGGAGGGGGGGGGAGGGCTCGGGCAGGTCCTCAGGGGTGTTTTTGTATAGATATTTGTACTTGGTTATGTATATTGGATTGTTTGATTTTATCTCTGGAGAGTTATTATTTTTGTTATGGCAGTTGCCAGTTAGTTTATATATTATTTATTTATTTGTTAAAACGGTCACTGTTATATATATTGTTTTATTGTTGTAAAAAGGTAAACTTTTGTATTGTTTTGTTTGACCGGAAAAAATTTGAATAAAATATATTTTTTAAAAACAACTATATGTTCTCTGTACATCACAGAACACATGCATGGTGGCACAGTGGTTAACACTGCTGCCTCACAGCGCCAGGGACCCGGGTTCGATTCAGACCTTGGGTCACTGTCTGTGTGGAGTTTTCACGTTCTTCCCATGTCTGCATGGGTTTCCTCCAATGGTCTGGTTTCCTCCCACAGTCAAAAGATGTGCAGGTTAGGTGGATTGGCTATGCTAAAATTGCCCCTTAGTGTTCAAAGATTGAATGAGGATGGGCTGTGAGAATGAGCTTAGGTAGGGTGCTCCTTTGAAGGTTCGGTGCAGGCTCTATGGCCGAATGGCCTCCTTCTGCACTGTCGGTTTTGTAAGGGCCACGAAGAATCCAGCACGAGTTTTAAGGATACAAAGTATTAACATTTATTTACTATAACAATATATACATAACAGTAGCAGTAACTTCCCTTGCTACCTTCTCCTTCCTGCTGGTTCCTGAACTGGCCAGCTTATTTATACTAGGAGTTTCTCCGCCCCCCTCATTGGGGAAGTTCATACTCCCACAGGATTGTGGGATAGTCATTAGTCCCCAGCCAATCGTAAGTAGGCAGGTTATAACAGTCGGGATTCTATGAAGTGCTGGATACTCTGATGGTCAGTGTATGTGGTGATAATCCGTCATGAGAAATGCAAGGTTTTATTGCGATGATCGGCTTTCAAACAGTGAAATGTGATGGGGGTGAGGGGGAAAGTGGAGGAAAAGAACAAAAGTGACAAACTTTTGATAAGGTGGAGGGCAGAAATAATTAACTAACAAAAGAGATGATGATACAAGGCAAAAGGGGGAGGACAATGATACAAGAATAGAAAGTAAAGATGAATCAGTGAAGATGTACATAGGCCGGGAGTTTTCAGATGATAGTTTTCCTGCCCCAGCTTCAAAGAAGAACAAATCGACCCCCAACCCCGCAATTAGCTGGAGGTAGAATGTCCACCCCTCTCTCGGGAAGAGGTCCAACCAATCTGATTGACCGGCAGCTCTGGGGCGGGATTCTATGACCCCCTGCCGGGTCAGATAATCGCCGGGGGGGGGGGGCAGCGCGAATCCCACCCCTACGTCAGCTGCCGTATTCTCCGGCGCCGTTTTTCTGGTGTGGGCAGGATTCACGCCACGCCGATCGGGGGCCGTTTTCCGCCCCCCCCCCCCCGGCAATTCTCCGGGCCCCGATGGGCTGAGCAGCCGTCCTTTTTTGGCCAGCCCCGCCGGCGTGAATCACTCAGCTCATGTACCGGCGGGACGTGGCAGGTAAGTTGGCTGGAGCAGTCCTCGGGAGGCGCGGGGGAATCCAACCCTGGGAGGGGGTCTTACAGTGTCCTGGCCTGCGATCGGGGCCTTCTTCCGTGGGGGCACTTCTTCCTTCTGCGCCGGCCCCTTTAGGGCTCCGCCATGGCTGGTGCAGAGAAGAGCATGTGCCCAATACGGCGGCCGGTCTGCACATGCACGAGATCAAGCTGGCCCTTTGGCGCATGCGCGAACTCGCGCCGTTCCTTCGGTGCCGGCTGGTGCAGCGCCAACCCCTCCGGCGTCCACCTAACCTCCATGGCAAATTCCGCAGTTTCGGGGGCTGTTGACGCCGGAGTGGTTGGCGCCGGTTCTCCCGTCGGCGTGGGGACTTAGTCACCAGAAGGGAGAAACCCGGCCCTGAAGTCCTTGCAGCACCAGAAGCTGTACTGGCTACTGCTGGAACTACAAGCAGTCTCCAGAATCTAAGTCCTGGGCCGAAATCTTCCAGTCGCGACCACATCAGGAATCATTCTGGGTGAGACGGAGAATTCGGCGGACAAGCAAAAAGCCCGTTGACCCCAGGTAGGAATTTCCAGTCCTGGACCGGGTGGGAAAATCCCACCCCTGGAGGTCGGGTCTGGGTAGGTGTGGCGGGGGAGTGGGGTGGTGGGGGGAGGCTCTCAGGGAAGGGAAAGGAGGTGAGGCTTGGGGTGGCAGAGGGGGCATGTTAAACCCAGTGCTCAAAGATTCCTGTAGTTTCTGTGGGCAAAAGGTGACCGACTGTCAACTTTCCACCTTGCACAAAACTAACATTGCTAATGAGCCATTCATCATGGAAACTGTAATTTCTCGTTTTCGTTCATTTAAGTGAAAGCAAAGCGTGTTTTTATATACTAAGTGCCAAATAAATGGATAATCTACCCCAGTATGTTATAGCGGAATTACAAAGTAAATTGGAGTGTAATCTTTCTCAGGCAGACAGTTAAAAATGAAAATAAAGCACTGGTGTTGAATAGAGAAGATGCTTCCACTGGTGGAGGGCCCACAATCGATCAACATTAATGACTTAGGCAAAGAGACCAAGAGTAACGTGTCCAGGTTTGCTGATGATACAAAACCTGACGGAGGGGCAATGTCAACAGTGAGATTGTCTCAACAAGGCTGCAAAGAGCTAGAGAGGCTGCAAAGAGTTTAAGTGAGTGTGCAACAAGGTGGCAGAGAGACAATAATGTGGGGAGGTGTGAAGTTATTTACGTTGATTATTAAAACAATATTTTTTATAGGGTGTGAATCTTTCAAATCTTTATGTTCAGAGAGGCTTGGGTGTACTCATACAAGGAATACAGGAACTATCAAGCAGGTATAGCAAACAATTCGGAAGGCAAATGACATGTTGACCCTTGTTGCAAGGGGATTGGAGGACAAGAGTAACGAGATTTGGCGACAATTGTATAGGACATTGGTGTGAGCTCTGGCTATGGGCTTTGGACTCCTTATTTAAGAAAGGATATTCTTGATTTGGTGGTGGCACCACAAATACCCATTAGATTGGTTTCTGGGATTCTATGTTGAGGGGCGGTGTAAATTGGGCCTTTACCTTTTAGAGTGTTGAAGAATGAGAGGTGCTCTCATTGAAACATATAAGGTGCAATTTATTTTTATAAATTTAGAGTACCCAATTTTCTTTTTTCCAATTAAGGGGCAATTTAGCCTGGCCAATCCACCTAGGCTGCACATCTTTGAGTTGTGGGGGCAAGCCCCACGGAGACAGGGGGAGAATGTGCAAACTCCACACGGACAGTGACTCGGGGGCCTGCATCGAACCTGGGTCCTCAGCATTGTGAGGCAGCAGTGCTAAGCACGTTGTGACCATGCCGCCCATAGTGTGCAATTTAATGGGGAAAATCGGAGTCCCGTTTTGGGTGCGTTTAGCAGGGTGTTTCTCGGCACCTGCAGCCCTGAGAATGACCCTGCTCGCAAACGGGACTTTTCTGGTCTTGGTGAGAAAAGCCCCACCAAGGCCGCCCTTACCTTCATTTTATGCACTGACGAGCTCAGTACAGAAAGTGACCAGGCGCCATTTTTAAATACTTCTCTGATTTCCCAACTTACTTGTTAAGGGGTCCTCGAGCCTCCCTCACCCTACCTCATAAGGACAGAGCATCTGCGTGTCGGATCCGGGCATGGGCAACCTACCCGGCGGGCACATTAGCGCTGCCAGCCTGGTGCCATGGCAGTGCGCCTGCCAGAGTTCCCAGGTGGCAGTGCCAGGATCCAGGCTGGCAGTGCCAAGGTGCCCAGGTGGCAGAGTGAGGACCAGGGTACCACACTGCCCAGAGCCCGAGCACCCTGGGGCCTCCAATGACCTGGGAGACCCTTGGGAACCCCCCCACCCAGGTGCTGTTACGCCTGGTCCACGTTTGTGTGGACCAGTGCTAAACGGCACCATGACGAGGTCTCCCAGGTACGGGCATTCGATCCCAGGCCTTGCGAGACTCCGGTGCAGAGATACTTAAGTGAGGCTAACTACTCACTTAAATATGCAAATCTGGATCGCGCCCAGTGAGGACGAGATTCAGATTGCGACGTCTGCAAGATCTTATTGGATCTCGCGAGGTGTCCCGAATGTCACCAATATTGCGAGAGGCCTCTTGCAAGATTTAACAGCCTCGTCACATCTTGTGTCGGGACAATATATAAGTTTTGAAGTGGTTTGACAAGGTAGACTGAGAGGTTGTATCCCCTGGTTGAGGAATCTAGACCATGATGACAGAGGGGGGGGGGTGGGGGGCATGCACAGTCTGCAGGATTAGGGGCCGATAATTTAGCTCATTGATGAGGATAAATTTCTTTACTGAGAGGGAATATTTGGAATTCTCTATCCCAGAGGATTGTGGATGTTTCTTCGTAGAGTATATACAAGACTGAGATAGGCGGACACTTGCTCCCTTAGGGAATATGGAGAGTGGGTTGGAAAGCGGAGTTGAGGCAGGAGATCAGCCATGATCCTACTGAATAACAGGATAGTTTACTCCTGCTCCTGTTTTTAATGTTCATATGTTCAAAGCCAGAGACCATAAAGATACCATAGCCACTAATAAATCCAATAAAGGTATCTTTACTCAGAGAATGGTTACAATGTGGAATTTGCTCCCACAAGAAGCAGTTGGAGGGAAAAACATAAATATATTTATAGGGAAGCTAAATAAATACATGAGTAAAAGAAAAAAGCTTATGTGATTGTGTGAATTGAAGAGAGACGGGAAGAAGCTCATGTAGAACATAATCATTGGCATTGGACGGATGGGTCGAACGGTCTGTTTTTGTTCTGTAAATGCTATGTACTAACAAAACAATGAATAAGCATTTTCTTTGTTGTATATTTGGAGGAACTTGGATGTATTTTAAATCCTGAGTTTATATTGTGTCTTTTTAGGTGGTCGTCAATGCACTGGTTGGTGCAATCCCATCCATCATGAATGTGCTTTTGGTTTGTCTCATCTTCTGGCTGATTTTCAGTATAATGGGAGTGAACTTGTTTGCTGGAAAGTATTTCAAATGCATAAACACCACAACCTCCAAAATATATCCCATTGATCAAATAAATAACCGTAGTGATTGCATTGAACTCATTGCAATGGCGCCCGATGAAGTGCGATGGGTCAACTTGAAGGTCAACTTTGACAATGTTGGTCAAGGATATCTATCCTTACTTCAGGTGGTAAGTAACCCCATACCTTTGTTGCAACAGTTGATTTGCTTAATTTCATGTTTGCACTGACAATAATGGTCTACCAAGGTGGCAGTTGGGGCAATTAAATGATGCTTGGTGACTCATTAATCGGGTGGGAAAATCAGGCAGGACTTCAAGTTCTCATCACTATCTTGCTGGACAATGATCTGGCACAAAAGTTGAGTGAGGACAGGGTTTACTATAGTTGTGATAGTCTTTCATTGACAGGTAACCTATTGACATTCATTCTTTAGATTCATCGCTCTCATAGTTCAGAGGCACATACATCTATAGCCTTATCACAGAATCACAGAATTGTTATGGCTCAGAAGAAGGCCATTTGGCCCATCGTGCCTGCACTAGCTCTCCAAATGAGCATTATGATTTATTGCAATTTCCCCGTACCCTTGCGCATTGTTTCTCTTCAAGTAATCATTGAAAGCCCTCTTGTTATTGGTCAGAGTTGATAAAACTCCAAAGTATATCAAGGAGTTCACCTGACCTACAACTGTTTATTTTGGTTACAATGAGCACAAGGGCCTGCCTTTCAGGTGTTATTCAACAGAGGTCTTAAGCACTTTCAATCAAAAACAAAGTTTATTCTACAACTTTAGTTAACTTCAATAAACACACACAGTGATCATTTTATCAACGACCAACATAAATACCCCACACAGCTACAGTATTCGATGTATAGCCCTTAATAAATTCCCCCTATAGCTGTTCCAATTTAATAACAAGATCCCATAAACCAGAAACCCCTTTTCAGAGGTGTGCCCCAGCACACAGCACTGAAGACCTGGTTTGGATGCACTTGTGTCCTTTCCAAAACAGCACGTTTGAATTTCTTCCAGAAAACAGGGGTGGGATTTTCCCAAAGGGAGTCTAAGTGCTTACGACGGACTAAAAACCGGAATGTTTTACTCCGGCGTCGGCGCCCGGTCCCAGACCCCAATTCTGGGTCCTCCGTGGGGCTGGCAGGGGCGTGGCACGATTTGCAGGGGCAGGGCCTCGGCGCGGCGTCGGAGAACCGGCACCGCGTAAAAGACGCGGCGCCTTGGGTCCCGTGCATGTGCAGTTGGGCCAGCTCAATCCTGCGCATGTGCAGTTGGGCCGCGCCATCCTGCGCATGTGCGGGGAACTTCTTACGCGCGCCGGCTCCAGCCCAAAATGGGGTCGGTGTTCAGAGACTGGCCGCGCCGGTAAGTAGTCCCGGGGGGGAGAGGCCGGCCCACCGATTGGTGGGCCCCAATCGCGGGCCAGACCCCATCAGAGCCCCCCCCCTGTTGAGGGAGCCCCCCCCAAGCGTTCCCGCAGAGTTCCCGCCGGCAGCAACCAGGGGTGAACGGCGCCGGCGGGACTCTGTTGTGTTGGAATGGCCATTCGACCCATCCGGGCTGGAGAATCGGTGGCCCCGCCGATTCCAGTGGCCGGCGCCACGCCAAACGCGCCGCCGACGTTGTGGCGCGTTTGCTCCGATCCTCCGGCCTGGCGCTGGACTCGGAGAATCGCTCCCCAGTTATTTATTTTCAAGTTATCAAGCAGTCTGGATAACTCACGTTGGGAGAATGCCGCCCCTGTTTTCTGGAAGAAATTGAAACCTGCTGTTTTGGAAAGGACACAAGTGCATCCAAGCCAGGTCTTTAGTGCTGTGTGCTGTGGCACACCTATGAAAAGGGGTTTCTGGTTTATGGGATCTTGTTATTGAATTGGAACAGCTATAGGGGCAATTTGTTAAGAGTTATACATAGAGTACTGTAGCTGTGTGGGGTATTTATGTTGGTAGTTGATAAAATAAAGATAGAGGGACACTTATTTTTTCAACCTGTGCTGTACAAACTAGTTCAAGCTCAATGCGAAAGTAAAACTCAGAGCCACAGCCCAGCTCCCAACTCAAAAACGAAAGTAAAAAGCCAGAGCCACCGCCCAACTCCACCCACACAATGACATCACTGAAGCCATGTGATAAGACAAAAACATTTCTTAAAGGGACACTCCCATGACATTCTTGAATACCTCGATTGAATCTGCCTCCACCACACGAACAGGCAGTGCATTCCAGAACCAGATCAGTCCTTCTGTGAAAAAGTTTTTTCTCACATCGCATTTGCTTTTTTGCAAATCACTTTAAACATGTGCTCTCTTCTTCTCGATCCTCTTACAAGCGGAAACAGTTTCTCCCCATCTACTTTGTCCAGTCCCCTCATTATTGATTTAACAAGGTCCAGCATATGGATTGTATTAGAGATAAATTAACCATCAGTAAGACTCCAGAGCTGCAATGGATCCGAATATGAAAAATTATCTTGAGTTTTGGTTTCTGCTCATGAATATGTGCATCGTTATTGTGAGTCAAAAATTGCAACGCTGATGTCAACTAGAATAAACATTTGAGAATGATTTACATTTTGAAAATGTGCAACTGTGTGCACTCCCTGTTAACTGTGCCTTTATAAGTTTGTCTGTCCACAATTATATTGGAAATGGCCTCTGCAAACTGATTACACTGTAATTACACTCTCACCTCAATGTTGTGTCTCATTTCCTCAGCCTGCACTCACTCCAGAGGCATTTTTAAGTAGCAACTAACTTCACTTCCCTGTTTGCCGAAATGTGAGGTTTTGATCATTAACTTCAATAAACATATACAATTGAAGGGCTGTGTAAAACTTAGATCTACATATATGGCTTATGATTTATCCCATGCCCTATACTCAGCTTTACCAGTGGACACGGTGGCACAGTGGTCAGCCCTGCTCAGTCCACAGATGCTGCCAGACCTACTGAGTATTTCCAGCACTTTCTATTTTCATTTTAGGTTTCCAGCATCTGTAGTATTTTGCTTTTGTTCTTAAGATCAGTCTGTCTTAAAATAAGGGCCGGGATTCTCCCCTACCCAGCGGGGAGGGGGGTCCCGGTGGGATGGAGTGGCGTGAACCACTCCGGCGTTGGGACGCCCCAAAGGTACGGAGGTCTCCGTACCTGTAGGGGCCAAGCCCTCACCGTGAGGGGCTAGACGCGCGCCGGAGTGGTTGGCGTGCCGCCAACCGGCGTGGAAGGCCTTTGGCGCCACGCCAGCCGGGGCCGAAAGAACTGCGCCGGGCGGCGGAAGTCCGCGCATGCGCGGGGAGCGTCAGCGGCTGCTGATGTCATCCCCGCGCATGCGCGGGGGGGTGTCTCTTCCGTGTCGGCCATGGTGAAGACTGTGGCCGAGGCGGAGGGACAGGCCCGCCCGCGGATCGGTGGGTCCCGATCGCAGGCCAGGCCAGCGTGGGGGCACCCCCCGGGGCCAGATCGCCCCGCGCCCCCCCACAGGACCCAGGAGCCCGCCCGCGTTGCCAATCCCGCCGGGAAGGTAGATGTTTTGATTCACGCCGGCGGGACTGGCAGGACAGCAGCGGGACTTCGGCCCATCACGGGCCGGAGAATTGCCGGGGGGGACTTGCCGACTGGCGCGGCACGATTCCCGCCCCCGCCGAATATCCGTGCCGGAGAATTCGGCAACCAGCGGGTGCGGGATTCAAACCTGCCCCCGGCGATTCTCCGTCCTGGCGGGGGGTCGGAGATGTTACGTAATGGGTTAAGAGACATTGCAATTAGTTGTCTCATTTATGTTAAGTATCCACTAATTGACACTGATATGTAAAGGGGCTTCAGGTGGCCTCTGGCAGATGATGTATCGTGAGAGTTTTGTGCAAAGGCTGTTGGAATTAAATAATGTGTGTTTGTGAAAAAGGAACAGAACTTTAGACTCTGTGATACAGCAACTAAAACGTCTAACAATTATAGCAGAGGATGGTTGCTGTGTAAATGTGAAGGTTTGAAAGATACAACTTTTCCAGATCAAACCAAGGAGTGAGTGAGAAAAGAAAAAAAAAGAAGGGATATATGGCTGAACAGAGGTTAAAGATGGCTGGATTTGACTATCCGCCCTTATTTTCTGAAAGGGAATCATACGACCAATGGAGAAGTGCAGTAGTTATGTGGACTAAGGTAACTGCTTTGGGAAAGAGAAAACACGGTATGGCATTGGCTCTTTCTCTACCATATGGCAGTAAAATCCGAAACAAAGTGCTTTCTGAGCTGGAATTGGAAGAGTTAGACTCAGAAGAAGGTCTGGAGACTTTATTACATTAGATGGATAAGATTTATAAGAAAGATTGTCTTGTTAAGTGCGTATGAAGCATGGTCGGATTTTGATAAGTTCCGGAAAATGGAGGATATCTCCATGGAAGACTATATAATGGAATTTGGCAGACTATATAAAAGGCTGCAGAAACACAAACTGGAATTTCCACAGTCTGTGTTGGCCTTTAAATTACTTGACTGTGCTAGAGTGAGCAACATGGATAGGCTCCTGGTTTTGACAGGAATTCAGTTTACTGATAAGGATACCTTATTCAAACAGATGACAAAAACTTTACAAAAGTTTCTGGGGAAACATTCGATTCCGATGGCTCTGATGACCCAAATAGGTCAGCCTGCAATAAGGCAGAATTTGGAAGATACACTACTAACAGGATGGCGAAATCGTATGGCTACGAACAGGGCTCAAGACTATAGAAGGAGACCGAGACAAGAAAATTATGAAGACAGAAAACCAGTTAGAACCTACAATAGGTAGATGAACCCCAGAAATGCATGGGGCATGATAAATCGATGTTTTTGATTTGACTCTCAATACCATTATGCTTTCAACTGTCCAACTCGTTATGATAGAGTGTTTGAAGCGACACATGACACGGAAGAGTCAGAAGAGGAAAAAGATAGTGACCAGAAAGAAGGCATTGTCCTATTGACAAGCAGTTTTACGCCGATGATGAGGGTGTTGGTTGCAGAATCCTTCAACTGTGCTGTATTGGACAGTGGCTGCACATCTACTGTGTGTGGAATTGACTGGTTAAAATGTTACCTGGACTCTTTGAATGCTGAAAATCGTAACAAGGTTAAGGAATTTGAAAGTTCCACAAGTTTCAGGTTTGGCGATGATAATACTCTGAAGTCGCTGAAAAGAATGGTGATCCCTTGCAATATTGCTGGAGTGAATCATTTCATTAGCACGGATGTTGTATCAAGTGAGATACCTTTGCTTCTGAGCAGACCGTCAATGAAGAAAACACACATGAAATTGGATATGGAACAAGATAAGGCAACAGTTTTTGGAAAGACGGTGGACTTACAACTTACACAGTCGGGACACTATTGTATTCCATTACTGACAAATAATATTTAAAGCAGAGTGGTTAAGGATGTGTTAATGGCAGTTGAAAATGGGACTTTAGCTGATAAAAAGCTTGTGGTATTAAAACTGCATAGGCAATTTGCACATCCGTCTCCTCGGAGGCTGAAAAATGTATTAAAGAATGCAGGGGTAAGGGATGACGACTATACTAAACTGATAGAACAGGTTAGTGACCGCTGTGAAGTTTGTAGGAAGTATAGAAGGACACCAGCACGATCGATAGTAACCCTACCTTTGGCCAGGGATTTTAACAACATTGTGGCCATGGACCTTAAGATCTGGGATGAAGCAAATAATGTATTTATTTTGCATTTTGTAGATTTAGCAACCAGATTTAGTCAATCAACGATTGTACGAAGTAAAGAAAAGAGAGTAATTCTGGATCAAATCGTGGAAAAATGGATAGGGGCAGGAATGGGTCCACCGGCAAAATTCCTTACGACAATGGGGCAGAATTTGCTAATGATGAGTTTAGGGATATGTGTGAAAACATGAAAATCAGAGTTCTGAATACGGCTGCAGAAAGCCCATTTAGTAACGGTGTCTGTGAAAGAAATCATGCTGTCATTGATGACATGCTTTGGATCTTTTTGGCAGATCGACCAAATTGCAGGCTAAATTCAGCTTTAGCATGGGCAATATATGCAAATAATTCATTGCAGATGGTTGGGGGCTATCGTCCTTCTCAATTAGTGTTTGGTAGAAATCCTAAAATTCCGTCCATTTTGGATGACCACCCTCCAGCTTGGGAGGGGACTACAATTAGCTCTGGTTTTGCTGAACATTTAAATGCATTACATAGCAGTAGAAAAGCTTTTTTGGAAGCAGATGTCTCTGAAAGAATTCACAGAGCTTTAAGACATAACGTATGGCCATCAGATGCCGTTTTTCAGCAAGGAGGCATGGTATACTATAAGAGAGACAATTCTAATGGATGGAAAGGCCCAGGGAAGATCATAGGCATAGACGGCAAAACAATTATTTTGCAACATGGTAATCAAACTGTTAGGGTACATTTGTCAAGGATAATGGGTACAGATTACAAATTTTCAAATTTAAACAGATCAGACAGACATGACGAGGAACCAGAGCCATCTGGTACGCATGTGTTACAGAACTATGAGGACCAGTTAACTGATATAGACAGGGTTTCTGTGGAGGAACACAACACTTCTGATGAATTAGAACAGGCCATTTTTCTGAAAGGGCAAAAGCCAAAAGTTGGTACAAAAGTGACATACTTGCCTGAAGGGTCTAGTCAATGGAAGGATGCAACTGTTATTAGTAGAGCAGGGAAGGCCACTGGAAAGTATAAACATTGGTTGAATGTACAGCATTCAGGAGAAGGAGTCAAGACAATGGATTGGAAAAACGAAGTTCAAAAATGGAGGGCACGGAAACGCAGTGCCAGTTCAGATAGTACATCGGATAGTGAACAAGTCCGCAGGAAAAGGTCGAGAACTATTGAAAGGACATCCCACAGCAGAAGGGAAAGATCAAGCAGTAGCAGTACAGAACGAGATACCAGGCGGGAGAGGGGACGTAGTTTATCAAGATCTCGGAACATGAGTAAGACTACGAATACTAATAGGAGTAGAAGCCCACATGCACGTGAGATTTTGGTGGCTTCAAATAAATTAGATGAAAAAGTTATCAAAGAAGCTAAACAGCAAGAATTGCATAGTTGGAGTGAATTTGGGGTCTACGCGGAAGTACGGGATAGGGGACAAAGAGCTCTATCCCACAGATGGACTTGCACGGAAAAGGTTCTTCCGGATGGAACTTATAAGGCAAAGGCCAGGCTTGTGGCAAGGGGATTTGAAGAAAACTTAGAAGATCAGGATTTAAGGGTAGATTCACCTACAGCAGGAAAGGTTATTTTAAAGATCTTCTTGGCTCTATTAGCCACAAAGGCATGGGAATGCAAATCTATAGCTATAAAAGCTGCCTTTTTGCAGAGGCATCAGCTCCAGAGACATTTTTCTCCATCCTCCTAAAGAAGCAGCTAACACAGAAGGGGTACTCTGGAAGTTGAACAAATGTGTATACGGATTAAATGATGCACCTAGAGTCTGGTATTTTTCGGTAAGGTCAGTTTTGTTAAAGTTAGGCTGTTGCCAGTTGAAAGCAGATCCTGCAATGTTTTACTGGCACTATAAAGGAAATCTTTGTGGCTATTTTATGATGCATGTCGATGATTTTTTGTGGGATGGGACTAGTGATTTTGAAGCTATTGTAATCTCTGGTTTGAGGAAAGAATTCAGGGTTGGAAGTCAGGCTTCCTGTGCATTTAAATATATTGGACTGGAAATTGGACAGACTACATTAGGGGCAACTTTACGTCAGCAATCTTATTTGGAAAGCATCAGCCCAATAGCAATTAGTCGTGGCCGAGTTTCACAAAAAAGACGCAATGGTTTCAAAGATAGAAAAAGAGCAACTGCGAAGTTTAATTGGGCAACTGAACTGACTAGGTAGACAGACTGGACCGGACGTGAGTTTTGATGTCTTAGAGTTGAGTACAAAAATGAATGATCCCAAGCTGGAAGACATAATAAGCGCAAATAAAGCGTTGGCCAAACTAAAAATGCAGGAGTGTGTTTTGAAGTTCCCGGTTTTAGGTGACCTTAGGCACTTGAAACTCATAGTTTATAGTGATGCGTCCTACGCAAATTTATGTGATGGAGTTTCAAGTGCAGGAGGTTTTATAATTTTCCTTTTGGGGAACAATGGTAAATGTTGCCCGTTTGTGTGGGAAACAAAGAAAATAAGGAGAGTGGTAAAACGCACTTTGGCTGCTGAGACGTTAAGCCTTGTAGAGGCGGTGATGTGGCTTTTTCTATAAGTATGATATTGACAGAAATTTTGGGATTAGGGGATTTGAGTAATATACCTATTGACTGTCACATTGACAATAAATCCCTGTGGGAAAATGTGCACTCTACAAAAAGTGTCAATGAAAAGAGGTTACGGATAGACATCGCAAGTTTGAAGCAGATGTTGGACAGAGGGGAAATAACAAAAATTAAATGGGTCGACAGGAGCTATCAACTGTCAGACTGTTTTACGAAATTGTTAATGAAGAGCGCTTGTTTCTGTGACTGTTTTTTTTCTCTCGTCCAAACAAAAAAAAGGGAGGGAAATCATGTGTGAGTTTTTGAGTTTCTTGGAATTTTGTTTTCACCTAATTATTTTTTTTCTCCAAGGAAGGGGAGACTGTTAAGTAATGGGTTAAGAGACATTGCAATTAGTAGTCTCATTTATGTATAGTATCCATTAATTGAGACTGATATGAAAAGGGGCTTCAGGTGGCCTCTGGCAGGTGATGTATAGTGAGAATTTTGTGCAAAGGCTGTTGGAAGGAAATAAATGTGTGTTTGTGAAAAAGGAACAGAACTTTAGACTTTATATCACAGCAACTAAAACGTCTAACAGGAGAATCCCGCCTAAGGTTCGAATATGGCTTATGCTAAAATAAAAACAGAAAATGCAGGATAAATTCAGCAGGTCTGGCAGCATCTTTGGTGAGAAAAACACAGTTAATATTTCAAGTCCATATGGCCCTCCTACGGACTGTTCTGGAGAAGAGTCATATAGACTCAAACCATTAGCTGTGTTTTATTCTCCTCAGATGCTGCCCCACCTGCTGAATTCATCCAGCATTTTCTGTATTTATTTCAGATTTCCAGCATCCACAGTATTTTGCTTTTATATGGCTTATCATACTGTTCGGGAGGGGGACTTGAAGAGTAAGATCACACCTGGGTTCACAGTGCAGTTTCCATTCTAGTTGCAAAGGGGAGTTCATGACACAAGAACTGGGAGTCGGGTTGAGGTTAAAGCAGAGAGTAGTCCTATTAGTCCTATCTTAGATTGGGAGGCAACAATGGTGAGAGCTTAGGTTGGCGTTCTCAGCCATGGACGGTCACGTGAAGAACTGGTAGCCACCAGAGTGACAGCAGGCAAGGGTCAGGCAAAATTGGATTGCAGGCTTAATTTAGTATCTTCAAAGTGCATAACACTGTGGAGAGCACTATACCATCTACTTTGGAGACTTATTTGGGAGTCACATGCCCCAGTCGTAGATAAGCAAAAACACCACGCACCTTGGAGGTCTAGCTTGGAATACTCATTCCAAAGTAAAAGGCGTTGATAAATGTAATCATGACAAAAGCAATGGCCGGGAATTTCTGCAACCCCCCCTCCCATACGGTTTTCCTGTGCTGGATGCGGAGAGCCATTGCCACTGCTGAGAATTTCCGGTCCAGCCAAAGTCTACAGGCTGTTGCATGTCTCGCCCACTTCCCCAATGAGGAACCCGCAACGGGGGGTCAAATTCGGCGGGACCAGATGATCCCACCAGTAAGATGTCCCGCCCAATCTGAGGGACAGATTTGGTAGAAAAAGAAAAAGGCATGCCACTAAAGTGTTAAAAGAGTTGTGACATTTGCAAGAACTGCATTCATATACAACATTTTTGATACATTCTAAATATATATATATATTTATGTGAATTTGTGTATGTGCATGTTTGTGTGCATGCATACAGGTGTGTGTGTGTGTATGCATGCATGTGTGGCCGTTTGTTCATGCGCCTGTGTTTATGTGTGTGTGTGCGTGCATGTATCCATGCCGATGTGTGAATGTGTGCATTAATACAAGCAATGTTAGTTCTGACTGGTTATTTTGCAGAAGATATTTATTTCCAGTATCAGGTGTCATGGCTGATGATGATAGCTACTAGTCCATGCTGGCTTTCCAGTAAACAATTTATTCAGTGCCACTCCCCAGCTCGATCTCCGTGACCACACAAGTTTACTCCCTTCCAGTGTCCAACTAAAATCCTTTTCAAATCCTTGATTGTCTCCACTTCCAACTCATGAGCAGCGAGTTCCGGGTCATGAATGCTCGTTGTGTAAAAACGCTCCCCCTGCATCACTTGCCCAAACCTTAACTCTCGGTCACCTAATCCTTGTACTACCAGCTAATGGCAACATTTTTTTCCTTGCCGACCTTATCCAAACATGTCATAATCTTTTACAAATTTATCAAGTGCTCCCTCAATCTCCTTTATTCGAAAGAGAACAGCTCCAGCTTTTCCAACCTTGTAACTAAAATCCCCCATCCAGGAACCATTGTGGTAAATTTCTTCTGCACTTGCGCAAGAACTCTCACACATTTCTAAAGTGTGGTGACCAGAACTGCACACAGTACCTCAGTTGGGGCCTAACTAATGCTTTATAAAGGCCCAGTACCGCTTCCCAACTTTTATATTTAGTGCCTCTATTTATGATGCCCAAGATCATATATGATTTGCTGCTCACGCTCTCAATATTTTCTTCAAAGATTGATTCACATGCACCTCAGGTCCCTCTGTTCCTACACATTCTTTAAAACTATGCTATTTAGTCTATGGACATGACTTACCGGCCGTGTCGTGCCCCCATGTGGGTTAATGGAGGCACAGCCTGGCTGGTAGATGCCGGGAGTGGCCTCTTCCGGGATATACCTGGCTCAACATGCTTCGCGAGATCTAACGGGATCTTGCGAGATGTCACAATCTGAATCTCATCCATTGTGGGATCAGTATGTGCCAAATCTGCATATTAGAGTGAGGCAGCTAGTCTCACTCCAATATGCAACTTGGCTGATATTCTGAGGCTTTAGGACTAACCGCTTGACCTCGGAGACCTTAGGTGAGCGCCGTTCAGTATTGGTCGTCTCAAACGGGGACCAGAGACCCCTTATAGATGAGTTGGAGGTATGGGTGTCGCATTGGGACGGTCGAGAGATCGCGTCCCGATCTCCTGTACTGAGGAGTTCTGGCAGCAGAGCTCAGTGCAGGAAATGGGTCTATGTGTGGCCTCGGCGGAGCGTTATAGTCCCATTTGATAGCTGTCCCGTTTGATAGCTGCGAGCACCAGCAAACACCCGGCTAAATGTGCTCGGCAAGGGACTCTGTTTGCAAATCGGTTAGATTGCGCCCAATATTTCTCCTCCCTATCCCTTCTGCCAAAATGCACCCCGCTCAGAATATGACCTTCTTTGTCACCTTCTTTGTCACGAATAGGGCTCATTCCATCTCTTACAATTCTTCTACGCCACAGAAGATTTTTGGGTTAGCTTTATGTTTTTTTAAAATAAATTCAGAGTACCCAATTATTTTTTTTCCAATTAAGGGGCAATTTAGCATTTACCTAACCTGCACACCTTTGTGTTTGTGGGAGCGAAACCCATTCAGACACGAGGAGAATGTGCAAACTCAGCACGGACAGTGATCCAGGACCGGGATTCGAACCCGGGTCCTCAGCGCCGTACGCAGCAGTGCTAACCACTGTGCCACCTGTCGCCCTTTGGGTTCCATTTTATGTTGAATACTATTTTATTTTCATATTCTCTTCTTGCCAGTCCCTTTACCTCCCCTCTCAGCCTATTATATTAAGTCGGAGCTGATGCATTTCCAGTAGTGGTGGGTAGCCAATTTGAGTTAAGTGTCAATTTCTGGACAGATTGGACATGCAGCCAGAGCATCAAAAACTGGCAGGCACCTGGAGGTGGTTGGCAGCAGCAGGACAGAGGGTCCATGAGGCCCTCCCACAACCCTGATGGATCTGCAGGCATCAGCAGGTCACTGCTGCACGGATATACCATCAATTGATTTTATAAACGTTCAAACTTCTCAAGAAGGTGTCTTTAAGAGGGAGGAACCCCTGTGGCCCTCCCCATATAGCGCCACCTCTGCTGGTGGGGCTGCTCTACTTCCGAGGCTGCAGGTCCTCTGATTGGGAGTGACTGCTGTTCATGATTGCCAAATGTGGGATCGGGACTGAGAAATGATTCGA
Organism: Scyliorhinus torazame; assembly: GCF_047496885.1. Lineage (NCBI taxonomy): Eukaryota > Metazoa > Chordata > Chondrichthyes > Carcharhiniformes > Scyliorhinidae > Scyliorhinus > Scyliorhinus torazame. The sequence goes on from NC_092727.1 coordinate 88,553,293, forward strand.
TTGTTTTTAAAGGGGACAAGATCCCGCTCAGAAAGTGCTGAAAGCACAAAGCAGGATCATTTGTATCAAAAGAGAAGTCTAGGCCTGTTGCCTTGGGGGCACCGTTCTCCAGGACTGCCCTCTTCTGATAACCCAATATAAAGCTCTTAAAAAGTATTGTTCAAGACAAATATCAAAGCAAGTTATACAGCACCTGTACACAAAAAAAAGATAGAATAAAAACAAAATATTTATCGATAACACTCACTGTTTCACTATTCTGCCCACTTTAGAATAACAATAACAAAGTTAGTGGCAACATAATAAATTTTATCTGATCCAAAACGAGCCAGTGATAGTAAGATAAAGTGCTATAAAGCTACCTACTAACTCTTGTTAACAAGAAGACGTAGATTCAGTCGTATTACTACACATGAAAGGGAATTTGATTAGTATTTGCAAGAATGATTGCAGAATGTCAAGGAAATGAAACGCAGCTCTAGCTGAAGATCTAGGACCAACACAGGCACAGAACCTGTCAGTTCTGAGATTCGATAATGCAACAATGAATGTCTGTCATCTTCCCTCTTCTTGGAATCACAGAATTTTTGTGGCGCAGAAGGAGGATATTCAGCCCATTCTGCACCGGCCATTCTCCAAACAAGCTTCATGATTAGTGCCACCCCCGTGCCTTTTCCCCATACCCCTGCACATTGTTTCTACTCAAATAATCATCTAGTGCGTGTCATGATATTCAAACACACATCACAACACACACATCATGATAGACAGACCAACAGACCAATTAGCACACATAACACGACAGCCAATCACAGACAAGAGCAGACACAGTATAAGACAAGAAACATGACACCTGCTGGCTAGTCCATCTGGAGACAGGACAAGGCCAGGACCTCATTAACAAGACACTCACACAGTCACCACGTGCTGAGTACCAAGACAGATGTGTAAATAACTAGTTGGAATAGAACTGCGTTGTACCAATCGCAACCGTGTTGGTTCGTCTGTACCTCAGAGCACCCAACACCTCATGGTACCAGTGAGTAAATCGATACTTACCGGCAAATTTGCCATCCTGAGCCATGGACACCCACAACAAACCGCAGCCGTTGAAAGTCGTTGGGAACCTGGGCACCAACTGGAAGCTCTTCAAGCAGCGATTCGAACTGTTCATGCGAGCCAACGAAAAACAGGGCGCCTCGGACGAAACAAAGATTGCCATGCTCCTCACTACCGCAGGCCAGCACGCCATCGATGTATACAATTCCTTGGTGTTCGCGGAAGGCGAGAACAAATCTAAATATGACACGGTCCTCCTCAAGCTCGACCAGCACTTCAACGTTGAGGTCAATGAAAGCTTTGAGAGGTATATCTTTCAGCCGCGCCTACAAGGTAAGGATGAGCTCTTTCAGTCCTTCCTGACGCACCTCCGCATACTCGCGCAGTCCTGCGGTTACGGCACCACCTCAGAGTCCATGATCCGGGACCAGATCGTTTTTGGCGTTGCCTCCAGTGGCCTACGCCAGCAGCTTCTAAAAATTAAAGGCCTGACCTTAGCATCTGCAGTGGAAGCCTGTGTCCTGCATGAAAATGCGACCAGCCGCTATGCCCAATTTCAGGCGACCGAATCGGCACGGAGGGGGTCCCAAGTGATCGAATCGGCAAGCCAGGCCGCCCACGAGGCCGAACGCATCCAGGCAATCGAGTTGCTCCCGGCCCGCGGCCCGGACGAGGGCAGCCGTTTTGCGCGCTTTTTGAGGCCTCCCGTGTTTGTGCGCGCCAAAACCAACGGCAACATTGAGGGGCACACTGCGAAGGCGCGCCCGACGCAAGACCGAACTGCGCATGTGCAGTGGCGTAACGAACGCCATGACGTGCGGCAACTGTGGAGCTGCACATTTAAAAGGGCAATGTCCTGCAAAAACCCGACAATGCCTACGCTGTGGCAAGATGGGCCACTACGCTGCCTACTGTCGAGCGGCTCAACCTGTGGATCTTCCACATCTCCGACAACCTCGCAGACACGTGCGGACCATCCAGCCTCCACATCACGACATCCAAACCGACGACACAGATGACCAAGACGCCTTCCGGGTTGCAGTCATTGATGGGTCAACACCGAGTCAACACCATCAATCCGGCTGATGAATGGAGTGCCACCCTGACGGTCAACCGATCGCCGATCACTTTGCACCTGGACACTGGCGCATCCGCCAACCTCATAGCATGGTCAGCATTCTATTCCATGAAGGTCAGACCACCAATCCAGCCATCCCGGAGCACGATGGTCGACTACAATGGGAACGTTATCCCGGCCATGGGATCCTGCCAGCTCCAGGTGACACACAAAACACACACGGCCACTCTCGTTCGAGATAGTTGGCTCATCGAAGGACTCCCTGCTGGGCGCACAGGCATGTAAGGCTCTCCACCTTGTGCAACAAATTCTTTCCCTCTCTCCAGACGGCACGTCTGACTTCCCGGATGCTGAGTTCAACGCACAGCTCCAATCGCTCCTCGCCCACAACCAGGAGGCATTCGAAGGCATGGGAACACTGCCATACACATACCGAATTTGCCTCAAACCGGACGACATCCCGGTCGTTCACGCACCTCGCAGGGTTCCTGCGCCACTTAAAGACCGCCTCAAGCTGCAGCTGCAGGATCTCCAGGACCAAGGGGTCCTATCCAGGGGTCACGGAGCCCACGCCATGGGTCAGCTCCATGGTGTGTGTCAAGAGGCCCTCTGGCGAGCTCCGCATCTGTATCGACCCCAAAGACCTCAATAATAACATTATGCGGGAACACTATCCCATACCCAAATGGGAGGAGATCACCAGTGAAATGGCCCAAGCGAAGATATTCACGAAACTGGATGCTTCTAAAGGATTTTGGCAGATCCAACTGGACCCGTCCAGCCGAAAGCTATGTACCTTCAACACCCCTTTCGGCAGATTCTGCTACAACCGGATGCCATTTGGCATCATCTCGGCATCCGAGGTCTCCCACAGAATCATGGAGCAGATGATGGAAGGCATCGAAGGGGTCCGCGTATATGTGAACGATGTCATCATCTGGTCCACCACAACGCAGGAGCACATACATCGTCTCCAACGCGTTTTTGCCCGCATACGGGAAAATGGCCTGCGCCTCAACCGAGCCAAGTGCGCCTTTGGCCAGACCGAATTGAAGTTCCTGGGGGAACCACATCTCCCGGTCAGGGGTCCGTCCGGATGCAGACAAGGTGAGCGCCATCACAGCCATGCCGCAGCTGGCCGACAAGAAAGCTGTCCTACGATTCCTTGGCATGGTCAACTTCCTAGGGAAATTCATTCCCAACCTTGCCTCCCACACAACGACTCTGCGCCACCTCGTCAAAAAATCTACAGAGTTCCAGTGGCAACACACACACCAGCTGGAATGGGAGGAGCTCAAACACTAACTCACCACGGCACCAGTGTTGGCGTTCTTCGACACGTCTCGTCCCACCAAAATCTCAACTGATGCCAGCCAATCCGGCATTGGAGCAGTGCTCCTGCAGAGGGATGACACGTCGTCATGGGCCCCGGTTGCCTATGCATCGCGGGCTATGACCCCCACAGAGCAGCGCTACGCGCAAATCGAAAAAGAATGCCTGGGCTTGCTAACCGGTTTAGACAAGTTACACGATTATGTCTATGGTCTTCCACGGTTCACGGTCGAAACTGACCACCGCCCCCTGGTCAGCATAATAAACAAGGACCTGAACAACATGACCCCTCGCCTCCAGCGCATCCTACTTAAACTCAGGAGGTATGACTTCCAACTGGTCTACACTCCAGGAAAGGACCTCATCGTGGCGGATGCCCTATCCAGAGCAGTGAGCACGCCGCCAGATGCGGAGGGGTTCGTATGTCAGGTCGAGGCACAGGTGGCCTTGACAGCGGCAAATCTGCCGGCTGACGACTCCAGTCTGGCCCGCATCCGCCGAGAGACAGCGGCCGACCCCCTTTTACAGCGAGTGATGCGCCACATGACGGGAGGATGGCTCAAAGGGCAGTGCCCGCAGTTCTATAATGTACGAGATGACGTAGCCATCATTGATGGGATCCTTCTGAAGCTGGACCGGATTGTGATTCCGCACAGCATGCGCCAGCTGGTTCTCGATCAAATACACCAAGGCCACTTGGGGGTCGAGAAGTGCAGATGGAGGGCCCGAGAGGCGGTACACTGGCCGGGCATCAGTGACGATATTGCCAACATGGTGATCAACTGTACAACCTGCCCAGGGTTTCAGCCGGCGCAACCTCCTGAGACGCTTCTGCCCCATGAGCTGGTGACGTCCCCCTGGGCAAAGGTGGGTGTCGACCTATTTCACGCGCTTGGCATGGACTATGTTATCATAGTGGACTACTTCTCCAATTACCCAGAAGTCATACGCCTGCACGATCTGACGTCGTCTGCTGTCATCAGGGCCTGCAAAGACACCTTTGCTCGCCACGGCATTACGATGACTGTCCTGTCGGATAATGGGCCCTGTTTTGCCAGCCATGAATGGTCGTCCTTTGCGGCCTCGTATGGCTTCACACACGTGACGTCCAGCCCTCTGCATCCCCAGTCCAATGGAAAGGCGGAGAAGGGCGTTCACATTGCCAAGCGGCTCCTCTGCAAGGCTGCTGCTGCCGGATCGGACTTTCACCTCGCCCTGCTGGCCTATCGCTCGGCCCCACTAGCCACGGGTCTCTCGCCAGCACAGCTGCTGATGGGTCGCGCCCTCAGAATCACTGTGCCTTCCATCCTGGCACCAACAATAGACCATGCTCCGGTACTGCATAGGATGCAACTGCAGCGCGATCGCCAGAAGAGATCGTACGACACAAGGGCAACTGATCTTCCCTCCCTGGCCCCTGGAGACAACGTCCGCATTCATCTACCAGACAGTGGCTGGTCAGCACCTGCCGAAGTTCTCCGACGCGTGGTTCCCCACTCGTTCCTGGTACGCATGCCGGATGGATCCGTGCGTAGGCGCAATCGGCGAGCCCTTCGCCTACTTCCACGCTCGCAACGGAACCATACACAGACGCCGTGTCCTCCACTGGTTCCTGATAGCGACTTTGTGGAGCTGCCATATACCATGCCCCTTCTGTCGCCGCCCGTGGCCAGGCTCGCACCTCAGCCGGTGGTTCTCGACCCACCCTTAAGGCGGTCAACCCGAATTCGTCGCCCACCTACTAGACTGGACTTATGAGCCTGTTCACACGTCAAATTTTAGCAACAACTGTATTGTAACATGTTACTGTTTTATCATTCCAGGTCTCGTTTGATCGGACCACATTTCAACGTTCTTCTTTTGTTATGGTACAACCTCGTTAGCATGCCACACCTGACATCGCCCCTTGTATATAGTTATGCCACATGTACATGCTGTAAATATCACGCACACACACCTTTAGCTGCACTCAGGACACATTCATATTTATAACCATGTAGGCACATAATCTTGTAAAAAAGGGGGATGTCATGATATTCAAACACACATCACAACACACACATCATGATAGACAGACCAACAGACCAATTAGCACACATAACACGACAGCCAATCACAGACAAGAGCAGACACAGTATAAGACAAGAAACGCGACACCTGCTGGCCAGTCCATCTGGAGACAGGACAAGGCCAGGACCTCATTAACAAGACACTCATACAGTCACCATGTGCTGAGTCCAAGACAGATGTGTAAATAACTAGTTGGAATTAAACTGCGTTGTACCAATCGCAACCGTGTTGGTTCGTCTGTACCTCAGAGCACCCAACACCACAGTGCCCTCTTGAATGCCTTGATTGAACCTGCCTCCACCAGACTGCCAGGCAGTACATTCCAGACCCAAACCACTCGTTGTGTGTGAGAATTTTTTCGACAGATTTTATTAGTTTTCATTACAATATTTTAATGTTGCAAATAATTTAAAGCACTATATAGAGCTAAACAATATATAAGATGAGTTATGCCACAGAACTTCATGATACTGAATGTTCAAGGCATTCTGATATCATGAGGTCTATTATTTTTTAAACTGACTGCTGGGAAGTAACATTAATATTGATTAATGATGTGAAAGAAAATAGCTTGTGACGAAGGATGTAGTACACTACCTTCTTAATTTTGTTCCAAATAGGCAACCTTTAAAGGCTGGATGGAAATAATGTATGCAGCCGTTGACTCCCGTGAGGTGAGTAGTTGCTCTCTGTTAAAAGCTTTCATTTAAAACATTCATAAGCCTGTACAAATTAAATTTTTGATTGTGATTGAATACGTTCAATGGTTTTAAACCTCACACATTAAAAGCAGAGGAAATATGATGGCTTTCTCTCTCTCTCTCTCTCTCTCTTTCTATTGTTAACCAACACTTCCTTTAATTGGCTTCCTATTGAAAAATATGTATGCTTAGAGCATTCTATACATCTCATTTCTGCGCCTGTAGATGGTGGAATATTACCACACCAATGTAAACGTTCTATTGTATTTTCAGAATTACATCCTCAGCTCAGTATTGTTTCTATTAAAGGCTTCAAGGGGCATGGGGATAGCGCGGGAGTATGGCGTTGAAATAGAGGATGAGCCATGATCATATTGAATGGTGGAGAAGGCTCGAAGGGACAAATGACCCACTCCTTCTCCTGTCTTCCATGTTTCTATGTGATCGACAGCCCAACATGTATAATTTCCACCTGTCATTAAATCATGTGTCCAATTCTTGCAAATAATAGAATTTTAGATGATTTGGTTTTTTGGCCAAACTCCCACTGCGTCTATAGATTTCCCCTTCAATGTCGTTCACACCAAAAGAGAATCATTTATTGGTGAGTAGATTCAATCAAATGCAGAATCAAAAAGATTTTTAGGGGGGATGGAGAGAGGGGTCTGAGCTTCTGCTCAATGGGGGATTGGCAGCGGTTCCCATTTCATTATTCCATTCAGGTGAGAACTCTGAGGCCATGGTGCTTTCTCTTGGTAAGAGGGGCACAAGCAATAGCACAGCAAAGACTGTGGTAAAGAAGAGTTTATCGTGAGAAGCCAGCGCTGGGTTAACTTGCTTTGTCAGCCAAACAGCAAGTTGGAGGGTTGAATTAGTAGACTCCTGTTATTACTCACAATTATCTTTTTAAGGCTTATGCTTGATGGCAGTTCGAGGCAACTGAGAACTATCCCCTCAGATGAGACATTTGAATCTAGATTTCTATTTGTTTTTTCTATAATTTTGTGCAACCTCTGTCTCCTCTCTTTCTACTATATGTCTGACACTGCCTATATTTGTTATGGCATCTATCTAATTTTAATATGTATTTTTTCTGCTCTATCTTTCTTTCTGGAAAGCAATATACTTGAAAGGCAAAATTTACAGCGCTGTGAAGGAAAAAAAGCAAGAGATTGGAATTAATTGGGTAGCTCTTTCAAGGAGCCAGCATAGGCAATGATGGGCTGAATGGCCTCCTTCTGTGCTGCCTGACTCTATCACTACCAAATTGTTGGCCTGTGCAAGTTCAGAAAGCCAGCTGGTGATGGATAGCACAAGAGCCAATGTGCCCTTACCTAATCTGTACATGAGCACCTGAGCCTCTGTGAAAATCTCAGCATGCACACCTGCCCCCACATTACCCGTTAACAGATTCTCAAAGAGCTCCTCGAAACCTTGATTGGCCTTAACTGGGGAGCACGCAAGATCATGAGCTCCCCCTCCCCCAACTGCCCAGGTAACAATCCAGCAATGGAAACAGGGTGAGGTAACCAGCAAGCTGGCCAACCACCCTGTCTGCTTTTGGTCCAGCCCATTCAGACCCAAAAATTCAACCCACAGAGTCCGAGAGGGCTGGAACCACATAAAGTAGAGGGAGAATGAGGTTCGGAAGCACAAATATTCTGAGTAGATTGCAACCTGATTGTACAATTTTTCTTTTTAAATAGATGCTTAAACTAATTTAAAAAAAGGATTGTTCAAGAGATCCATTGAAAGTGGATAAAAAAATGGAAAACCTGGGCAAAGAGAATTTAAAAGAAAAATATGCACTGTGTGCTCTTTAGGATTGATTGCTGGAAATGGTCATGCTAACCATGGTCATGTGGTTAAGATAGACCAATTAATAATGCTCTTGAAGTTCTACTTGAGTTCCTCTTGAAAATAAGCATGGTACACTGGTACAGATGACAAACATGAGAACATAGATAGACCAGCATTTTTTGCCCATCCCTAACTGCCCTTGAGAGGGTGGTGGTGAGCTGCATTTTTGAGCCGCTGCAGTCCATGTGGTGTAGGTACACCCACCGTGCTGTTAGGCTGGGTTTTCCAGGGTTTTGACCCAGTGAAGCAACAGAGATATATTTCCAACTCAGGTCAATGAGCGACTTGGAGGGAAACTTCCAGGTGCAGGTGTTCCCCCTTGTCTGCTGCCCTTTCTCTTCTAGATGGTCATGGGTTTGGAAGGTGCTGTCTAAAGAGCTTTGGTGAGTTGCTGCAGTGCACTTTGTAGATGGTATACACAGCCGCCATTGTGTGCCAGTGGTAGAGGAAGTAAATGTTTAAGGTGGCAGATGGGGTGCCGATCAAATGGGCTGCTTTGTCTTAGATGGTGTTGAGCTTCTTGAGTGTTGTTAGAGCTGCACTCATCCAGGCAAGTGGAGAGTGTTCCAGCACATTCCTGACTTGTACCTTGTAGCTGGTGGACAGAATTTGGAGAGTCGGGAGGGGAATTACTCACTGCAGGGTTCCTAGCCTGGTAGACAAGAAGTACAACATTGTCAGGCAGTAGAAGAATACCAAGAGAGTGATCATAAAGACATGGCATCATTTAATTTCACACTCACAGCCACCAGCTCAGGTACTGACAATGCACATATCATGGCAGGTGGATTAAAGCTGGGATCTGTACAGAGCGAGATACTGTGCATGAGTGGACTACAACAGGGCAGCAGTGCCAGCTCACCAGAGGATGACATTGCACATGAGATTTATGACAGAAACTCAGACGAAGACTTTGGAGTAAGCGGGAGAAGAAGGCAGAGAGATGCACAACAAAATGCTTTATTCAGTGGGAAACCTACCAGAAAGTCAGCCTTCAATGTCAAGGATCATGGAGCAGTCTGGAACCAACTTGGCACAGGGCTTTGTGTAGAGCTCAGAGCCAACTCCTTCCTGCACAGAAATGGTGACCACCTCCATGAGCACATTTGTGGACCTGACTGTGATACAGCATGCAATGACTAATGACTTAGCTTTCACTTCAGCACAAGTAGCTTCCAGCAAGTGTGTGAGTGCTGCAATGGAAGCTCATATTGCCCTCCCGCAAGCTCAAAGTGCTGCCACCGTTAACGGTGGATGCCGGTTTTCAAAGGGGTTGACAGGGTAGAGCAGTGGTCCAGCAATCTGTCCTCCAGAAGATTACCAGCATCGCTGAGGCACTGACCCGAGGGAGCTGTCATGATATGCAAACATGCAACCAATGGACACTCAGAATAGGACACAACCAATGGGCAGTCAGGGCACTCAAAGGTGGCATCACCTTAAGGGGGCATGACATAAACACTATAAAAGGGATGAGGCACTCACACCCTGCGTCATTCCACAGACAGACATCTAGAGAGTTAGACAGGGTTGATCAGCAGCATCACACCCCAGCACGTGGCTTAGAGCAAGCTGGTACAGTTAGACTGAGTTACTACAGTTAGATTGGCAGAGAGTCGAACTCATTTGAGAAATGTGTTGATAATTCAATAAACACGTTGAACTCACTTCAGAGTCTGGAGCATCCTTTAGTTAAGACTGCATCAAGTAGCAGCCTGTGTTATCCGATTCAGCATAACACAACATGATACCAGGTGTGACTGTTCAATCTTTTTAGTTCAACTCAGCAAGATCCGTGACAACCAGCTACTGAATACAGGCACAATAGACAAGATTCAGGCTCCTCATCTGCTCAGGACCCCCGGCAATCTTAGTGCCAACTGGCGATCATTCAAGCAGAATTTTTTTTTTTTTTTTAAATATTTTTATTCAAATTTCTTACATAGTTTCAACAAACTCCCCTCCTTACAGAAAAAAGAAAAACAAAGAACACATAAATAAACATCTTACAACTACATCACGAATTCCCCCAATATACAAACCCCCCATTAAGCAATAATAAACACAGTAGTAAACACAAAGTACACCCCCCCCCCTCCTCCACCCCCCCCCCCCCCCCTCTCTGGGTTGCTGCTGCTGCTGCTGACCACCTCCTAACACTCAGCTAGAAAGTCTAGGAACGGTTACCACCACCTGAAGAACCCTTGCACAGACCCTCTCACGGCAAATTTTACCCTCTCCCATTTAATAAATCCTGCCATGTCGCTGACCCAGGCTTCCACGCTTGGGGGCCTCGCATCTTTCCACTGTAGCAGAATCCTCCGCCAGGCTACCAGGGACGCAAAGGCCAGAATACCGGCCTCTTTCGCCTCCTGCACTCCCGGCTCGTCCGATACCCCAAATAGTGCTAACCCCCAGCTCGGCTTAACCCGGGTGTTCACCACCTTAAACACCGTCCTCGCAATGCCCCTTCAGAACCCATCCAGCGCTGGGCACGCCCAGAACATATGGGCGTGATTTGCTGGGCTCATCGAGCACCTCCCACACCTGTCTTCCACCGCAAAGAACCTGCTCAGCCTCGCCCCTGTCATATGCGCTCTGTGAAGAACCTTGAATTGTATCGGGCTAAGCTTGGTGCAAGAGGAGGAAGAATTAACCCTACCCAGGGTGTCCGCCCATGTACCCTCATCTATCTCCTCCCCAAGCTCCTCCTCCCATTTACCTTTTAGCTCCTCCACCGAGGTCTCCTCCTCCTCCTGCATCTCCTGGTAGTTCGCCGAGACCTTGCCTTCTCTAACCCATACCCCCGAGAGCACCCTATCCTGGATCCTACATACTGGAAGCAGCGGGAACTCCCTCACCTGCCGTCTTACAAACGCCCTTACCTGCATGTACCTGAAGGCATTTCCAGGGAGAAACCCAAACTTTTCCTGCCGCGCCCCAAGGCTCGCAAACGTCCCATCTAAAAACAGGTCCCCCATCCTTCTAATTCCTGCCCTGTGCCAGCTCAGGAACCCTCCATCCATTCTCCCCGGGACAAAGCGATAGTTCTCTCGGATCGGGGATCAAACCAAAACCTCTACCTCTCCCCTGTGATGTCTCCACTGCCCCCAACAGAAATTTCAACTATACGTGGAAGCATCCGACCTCAGTGGCGCGACCGATGCTCGGAAGATAGCTCTTCTACTCACCACTGCGGGTGACCATGCGATAGAGATCTTCAACTCCTTTCACTTTTCCGAAGGGCAGGATAAAACGAAGTACCAAACCATCCTGGACAAATTCGACAGCCACTGCGAGGTGGACACCAACAAAATCTTTGAGCGCTACATCTTCAAGCAGAGGATGCAAGATAAAAACGAATCCTTCAACTCCTATCTAACTAACCTTAGACTGCTAGCGCAATCCTGCAACTTCGGTGATATCACTGACTCCATGATCAGAGACCAAATCGTTTTTGGAGTCCACTCTGATCCTCTGCGAGAGCAATTGTTGAAAATCAAGCACATGGCTCTGCCAGTCGTGAGTGAAACATGTACTGTGCATGAGCACTCTAAAAATCGCTATTCACAGTACAAAACGGCAGAAAGTGAAAAACAAGCCTCCCACGAGGTGGAGAGTGTTCAGGCCATCTCCCAGATGCAGCGCCTCCACATTGATGAAAGTGTCCATTATGCACGCTCTTCCTGGGGCCCGACGCATGCGCTATCCGATCGGGAACACGAAGCGGCCGAAAACCGCACTGCGCAGGTGCAGACATCTGAGAATCGCACCGAACATGCGCAACGACGCACTGAGCGTCTGACGCCGACGTCATGACGTGTGCGACCTGCTGTTCCGCCCATTTTTTAAAAAACTGCCCTGCAAGAGGCAAACGCTGTTAAAACTGTGGGAAACCAATCCACTATGCAGCCCTGTGCAGATCTGCACCACCAGTCAGGAGCCAGCACTCCCAATTCCGACAGCGGCGCATCAGAAGTGTGCAACACCGAATGCATGACTCTGATCGAGGCACTGCGACGGATCCAGATGATGAATCCCTGGACAACACTTACCGAGTGGGCATTATTACGAAGTGCGAATACGCCACACCGGACACATCACGAGTCCAATCAATCCTGGCTGTGGATTCCGAGGACGAATGGCATGCAGTGATGAAGGTCAACCACTGCCCCATCCAGTTCAAACTGGACACAGGTGCCTCCGCCAACCTGATTTCGCAGGTGGACTTCAAGAGAATCAAGAAGCCCCCACAATCCTTCCAGCTGCCTGCAAACCCCTGGACTACAATGGAAACGCAATCAAGGCACTGGGGTCCTGCCATCTGCAGGTGTCCAGCCGACACACACAAGCAAGCTTACGCTTCGAGATTGTTAAACCAGACAGGGCGTCCCTGCTAGGTGCGGACGCCTGCAAGCAACTGAACCTCATTCAAAGGGTCTACATCACGACGCTGTCCCATTCGGATCTTCAGGCCAGCATCGACGACATTCTAACCAGTACCCAGATGTATTTAGCGGGATGGGCACGCTGCCGCACGAGTTCAAGATTCGACTGTGGCCTGATGCCAAGCCTGTGGTCCATTCACCATGATGTGTCCCTGCTCCACTGAGAGATGAGTTTTTTGAGGGAGTGACCAAGAAGGTAGATGAGGGCAGTGCAGTAGACGTTGTCTACATGGACTTTAGCAAAGCCTTTGACAAGGTACCGCATGGTAGGTTGTTGCAGAAGGTTAAAGCTCACGGGATCCAGGATGAGGTTGCCAATTGGATTCAAAATTGGCTGGACGACAGAAGGCAGAGGGTGGTTGTAGAGGGTTGTTTTTCAAACTGGAGGCCTGTGACCAGTGGTGTGCCTCAGGGATCGGTGCTGGGTCCACTGTTATTTGTGATTTATATTAATGATTTGGATGAGAATTTAGGAGGCATGGTTAGTAAGTTTGCAGATGACACCAAGATTGGTGGCACAGTGGATAGTGAAGAAGGTTATCTAGGATTGCAACGGGATCTTGATCAATTAGGCCAGTGGGCCGACGAATGGCAGATGGAGTTTAATTTAGATAAATGTGAGGTGATGCATTTTGGCAGATCGAATCAGGCCAGGACCTACTCAGTTAATGGTATGGCGTTGGGGAGAGTTATAGAACAAAGAGATCTAGGAGTACAGGTTCATAGCTCCTTGAAGGTGGAGTCGCAGGTGGACAGGGTGGTGAAGAAGGCATTCGGCATGCTTGGTTTCATTGGTCAGAACATTGAATACAGGAGTTGGGACGTCTTGTTGAAGTTGTACAAGACATTGGTACGGCCACACTTGGAATACTGTGTGCAGTTCTGGTCACCCTATTATAGAAAGGATATTATTAAACTAGAAAGAGTGCAGAAAAGATTTACTAGGATGTTGCCGGGACTTGATGGTTTGAGTTATAAGGAGAGGCTGGATAGACTGGGACTTTTTTCCCTGGAGCGTAGGAGGCTTAGGGGTGATCTTATAGAGGTCTATAAAATAATGAGGGGCATAGATAAGGTAGATAGTCAACATCTTTTCCCAAAGGTAGGGGAGTCTAAAACTAGAGGGCATAGGTTTAAGGTGAGAGGGGAGAGATTCAGAAGGGCCCAGAGGGGCAATTTCTTCACTCAGAGGGTAGTGAGTGTCTGGAATGGGCTGCCAGAGGTAGTAGTAGAGGCGGGTACAATTGTGTCTTTTAAAAAGCATTTAGATAGTTACATGGGTAAGATGGGTATAGAGGGTTATGGGCCAAGTGCGGGCAACTGGGACTAGCTTAATGGTAAAAACTGGGTGGCATGGACTGGTTGGGCCGAAGGGCCTGTTTCCATGCTGTAAACTTCTATGATTCTATAACGCCTGAAGGCAGAGCTCACGAGTCTACAACAAAAAGGCATCATCTCCAAGGTCACTGAACCAACCGACTGGGTCAGCTCGATGGTGTGCGTAAAGAAGCCTTCGGGGGACCTACACATCTGCATTGACCCCAAGGATCTAAACAAAAACATTATGCGGGAACATTACCCCATCCTGAAGAGGGAAGAAATCATGAGTGAGATGGCACACGCGCGCTTCTTCACAAAATTGGACACATCCCAAGGATTTTGGCAAATCCAACTTGAAGAATCCAGCAGAATGCTCTGCACATTCAACACGCCTTTTGGTAGATTCTGCTACAACCGAATGCCATTTGGCATCATCTCGGCAGCAGAGATTTTCCATCGCATCATGGAACGAAGGCGTTCGTATCTACGGTGACGATATCATAATGTGGTCCACAGCCCCAGAGGAACATGTGTCGCGACTCAAGAAAGTAATCCGACACATACATGAACATGGCCTCAAGCTAAATAGGTCCAAGTGCTGTTTTAGGACATCCACGCTGAGGTTCCTGGGCGATCAGATTTTGCAACACGGTGTGAACAAAGAACAAAGAAAAGTACAGCACAGGAACAGGCCCTTCAGCCCTCCAAGCCTGTGCCGACCATGCTGCCCATCTAAACTAAAATCTTCTACACTTCCTGGGTCCGTATCCCTCTATTCCTATCCGATTCATGTATTTGTCAAGATGCCCCTTAAATGTCACTATCGTCCCTGCTTCCACCACCTCCTCCGGCAGCGAGTTACAGGCACCCACTACCCTCTGTGTAAAAAACTTGCCTCAAACATCTCCTCTGAACCTTGCCCCTCGCACCTTAAACCTATGCCCCCTAGTAATTGACCCCTCTATCCTGGGGAAAAGCCTCTGACTATTCACTCTGTCTATGCCCCTCATAATTTTGTAAACAGAGTTTATTCAACTGCTCCTCATAACTAATGCCCTCCATACCAGGCAACATCCTGGTAAATCTCTTCTGCATCCTCTCTAAAGCCTCCACATCCTTCTAGTAGTGTGGCGACCAGAATTGAACACTATACTCCAAGTGTGGCCTAACTAAGGTTCCATACAGTTGCAACATGACTTGCCAATTCTTATACTCAATGCCCCGGCCAATGAAGGAAAGCATGCCGTATGCCTTCTGGACTACCTTCTCCACCTGTGTTGCCCCTTTCAGTGACCTGTGGACCTGTACACCTAGATCTCTCTGACTTTCTATACTCTTGAGGGTTCTACCATTCACTGTATATTCCATACCTGCATTAGACCTTCCAAAATGCATTACCTCACATTTGTCTGGATTAAACTCCATCTGCCATCTCTCCGCCCAAGTCTCCAAATGATCTAAATCCTGCTATATCCTCTGACAGTCCTCATCGCTATCCGCAATTCCACCAACCTTTGTGTCGTCTGCAAACTTACTAATCAGACCAGATACATTTTCCTCCAAATCATTTATATATACTATGAACAGCAAAGGTCCCAGCACTGATCCCTGCGGAACAGCACGAGTCACAGCCCTGCAATTTAAAACTATGTCCCCTCCTGCTAGCCTTCACCATCCGAGGAAAAAGGCTCTCACTGTCCACCCTACCTTATCCTCTAATCATCTTGTATACCTGGGCGTAGAAAAGTGCAGACGCCAGGCCCGGCAAGCTGACTACTGGCCCGGCATCAACCAGGCCATCATGGACATGGTCTTAACTGCGAAACCTGTCAGAGGTTCCAACCAGCACAGAGCAAGGAGACGCTTCAACCACATGACCTAGAGACCTCGCCGTGATCCAAGGTTGGCATTGAGCTATTCCACGCGAATGGTCGCGACTAATATCGTAATCATCAATTACTTTTCGAACTATCCTGAAGTGCTGAAGCTGCCAGATCTCACCTCACGGACCATCATCAAAGCGTGTAAAGAGACATTCTCTCGGCATGGCATCCCGAACACCGTCATGAGCGACAATGGCCCGTGCTTCCACAGTCGAGAATGGTCCACGTTTGCCAAGAGCTACAATTTCAGGCATGTCACCTCCAGTCCGCACTATCCGCAGTCCAATGGCAAAGTCGAAAAAGGGGTGCACATCGTTAAGCAGCTCATCCACAAGGCCTCGGACTCCGCTTCCGACACACACCTTGCACTACTTGCATACCGGGCGACTCCCTTGTCCACTGGCATGTCGCCAGCTCAACTGCTGATGAACAGGGACCTGCGGACGACGCTTCTAACCATATACCTGCCCAACCTTGATCACCTCCTGGTGCTGCAGAAGATGCAGCAGCTTCACGACAGCCAGAAGCAGGGCTATGATGCACACGCCACCGATCTGGACGTGCTATCCCCGGCAGACACGGTCAGGATCAAGATACCGGATGGTGGGTGGTCAGCTCCGGCTGTCGTTGTTCGACAGGCCACGCCCAGATCCTATGTCATACGTATGGCTGACGGCTCCATTGTGCGAAGGAATCGAAAGGCACTGCGAAAAGTTGCTTGCCCACAACCACTTTCCCCTCCATTTCCACATGTTGAATTGCCACCTCCAGACACCTCAAACCACGAGGCCACCAGTTGTGCCTCCCACTCGCCTGTCAAGACACCATCATCCCCTTCACCACCTCTCCGGCGGTCGATGAGGATCAGACGCAAGCCTCAGAGACTGGACTTATGAGCATTTGTTTTGTTTGTTCTGTTCTGTATTCCTCAGTCAGTCACATTAGACAGACACATTCACATGTATATACATCTAAAAAAAAAGGGGAGATGTCATGATAAGCAAACATGCAACCAACGAACACTCAGAATAGGACACGACCAATGGGCAGTCAGGACACTCAGAGGTGGCATCACCATAAGGGGGCATGACATAAACACTATAAAAGGGATGAGGCACTCACACCCTGCCTCATTCCACAGACAGACATCTAGAGAGTTAGACAGGGTTGATCAGCAGCATCACACCCCAACACGTGGCTTAGAGCAAGCTGGTACAGTTAGACTGAGTTACTACAGTTAGATTAGCAGAGAGTCGAACTCATTTGAGAAATGTGTTGATAATTCAATAAACACGTTGAACTCACTTCAGAGTCTGGAGCATCCTTTAGTTAAGACTGCATCAAGTAGCAGCCTGTGTTATCCAAAGCAGCATAACACAATAGGAGTGACATCAGCTCCATGCAGCACAGGGGGAAGGAGAAGCCAGATTCTTCGGCACTAAGTAGCTGGGAGGAACTGGCTTTGGAGGGAATCAGTTTGATTGGTTAACTGGCAACCAATGGGTTGGCCAGGAACAGTGTTCTGCCTGAACAACAGTCAGTGATTGGTTCCTGCTGGGTGATGTTTCTGAGAGAACCTTCCAGAAGTGATCAGAGTTCAGAAGTGAAGGGAGCTGTTTTTTCTCTCTCTGTCGCCTGCTGTCTCCAGATGGACGCTGAAGATCTTTTAAGTGTATCAAAACCAGCAGCTTGTTGCTCTTCAGGGGCTGAAGTTCTATTGTTCTGAAAGCAGTGAGTGTCCAGCATATCCTTTGCAATGAACCTGAAATGATGCTGAGTCTGCAGGAAAGGTGACCTCACCTGAGACGGATCACATCAAGCCTAGAACATACAGTGCAGAAGGAGGCCATTCGGCCCATCGAGTCTGCACCGACCCACTTAAACCCTCACTTCCACCCTCTCCCCATAACCCAAAACCCCTCCTAACCTTTTTGGACACTAAGGGCAATTAACATGGCCAATCCACCTAACTTGCACGTCTTTGGACTGTGGGAGGAAACCGGAGCGCCCGGAGGAAACCCACGCAGACAGGGGGAGAACATGCATACTCCACACAGACAGTGACCCAACAGGGAATCGAACCTGGGACCCTGGCACTGTGAAGCCACAGTGCTAACCACGTGTGCTACTGTGCTGCCCCACAAGAAAGGAATTACCAAACCAGAAGCCTGAACTTCAGAAAGTCATGGACTGGAAGTCATCTCTGTGAATCAAAGATCACTATCCTTTTATTTCATTCATATTTTATTTCCCTTTCCCCCACCCTTTACTCTCTATGTGGTCTGTCTGTGTGAATGTGTGTGTAAAGAGTGGGGCGAGTTAAAAAAGGGCAGTGGGGGGTGGTTGGGAAATGTGTAGAAGATAGCTAGCTACATTTTCTGTCAGTTTAATTAAAGATGCTGTTCATAATAAAAGATCACTTGTGTTTTGAAGTTTCAAACCGGGTGGCTATAGTTTATTGGACTCCACCAAAGACCATAGGCGCGTTTCTCCGCTCCCGCGACTAAGTGCCCACGCCGTCGTGAACGCCGTCGAGTTTCAAGACGGCGCGAAACTGCCCCGATCGCGATCGATTCAGGGCCCGAAAATGGGCTAGGAGCGGGGTTGTGAGGAACGCGGAGGGCGTGGCACGAAAGCAGCGTCGTAAACGCGCGACGGCCGAATGACGCGGCGCTGCGCCATAAATGCCGCGATCCGCGCACGGAAGGACCCAGGAGGAGGAGAAGGAGGAGAGATGGCTGAGCCCCGACGAGCCGCACCGAGGTTCCGGGACACGGACCTGGACACCCTCCTCGATGAGGTTGAAAGCCGAAGGGCCACCCTCTGCCCAAGACGTGGGCATCGCCAGCCGTCCAGCACGATGAGGCGCGGTTGGCGTGAAGTTGGCACCGATGTGAGTGCTGTGGGACACACCCCCCGGTCAGGGGATCAGTGTCGGAAGAAGCTGCACAACCTCACTCGGGCTGCCAGGGTAAGTGCCATGAGGGTGCCCCCGAGTCACAACCAACCAACCAAACCCCCCCCCGCCCCCGTGCACAAGGGGGGGAAGTGGGGTGGGGGGGTTCAGGGTGCACAACGTTGTACTCGACCCACATGAGCACCGGGACCTCCCCTGGATAGATGCCATGGTGTGGCTCCAACTATCTCCTCACCCAGCATTAATATAGCCTATATCTGCACGCCCTGATGATACCCGCCTAATTGTGATGCTTTATCCAACCCCGCCCCCCAGGACAGGACAGCTCACAACCAATGTGAGCGTATGAGAACCGGAGGGGGTTCTCCTGTGCTGCACCCCCTAAATGTTCACGAGCAGAGGTCCCTGGACCTCACTAGGGGATCTGCCACCCGGGAGGTCGCGACATGCCAGGTCGGAGGCGCAGAAGCAAGTGAGAGAATCCTGCATGTCCTCTCCACCCCCAACCCTCACACTCGGGCCACTGCACCCTCGATCCCCTCCCCCCTCACACTCTGGCCACTGTACCCCCGATCCCCTCCCCCCTCACACACTGCCCCCACCACCACCATACACCCGGCCCAACGTGTCTAACGAACCCCGTATCGTTGTGTTCCCCAGGGCCAGCCGCCGAACGTCCAGGGTCGTCTCGGCCAAGACAAAGCGAACCATCTCCAACCTCAAGCGCACCCAGGGACGCACGCCAGAGGGTGGCAGTCGGTCGGACAGGAGGGCCATCCTCTCAGTCTGGGATGCTGGACGGGGACGCACATACGACGGACAGAGACAATACTGAGGGGCACAGGATGGACAGTGACGATGACGCACAGAGAACGGCCACACAATCCACGGATTCACCTGGAGGGCAACATGACATGGGCCGCATGCATCTTGCGCCGGGCCATGAGGGGGACCAGTACACACCGGACTTCCTAACGGACGATGACCCCGAGCTAGCGGCACTGCTGTCTCCCACACCATCCACCATCGCAGAGACACTCATCTCGGTTGGGTAGATAAGTGATGAGGCTCACGGGTCACGGTCTGGTGCGCACCACACAGCCGAGCAGGTACAGCAGATGGAGTTTGGAGCAGCCGAGGGGTTGGACGGTCGGAGGGCAGCCCAGGCCCAGCAAACAGCTGCCGCCCAGACGGTTCCCGGGTTCCTGGATGTACTTGACCCACCCGGACAACCGATGCATGTGGACACTGAGGGACTGAATAACGGGATGAGGGCCACCTTCCAGGACCTGCACACACAGTTGGAGGAGTCCATTCGCGTCCAGGAGCAGGGAGTGGTGCCGCTCATCACAGCCACCCAGGCCAACACCGCACGGGTGGCGTCCGCGCTGGAGGCAATGGGTGAAACGGTTTTGGCCATTGGTCAGGTTCTGCAAGGCGTTGGGCTTCACGTGCACGCGTCATCCATGGCCCAGGAGAGGGCTGCCCTCTCACAGGCAGCCATCTCCCAGAGCCAACAGGACATTGCCGCCGCTCTCGGGGCCCTGGCCGAATCTCACCATGCCATGGCCCGGTCCCAGCAGGCGATGGCACAGTCCCAGCAGTCGGTCGCGGAGAGCATAGACTGCCTGGCGCACATGATGGATGGCGTAGCGCACTCACAGGTTGAGATAGCACAGTCCATGGCAGGAATGTCGCACTCCCTGGTCTCCGTCTCTGCGAGCATTCGGACCGTGGTCGATACCGCTGCAGGCCTTCAGGACTGGCAGCGCCAGGTGTCGGTGGTGCGACGGGGCATGTCTCCGATCACATCTCCGTCCCACAGTGAGGCCTGGGGGCCACGGGCTCCCCGAGGGAGGAGGAGGTTCTGGGGCCCATCCCGGTACCTCCAGCAAGGGACGTCCCGGAACACTCGGCCTCCCCCCGTTCCGTCCCTGGCGCATCTGGTGGGCAGTGGGCAGGACAGAGTGGCACCACGCCATCCAGCACGCCCGCCGAGCAGCATGGCCCATCGAAGCCGGGCCGCCACAGGAAACACGTGCCGACGGGGAGCCATGTCGCAGGGCGTGATTCTCAGCAGTCATCCTCCACTCCTGCTGTACCATCTGGGAACACACCTAGACGTAGTGGTAGGGCCCGTAAGGCAAAGAAGTTAGGCACATAATAAGTTGGCACGGGTGCAGGGCACAGTTTAGTTGTAGGGGGTAGGGCATCTGTATGTGAATGTCACAAATAAACTCACTGTTGCCTCCCAAAATCGGACACCGTAGTCCTCGGCACTCGGACGCCAGCTACCCCACACGGGCACGTGATGAAATGCCCGTTACGAAGGTTGTGACCACCGGAGTGCATGGCTCGGCTATCGCCATGAGTCAGACCTTGGCTGGCAAATCTCAGCTCATCGCAGAGCGGGCTGTCATCATTCAACATGGCACTGATCACAACCGCTTACACAATCATCAATGTTGTGCAAGCCCGTAGTGCCGCAGTGGTAAGGTGATGTGGAATTGGTGCCATGTACGTGGTGCGGGGGTGCGGGGAGAGGGGGTGGGTGCAGTGTGGTGCCCGTGTGCAGGACTGGCGGTGCAAGTGGCAGTGTTCAGCGAATCCCTCCCCCACGGTGCGTGAACCGTGCAGCCACCAACGCGTCGCGTGCCCGCTGTCCTCGACGGTGCCGTCGTGCAGCCTCCTGGACGTAACCAGCACCCGGGCAGTGTCTGTGTCCTGCGCCCCTCCCCCCACCCTAATGCACGCCATCCTCCTCCTCCTCCTCTTCCTCCTCCCCTTCGTTTGCGTTGGCTCCGGTGCCGTCGGGTCCATTCTCTGACTCCTCCACCAGTGCATCACCCCTCTGCATGGCAATGTTGTGCAGCGTACAGCAGACCACAACTATACGACTGACCCTGTCGGGCCAGTACTGCAGGGCCCCTCCGGAGCGGTCCAGGCATCTGAATCGCATCTTCAGCACCGCTCCACCACACCCCTGGTTGCTGCATGGGCCTCGTTGTATAGGCTCTCCGCGTTGGTGTGAGGCCTCCGTATTGGCGTCAGCAGCCACGACCTCAATGGATAGCCCCTGTCGCCCAGCAACCAGCCCCTCAGCCGGGGGGGGGATCCATCGAACATTGCGGGGATGAACGACTGTGCCAGTGTGTAGGCGTCATGCACACTCCCGGGGTACCTTGCACACACGTGCATGATCTTCATGAGGGGGTCGCACACCACCTGAATGTTCATGGAGTATGCGCCCTTCCTGTTCATGAACACTTCCCTGTTGTCTGCAGGTGGGCGCATGGGGACGTGCACACCATCGATGACACCCTGGACCATCGGTATCCCGGCCACCTTGGCGAATCCACATGCCCGTGCTTCCTGCTGTGCTCGGTCCTCGGGGAATTTAATGTACCTGTCCGCGATGGCGTACAAGGCATCGGTCACGGCCCTGAAGCACCTGTGGACAGATGCCTGTGAGATCCCGGATAGGTCCCCGCTCGACGCCTGGAAGGAACCGGTAGCGTAAAAGTTTAGGGCCACCGTCACCTTGATGGAGACTGGTATAGCATGTCCTCCACCCATTCCAAGTGGTGCGAGGTGCGCCACGAGGTGGCATATATGTGCGACCGTCTCCCTGCTGAACCGTAGTCTCCTCCTGCATGTGATATCCGGTAGGGCCTCGAACGACATTCTGTCACGGTACACCCTAGGCCTTGCTGGACACCTGTGGCACCCTGGCACCACCATCAGTGGCTCCTCCTCCTCCTCCTCCCCCCCCAAGCACTTCGATATCAGTGCCCGCTTCCTGTGCATTCCTCGCCGTCGGGGGGGGGTCAATGTTCCCCTCGGCACCCCCTGGACAATTGGGCCTGAGCGCCTGCGGCCTGCGTGGTGACGGCAGGCCACTCCGCAGCCATCCCCTCTGCCGCAGCAGCAACCACTGCATCTGCAGCCACTGTGGGCCGTCTGAGTCTGCGCTGCCGGATGGCCACCTGCAGAGTTGCGGCTCCAACCACGGCAGTGAACATCACTGTCTGGTTGGCATACATGGTGACCTGCAGGCGGCAGAGAAACGACATGTTACATGGACGTTCTTCCACAACTCTCCAGCCGGGTTGCATGGGATACCTGTGTGCTCCGGTGGCCTGGTCGTGCTGCAGATACGCAGCCAGCCTAACACCTGGTCACTGCGTCCAACGGTCAGTTCACACCGTCCTCCTCACCAGTGTGCCAATCGCCTGTGCCCATCAGCCACACGACAACCTGCGACCGTGTCCTTGTCACCATCCTGCCATATCAGGGCGGCTGACATGTGGCATCCGCGGATGGACGACACCCTCCACACTCTCCCTCACTCCCCTCCCACCTCCACTCCCTCCCTCACTCCCCCTCCCACCTCCACTCCCTCCCTCACCCCCCTCCCACCTCCACTCCCTCCCTCACCCCCCTCCCACCTCCACTCCCTCCCTCACCCCCTCCCACCTCCACTCCCTCCCTCACCCCCTCCCACCTCCACTCCCTCCCTCACCCCCTCCCACCTCCACACCCTCCCTAACCCCCTCCCACGTCCACTCCCTCCCTCACCCTCCTCCCACCTCCACACTCTCCATCCCCCCCACCTCCACACTCTCCCTCACCCCCTCCCACCTCCACACTCTCCCTCACCCCCCTCACACCTCCACTCCTTCCCTCACCCCCCCTCCCACCTCCACTTCCTCTCTCACCCCCCCTCACCCCCCCCCCCTCCCTCCCCCGCCCACCCCCCATTGGCCGCAGCGTTCTCGGGGAAGCCGATCCGGAACAGTCTGCTCACCTCCTCACTGCTCAGCGTCAGCCAGCACGACTGGCTGACGACATTATTTACCAGGTGTGAATGGCGACGGCGTGAACTGGGGTCACGCCGTTGGGACTTCGGCCCATCCGAGCCGGAGAATAGTGGGCGTAGCGGAGAATCGCATTTTGGGTGTCTCGGGCGATTCTCCGGCCTGCGCCGCGCAGAACTCGACGGAGCCGATCTCACCCTTGGGTGAATCACGGGAGGGCGTTGGACCGGCGTCGCGGGAAAAATGTCGCGCCAGGCGATTCTCCCAACCGGCGCGGCATCGGAGAATCGCGCCCCATGGGTATTTAAATAAATCTAATTTCACTGGTGTTGAGACTCCGGGTCAAGTCGGATTGGAATTAACCGCACACTAGCCCAGGCGGTCATGACAGTCAAGAGGATACTCTGATGGTCAGTAACAGAGGGAAGGTGAGGAGTGCATGACTGTTGGTGAATGGTGAATTAAGCTTGCAGTTACGGGAATCGCACTTTAACGAATTCTTCATGGACGACACTGCCAGAAGGAGACTCTCGTTGTTGGTATGTCCTCCTCTTCCTTCGCCTCATGCCTCTCCTCCTCAGCCTGTTAGCTAGTGCCCTGCAGGGTGTATAGGTTGTGGGCCATGAGCTGTGCTATCTGCAGGTAATCTTCGTCAGCCAGTAGCCATCCTTCCATTTAGCATGGCAGCTTAAATGCAGCTGGTGCAGTTTGACTGCCACAGAGTGGAAGCATCAGTGACTGCACCCAGAAACTGGAGTTTGACTGCCTGAAGGGATGTCGATGATCACAGCAGCTGGATGGTGAGGGAGTGGAATTCCTTTTGGTTCCAGTACATCACAGAATTGACATGTGATACCCACAAAGCAATGTGCATTCAGTCAACAGCATCCTACCCAATGAGAAAGCTCACAATCTTAAAAGAATCCTCATTCTTGTTCTGCCTGCTTCTAACTTGAAAGAAGTTAAAGAGAGTGTAATTAACTCTCTTTAAACAGAGAGGCTCAGTGATCTCCCTTATGCAAAAGTGGGTGGGAAACTGTGAGGTGTTAACCTAAAAGGAGCCAGACACAAATGGTCATCACCAGGTTGCGCTTTTCAGTCAATTGGAATTGTGGCTGCAACAGTTGGCCATTTTCAGTGAAGTGCAGACGTCTCGCACACAGTTCATTGCTGAGGTTCAGATAGAAGAATTGCTTCCTGAACACCCTGGGAAAATTTGGCCTCCTGATGAAAATCATTCTCCCCAACCTCCTCCTTCCTCATCTAGAAGCTTGTCCTGTTCTGCGTGACCTCTACTCATTCTCTCAGTCTTGCTCTATTCCAAAAGGAAGGGTTACTGGTGCACCTATATCTGTGAGCAACCCATACACTTTTGCAACCTGAACAAATGATAGAAAGCGCCAAATATTTGTAGAATGATATCAACAGCTGGCAAAAATCAATCAGCTACTAACCATTATGTAGTTGATGATCCCTTTTGTTCTATGTTCACTAGGGAATGTCCTTTTTGATGCTTGTTAGCTTGCAAGCTAATGTTGGCTAAACATTAAACTCCTAAATGGCAATGTTGAAATCAAATCAGCATTGTGCACTGATTAATATCATAATCTGCTGTTCTGCAAAGTTCTGGTAGACTTTGGCTATGCATACACTAGCTCTTTCACCAATTGCCATTAATGACAACTACTCAAATGTAAACAATTCCTAATCCAATATCTGCTCACAAATCTCACAGGGCTCTATCTTATTAATTAGTTAAATACATGGCACTTTTTTCATAATCCAGGCATATAGTTTTAACTGGACTACATCCATCAACCCAATGCCTTCCTTTAAAATGAATCTATAAAGTCTGGTCATATTTTCCAGAAGCCACATTATGAGTCTTCACTAACTTGTTGGGTGTTGAAGTGATCATGCAGTGTATCTCTAATGATCCCTCCTAACAACGTGTCTATAACTAACATCAGGTGAATGCTTGAGAAGCTGATTCACTGGGCTACAGTGTATGGAAGGCTTACCTAAATAACAGATAAGTAGGAATGATCGGAAGATCCCGGTTTGATTCCATGTATGTGTTAAGTTAGCTGGCCTTTGGAACTTGGACTCAGAATCCTTTTGCTGATTTTTCTATTTCTTTCGTCAATGTTCCCACTCTTGATCATTTTCCTGTGACACAGGCACATGAGTGTCTGTGGGCATGAAGTGAGAATTGTATTGGACCCACGAGCTGCAGCCTCCACAGTCAAATGGCTCGCTGACATTTTGTATTACATGGACAACAACCACCTTGATGAGGTGCGGAAGGGCAACTAAAGTTGAAAGTGGTGGCTTCCTAAACAAGTGCTTCCTAACAAGTGTCAGTCCCTGACTTGTGATCAGAAGGGAAATCCCAGCTGATTTTTGTTCCTTCCTCCTTATCCCATGCTCCCGAGGTAAATGGCAGTGAATATGCTGAAGCAAACATCAAATCCTGAGCCGGCATTTTCCAGCCATTCCCGCCAGCGAGATCTTCCGGTCCCACCATGGATTTCTCAGTGGCCGGGGTAGGTGTGTGCCCAAACTGGAAATCCTATTGACAGCGACGGGACCAGAAGATCCTGCCACCAGCCAATGGCTGGAGTTAAAAAAGTCACTGAAATTTGAAGATGTTGAGGAACATTAAGAACATCCCAGCTGAAACTAAACATCAGCCTTCTGGAACTTTTCTGTTTTAATGTGTGGGAGTGAAAGTTAGGCCCAGAAGGAAGTTCACACCAGACTACCTGCAGAAAATAAGCACGAGATACAAATGGCAAAGATCATGCCTTATATACATTGAGTCCCTCATGCTGAATAGAATCCCAACCTTCAGTCAGTGTATCCCCAGGTTGGTTCTTATGGAGTAGTCCAGCAACCCAGAGAACGGACAAGAGCAGGCTAGCAATGGTCTTTAGCATTGGAGTGGAGCCTTCCGGAGCATGTTTGCTCTTGATTCAGATAAGCATTTGAAACAAAAACTCTTGGCCATGGCTCCTAACAATCCTTAATGGTTAACCCACACGAAGATCTCATTTTCCTGAGTGCAGCCGACCTGATGCTGACTGCAGTCTGGATGGAAGCATTATGGATGGGCAGAGAAATTACAGTTTCTACAGCAACTTGCACATCCTCAGGACTTGCCAAACTTCTTTAGAACTGATGAAGGACAAATGAAGTGTAGACAGTGTTAAATGATAGAAATGTAGAAGTTAATTAAACAACAAGAAATCTAAGGGTGGCACGTGGCACAATGGTTAGCACTGCAGCCTACGGCGCTGAGGACTCTAGTTCGAATCCCAACCCTGGGTCACTGTGCCGGCATGGGACTGGAATTTCCCGCCGATGTGAACAGCTGGTAAATCCCGCCAAATGCCACCAATTCTTTCTAATCATTGGGATTAAAGTTCTGAGAGATGTGGTTAATTATTTCAATTCAGGTTAAGTACAAACATATGGAGGATATTGATTGGATGATCACTTGAGCATATATAAAGAGCACATATAAAGAAAGACTAACATTTTAATTTAATTTGATACGTGCCCAATAATTTCAGTGTCCCTTTATGGGAATGTTAATTAGTTAATTGATTAATTGGTAAATAAAATAATTTAAAGAAACACTTTACTGAGTCAGGAGGTAAATGTCTCTGAATAAATCTATTCCTCATAAAGACTGGAGGTTTTTCCTTCACCATCTGACTGTGAAGAGTATAACTGGTTCAACCATGTTACAATTGCTTTTGGCTCTTACTGTGCCACCTAATACAGTATGCTAAAACACCAAGACCATTCAGTTTTAATGAAACGTTACCCAGTGCTTAGTTGTGCTCAGTGACTCCTCCCTGATGATGTAATGACAAAAACACTCTCAAATATTAACATTGAGCAGACAAATAATAGTTCCTGATACGGTAGCATTGTGGGGCAGCACAGTAGCATTGTGGATAGCACAATTGCTTCACAGCTCCAGGGTCCCAGGTTCGATTCTGGCTTGGGTCACTGTCTGTGCGGAGTCTGCACATCCTCCCCGTGTGTACGTGGGTTTCCTCCGGGTGCTCCGGTTTCCTCCCACAGTCCAAAGATGTGCGCAGGTTAGGTGGATTGGCCATGATAAATTGCCCTTAGTGTCCAAAATTGCCCTTGGTGTTGGGTGGGGTTACTGGGTTATGGGGATAGGGTGGAGGTGTTGACCTTGGGTAGCGTGCTCTTTCCAAGAGCCGGTGCAGACTCGATGGGCCGAATGGCCTCCTTCTGCACTGTAAATTCTATGATAATCTAAAAGTTTCAGTTATAGTGGCAGTATTGATAGGGAGGATCCTTGATTAGCATCAGATATATACTGCTGACACTGACATATTAAACCAGTTTTTTCCACTATCCATCAAAATTTTGTATTTCCTGAACCGACAATTTTGTAAGGTTTCAATTTACCGATTGAAACTGTTAATATTACATTAATAAATGATACTTTATAATCAGAAATGATTGGTTTCTAGTAATAATCCCATGTCATTAACATTTAGTAGTCACAAAAATCTGAAATAGCTGTACCCGAAATAAGAACCCCCCCTGGTATTGTCAGCGCTGACCTGAAAGTAGCAGATTGGAGGAAGGTGTCCTTATTACATATGGGCCATGGCGGGAGCAGCCATTTGAAGAAGCTGCAATCAGTGAGACTTATTCCTGGGTCTGGGGAAAATGGGGGGCCAGGTCTCCCCTCAAACCCAGAAAAATGGTTTCCTGGCCTCCTTCATCCCTTTGTAAGAGTACGGATAATAAGAATAGGAAAATTATTTGGAGAGAGTTGTTATTTAAGTCCAGCGACTTGGACCCACTGCTGCACGAGAATTGCTCAACCTATCTGCTTTCATTGGCATACTGTCCAATGGGTACTCTTGTAAGGGGATAGGAGAACTCCTGGTGTTAAGAAGCCCCACCCCCCATCAATTCCAGTCTCTTTTGTGCCACAGGCCTCATGGAAAGCAGAGGCTTCACCTTTCTAATTGCAATCCCCAACAAGGTTAGGATCTAGTGTAACCTGGGCCACCTGATTTATGGATTAAAGCAAATTGCTGCAGATGCTGGAATCTGAAACAAAAACAGAAAATACTGGGCAATACTGGAGATTGCCCAGTATTTCTGTTCATGTTGTAATCTATAGACTCCCCTGACATACTTCGCTAAAGTTACAACAAGAACAACATGGTACAAATTTCTGGTGAATTTATTTCCAAAGTTTGAAATCAAAATTTATTTGTGAAATGTTTTTACCTCAAACTGCCTTCCCTAATGCTCTCCTCTCTTTGTAAACTTTGATTTTACAGTGTTAATTAATGGATCTGTTATTTTCCTTATTTCATGGCTAAATAAATGAAGCAGCCAATTTTGCTGCTCCTTCCAGTCTCCACGTTGAGCCTACATTCAGACTTGCCATTGGTAATCTACTAAACTCAGCTCCTTAAGGCCTTCTTCTGGCCTTTGCCGATATTGCCGAGGCTCCTTGGATCTTTCATTTGACTTGGCTGCCCCAGTGGAACAATTGAATCAAACGGTGAAGTGGAATTCAAAGCCTCAAATTGACCAAAAGGCCCATCGAAAAGCTAAACAAAAGGAGCAAGGTTCAGCTGCAATGAGTTATCACCTTAGCAGTCCCCCAAAGGCCAGTTTGCTTAGTTCAATTCGGAAAGGGTCTCCCTGAATGCTTTTGCAAATGCAGGCTGGAAGAAGATAATGTTTTAAATCATTACTGATAAAAGCAGGGCGATAACATTAATTTCACATGAACTAGGTGCCTGTGATTTGTTTCAACTTCCTGCTACTTTCATCCCGCAGGATGGAAAGTGATTGTTTGACCATTAGGCTGCTTCCAGCGATATCTCAATATATAAAGGCTGCTAGGATCCCAGCTCGGCCTAGTGCCACCAGTACATGGTGCCCCATTAATGATGCTGCTGGCAGTCATTTCAATCTGTCAGACAGTAACATAAATGCAATGAATATATCTATAAAAATCTCTGGTGATTTATTCTGCCACTTAATCCCGCCATCATGCCTAATAGATTTTTTGTGGCATATAAAATATTTAAATATTAGTAAAACATCAATGCATTTTAGCTCATAAAGTACCCATTACATGGCTTCTTCAGATGCCAACTGTATCATGAGCCAAGATCAAGATTTAATAAGAAAATAACCACCCTGTAAGTCAGTTTACAAATGATGCAGGGCCTTCTTTGTGGCCAAAATGAGCTTGTTGACCCTTAGTCCCCAGTGACACCCAGACTTTCTGCTAGTTTGTGCAAATTTAGAACTTAACACTGCTGTGGCTATTTGTATTAAAAGACAGGGAAGAAACCAATAGCACTCGCTGTCTGCTTCCTGGAGCCTGTTCCTGAGTTGAATTATAGGCCACTAGAAATCAGGATTTAGCATAGTTCTATTCACTGAAAGATATTAATGGAAATGGGTTAGTATTCTCTTTGTGTTAGAATTCCAAGCTTGTGCTTTTTCTAGAATTTTGTTTCCTGCATTACGAACAGTGACATCTCCAAAAGAACTTCATTGGCTGCAAACTGCTTTGGAAAATCCTGAGGTTGTGAAAGGCACAATTTAAATGCAAATTCTTTCCTTATCTCCATTCGCTCCTTCATTAATCGACACAATTTATGTCTGCGATGCCTTCAGCAGGACCGGAAGCGAAGGGCTGGAAAATCCCACCCATTGATTCCGTTTCTGCCTCAAATCTTAGAGCCAATTACCAATGAGCTAAAGGGGTTGATTGATCAATTGCGCAGCAATAATCCTTCCGGCCTGCCACACATGAGGGAGTTGCAGATAAAATGATTTATAACTAATTGAACAGAAAAAGATGCCATATTGTTCTAATAATCTTATGATACAAAATATACTGGTCCCATAATTCTGCACTGACTGTATCTCAGGATGGGCCCGCCTGGTGTCTCATTGAAAGGTGCAGGATCGGGGCAAGTCCCTCGATTCGGATGTGCATGTTGGAGACCAAGATTGTAGCTGAGCTGACTGCCTCCTGAGGAATTGCTCACCCTCGTGTTGGCCATAAGCGGGAAATTAAATTTCTCCCTTCAATACTTGGAAAGGTGATCTTTTTGGTCCCCTCAGCCTCCTTGATTAAAAAGATGCATCATGATTTCCAGAATGGTGCTCTGGACTCTGCCAGTAATAAACCTGTTTACTTTACATTGGCCAATAAACAAATTCCCAGCCAAATTCAATATGTACAGTATAAATTTTGGGGAATTTTATTTTTCCCTGTTATTCTTTCCAGCTCTTTTTTTTCCCTACTCACTTTCTCACTGAAAATATCATTGAACTACAATGAACCAAAAGATAAAATTCACCTTTGGTGTGGATAAAACCAATGGCAACAACATGGTCACTATCACGCTTTCATTGGCTGATCTACCTATGAAACTGGGTGGTTGTATAATAGGTAGTAGATCCAGAATTGTTTGTCTGTTTTGTCACCATGGTTGAATTTACCTCCAAAGTGGTTACATTTATTTATACATTTCATTTAATCTCCATCATTATTCTGGCATGAATCCTTGTTAAAGTCTTCAAAACTCCATAGGACATTCTTTAAATTAGAAGATTCAGGCATTCAGTCATAAACTGGCTGAAGCAGAGGGCAGATTATTTAAAGTGTGTGGCTCATTGCACCAGGCTATGAAGGAAATGGATGGCAAGCAGTAAGACTCTTCACTGTGAGTTGTGAACAAGAGAACATAGAAAACGGAAAGGTAGGAAACAACCAATTCAGCCAACCAACCGGTCCTGTACCAGATGATGACTGCAGCATCATGACTCGATAATGCAGATTGAGAGGGCAGCACAGTGATTAAGACTGCTGCCTCACGGCGCCGAGGTCCCAGGTTCGATCCTGGCCCTGGGTCACTGTCCGTGTGGAGTTTGCACATTCTCCCAGTGTTTGCATGGGTTTTGCCCCCACAACCCAAAGACGTGCAGGCTAGGTGGATTGGCCACGCTGAATTGCCCCTTAATTGGAAACAATTAATTGGATACTCTAAATTTATATACAAAAAAGATAATGCAGACTGAGTTTTCCTAGCTCAGGGGTGATGGATCTGGAGGTGGACTGATTGGGAAAATAGGGGCAGAAATGTGGGGATGGCTCCCTTACACATTCCCGCCACCTTGGACATTCCTGAGGCGTGCTATAAGTGGACAGCAATTTAAAGGCTGGAATTCTCCCGCAGTTGGGGTGCTCCCTTCCGCCGGCAACGCACATCCACTCGTGGGTTTCCGGCAATGCGGGTGGCTTCCATGGAAAATCCCATTGACAAGCGGTGGGAAGGGAGAATCCCGCCACCAGTGAACGGCACGCTGCTGAGAATCCTGCCCAAGATGTTTAAGGCCCCTTTTGCAGCAAGTGGAATAAACGCCGTGTCATATGTGGAGACTGCCTGCTCAGTGAAGTCGGCCTCCCTACAGCAGACTATGGATGGGATTTTCCAGCCATATCGTGGGGGGGGGTCCTGTTGTGGGAGAAGCAGTTACCCAGCCAAAAGTCCATTGAGTTTCAGCAGGACCAAACGATCCTGGCAGTGGGCGGGCTGGAAAATCCCACTTGAGGAGGCAGAGGCTTTATCCAAGGCTCATGGCGCCAGGCTGAGAAGGAAGTACATGGAAAACAGTAAAACTCTTCACAGTGAGGTGTGAACATAGAAAACTGAAAGGCAGTTGCCCACAAAGAGGGGACAGCAGGAAAGGTCACCCTCACAGTCTAAACAATTCAGGTGAAGAGACCTAACAGCCTTACCCCTCATAATTTTTAAATTCGGTCCATGTCTCTGCAGGCACATCCGTGTTCAGGTCTCTTCACGATTCCCAAACTTCCTCAATAACACCCATTTCTCTCGATGGGGTTGCCGAGACTCCGGCCCTTAATAGGATGGCAAGCGTGGAAGCGATCAATTAAGAGGCATCCTCCTTCCGGGAAAGTTTCCAAGCTGATTTTGCTCCAGCAAGTGTGGGCTCAGGACCCCCATTTGATTATGACATTGGGGTCCCGAAGCCCATGCTAAAACCCAGTCCTAAATGACCAAGAAATGACCCTTCATCCCTTCCCCAACTCACAGCAGAAGCCTGGTATTGTGTCTGTAGGAACTTTCAGCTCTTGAAGCCAAAGAATTCCGCAAAGTTCAGGTGACACGAAGTGCATTAGTGGGATGATGAGACTGAGGAAAAGCCAGATTCTACCTGATAGGAGATGCACTGCTTGATATCTGGCTGAAATATCAGGATATTCTTGATGTAGGCTTATTAATTAGATGATTAAACATTCCCTAAATCCAAGTTTTTGCCTATTTCTGTAGCCTTTCACTAGGATTGCTGAATTACATTCACATTTCCCTTACAATGAGTTGCCTAAGAGTGGCCATTGGTACTATGTAAGCAAAATCAGCAACTGTTCTGTATTCAGCAAATTCCTGGTAACGGTTATGAGTTGAGTGCTCGGTTAATCAACTCTTTAGCTGTATTTGAAGGCAGTACTGTTGACCACAGAAAGAGAGAGAAGGTCATTATTTCTTGGTATCCTGGGCAGGATAGAACGGCAAGAACCAGGAGTGGTTATGGTTCTCAGATATATTTCCTACCCTTCCCCTGTCAACCCATTTCCCCACCCCAGCCCTCAAGGTCAAAGATGGTCTTTTTGAATGAAGTTTTGTGATAATAAGTTTTTAATTCTATAAGTTCAGAAGCGACCTTGTTTCTGTGACATGTTAACAAATTATTATTTTCCTTTGTAGATGGAACAACAACCATCGTATGAAATTAATCTCTACATGTACATGTACTTTGTCATCTTCATCATCTTTGGGGCATTCTTCACCCTAAATCTTTTTATCGGTGTAATTATTGACAATTTCAACCAACAGAAGAAAAAGATAAGTATTTCTTCTTTGCATGATGCAGTGATGAGAATGAAATACTAAATCTATGCATAGATGTGGATAATCTTTAAATACATTTCATAAATTGGCCATTTACCATTTTATGTTCACATATGAATGGGGTGGGTGGTTTCATTTTAAGGATACAGTCATTGAGACATCAGCCTTTCACCCATCACTGCTCTGTTCAAATTTGAGCTAGAGTGTTGGTGTTAGAGTCTCCTCTGCTAACCTTAAGTGAAACGTGGCTCAGTCAAGCCCTTAACGGGCATATGATTGCAGCATCACTATGCCGCTATAATTTGGCACCAAATTCACAAAGCTACAAAATGGTTGGCATGGAAAAAGGAATATGAAATAAGTGAGCAATTCTGCAGTTAACTGTGCTGTTCCAGCCCTGGGATTGTCTGTTGACCTTAAATAGGAAACAAGTGTAAATGACCAACATTACAGCTAAATAAAGTCTAAACGTTGTGGAATAAATCCCTCAATGGGAAGTTTGGAATTTAAATTCAGTAAATTTGTAGGCTGCCATCAGACAAGGTGTAAGTTCTAGGTATTAGAGACTTAGTGCCATACAGCACAAAAAAGGCCCTTCAGCTCATCGCGTCTGCACCGGTCAAAGGCGGCACAGTAGCACAGTGGGACCTGGGTACGATTCCCGGCTTAGGTCACTGTCTGTGCGGAGTCTGCAAGGTCTCCCCGTGTCTGCGTGGGGTTCCTCCGAGTGCTCCGGTTTCCTCTCATGAGTCCTGAAAGGCGTGCTTGTTAGGTGAATTGGACATTCTAAATTCTCCCTCAGTGTATCTGAACAGGTGTCGGAATGTGGGATTTTTCACAATAACTTCATTGCAGTGTTAATCTAAACCTACTTGTGACATTAATAAAGATTATTATCTAAAAAAAAACAGCCACCTAACCATTGTAATCCCATTTTCCAGCACTTGGCTCATAGCCTTGTATGCCCTGGAATCACAAGTGCACACCTATATACTTAATGTTATGAGGGTCTCTACCTCCACCACCCTTTCAGGCAGCGAATTCCAAACTCCTACCACCCTCTGGGTAAAAATGTTTTTCCTCACATCCCCTCTAAACCTCCTGCCCCTTAATTTAAATCTATACCCCTTGTCATTGACCCAGCCACCAAGTGGAAATGTTTGTTCCTGTTTACTCTATCTATATCCCTCATAATTTCCACTGCACGGTTTCTAGTGCTATAACAACCCTCCTATAATGTGGATTCCAGAACTACACACAGTACTCTCGCTGTGGCCTAACCAATGTTTTCTACAGTTCCAGCATAACCTCCCTGCTCTTAAACTCTATGCCTCAGCTCACAAAGGCAAGTATAACATATGCCTTCTTAACCACTGTATCTACCTGTTCTGCTACCTTAAGGGACATGCACACCAAGGTCCCTCTGATCCTTGTGCTTCCCAGGGTCCTGTATTTATCCTGTATTCCCATGCCTTGTTTGCCCTGCCCAAGTGAATCACTTCACACTTATCCGGATTGAATTCCATTTGCCACTGATCAGCCCATCTGACCAGTCCGTCTACATCCTCTTTTAATCTAAGGCTATCCCCCTCACTATTTACCATCCTGCCAATTTTCATATCATCCACAATTTGAACTTAAATTTGAACTTAAATTCTGATCATATTCATTTGAGACGTCAAACATTTAGACAACAAGAGACAGTTTCGGAAAGTAACTCAGGAAATCTTCAATACGTTGTGATTGATATTATCAAATACAGGGCGAGATGGGTGGCACAGTGGGTAGCACTGCTGCCTCACTGCACCAGGGACCCCAGTTCAATTCCGGCATGGGTGACTGTGTGGAGTTTGCACGTTCTCCCTGGACCTGTATGGGTTTCCTCCGGGTGTTCCAGTTTCCTCCCACAGTACAAAGATGTGCAGGTTAGGTGGATTGGCCATGCTAACAAAATGCCTGTCATTGTCCAAAGATGTGCAGGTTAGGTGGCGTTACGGGAGCAGTACAGGGATTGAGCCTAGTTAGGGTGCTCTTTTAGAGGGCTGGTGCAGACTCAATGGGCAGAATGGCTTCCTTCGGCATCGTAGGGAGTCTATAGATTCTACAGAGACTTGACTAGCATACTATGGCTCTTATTTTCTGGTTGGGCGCAGGTTGACACAGGTGTGTGACTTTCCATGCCTGACACGGCATATTTTGCAGCGGCTGAGGTGGCCTACCATTAACCGGTGGTGGGCTTTTCTTATCCCACCGCTGTCACCAGG
Source organism: Scyliorhinus torazame (assembly GCF_047496885.1). Classification (NCBI taxonomy): domain Eukaryota; kingdom Metazoa; phylum Chordata; class Chondrichthyes; order Carcharhiniformes; family Scyliorhinidae; genus Scyliorhinus; species Scyliorhinus torazame. Next base: position 88,589,016 of record NC_092727.1, read on the forward strand.
GTTTTGCATTCTATGCACCCCCTGTCTCCAGGAAACGGGTGGCAGGAATTTGCCATCAGCAGTGCTAGGAAATCCCCCTGGTGAAAACGGCCAGAAAATTCCAGCCCCAGTCGCTGTTCTCCCTCTGTAACTTCTACCTCCATGTGGACAGCAGTCACTTGCTGTGCAACTTGTTCAGTGAAAGCTTCTGATTATTCATTCATTCCAAGCCACATTCCACAGTGTGATCAATGATGTTATTACATTATAATTGGCCAAAATGAGGCAAGGCTAATTCTTAATTGGCTTCAGTGATGCATGATCAATGTGTCTAGGGGGCATGATCAGTTTCTAGTTGGTTTCTCAAAGGCGATGGTCATTTATTGATGTCATTTCCCATTATCCCCTGACTGACCCTCTCAGGTACTTGTGGGACCATCCCTCTCATTAAAGTTTATTTGTTATTTTACTTACTTCATGTTAAGATAAAAGAATGTTTCATGATGTCACCCTTGCTCATTTGTCCAGAATGGGGAACTATGCTGTTTTGCATTCATGATTGATATCTGAGGTTTCAGACTTTCTTAATTGGAGCAAGATCTTCAATAAATCAGACCCTTATCAGTGATGATAGAGGCCATTTGATGATTGCTGTTACTTCTCGGTGGTTACTTGGAATGAGTTACTTCATTTTCAAAACAAAGGATAGAGTGACAAAGTTGCTTGTGATCTTAAAACTAATAAAGAAGTTTGCAAACTACTAATAGAAAATATATTACAAAATAGGTTGTACTTCAAAGTTAGACACAGTGGGCAGGATCTCCCGAAAAGGGAACAAAGTCCCCGAGCGACCGCATTTAGCCATGTGTTTCCCAGCACTCGCAGTGCCGAGAAACATATGGCTATTCAACGCTACTCACTTTGAATAAGGGGCCTGAATGGGGAATGCACGGCTGAGGCCACGCATGGCCCCGTTTTATACAATGAGGAGCTCTGCTCGCCGGAACTACCCATTGTAACGAGAGATCAGGACGCCATTTTAAAATGGTATCCCAACTTCCACCCCCAGCCCAAACGCAATATGGGAGGGTCCCCCAGCCCCCCCCAACACCCACACTGAGAAACCCCGGGCCCGATTGCGCAAACGCAAACAATGCCAGCTTCGCACCTTGGCAGTGCCTATGCCAGCTGGCAGTGCCACCTGGGCACCTTGGGAATGCCAGGCTGGCGTCCAGGTGACACTACCAGGGTCCCCTGGCACTGACAGGGTGCCCAGGTGGTACCAGCAGTGCCAGGGCACCACCCTTCCCAAAAGGCATGCTGCTGCAGGCCTCTGATCCCCTTGGGTACCCCCACGAGTGCTGTTCTGTCTGGTCCCCATTTGTGGGGACCAGTACCAAAGTTCCCCAAGGTGAAGGGATTGAATCCAAAAGCCTCAGGCACCTCGGGAATCGATAGAGTACGGCTTACTGCCTTGCTCCAATATGCAGATTTGCCAAAAAGTGATCCCATTGTGGGCAAGATTCACCTTGCAACATCTCGCGAGATGCATTGAATGTGCGTTGAGTGTGGCCGAAGGATCACACCCAGTGTGTATCAAATAAAGGTGCATAGCCGTAATTAGTGTTTAAAACATAAGGTAGTAGAGTATCCTTATACATTCAGTTATACATGGTCTTGAGTGATAATAGTCTAAAAGGATTAGTCACAAATCTAATCACACACGATTACAAAAATTAACGTTAATATAAGGAATGCATTCAGCCAAATGCAATTGCTTTTTCCTTAAATTATTACAAATTAAAACTAACTTAATGGAGAGCATAGCTGTTATTATTCTTTCCTCCTTCCCACCTGATACATTCCTTCCAACATTCCTGTTTTGTTATGTTTCCTTTGTAACATAAGCGGCTTCCTTGTGTTGCATTTGTCAAGGAAGGTCGAGACGTGTAGATAACTTCAACACATTTATTGACACTATGTACACTTTTATAACTTGAGTTCGACACTACTGCTAATCCTATTGTAGCTACCTAAACTGACTAACCAGCTGCTGTCTTCCACGTGGTGGGTGTAATATTGAATCAACCCTGTGCCTCTCCTCACTGACTGTCTCCACTGGCCAAAGGGCAGATCATGTGTGTGGTGTCCTTTATATATGGGTTGGTGTAATGCCCCCCTGTTGTCATGTCACCTCCTTGTGTATCGTGAATGTCCATTGGTCGCCTCCTATCTAACTTATCTATTGGTTGAATGTGTGTGTGATGTTTCTGGTGCTCCCTCTAGTGTCTGGTTAGCTTACATGTATTTACAGTGATGCACATCACCACATCCTCCCCTTTTTATATGTTCATATTTTCTGTACACTTTAAGAAAAACTGAACAAAGAACAGGTAGGTAAGGTAAGGTATATACAAGTCATGGGAACGGTGATTAAACAATAAGTCTAAATCATTCATGTGAGTCCATAAACGATCAATCATCATGGTCAAATGTCTCTCTTGGTTATGTACGCCATCAACGTTTCTGAGCCACAGGAACCAAGAAGTGGTCAAATCACTTTGCTGTCTGATTTGGAGTCTTTTTCTTTTTTTACGTTTGTGGTGGTGCTGTCGGATGGCATCTTGTAGCTGATAGGTCGTTGACATTGAAGAGGTACCATCAACAGTATCATTCGAGGCCATGGATGTGCCATATGCTGAAGTTGGATAAGACTGTGCATGCTGGTTCTGGCCACATGCTGTGCTGGAAGGGTGATTCTGCTGAGAAGCGTTGAAGCATGTCAATTTGGAGACAGAATCGCTGCTCGCATAATGTCTGGTGATGGTGTGAAACTAGAACCTTGCATCTGATAGGAATATGCTGTCTGGCCAGGCTGTGGTGCAGCAAATCCTGGGCTGTAACTAAGGCATCCAGTCTGTAGTGCAGATTGCACTGGCGGTAGTCCTCCTTCGGTCTTGATTCCATTAGTGGGCAATCCGTAGTGCTGGCCTGTTTGAGAATATGCTGCATAGACTGCTGGCTGCTGCAGGCTTGAATACTGGGTGTGTCCAGCATGAGCTGTCATTGGCCGCACTGTCGGTGTGGAACTAATGTGTGGACATAGCTGTGGTGAAAATTGGTGTATTCCTCCTGGACTGTGGCCGCTGCTTGTTATTGCTGACCCAGTGTGATTGTTACGTGATCCATCTCCTGTCGTTGTGGCATCTGCTGTCACCCTGAGCGTGCCATCACTGAGGTTGCGGCACTGCCTGTCTGGAGTAAAGTCTGGCTTACGTGAATCAGAGTCGGCGTTTGGTTGCTCCCCATCTGGAGTCTGGTCTGTTTTTTGTTGATGCTCCCCATCCGTAGTCTTAGCAGGTTCACTGGAGTCAGCTGAGATTTCTTGAAGCTGCACGTCTGGAGTCGGAGCATGCAGGAATGCATTGACTAGTGGAGAGGTTCGAGCAATTGAGAGTGGAAGTAGTGTGGTGTCACCGGAGTCACCAGTGGTCTCACAGTGATCGTCGAGTGTCTCTGTACACACTAGCTGAGGTCTGTCACTTTGTACCTCTTGCATGGGAAGTGGGATGTTATCGTCACTCGTTTCACATACCGTGGGTCGATCCTCAGTAGCTGCTTGTTGTTCACTAGGGTTGGGTAAATTGTCAGAGTTTTCATCTGCTGGTGCAAACAATGTGGGTGGACTGTCATTGTCTTGTCGTTCCTTCATTTGGGCTTGAACAGTCACCATCACTTTGTCCTTCATTGTAGCATGATAGACCGTCATGGTCGTCCTGCTGTGCAGTGGAGCGTGGTAGACTGTTATAGTCTTCTTGCTGTTTACGTGAGCATGGCAGACTTGCATCGTCTGCCGCTAGTTGGTCAGAGGAGGTTGCTAGACCCTCATGGTCTTGTTCCTGCAAGGACTGCGCATCGGAGTCATGCGTTTCTGCTATTGTGGAGTCTGTCCACGAGCTTGCTGTGGAGTCTTGTGATACGGGAGTCACTTCTTGTGCATGCAAGGACTGCGGTGTGGAGTCTTGCATGTCTTCTTTCGTAGAGTCGGGAACCCTGAGCGGGGCGTGGACCACACTCTGTGTGGCAGCAGGCCACTCTCTGTGGGCTTGTACCACTCTCTGTCTCTTAATTTCGGGTTGCAGCATTATCCTGCACTGATGAATTGGGACGTCATATCTGCTGGGTTGAAGGTCCTCAAATCCGAAGAATGAATCCGCATCTGCGCCGGATTCAATGCGGGGGTCGCCAATGTGCAACACGTCCAGTTGCGGTTCGGATTTGGTACTGGGGTAGCCTCTCAAGGTGAAAGGTTCGTCCGAGTCGTAGTCGTCTAGGACCATGGAGCTGTCATTGGGCTCGCAAGGTCCAGAGAAAATGTAAAGGTTGGTATCGAAGTATTCAAGGTCGGAATCATCGGTTTGTGCGTAGGTGACTGCTTGTTGCCGGGTTCTTCGGAGGTTAAATTCATTTCCTGGTTCAATTTGAGGCATTGTGCTGTCATTCCAGGTGAAGGAAGGTTGTTTTACAGCTTTCAAAGATTTTTTCTTTGATTTGAGATGTTTCCCCTTTAAATTGGTGCGGTCTGGGGCCTCTGACGTCATGACACGCGTGACGTAGCCCGTCGGAAGCGATTGCGCATGCGCAGATCGCTGTTCCTTTATCGGTAGCCGTTTTCTTGATTGCGCATGCACGACGTCTCGCACATGCACAAACGAACCTTCCGGTTCTGCGCACTTCTCACTCAACTGCGCTAGTGTAGTCCCTTTAGCAAGATGGCCACCGACCCCGACCCAAATCGTTCTCTGGTCCGGGATTTCGGCCTCGAGGTGAGTACTGGCGTTCTCTTACCTTTTCTTGCCGATTGGAGTGTATTTTCCTCACAATAGTTGCCGAATTTGTCCAGGACTGCCTGGAAGTCGCACCTGTTTTGCCCCTTGGAAAACTTGAATTTTTAAAAGATTTCTTCTGCTCTTGCACCGGCGATGGTGAGGAGAAGCTCTGTTTTTTCATCATCGGCCAGGTCTTTAAGTTCGGCTGCCACCAGGAAGAATTCAAACGTTTGCCGGAATATCTGCCAGTTTTCGCGGAGATCGCCGTGGCACTGGAGCTGCTGCGGAACTGGGGGCTCGAACATCTTGCCTGGGTATTGCTGGTTGTCACTGTACGCTGAGGTATGGCTATCTGGATTTAAGCAGTTCACTCCTGGTACCATGTTTTGTTATGTTTCCTTTGTAACATAAGCGGCTTCCTTGTGTTGCATTTGTTAAAGGAAGGTCGAGACGTGTAGATAACTTCAACACATTTATTGACACTATGCACACTTTTATAACTTGAGTTCGACACTACTGCTAATCCTATTGTAGCTACCTAAACTGACTAACCAGCTGCTGTCTTCCACGTGGTAGGTGTAATATTGAATCAACCCTGTGCCTCTCCTCACTGACTGTCTCCACTGGCCAAAGGGCAGATCATGTGTGTGGTGTCCTTTATATATGGGTTGGTGTAATGTCCCCCTGTTGTCATGTCACCTCCTTGTGTATCGTGAATGTCCATAGGTCGCCTCCTGTCTAACTTATCTATTGGTTGAGTGTGTGTGTGTGATGTTTCTGGTGATCCCTCTAGTGTCTGGCTAGCTTATATGTATTTACAGTGATGCACATCACCACAATTCCTTTGCTGATAACACCCAGTTCTGATAAGGTTTTACTATGTACCAAGATGTCAGCTTGCCCGTTCTACTTTGAAGGTTGAAATTTTTTGCAATGTGTCTCTGAGATATGGAAGGACACACTTTGGCAGTTTTTCTTAATTAACTAACTTACATTACTCTATGCTTGAGTAAAAATCCCAAGGTGCCTTTCTCTCCCAAATGAAGCTAAGCAGGGTCACATGATATCATAGAATTTCATAGATTATCATAGAATTATCATAGAATTTACAGTGCAGAAGGAGGCCATTCGGCCCATCGAGGTCTGCACCGGCTCTTGGAAAGAGCACCCTACCCAAGGTCAACACCTCCACCCTATCCCCATAACACAGTAACCCCACCCAACACTAAGGGCAATTTTGGACACTAAGGGCAATTTATCATGGCCAATCCACCTAACCTGCACATCTTTGGGCTGTGGGAGGAAACCGGAGCACCCGGAGGAAACCCACGCACACACGGGGAGGATGTGCAGACTCCGCACAGACAGTGACCCAAGCCGGAATCGAACCTGGGACCCTGGAGCTGTGAAGCAATTGTGCTATCCACAATGCTACCGTGCTGCCCCTCAAATCCTCCATTGGTTTAAAAGGGTTTAGGTTTTTAAAAAAATATCCTTTATTTCAAACACAGTCAGCAGTCAGATACAAACGACAAATAACACCTCAAAATAGACATGGTACACACAGTTTGTAAATTTTTCCCCGTTTTCCACCCCTAACATCGCACACACACCCCCACACCCCCCACCCCCGCCCTTGCCGACTTGCGACAAACAAGTCCTCGAGCATAGACAGAAACGGACTTCACCATGTGTGAAACCCCTCGTCCAAACCCCGAAGGGCGAACTTGATTTTTTCAAAACTCAAAAATTTGTACAAAGCCTCCAACCGCTAGCGGCGATGCCGACCTCCAGTTCAACAGAATCCGCCGCCGGGCAATCAGAGAGGTGAAGGCGACGACATCAGCCCTCTTGCCCTCCATCAGTTCCAGCCAGTCCGACACTCCAAAATGTGCTATCTCGACCCTTACTATCCACAGCAAAGTCTTGAACACCGCCTCCCAGAAATCCTCCAGGTTTGCACCCCCCCAAAACATATGAACGTGGTTCGCTGGCCTCCACCCACACCTCTCACATGATCCTCCACTCCCATGAAAACTCCACTCATCCAACTCCGTGTATATGGACCCTATGTACAACTTTGAATTGTAGAAGGCTCATCATCGCACAAGAGGAGGTTGAGTTGACCCGATGCATATCTCACTCCAATCTCCCCAACCGAGCTCAATCCACAGCTCTTCTTCCCACTTCCACTTAATCTCTTCCACGAACACCTTCTACTCCCCCCCCCTCCCCCCAGCAACCACCCATAGATATCATTGGTCTTCCCTTCCCCCCACTCAACTGAAACAACAACTTTTCTAAAAGTGAATATTCCTACAAACTTACTCTCTACAAACAGGTACCTTACCCCCTCTATCCCTTCCCCACACCACCTCCTATACATCACATACATCCCCCCCCCCCCTCCCCAGGTATAAACCTATGGTTCCCACATGTAGGGGCCAGTATTGACATATATCTTGCTTAAAATGCCTCCTAAACTGGTTCCAAATTTTGATCGATGACACCACCACTGGGCTGCGAGTATACTTCCCTGGAGAACACGGGAGTGGGGCCATCCCTCTGCAAGAGACCTCCTCCACCTGTACCTATTCTGACCCTCCCCCACCCACCTTATCCCCACCATCATCTCACCTACTTGCCATCCGCCACCCAATTATAATGCAACAGGATTGAGAGTGGCAGGTCCCCCACCCGCCTCATGCTCTGCAAAAAGGCCCTGCAAATCCTCAGCGACTTGCCGACCTACAAAAACTCAGAGATCAATTTATCCACCCTCTGAAAAAACACCTTGGAAAGAAATATTGGGGGAGATTGAAAAATCGATAACAATCTTGGCAGCACATTCATTTTCACGGTCTGTACCCTCCCTGCCAGTGGTAGCGGCAGGGAATCAGATCCCCTTTGACCCCCCTCTGCCTGACTGGATCCTGGTTACCTTGAATTGCAAGGCCCCAAGGTCGACACTTCTCCCCTGGGCATTCACTGGGAAATCCTCACTTTTTCCTACATTTAATTTATACCCCCAAAATGCCGCGAATTTCCCCAACAGGTCCAGAATTCTCCCCATACACTCCAGTGGATTTGCGGTATACAACAATAGATCATCAGTGTACAACAACCTCAAAGGCCATCTCCGCATCGATCAAAACTCTGGCACCCAACTCTGCGACGGGGTCATAACCATGTTCAATAGCCTTCTAATATTACTTGACAACTGCCTCCCTTCAACAAACCCAGTCTGATCCTCCAAGAGCACATCCGGCACATACCCCTCCAACTGCCTCTCCAATAACTCGGCTGATACTTCAATACCAAGATAGGCCTATAGAACCCACACTCCATCGGATCCTATCCATCTTTGGGATCAAAGAGATCAATGCCTGTGGCAACGTCGCCTGCAGCTGCCCCTTTGCCAATGACTAATTAAACCTCAAGAGGTGATGTGCAAACTCCCCTAAATACTGCTTATAAAATTCAACCGAGAAGCCATCCTGCCCCGGCACTTTCCCTGATTGCACTAACCCCGCACACTCCATTATCTCCTGCAGTCCCAATGGTGCCTCCAGTGTCTATCATTTCTCCTCTTCAATCTCTGGGAATGCCAACCAATGCAAAAACCATCCCATATCTGTGTCCTCCCCCGAGAGTCTGATCTATACAACCCCGGTAAAAGGCCTCAAACGCCTCCTTGATTTTCTCTGGCGCTGTCGCCAACCCTGCCCCCTGCCGCCTTTATCTGCACAATTTTCCGTCCCACTGCCTGCCGTCTCAATTGGTGGGCTATCAGGCAACTAGCCTTCTTCCCCAACTCATATTGAACCCCCCTTAACCGGCGGAGCTGACCCACCACCTTCCCCTTTGTCAGCTGATCAAACTGCCCCTGCAATTCCTTCCTTTCCACCAACATCTCCAATGTTGGGGCCACCGAATATCTACGATCCACATCTACAATAACTTCAAACAGCCTCTGCCTTTCCACTCTCTCAACTCTATCCCTATAGGCCTTAAAGGAGATAACCTCCCCGCAAACCACCACCTTCAATACCTCCCAGAACGTGGCCCAGGCACCTCCCCATTTTGATTAAGCTCCACGTTGTTCTTTGTCGCCAATGCCACCTTATCACAAAACCTCTTATCAGTCAAAAGCGCCAAATCAAACCTCCATCCTGGTCTCTGCGCCCACCCAGTCTCAAACCTCACGTCCACATAATGCGGCGCATGATCCAAAATTCCTAATCCTGCATACTTCACCCCCACAACCCCCGATAGCACGACCTTCCCCAACACAGAGAAATCAATGCGGGAGCATCCCGATGAACATGCGAGAAGAAGGAGTACTCCCTCTCCCCCGGGTGCCTAAACTTCCACGGGTCCACACCCGCTCATCTGATCCATAATTACCCCCAAACTAGCCATTGACTTATGATATACTGGCGTATATTATGACACCTAGGGTCCAGTGCATAATTAAAATCGCCTCCCATGATTAACTGATGGGTATCCAAGTCCAGGATGGACGCTAAAAGGTTCTTAATAAAGCCTGTGTTGTCCGTGTTGGGTGCGTCTACAAAACCACTGATGCCGCTGCCAACACCCCACTCACCATCACAAACCTACCCCCTGGGTCCCGCACTTCCCTGGCCACCTCAAATGCCACCTTTTTACTGAACAGGATCGCAACCCCCCTCGACGTAAAATCAAACACTGAATGGAACGTCTGACCCACACATCCCTCCTTATCTGCACCTGATCCTTCACCCTTAGATGTGTCTCCTGTGGGAAGACCACGGGCTGGAATCTCCAAAAATGGGGCTATGTACCCACGCCAGTGTAAAAACGCTAGCGTTCTACTACAGACTTTCCTTAGAACAATATACAGCTATTCACCTACCTGCAGGGGGCTGGCAGGGCCCTGGAGTGCTTCTCGCAGCTTTGACTGCGGGTACGGGCCCCCGCACATCTGGTTCCGAGTTCGTGCATGAGCACCAGTGACCGAGCTGAACGCGATGGCAGACTCAGCCGGCAGACCTGGGCCAACAAACAAGGTCCCAACGATCTGCCCCGCACCGCTCCATCTATCCCGCCCGATCGCCGCCCCGGCCGCCCATAAGGCACCCCCCGGTACTTGATTTCCCCCCCCCCTCCCACTAGGGCGGCTGCGGACTCGAGGGCGAGACTCCCAACCGGCCATACGTGGTTAGAACCACGCCATTGGGAATTTGGCCGGTCGGGACCGGAGCATCGCTGGGAGGGCCTCTGGCAATGGTCCCCCAGCTGCGCCGTGTAAATCGCGCGTGAGTGATTCTCCGGGAACCGGAGAATCGCGGGAGCGGCGCCGGGCCCAATTTTCGCATAAAAGTGGATTCTCTGCGCCAAAATCACGTTTAGCCCGGGGCTGCGGAGAATCCAGCCCCACATTTATTCTCAAAATCTTTAGGTGCGCAAACACCCAAGATCGTTTAATCGGACCATTTAAGCCACACACATTCCACATTACCATCGTTACCGAGGGTCTCTGACCTCCCCTCTGCTGAGGCCCACCATCGTCACTGACCCCAAACCCCGCCCAACAATATGTTCCCTCACTAACCTGGGCCTGTCCAAAATGAATATACTGTTAGGTTGATCGATTAATATACTTTGATTGTGTGTAAACTAAACCAAAACTATTCATTAAACATCAATTTCCCTTCAAAGCTACTGGAATACCATAAAAACTCAACTGGTTCGCTAATGTCCTTCAGTGAAGAGGCATGCCCTTTTAAACAGATCTGTTTTACATATAACTCCAGTCTCACACAGTTGATTCGTAATGCCCTCAGAGATGGACAATAAATGTGGCCTTGCCAGCAGCGCCGAATTCCTTATTTTTAATAAATTTAGAGTCCCAATTCATATTTTCTAATTCAGGGGCAATTTAGCGTGACCAATCCACCTAGCCTGCACATCTTTGGGTTGTGGGGGCGAAACCCACGCAAGCACGGGGAGAATGTGCAAACTCCACACGGACAGTGACCCAGAGCCGGGATCGAACCTGGGACCTTGGCGCCGTGAGGCTGCAGGGCTATCCACTGCGCCACCGTGCTGCCCTAGTGCCGAATTCCTAAGAACAAATATTTATTTTGAAAAGTACTTGTAGTCAATGATTAATAAATAATCCAGAATAAATAATCTAGAATATCTTTGGAATCAAACCCTTGGTAGAGCTGATAGAGGATAGGGTGAACTAACAGGAAACAGAGGTCAGAATTAACCAGCTGTTGGGATTCTCTTTTCCCGCTACCAGTACATTCCATACCCATGGGTTTCCCAGCAGCATGGGGGTGGCTTCAATGGGAAATCCCATTGACAAGCAGCGGGAATGCAGAATTACATAGCTGGCAAACTGGAGAATCCCTCCCAGAGAGTTTGGATGAATGGGTTATTTTCACTTGACAAACTCTAACCAGTGAACTGTCACTGGGATCAGAGGTGGGGAATCAAATACAAGGGATCTCCCATTTAAGTTGGAGATGAAGAGGAATTTCTTCTCTCAGAGGGCTGTGATTATTTCAAAATCTTTACCTTGGAATAGCAATGAAGGTTGGGTCATTGAATTTACGTAAAGCTGAGTTTCATAGAATTTTGACCTACAAGGGTGTCAACAATTATGGGGGGGGACAGGCAATAAAGTGGAGTTAAGGCCACAATCAGACCAGCTCTTATGGCCGGGATTCTCCAATCCTGCAGCCAAGTTCTGATGCTGGCGTGAAAAGTGGCATGAGCCACTCTAGCATCAATGGGCCTCACATGGCAGCTATCCACCCCTTTCCAGGGGGCTAGTACGTCACCGGAGTGGTCTCCGCAACTCCGGCGCCCGAAAGCCGGCGTGCCACGGCCAGCGTGAGTTCGTGCATGTGCGCCACGGGTGGCGCGAGTTCGTGCATGCGCGTAGGTTCCCGTCTCCGCGCCGGCCCCCGAGCAATATGGCAGAGCCCGACAGGGGCCCAGAGCGGAGGAACATAGGCTCCCACGGAACTAGCCCGCCCGCCGATCGGTATGCCACGATTGCGGGCCAGGCCACCTTGGAGCCCCCCCGGGGTCGGATCCCACCCACCCCCCCCCCCCCCCACCACCACCACCCACCAGGACGGCCCCCGCAGACAGAACTCCGAGGTCCCGCCGGGTGGGACCATACGTTACCCACACAGGCAGGACTCGGCTGAACTCGGCGGGTACTTGGCCCATCAAGGCCCAGAGAACCGCTGGAGGGGCGGGGAGCTTTCAACGTCCCCCGACCGGCACGGCAGTGATCCCACGGGCGTCCGAAAATCGGCGCCAGGGGCGGCGTGGAGCGATTCTCGCGCCCCCCCCCCCGGGGATTCTCCAACCTGGCGCGGGGTCAGAGAATCCCGGCCTATGTTGGTGAATGGTAAGTCAGCTCATGGGTCATATGGACTACTCCTACTGCTATTTCTTATGATCTCAGAACTCCTTTGTCTTTCACTGAATTTATTGAATATTAGCAGTTACATAAAATAATTGTAAGTGTTCTCATCTTTACTTTGGAGGAAAAGATATCTTTATGACAGAAGAACAGAAGAAATACTACAATGCCATGAAGAAGCTTGGCTCAAAGAAACCACAAAAACCCATCCCAAGACCAAATGTAAGCGTTTAGCCACTATCAAGGAACCCTTTGAAGGGAAATGGAGAGTCTATGAGGAGTGCATTGTGTTCAAAGTACTTCTATATGGCTAGCAAAAAAGAGGCAGGGGAAATGTGGGCATCAAGCATATCTTCAATCTCCTGCCTGCCATTTTGGGTGGTGCTCCCTACAGCCCATGAATTACGTTTGACATGTAATCGCTGCAGTAATGCCAGCAAACATGAAAGCCAATTTGCACGTGAAATCCTACCCGGAGTAATGAGACAAATAATCATATAATTTACTTTGGTGGTGTTGATTTAATGATAGCTATTGGTCGGGTCACCAGGAAACACATTTGCTCTTCTTCAGAGAGTTTCACCTGAACCAACAGGGCCTCAGTTTAGTTTTACTCATGGATGGATCCTATAATTGTGTAGCAATCCCTCGGTGCTGCACTGAAGTGCCGGTTTGTTATTCGCTCCTGAAGTGGGGCATGAACCTTCTGAGTCAGAAATGAGGGGTAATCTCGGAAGAAAGCTGACATTTACATATGCAGCCTACTTAATTTCACAGCGAGATTCAGCAGCATAGGCTTGGATTGATGGCTTCATGCCTCACCCTACCCAGCTCCCACCTTGAGCTACATTGCCAGTGAAATACGGAGTGAGAAAGAGGCAGTCGTCACCAGGCCATTTGTTGTGTGGATCCCAGCAGCCAGCCCATCTGAGTGCCAATAAATCTTTGTTAATAAAATAAATCATTATCCTTTAACATAATTGTCTGTGCCAATTTTATTCAACTTTCCCATTAATTAAATGACCTTTGATTTATTTTCAGAAAGTTCTAAACTTTAATCAATGTCCTACAAAGCACTGCTGAAAATCTGCCAGTCAGTTTACAAGCAGATTAAATGTACATTCCTGTGGAAATATAATTGATTAATTACAAATGCTAATCCCTTGCAATCTTGTAAATTGAGAAAGTTGAGTTAAGGGCAGAGGTGTACAACACAGCATGGTACTGATGTTGAAATGTGTTTGACACAAAAACAGCAGTGATTAGATGTTGTCAAGTCTGTTCCTTAAAGTCGTAGTTGGGATATTTTACAACAGCAGAGATGCTATCCAAATGCAGGTTATTGTGGTTGCTGTAGAACAAAAAGAAGTTTGAGGTCTTGGCAAAGAATAGGCTGGATTTTAACTTTGCGAGGTACTGGGTGTTGGGATGGGGTCCTGTAGCAGCCTGGAAACTCCAAATAAGTGCACTCTTGTCAGTAGATTTTTAATTCAGGCGTTCCATGTAATTTCCAGATTTCCTAATCAATTAACATGAATGGGCGTGGCGATAGCCTACATGAGGCAATTTCAACTCCAGTATTTAAAAGACCACAAGGACACGGCAAACATCACACCACTCAGCCCTTCCAGCCTGTCCTGGAAGCTCGTGGGACCATGGTTATATTGAAAAACTAGATTGATATTGTTGTAATTGAGCAGTTAACAAATTGAAATTGACAGCCCTCCTGTCCTGAGGCGTTTGCACACACACACACAGCAAGCCCAGAGTTAAATGGTAAATTGGAGTTGACTTCCAAATGTGCCTGAATTTTTGCAGTATTTAACCATCCAGTTGCCCCCAAACCCACATGTTCACCCTTGTTAAAATTCCACTCAAAGAATTTGAAGAAGAGAAAGATTGATTTTAACCGATTGAAAAACTTAGGAAGAGATGAAAAATGGTTTAGTGGATCAATGGAAAACTTGCAGTATATGTGACATGTTTGATGGGTCAAATGTTCCATTCTGATTGTTTAGATATTAAACTTTAATTGGTTTAATACACGTTGAAGACAATTCTGTACAATTGTACAAGCTACCTTACAATCTATACCTTCTTCTTTCATGCACAAATATTGGTCAGATGTAATAGGGTGAATATAATTAATGTTAAGTATTTATACAATGGCAACTCATTTATTTTCCCTTTCCCGCCCTCCCCCAGAATAAATGCCAAGGAGTGTTCTTTGATTTTGTCAACAAGCAAGCCTTTGATATCTTTATCATGGTTCTCATCTGCCTCAACATGGTGACGATGATGGTCGAAACAGATGATCAAAGTGCAGATAAAACTGAAATTCTTCACTGGATCAACTTGGTGTTTATTATTGTATTTACCAGTGAATGTGTGCTCAAGATCATCGCTTTAAGATACTACTACTTCACCATTGGCTGGAACATTTTTGACTTTGTTGTGGTGATTCTTTCTATTGTGGGTAAGTCAGAAGCTAAGATCCAAGTTTTTTGGAAACGTGTTTTGAGACCCTCCCCCATGTTTATGTGATGTAAAACATTGTAGAAATGAAATGATTTTAAGTTTAAGCAGTTTAATGGGGGCAGTTTTATTTTACTCGTTCAGTGTGTCACTGGCTAGATTAACATTTATTGTCCATCTCTAACTGCATCAAGCACTCCTATATAAGATGGGGTGATGCTCACCGACTGGGCCCCAATAGTAGCCTCAATCACTTAGAAACATTAAAAATAGGAGCAGAAGGAGGCAATTTGATCCTTCAAGTTTGCTTCGTCATTTCATAGAATTTATAGAATTTACAGTGCAGAAGGAGGCCATTTGGCCCATCGAGTCTGCACCGGCTCTTGGAAAGACACCGTACCCAAGGTCAACACCTCCACTCTATCCCCATAACCCAATAACCCCACCCAACACTAAGGGCAATTTTGGACACTAAGGGCAATTTATCATAGCCAATCCACCTAACCTGCACATCTTTGGACTGTGGGAGGAAACCGGAGCACCCGGAGGAAACCCACGCACACACGGGGAGGAGGTGCAGACTCCGCACAGACAGTGACCCAAGCCGGAATCGAACCTGGGACCCTGGAGCTGTGAAGCAATTGTGCTATCCACAATGCTACCGTGCTGCCCATAATAATCATTTATTATGATCAAGGCTGACATTCGAACTCAGTAACCTGCTCCAGCATTCCCCCGATATCCTTTGATCCCTTTAGCCCCGAGAGCTATATCGAATCCTTCTTGAAAAAATACAAGGCGTGATACACCCAAATGGGAACAAAATCCCTTACCGAACGCGTGTAGCTGCGTGTTTCCCGATGGTCGCAGTGCCGTGAAGCACATAGCTAGTCAATGCGACTTGCATTGTATAAGGGGCCTGAACAAGGAATGCGCGGCCAAGGCCGCACATTGACCCGTTTCCGCTCGCCAAAACTCCAAAGTGGAGCAAGATATCGGGACACTATTTAAAAATGGCATTCCAATCTCCGAAGCCCCCAAAGCGATCCCCAACCTATCCCATCCCAGCACTATGGGACACAGAGCACCCAATTATACACAAAATGCCAGCTTGGCACAGCCAACCTGGCAGTGCCCATGCCAGCTGGGCATATTGGCAGTGCCGGGCTGACACCCAGGTAGCACTGCCAGGGTGACCAGGTGATACCAGCAGTGCCAGGGCACCGCACTGCCCAAAGGGCATGCAGCGGGGGCCTCCGATCCACTGGGAGGCCCCCATAAGTGTCAATTTGTCTGGTCTTCGTTTCTGGGGACAAGTGCTGAATAGCACTCACCTGAGGCAAAGGGGCTGAATCACAAAGCCTCAGGCACCTCGGGAATCTGCACTAACTGTCTCAATCTAATATGCAGATTTGCCAAAAAGTGATCCCACCCACAATGGGTCACAACATCTCGTGAGGTCAGGTTGGATCTTGCGTTGCGAGCCGGGTAGGTCCTGGGAGCAGTCTCCCAACTTTTATCGGCCACGCTGTATCGCGCCTGTGGTAGCGAATTCCTCAGGCCAACCGCTCTGTGGGTGAAAAAGGTTCTCCTCATCTCAGTCCTAAATGGTCTACCCCCTATCCTCAGACTGTGACCCCCTGGTTCTGCTCGCACCCACCATTGGGAGCATCCTTCTTGCATCTCTGCAGAGTAACATCAACTGCTTCGGTGTTACATTTTCCCATTTCTCACATCAGCTATCAGGGGCTACTTTTAGTACAATTGCCAATTTAGTGCTGAATTACAAACATTTTAAGCTTTGGTTTTGGATTCATGGTACCAGAGACGAATTTGGAACTTTCCAAATACAACTCATGTTAAAAGGCAGAAGACTTTCAGTTCAACCTGAGTTAGAATCTAGATATGAAATGTCAAAATCCAACTCACTGGACTAACTCTCTCCACTATCTCGAATAACTTAACTTTCTAGATAATTATGCGGGCTGTACATACTTCTGAGACCAGTCTTTGTTTGTGAATGTTGATCATGTCATAGTGTCCAGTACCACATTGAAGTTCGATGCGGTGCTTGGACTGGTGAAATATGGCTGTTCATCCAAAATCGCCACAGCACTGAGCTATCACAAAAAGTATTGGCCAAAGATCAGCTTGAAGTTAGATTTCAAAAATTAATTTTTCTACCTGTAACCCAACATTGTAGGATAGATTTTCTGACTGATTCTTCCTGAGTAAGAGCTTATTACATTAAAGGGTGCAAATTTTGTAACTAATCGTGAAAGATGGTTGGAGACATCTTCTGCATGACTCGCATTTGCTTATTGTCCCTGAATTTTCTTCAGTTTTGTCATTACTCTTGAAGCACCTGTTAGTTTACAGCTTATATTAAAAACAATCCACCCAATTAATGACATTAGACATTTAAGCAATTTTCTGGCATATCATTTTGGCTCTCATTCATCTATTCACCCACAAAAAATGGGCTTCCAGGCTGCTAGGCTAAGATTATTTTTGAAAAATATTTTTATTCTCCATTTTCTTCAGAAGTTACACCCCACCAACAAACAGTAAATGGTAACGAATACAATGTCAATCCCCTTATTAACAACAACGATCCCATCCTCCACCAACCCCCAAACAACAGCCCGCATGACAATATAAGCATCAAATAAAACAAACCCTCCCAAGGTGGGAAAAAAGAAAAAGGAATCAGGAATCGTCTATGGTCACCATTGACATATACAGTCCACCCCCCCAACCCCCCCACCCTAATATTCAATGACATCCAATCCCCGAAAGCGTACCGTGAATGACACCCATGAATTGTAGACCCCCCCACTCTTCCTCCCAGACTCCTCCCCTCCACTTCCTCTTGTAAATTCCACCCCCCAACCTCGGTTCCTTCCCCCAACTTTTCACCCCGGCTAGACTCACCAAAACCTGTTCTACCTCACTCCCGTTCACTGGCCGGTTTAAACCGGCCAGCGTAGAGGCCCCCGCCTGGGTCTCCTTCCCCCTTGCCCGGTCCCAGGAAAATCAAGAAATCCCCTTTAGCACACAACCCCCGCATACACACCCAAGACCCAAAGAACCATCATTGCAAATGAAAGTCCCATCTCTTCCCTTGTCCAAATATATACAACGTCGACTCATTTAGTACATACACCAACACGCAGTGAAACAATAAAGTTACGTGAGGCTACATCGGTACACGACCATTTATCAATTCTGCCACAGTCCTTCTGCCTTCGCAAACTCCTCTGGTGATTCCGCCGTCCCAAAATAAAAGTCCTTGGATTTGTAGGTCACCCACAATTTAGCTGGACATACTCTGCCGCACTGCACCTTGCTGATGTACAGTGCCTTCTTCACCCGGCTGAATGAAGCTCGCCTCCTCGCCAGCTCCACCGTAAAGTCCTGATATATGCGTATACCAGCTCCAGCCCATTGCACCACCCGCTTCTGCTTTGTCCACAGGACTTTCTCTTTCACGCTATACCTACGGAAACACAGAGTTACTACTCTTGGCGGCTCACACGCCTTTCGTATAGGCCTCCACGACCGATGAGCCCGATCCAGTCGGAGGGAACGTCCCCCTACCCCAATAGCTTCGCCAACATTGTGGCAAAATCCGTCGGCCTCGAACCTTCCACCCCTTCGGGCAGACCCACAATCCTCAGATTCTGTCACCTGGATCTGTTTTCCAGGTCTTCCATTTTGGCTCGCAGACCCTTGTTGGTCTCTATCACCCTCCGCAGCTCCTTCCCCATCGAGATGAGTTGATCACTGTACTGCGATAATGCCTCTTCCACTTCCTTCAGTGTCTCGCCTTGCTCCCGCACCTCTACCGCTGCGCTTGATACCGCCGCCCTCACCGGGGCAATCGCCTCCTCCACCAGCACTTTCAATACCACCCCCATCTCCTTCTTCATCGCTTCCATGTGTTTTGTGAAATGTTTTTCAAGTTCCACAGCCATCACCTTGGTCATTTCTTCTGCTGTGAGCGATGCGGCCTCCCCGGTGCTCCAGCCTCCGCTTTCCTTACAGTTCATGCGCTGACTTTTTCACTCACCGGCGGACTTTCGTTAACCTCCTTTTTCACAGCCTTTTTTCTCCCAAACCTGGACATTTCGCCTCGCTGTGCCTTCTTACAGCCTTTTCAGCCTCCATTGTCCCCGGGACTGGGCATTAAAACTCCAAAATTTCTATTCCCGAGCGGGAGCCCTCCAGTGCGCGGCTGCCTCCCGCCCGCCGTCACCGGAAGTCTCCGCTGCTAGGCTAAGATGTATACCATTCACTTTTAAGCCTTCATTGAGCCTTTATCTGCATTTTTGTTTCCATTTAGTTAGTCAGGAGGTTTTGTGTCAAATGTTCTGTCACTGCCGTTTTCTTTGATGTATCCATGGTATTGGGGTAAAGAGAAGCCCAATAGGAATCCCCTCCTCTTATACAGAAGATAAATTAAAGGCTATCAAATGGTCAGTTTGCTTCAGAGATAGATTTCATCCACGTTCTGGCATCATTTCCTGCCTGATTTTTCGTCCTTCAAGGCAAAGATGACCATGTTTATCATCTGGAGTGTTGGTAGGATTCTGTTGAGTACATAGGCAACTGTTAAGGCCGACCTGTGCCTGGATGATTTTTCTGCAAATCGGACAAGATACCGTCAGATGATTGAATTTTAGATGAGTAGCTGGTTCAAGATTTCCTCTCCATGCATTTTCTCTCTGCCTTTGATAATGCGCCTCCTTTAGAAAGAGACCGCACCAGTTCTTTTAAAATGTTGTTGCGCTAGTCATATCAATCATGGGCAAACTTCTCCCATGCGCCTGAGTGGTGTAACTCCCTGGCAGAGGCTTTGCAAAGCTGACTGCCCAAGGCTCCAGTTCGCAACCAGCCAAGTGTAGAGATGGGCCATGTGTTGCAAGAGCTCCTGCAGTTAACATGCAATATGGACTTGGCAGTCAGCTCCAATGGCTGCAATAGGCTGCCGCAAGTCCTCTTTCACTGCCTCCTTCCAGGCATGCTGCAGCTTTATCCCATGGAGAGATTCCCTGGAGTGAAAAGGAGGGACGCATTCCTCCTTGTCGTCTCATTCTGTACCAATTCAACAGCCATCAAATCAGGGCAGAGTGGTTTGGAGTTTAACACAAATAACACAGAAAATGCTGGAAAAATACAGCGGGGTAAATTCTCTTGTCTCGCCCGCAGCAGGAATTGTCGCAGGCGGGAGATGGAACATTTGATGGACCATTTAAAGGTCCGTTGACCTCAGGTGGGAATTTCTGGACTTGGGGTGGGCGCGACTGGAAAGTCCCGCCCAGTAGGTCTGCCAGCAACAAGGAAAAAATAAGACAAGTTTGTGCTGGATTTTTCAGCCGCGCCCAACACAAAGACGGGGACCATGTAAAGGTCCATTGACCTCGGGCAGGGATTTCTGGTCACTGGGTGAGTGTGGCCAAAACATCTTGCAGGTGCAGACCCATTTTCAAAAAACTGTTCAAATATTTTTTGCATCTCGATTTTGTGGTTTATCGAGAAGCAATGAGGTAGGTCTTGTCTTTGTCTGGAAGTGAGCATGGATGTAAAGCAGGATGATGTAAAACAGCACAGTGGTCAGCATTGCTGCCTCACAGCTCCAGGGACCTGGGTTCAATTACATCCTCGGGTGACTGTATGGAGTTTGCACTTTCTCCCTGTGTCTGCATTGGTTTCCTCCGGGTGCTCCGGTTTCCTCCCACAGACCAAAGATGTGCAGGTTAGGTGAATTGGCCATGCTAAAGTTCCCAAACGTTAGGTGGGGTTACAGGGCTAGGAGTGGGGGATTGGGCATAGGTAGAGTGCTCTATTGGAGCAAGGGCCGGTGCAGACTCCTTGGGCCGAATGGCCTCCTTCCGCACTATATTGATTCTATGATTCTAAGATGGATATTGCACGGTGTCAAAATCTCCCTCCATATATTTATTTCGGGGAATGGATTTAAATGTATAAGTTAAATAGAAACTGAAATAATTAGAAATGCATAGCGTTGGTCACCAGCTCAAAGAGAGTGATCTAATGTTACAGTGGGAGCTGAAGAATCAACATATCTTTCTCATTTATGTTGACACAACCCAATGCATTTTCCATTTTTGTTGCATACTGCGCCATTTGCAATTATTCTTTCTAGTTTAAATACTTATTCATATCACCCCTTTTTATTTGTTTCAGGTATTATGTTGGCAGATATAATAGAGAAGTACTTTGTGTCACCTACCCTGTTCCGAGTTATTAGGTTAGCCAGGATTGGCCGCGTCCTTCGACTTATCAGAGGAGCCAAAGGAATTCGAACTCTTCTATTTGCCTTGATGATGTCACTTCCTGCCTTGTTCAACATTGGCCTTTTACTCTTTTTAGTTATGTTCATCTATTCCATTTTTGGAATGTCCAATTTTGCATACGTGAAGAAGGAAGGAGGCATCGATGACATATTCAACTTTGAAACGTTTGGCAACAGTATGATTTGCCTGTTCCAGATCACCACCTCAGCCGGCTGGGATGGCCTGCTCTCACCCATTATGAACAGCGGCCCTCCCGATTGTGATCCCCAAATAGCGAATCCAGGCACCGATGTAAAAGGGAATTGTGGAAATCCGCCGGTCGGGGTCATCTTTTTTGTCAGCTACATCATCATTTCCTTTCTGATTGTGGTGAACATGTACATCGCCATCATATTGGAGAATTTCAACGTGGCCACTGAGGAGAGTGCTGAACCGCTTTGCGAGGATGACTTTGAAATGTTCTACGAGGTCTGGGAGAAGTTCGATCCGGAAGCCACTCAGTTTGTCGAATATTCCCGGATGTCCGACTTTGTCGATACACTGCAAGAGCCATTGAGGATTGCTAAGCCGAATAAAATCAAACTGGTTACCATGGATCTACCAATGGTCTCGGGTGACAAAATCCACTGTCTGGATATACTCTTTGCACTGACGAAAGAGGTGCTGGGTGAATCTGGTGAGATGGATGCCCTGAAGGAGTCAATGGAGGAGAAGTTCATGGCTGCCAATCCTTCCAAAGTCTCATACGAACCCATAACCACGACACTTCGACGGAAGCAGGAGGAGGTTTGTGCAATCAAAATTCAACGGGCTTTTCGGCGTCACTTGCTAAAACGGTCTGTCAAACACGCATCCTATTTGTACCGCCATAGTGGAACAGAGGCGATTCTATCTGATGAAGAGCCTCCAGAGAAAGAAGGTTTGCTCGCTATTCGAATGAGCCAAAACTATGGTAAATACCAACCTGACGAAGAAGGTGTACCGCCCTTGGCTTCAGAAGAAGCAACAACTCCTTTAGAAGTAACAGAAACTCCCACAGAAGATGCAACAACTACAGAAGAAGCAGTAACTCCACTCGAAGGATCAGCAATTCCAATAGAAGTAGTAACCCCTTTAGAAGCACAAGCAACTCCTCTAGACGCAGCAAAAACCCATCTGGAAATGGCAGTTACCCCTCTGGAAGCTGCAATTACCCCTCTGAAAGCGGCAGTAACCCCTCTTGAAGCAGCAGTAACTGCAGCTGAATCAGTAGACTGGATTTCCGAGACAAAGGATATTAAAGAGTCAATTGTATAATTGGAGTTCAAAGTGCTTGTAATGAACCAAGCTTATGAAACACAGCACAAGGTGCCAAGGTGTATAGCACTAGTGCCTTCAAGAATGTCACTTTGTCCCTAGTTTTCTAGCACTGAGATTCCAGTCTGCAAGTGGGAAGTGTATTGTGCGTCTGATCTTTGCAGTATAAACTGGGAGGACCCCGCAGTACATTTACAACAATTGAGCCAGAGCAAAAATGCCATCGATTAAAAAGAATCCTTCCAACATTCTTGACTGTAATCAACACTGTGACAAAGTGTGTAGCTGCAACTTGAATATGCATCTCTCCAGTGTCACAACTTGTGTTGTGTGCAAGAGAATACAACTGTTGCTGTCTGAAGAGAGAAGTTGTTGAACCACCAGGAGAATGTGGTTGTCCCTTGTCCAGTGATTGGATTTATATTAGATATGCTGCATTTAATTAACACTGAATTGTCTTTTGATAGTTACCGGGAAAAAAAACATTGTCACACAGTAGGTTAGTCCAAAGATTTCTTCAGTTTCACTTCAAAGCTGTTCAACTTAAAATGCTTTTACCTCTTTCAATACTGTGCTTTTACTAATCTAACATATTCCACTTGTCTAAACTGTATGTAGCATTCAGATTCATTGGAGATGCACTTTCATTATAATTCATCTTTTTTTTGTACAATACAATTCAAAAAGAAAAGCCACTAATTAATTGTTGTGTTGTAGTCTTCATGAAATCCAACTGTTCAGATATTGTTTTAACTACCATCATTTTCATATGTTGTAAGGCACCAGTGTAGAATGGCATTCAGCAAGTCTCTCAATTCCTGTTCTTTGGTGTAAATGCATTAGACCGTGACACTTTCGATTTCTGTCTGTAGCATGTGTGGGGTAAGTTATTGTTTCAGGGTAGGTATTGTTACTGCCGTAGTGATTTCTGGTGTCTCTGTGTATATTTACAAAATCCTGTGCCCTCCCTTCCCTCCCAAAGTGGGATTGTTTGCCCAAGGTGAAATAACAAATTAAGTTGCTGCTTCACCATGAGCAATGCATCTTTCTCTTCCATTATCATAAAATAACGATATGTCACTTCATTGATTGTAATTCATGAATTCGTATATGTTGTTTCATTAACACTTTATTTTCAATCACTGGATTGTTTAGAACAACCATCAATATTCTCTTGGAGAACCGTGCTAGATGAGTATCCTGGACAGCATCGGCGATCTTTGCATTTTCAACCAGCAGTGCACTGAGAATTTGGCTTGAAGGTTGAAGCTGGAGAATGTTTGAATGTAGCTTTAATAAATCGGGCAGATTTGGGACTCTTGCTGCTTTTCTCAGATGTGCTGTTTAAACGTCAGGATATCCCAGTAAGGGCAGCATGGTGGCACAGTGGTTAGCACTGGTGCCTTACGGCACCGAGGTCCCAGGTTTGATCCCGGCTCTGGGTCACTGTCTGTGTGGAGTTTGCACATTCTCGCCGTGTTTGCGTGGGTTTCGCCCCCACAACCCAAAGATGTGCAGGGTAGGTGGATTGGCCACGCCAAATTCCCCCTTCATTGGAAAAAAAATGAATTGGGTACTCTAACTTTATAACAAAAAAAAGATATCCCAGTAAAAAGAAGACAGCTGAAAGGCACGCAAGAACCACCCCCCCCCCGCCTCCCCAAACCAGCCTGAGAGAAAATGTTTCTATGTTCAAGTTGCGAAGAATAAGAACAAATCCTTTGACTTTTTTTTTAACTCACTTCTGACTCTGTGGCTGATTTCAGTACTGTGCAGCCATCATCTCCTTCCCCGACACCCAGGATAGGTAATAAACTAGAGACCTATAGCTAATTCAAGAAGCCACTGCTGAAAATTCCTCCCTGCCCTCCCATGGGAAATCAAGCATGCCCCAGGCAATCCAAGGTCAGCATACTGTTTCCTATATTAATTTACTCCTGCCCTCCATATACCATAGTGACCTTATTCTCCAGAAATCCATCTTTCTTGAAGGACAAAGGAATCTAGTCTACAGTATTGCCACTGGATTCTTCTTACCCACTTTAATCACGTCTGTGAAAGATAAGCATCCAATTTCCTCAAGTTGTAGTGGGGGGTGGAATGCACCTCGTACTAGTACACCACCTCACCTCAGCCATACTGTCAACTTCCATGAAGTCTATAATCCTAATGACCATAAATACCTGGATTTTCAGACAGGAATGTTAGGAGCTAGAGTAGACCATCTGCAGCTCAACTCCACTGTCCTATCTTTGATTCCTTTTTCTAACAAAAATCTATCAATCTTAATCTTGAAAGATTCAATTGTTCTCGTATTCCCAGCGTTTTGGAGAGAGAATTCTAGATTTCCCCCACTTTTATGAAATGAAATGAAAATCGCTTATTGTCACAAGTAGGATACAAATGAAGTTACTGTGAAAAGCCCCTAGTCGCCACTATCCGGCGCTTGTTCGGGGAGGCTGGTACGGGTGACAAAGTGATCCCTGATTTCAACTATAAATAGCCTAGTTTAAATTTTGGCATTATTCCCCTGTTCCTGATTCCCCCAAAAGAGTAAATTGTTTGTGTCCACCCTACCAATCCTTTCAACATTTTAAATACCTCAACCACATCACTCGTCAACCTTGTATACTCAAGGTAATTTTGTGTAGCCTGTGTAACAAGCTAATTTTGTGTAGCCTGTCCTCGTAATATAGCCCTCTAAATTTTGATATAATTCTGCTAAATCTCTTCCTCCACAGTTAACATCACTTTCCTGAGGTGCCAAGCCCAAAACATGGACACTTTCAGGCAGAATCTGATTAAGACTCTACTTCATAGAAATGTAACAGTGGGGATCCAATGAGATGACAATGTCATGATCATCATGAAATTTGGAAAATCTGGAGGTTTAAGATCAACAGATTCATATACAATTTGCAATGTTGAAGAAAGATTATGCCTGAGAACGTCAGACTTCCTACTAGAGTTTTGCTTGGGCTCTTTTAAGAGGACATAAATTTTGTCAGCATAGTCATGTGTTTGTGACACAGAGACTTCATCACTTGTAGATCACACTTGGGCAACACATTTTAAAACTTGAATTTGAACAAAACGCAAGGGAGCAAGTTTTGCAAACATTCGCACCGGACCTGCGATCGCGTTCTGTGTCGTGTGAACTTCCCCACAGAAAAACTAACTTGTTGGACTTAATGCAGAGTTTTCAGATCTGTTTAAACCAATAGCCTCAGCTGGTAAGAAGCATAAATTCAGATTAAGGCTGGGGTTGCCATCTAAAGTCTGCTTTCAAAAGACTACTGAGAAATTTCTGAAGGGCAAAATCGGGCAACTGAAGTTCAATTTTTAAAATAGTGCTTTGAAATCATGGAGCCAGGATTCATTTGGGATAATTTTAACGTTGTGCAATAGTGCTAATCAGGTGATAGTGAGTCAGCAGACCATTTTACATCTCTTCCTGACTTCAATGAAATATAAATTGGCAGAAACATGAAACGGGCCTCTGACTCACTATCACTCCTTTTCCAGCAGCGCACCATCAAATGATTTCTATTGTATCATTAAAGTTAGAGATGAAATTTCTTCAGCCAGAAGCCTGGATCATGATCCTGCACCGTGACCTCTCCCATTTACTTTTGAATCTGGCTAATCCTACTTACACATTGTGGGACCTTTCGCCCCTTGTCCCCCACTGGCATAATGCCCATTCAGATTGAGACAGAATAATATGACAAATAGCAACAATCCTGTTTGTTAAGGCCTTGTTTCTGTTACTTTCCCTGATTATTTTGTGAATATATAAGTATCGTAAAAGAACACACACAAAAATGCGTTCCAGTAATTGAACTTGGCAGGCAGAAGGAACAAATGATTGAAAGGAAAGGTAATTTCTCAGGTGATGTGTTACAAAGGCAAATGCCAAATCATTTGGTTTTCAGCATGTTCCTATTTATTTTCTTAATTGTCTACTGTCAATTAAATTTCTGAAGATTGGAATTGTATCTGAAGCTCATAGTCTTATATTTGCAGACGGTTGCCTGCATCATGATAATTCCAATTACTGATTTTAAAAAAGCAATTGCTTACAATAGCATTGTCAAACATGCTAAACAAATCTAAAATTGTATCAGGCAAGCTTTGGTTTGTAAATATTGTTGAATTCTTGTTCATTGACAGCATGTGGCACAGCTGTTTCTTTTTTCATTCATAACTGAGCCCAAAAACATGAAGAAAGTTTGTTGCGAGGCAGTGCGATAGGTCACTAATAATGATACACAGCAGTACATCAATAAATTACGGCAGGGTGTAGGATATGATGGATTTAATTAAACCACTCAAGTATATGGATTGATCTGAATTCTGATCATCCCTTTTTTCTCACTGAAAGTTATGCATCATGAACCAAATTCAGGAGAAAAATAAAAAATAAAGCACAAGTCCACTTATCAATGCTCAGATAAAGTCTACAATCGCCGTAAAATGTGGGGCCTGCTGGACAGGCAGAAACGGGGAGGATGGGAATGAATGAAGTGAGGCCTCCTTCTCAAAATGTGTCTGGGATAATCGTCCTTTCTGTTCATCAAATCCATGCTCTTCAGATTTCAGAAAGGCCCTTGTAGACAATAAAATTATTCTTTCATGGACCTCCCGCACAACCCACTGTGTATTGGTTCACTACGTTTTAAGGAACAGTAAATTTTCCCTAACTTCCCAAAGCAGTGCCAATGCTATATTTTCCAATTGACTTCCTCGCAGGAGATTAAATAAACAGGGTTGAGTTCATACATGTGTATTTTCTGTGCAAGTCATAGGCTCAATAGCCTTTTCTAATTCCATGCTTGCCTATGTTTTTATAAGAAACAATCATTAACCTGAGGCATTCACAGAACGTGTCATTATGCTCAGTATGATTTTTATTCCTAAACCCATGCATTGGCATGCTCAGAGACACCCACCCACCCAACCTATCCCACCCCAGCATTTAACCCAGCATCCCAAAGTTCAGTTTAAAGTTAAAGAATGAATGGAATCTTTCCATTGCAAATATTTCACCAGTTTGTGTTTTATACTTGTTGAGGTTGCTGGGGAGTTAGTTCTTTCGAATAAAGAAATTAGCAGGGGCTTAGAAAATGATGAAGAAGATTAAGGAGAAACTGGTTGTGGTGGTATGTATTAGGGGTATTACCCTGTGATGCCGAGAGGCTATTGGTGGATAGATGCTGGGTCCCGATCGGATCAGCCGCCTACTGGCTCCACCCAGTAAGGCAGAGTATAAGAGCCCAGGTTCTCCCAGCAGCCGCATTCTGTAACTGTGCTGCTGGGGAACAAGTCTGCGTAATAAAGCCATCGATTGACTCCTTCTCATCTCGTCTCGTGGGTGATTGATCGTGCTACAATTTAGTCCTTGACTTTAAAGGACGTGGAGCTCCGAATCATTCCGGAGTGTCTGCGAATCAGCCCCCATGCGACAAACCCAGCGGCCACTTTTTAAACACTGGCCACCGTGTTTTCAAAGGATACCTCCAAACGGCCACCTGCACGCCTCCAGAAGACGAGAAAATGCAAGTCCTGCATTCCAGGGTCTACGCACGCCACCAGCTCATGACGAGATGGCAGATCCCCGGGGAATCGCTGGACGAATTCTACAGTGCGCTGTTGATACTGGGGAGAAACTGCAACTGCCCATCGGTTTTGGCTAATGAACATACGGAACTACTAGTTTGGGATGCCTTCGTAGCAGGTATGCTCCCGTCCCAAATTTGCCAGCGATTGCTGGAGAGAGACGCACGAGGCCTTAAGGAGGCACGGGCCCTCGCTGCCTCGCTCGATGTGGCGCCACAGAACGCCCGTGCCTACGCCCCCAACCGCGCGGCTGTCCGTTGGGCACCGAGGACCCCCGCCACAACCGGCACCCCCCACCCCCCCCCCGCAGGCCTGTGCTGCCAGAGCGGCAGCCCACCTGGAGGGGCCCCGCTGCTACTTTTGTGGGCAAACAAAACACCCCGGCTGCGCTGCTCCGCCCGCTCAGCACTCTGCAAAGGGTGCGGGAAAAAAGGGCACTTTGTAGCAGTGTGCCAAGCCCGGGGGGGTCGCCGCAATCTACCGGGGAGAACCAGGACCCCAAACTCAACCCCCCCAAAGATCCATGTGCGGCCAACGGGCGTCGCCATTTTGGGTCCCGGACTCTATACACCCCGACCGCGCGGCTGCCCCTTGGGAACCGTGGACCCCTGCCACAACCGGCACCCCGCCCCCAATGATCCATGTGCGGCCAACGGGCTCCCCCATCTTCGGACCTGGACTCCGTGCGGGAGGGAGGGGCGCCACTATCTCGGGTCCCGGACTCCATGCGGGACGGGGGGGGCGCCGCCATCTCAGGTCCCGGACTCCTTGCGGGAGGGAGGGACGCCGCCATCCCGGGTCCCGGATTCCATGCGGGAGGGACGGGCGCCACCATTTTGGGTCCTGGACTCCATACGCCCCGACCGCGCGTCAGCCCCTTGGGCACCGTGGACCCCCGCCACGACCAACCCCCCGGCACCGCCCCCGCCCCCCCCCCCCCGCAATGATCCATGTGCAGCCAATGGGCGCTGCCATTTTGGGTCCCGGACTCCATACGGGAGGGAGGGACGCCGCCATCTTGGGTCCCGGACTCCATGCGGGGAGGGAGGGGCGCCGCCACCTTGTCCACCCCGACCGTGTGCGACCCGTGGACGCCGCCATCTTGGCTGACGGCCAAGGACCCCGGAATGGACGACTTCACGGGGCCTGAAGAAAACGCCCCGATGCAGCAACAGAGACTGGCTTCGGTGACCCTGGACCAGTCGTGGCCCCGAACGCTCCAAACAGCAACAACTACGGTACTCATCAACGGGTATGAGACACCCTGCCTGATGGACTCTGGGAGCACGGAGAGTTTTATACACCTCGATATGGTAAGACGCTGTTCTCTTCCGATCCACCCGAGTAGGGCAGCACGGTAGCACAAGTGGATAGCACTGTGGCTTCACAGCGCCAGAGTCCCAGGTTCGATTCCCCACTGGGTCACTGTCTGTGCGGAGTCTGCACGTTCTCCCCGTGTCTGCGTGGGTTTCCTCCGGGTGCTCCGGTTTCCTCCCACAGTCCAAAGATGTGCAGGTTAGGTGGATTGGCCATGATAAATTGCCCTTAGTGACCAAAAAGGTTAGGAGGGGTTATTGGGTTAAGGGGATAGGGTGGAAGTGAGGGCTTAAGTGGGTCGGTGCAGACTCGATGGGCCGAATGGCCTCCTTCTGCACTCTATGTTCTATGTTCTGATTAAAAAATTTTCCTGGCAGCAGGATCCCATTCCATAGAAATCAAAGGGTTCTGCATCGCGAACCTCACGGTGCAGGGGAGGGAGTTCAAGAACTACCGGCTTTACGTCCTCCCCCACCTCTGCGCTGCCACACTCCTGGGGTTGGATTTTCAGTGCAACCTCCAGAGTTTTACGTTCTAATTCGGCGGCCCTATACACCCACTCACTGGGCACGATTCTCACGCGACGCCCTCCCGTGATCCTCCCAAGCGGCGAGAACGGCCCCGTCGAGTTCCGCGCAGCGCAGGCCGGAGAATCGCCCGAGACACCCAAAATGGCGATTCTCCGGCACCCCTGCTGTTCTCAGGCCCGGATGGGCCGAGCGGTCAGCCCAAAACGGCAGGTTCCCCCCCGGCGCCGTCCACACCTGGTCGCTGCTGGTGGGAACAGCGCGGGAACGCTGGGGGGGCGGCCTGCGGGGGGGGGGGGGGCTCAAATGGGGTCTGGCCTGCGATCGGTGCCCACCGATCGTCGGGCCGTCCTCTCTGAAGGAGGACCTCCTTTCTTCCGCAGCCCCGCAAGATCCGTCTGCCATCTTCCTGCGGGGCGGACTCGGACGGGCACCGACCGTCTAGCCATCCTTGGCTACGTAGTGCGAAACGGAGTTGTAGGCCCCGACCTTGAACACATGCGCCCCCTTATGGAGTTCCCCCTCCCTCACTGTTCCAAGGCCCTGAAGCGCTGTCTGGGCTTTTTCTCTTATTATGCCCAGTGGGCCCCTCACTACGCGGACAAGGCCCGTCCGCTAATCCAGTGCAGGGGTCTTTCCCCTGTCGACAGAGGCCCGCCAGGCCTTCAGCCGCATCAAAGCGGATATCATAAAGGCCACGATGCACGCGATCGATGAATCCCTCCCCTTCCAAGCCGAGAGCGACGCGTCCAACGTAGCTCTGGCGGCCAACCTCAACCAAGCGGGCAGACCCGTGGCCTTTTTTTCACGCACCCTCCACGCTTCAGAAACCCGCCACTCCTCAGTGGAAAAGGAGGCCCAGGCCATAGTGGAAGCTGTGCGACATTGGAGGCATTAGCTGTCCAGTAGGAGATTCACTCTCCTCACTGGCCAACGGTCGGTTGCCTTCATGTTCGATAATGCACAGCGAGGCAAGATCAAGAACGACAAGATCTTACGATGGAGGATCGAACGCTCCACCTATAACTATGAGATCTTGTATCATCCCGGAAAGCTGAACGAGCCTTCCGATGCCCTATCCCGCGGCACATGTGCCAACGCAAAAGTGGAGCGTCTCCGAACCCACTACGAGGACCTCTGCCACCCAGGGTCACTCGGTTCTATCACTTCGTAAAGACCCGCAACCTGCCCTACTCCATCGAGGAGGTCAGGACAGCCACCAGGAACTGCCAAATCTGCGCAGAGTGCAAGCCGCACTTCTACAGGCCAGATAAAGCGCACCTGATAAAGGCTTCCCGTCCCTTTGAGCACCTCAGTCTGGACTTCAAAGGACCCCTCCACCGACCGCAACACGTACTTCCTGAACGTGATTGACGAGTACTCCCGGTTCCCTTTTGCCATCCCCTGCCCCGACATGACCGCGGCCACGGTCATTAAAGCCCTCTGCACCATCTTTACACTGTTCAGTTGCCCCGCCTACATACATAGCGATAGGGGTCCTCCTTCATGAGCGACGAACTGCATCAATTCCTGCGCAGCAAAGGCATTGCCTCGAGCAGGACGACCAGTTACAACTCCCGGGGGGAACGGTCAGGTAGAGAGGGAGAACGGAACGGTCTGGAAGACCGTCCTGCTGGCCCTACGGTCCAGAAGTCTCCCAGTTTCCCGCTGGCAGGAAGTCCTCGCGTACGCCCTCCACTCCATCCGGTCGCTGCTTTCTACAACAACGAACCAAACACCTCACGAACGCCTCCTGGTCTTCCCTCGGAAGTCCTTCTCCGGAACGTCACTTCCGACCTGGCTGGCAGCCCCGGGACCCATCCTGCTCCGAAAACATGTGCGGACGCACAAATCGGACCCGTTGGTCGAGAGGGTTCATCTCCTCCACGCCTTCAATACGCCTACGTGGCATACCTCAATGGCCGACAGGACACAGTCTCCCTGCGGGACCTGGCGCCCGCCAGAGCTCCACACACCCCTCCCACCGGCGCACCCCACAGCCGCCCCCTCCGGAGCTCCACACACCCTCCGAACACAATCACCCCCTCCCTCCCACCGGCGCACCCCACAGCCGCCCCCTTCCCGGTTGGATCGGTCCTCCCCCCAGTCACGACTAGGGGTAGTGGAGCAGGAAGAGGCATCGCTACGCTCCCAGAGACGACGGTGCCCGAGCCAGTGCCTGCATCACCACCGGGGCTGAGACGATCGGCGAGGACAATCAGGGCACCCATTCGACTCATCGAATCCGTATAACAAAGCAAGAAATGCCTCTGTAAATAATTCAGTTGCCCAGTAAAAGTGGCATTGTAAATAGTACTGGTAGTTTGATATCGGAGCATAGCCGCCGTGTTAGCGGCATCCTAGGGACCGACTCTGTAAACCCCTACCACTATACGGCCCACTACTCCCGCCGGGTTCTTTTTTAACAAGGGGTGAATGTGGTGGTATGTATTAGGGGTATTACGGTACCCTGTGATGCCGAGAGTCTATTGGTGGATAGACGCTGGGTCCCGATTGGATCAGCCAGCTACTGGCTCCACCCAGTAATGCGGAGTATAAGAGCCCGGGTTCTCCCAGCAGCCGCATTCTGTAACTGCTGCTGGGGAACACAGCCATCGATTGACTACTTCTCATCTCATCTCGTGAGTGATTGATCGTGCTACACTGGTTCCATCCATTGATGGGCAGATTAGCAGCAAGAAAGCGGAGTTAAGATAATTGGCAAAAGGACAGTTGAAGCACAGTGGTCTGATGGTTGGTACGGTCTGGAATGCACTGCTAGAATGGATGCAGATTCAACAGCAACTTCTAAAACAATTGGATTAATAATTGAAAAGGAAACATTTGTGGGGTTATGAGGAGAGCATATTAGAGTGCGGTCAAACTGGATAGCCAGCACAGGTCAAATGGCCTCCTTCTGTGCTGTGAGATTCTATGATTCTTTGACAGTGAATTCAAGCCAACCCATCTGTTAATACCCTTCAATGGTATTGAAAAGTTACTTCTTAATCTTGATTGTAAATCAAATGTAGGACACATGGAGCCCAATTTATTTTCGAACAGCAAGCATTTTTTATTGTTGAGGGACAGGTTTCTTCAATGTTCAATCAGATTTAGAAATGTGTGCCAAACATCTCAGGATAAATTGTAGACTAGGCTGTGTTTTAGTGTACAGAAGTCGATTTTCACTGTCCCCGCTGTGCAGAAAGTGGGTGGTAGTGCTCCAGATATGGCAGTGCTGAATTTAGCCATCCCATTCTTGCTGCTGTTCCTCTGGCTGCCATTTCCAGCTGGTCTTGGAAATTGGTATCTTATTTCAGGTTGCACCTCATTGAGGTCTGATCCCACCAACACCCCACTTACCATTCGGACACGTGTTGAAGTCACTGGATTCCCTTCCCCACTATTGACCGCCAACCACCCCTCCACCTCCCACCCGGATAGGTAACTTCATGCGGGCTCTGAATGTTGGTTTAATGGTCGTAGCGCACCAATTCTATGGAAATGCAGTCCATCCATTAATCTGGCTCAGACCTTTTGCTAAGGGCATTATGCAGATGGTCAGACCGTACTATCACTCTGCCCTCTTCCCTCCTGGTGTCTGGCAAAAGTTAAAATTCATGCCATGATGGCATAAAATGGTGTTGGAGCCTCAGTTTACTTACATTTTGCACTGATCTCCTCACAGCAGTGGCTTCTGGCAGTAGGGGTTGTAGAGCAGAATAAATTTAAACTTACTCCTTCCCCTCCACAACATTACTGCTCTCATCAAAGTTTTGGAGATCAGCTTTACCTTTTGTTTCCTATGCCCCAAGTAATGCAATTTCCTCTCTCAACTTGTCCACACGTTCATCCCCCTCTCATACTTGTGAAACTCCACTTAGTCTGACTCATGTTTAGCTCAAGTGCCCTTTTATCTATGAAGTAAAGCTCAATACACTTTAGGTGTAGTTAGGCAACAAAGCTGCCAATTTGGGCACAACAAGATCTCACAAACAAGGGATAGGGACACCACAACTTCCCTGTTCCCCTACAAGTCACACAGCATTCTGACTTGGAAATATATCGTCATTCCCTGGACCTAGAAACCTGAACCCCACTAAAGAGCATGGGGGGAGGGGAGGGTGGAAATAGAAGCACCACATGGACTCCAACAGTTCAAATTGGAAGCTCACAAATACCTTCCCAAGGGCAATTAAGAAGCAATGAGATAAATGACCAGATAATCTACAATGGTATTAGCTGAGGGATAAATATTGGACATGATTCTCTGGCATCCCAGCCATGTGTTTCCCAGGGGTGGGAGACGGCATGCCTTTCGCTAACGGTGGGACTCCCTACTCCCACCACTGTCAATGGGAATTCCCATTGAAGTTACCCCATGCCGCCGGGAAACCTGCGGGCGGGAATGCGTTGCCAGTGGGACCGAGAATCCCATCTCCAGTGAACGGCTGGAAAATTCAGGCCATTATCTAGGAGACCTTTCTGGTAATTCTTTGAAAAGTGCCTTGTGATCTTTTCTGTTTTCCTGAGAAGGTAGATGGTCAGGTGTCAGTTTAATAGCTCATGCAAACATGTTACTTCCAACAGTGAAACACTCCCTAAGCATGACACAGGGGTGCTTTCTGGGGTGAGCATGAGTCCACACAACCTTTCAACTCAGGGTTATTTTTTTGAACAAGAAACAATAAAGAAAAACTGTATACAATTCCTTGTTTGCCAGCAACAACACCGCACTCCATTGAATAATTTACAGTACAAAGTGTTTTGTGACATTTTATCTACATGATAAGGCACTGATGTAAAGGGAATAATTTATTTCTTACTTTCAATACTACAGTGATTAGCACCTCTGTTCCAATAGGAAACAATGGAATTATACACAAATGCATTAAGCCTCCTATTTGTACAATCAACATTAAACTCTC
Source organism: Scyliorhinus torazame (assembly GCF_047496885.1). Classification (NCBI taxonomy): domain Eukaryota; kingdom Metazoa; phylum Chordata; class Chondrichthyes; order Carcharhiniformes; family Scyliorhinidae; genus Scyliorhinus; species Scyliorhinus torazame. Next base: position 88,623,738 of record NC_092727.1, read on the forward strand.
AATGAATATAGTTGTTTCACTGCTGTGGTTATATTACTCCCCTAAAAAGCTGGATTGATAAATGAATGTTACATTTGTTCCTCTGTTCTTACCCATTTTTTTCTGCTGTGCGTTAGGATACCTGGTTGCTTTGCAATATTTCATTACAGGGGCTGCGTTTTGTGAACATGGTTCTTAGGATTAAACCCCAAAGTCTACACAGGTCTGTAATAAGACTGCTTGTCTGTAATATACATTGCTAAATTTGGAGATGTAAAACGTATCAATAATGAAGGAAAAGGTTTTTTAGGGGAAAAAAATGAAAATTTTCCCTATAAAATTGTAATAAACTATACATTATTAAATAAATTTAACTGGTTTTTCATGTTTGTTGCTAGGCTACTGTTAGTAGCATATCCTGAGCGCCACAAAGCCACACCTATTGACAATAAATACGCCATGTCAACAGTATATTAGAATACATGGGTACATTTGCCTTTCAATAACTTTGGGCTGGATTCTCCGGTCTGCCAGCCGAGTGTTTCTCGGCTAAGCACCATTCATTGGCAGCGGAATTCTATCTTACTGCCACTTGTCAATGGGATTGTCCATTGAAACCACCCCACTCCACCGGGAAACCCATGGTCAGGGATGTGTTGCTGGCAGGAAAAGTGAATCGCAACGATCGGAGAATTCCAACCTTTATCTCTTTGATATTTCGTAACTCGCAACACCGTTACTCATCCATTCATTGCTTCACAGCTTCAGGTTCAATTCCTGGCTTGAGTCACTGTCTGTGCGGAGTTTGCACGTTCTCCCCGTGTCTACGTGGGTTTCTTTCAGGTGCTCCGGTTTCCTCCCACAGTCCATAGATGTGCAGGTTAGGTGGATTGGGCATGATAAATTGCCCTTAGTGCCCAAAAAGGTTAGGTGGGGTTACTGCATTATGGGGATAGGGTGGAGGCATGGGCTTAAGTAGGGTGCTCTTTCCAAGAGCGGGTGCAGACTCGATGGGCCGAATGGCCTCCTTCTGCACTGTGGATTCTTGATTCCAGAATATGGATTGGTTTTCATTTTCTTTATCTAAAGTTTGATGCTGGACCCTACCAATGTCCACCTAATTGCTCAATTCCTCTGGATCTCTTCCCACCGTCATTTTATCAAGATCATTTCTGGATTGGCTGGATTAGGGTAAACATTGCAACCAATTGCAAAAAGGGACATTTTCTTCATTGGTCTCCTGGCACCTGCAAAGAACACCTCAGGGGAAAGTCTCCTCTTTATTCTCAATGGAAAGCAGCACCACTTCAAAAGCACTTCACTGGCTGAAAAGCATTTTGAGTAGTCTTGTGATAATGGACGGAATTTATATAAATGGAACTTCTTCCTTTTCATACACAATCCTAACATTTGTTGCTTAACTGGGAAGCGCATCACAGCTGAGGGCAATCCAGTTCTTCACTCAGCAATTCCCAACAGTAGTCAGGACAGAAAGCGGAGGTGGGAAACTTGGCTGATGTCCTTTCCTTATGTTCTTTAGCCCAGTTCTAGCACCCCTATTGCCACCTCAGTTGTAAGTAGCTTTGCATGACTCCATTCCATAGTGAGCTGTGACTATTCCAGCTGAGTTACTGATGCAGCTAATCTTGAACATTTCTGCAAGTTTTAGAGTCCAAGCCTGGGGTTTTCCCTAGCATAACCTAAATCCCGACGCCAGTACGAAATGTGGTTCCCAAGTCCATGGGGCCAGGCAGCAGTTCCATGCACAGGGGTCAATTAAGACCCAGTCGCCATACCTGCCGTCCAATTAAGAGCAGTGAGCTGGCTCTCCATACTTATAGCTGAATCAGAGGGCTGGCACCTTGATAGTATTGACAGAGCCACCAATAGAGGTGGCTGTTGCTAAGGCTGCAAGAAGAATGAGAACCCCTCATTATTGAGACACTCTGGGAAAGGTAAAAATGTATTCCTGTGCCAGGGCCAGGTAGGTAAGCCTCGGCGATCAGTGCCAGGGCAGTGGGGCCAGCCTTTACAACCGGGGTACCCACCTTGAGTATGGAGCCTCTTGATGTGATTGGATCACCACCACCCCTTCTCCAAGGATTACCATTGAGAAGCAACTTCCATACAGCTGACAACCTCATCATACAGCACGGGGCACTCTGCCAGTGTCAAAATCCCGTGGTATGCCAAGATGGCCCTCAATTAGACCCTTTAATTAGCTTAAATAGTGGACTGTTTCCAGTTGGGTGGCAGGGGTCCAACGCATTGCCCTTCCTGCTGCTGGTAAACTAGTACATAGCTGGCATATTGATGCAGCACCCAACCATTTTACCAGTGCCCTGCCTGTGGCACCTTGATAGTATTGGTGGGTTACACCACCTAGGAACAGTACAATCCTAGCCCAAGAGTCGATACTCTTCACTGAATTTTTTACTTCACTCTTTATCTTAACTATCTGAGTCATCAAAGAACAACCAAACCTTTTCCATTATATTGACACACATAAAGTAAGGTTGTTCAACAGGATATTTTTTGTCAATGGGCGTGCAGTTCCTGTAAGACTTGGAAAGACCCATTTGATATTTCAGCCTTATAAGATAGAAATTTGAGCTGCAGCTGTCTATTAAGTGGAGTATGTGGAATACTCCCTTGCTTGTATCAGACACAGGATGACAGAGGGATCAAATGTTTTGTTTGAATGTTGCAAGTGGTCAGATGGACTTATTCATGTATTCTGTTTACTGATCTGTTCAGTAAATGAAGCCGACATACAGGATACTCACATTACAGGATTATTTTGGTACAAATTGCCTTCCGGTTTGTACAATTTTGAACACAAATTTAGAAGCCGGTAATTCAAAAGTTCCTGTGTAAATTCCAGATCAGAAAAGGAAGTAAACATATCATATTTTAAATATTGCAATGATTTATACTCTCGAATACAAAAACAGATTCTACCCACAAAAGGATCTCCGGTGACTGTCGCTCAGTCTTTGATATTTAAGTCCTGAAACAGCTTTGCTAATAGACTTAAGGTGAAAAATTATTGCATGCGATATTAGCATACAAATACCATGACTTGGTTACATAACGGTAATGTGTTGGCTATTCTTGCAGAAGTATTGACCCTTAACACACAGCAGTATATCGTGTGAACCCATTGGCTCAGAATCCAATTGGTTGAATGCACAGAGTGATTGGAGGCATTCACTGTGCCTGAATTGTGAGCTTCCTGGCATCCTCCATATTGGACCCTAAACCTTATTATAATAGAGCTGAGAGGTAACAGGTTGGGTCTTCAATCGTGGTCGGAACTGGGATTTGGATCCAGTGTCTGGATCAGTGGCAGAGCCTGGATCACAGTGGAGTCCAGGGTTCATGGGTCTGGGAATCGTGAGCATGGGTGGGGGAATCTGGGGAGGGAGCACAGACCTGGGCCCGGGAGCACTGTAAATATAGTGGGGAGAGGTGGAGGGGGGTGGGTAGCGTGGTAATCAGTGGTGCTGTTGGAGGAGTGGCAATGGGAGGTTAACAATGATGGGAAATGTGTGGCACTGGAAGGGTGTTTGCCAATGATGATATACGGCAATTGGAGATATGCGATAGACGTGTGGGCAGTGAATGACAATGGGATGCGGTGACAGGAGGAGGAGGTGGATGAGCAGTTGTGATGATCTGTGAGTGACCACAATCACATTCTTTATTTTGGAACCTGGAGGGCCGCTCCATTCCTGCCAGCTCCAGACTGAGGTAACTTTGATGCTTGGGTACTCCTAGCAGTAGAAGGTTCGGCCTGGTTTCCTTCAGTGCAGCCTACACTGGTTGCTCAAGAAATATTAGTCTTGGAAAGGGCAGCACATGGGCATTAATCCCTTTATTTGAATACACTTTCTACCTCATGCCTGCTTCAAATACAATCAAGGGATATATATTTTTTCCCCTATCCAATATTGGGAAGGGGGTGTTTGGGGCGATGGCTTTGAGGTTGTACTTCGAGCTAGAAAAGTACACAGGGTTCATGCCTGCTATACTGGGGCCTTAATGGGCCAAGGACTACCTGATAAGCAGGCACTGCAAGACCAGTTTCTAGGCCATTAAGCATTGCCTGCTAATATTGCAAACACTCCCTTCCATTATGCAGGGATGTTAATGGATTTTATTATGTCTTACACATGGTTCAGTACAGTCATTATTTTACAGATAGTTGAGCAAAGCACAAACTGCGGCATTTGCATGGTTTCAGAATTGTAGAATGTGGCACATCACAACAGTCTAAGTATCTAAGCCTTGCACTGGATATCTTTCTCCAAGTGCTGTGCAGTCACCTTGTGTGGCAGCAGACATCATTTCTATTTTTAGAGTCTGATACTGGTCTGTGGCCATTTCTCTGCCAAGTCACTGATATACTAGCCTTGCTCCTCACATGGAGACCAAACATGATACGCAGAGGCATCTGTTAATGCAATCACAGATCCTTCCTTCCTTTCCCAGTGAGCTGTGCGTCATTTTCCTTTTAAAACACGTACAGCAAACTTTAATATCTTTTGAGGTAAATCTGGCGGGCATTGTGCAACAGTTTCTCTTTTGCACAAAATTACATCGAACTTCGAGCACAGGAACAGGCCACTCAGCCCAACTGGCCAAGTTGGTGTTAATGACCCTCCTCCCCCTCGCAACATAACCTTCTGTTGCTTGCTCATGTACTTATGTAACTTTCTCTGAATTGGATCTATGCTATTCATCTCAATGTGGTAGCAAATTCCATCTGTAACAGGACGTTTGATAACACAACCCTTTTTTTTTTTTCGAAACTGGAAAGAAAGATTGAATAAAGCAAAGGGAGGAAGAAGCTCCCTCGTGGGGTAGGAATTCAAAGAAAACCATTTTCATAAATGGCCCACATTGAAAGGCACATTACACTAGCTGTCATATTGTTTGAGCTATGCTTCTCCTTTCCAAAGTATGTTAGCTGAATGAATCCCAAGGCCTATCAGATGTTGGAGGCTTTGATTTTTCTTTAGTTGACCTGGATTTTCTGTACAGCCTTCCCAGAGAAATAGAGAGATTATACCCATGGTCCTTTTTTTTGTTGTTGCAACAAACCTACCTTTCAATTGTGCCCCTGAGTACTGTCACTGTTCCATTATTCCCAAGTTTCTTGGATTCAACATAATTATCTTACTGTTGGATGCTGCCAAAGTTGAGACTTAATACTGTTCCCAATCTCTTTCTGTGAAGCTGTAGGTTTTAATAGAACTATCAGTCTGGAGGTTAGTTTTCCCCCTCTTAAAATAGCCAGTCCTTCAGCTGTCGGAGAGCAATGAAGAAACTTGCTTTTATATCACATCTGATCAAGACCTCAGAATGTCACAAACCACTTCATAAAAATAATAATGCAGAATCACAGTATTTACAGTGCAGAAGGAGGCCATTGGCCCATCGAGTCTGCGCCAGCCCTTGGGAAGAGCACCCCACCCAAGCCCACGCCTTCACCCTAACCCAGTAACCCCACCTTTAAAGTACCAAAACATCCCAAGCTGCTTCATAGAGGTTTAATTTGATGGTTTCTTAAAATAATAATAATAATAAATAAATTGCTTATTGTCACAAGTAGGCTTCAATGAGGTTACTGTGAAAAGCCCCTAGTCGGCACATTCTGGCACCTGTTCGGGGAAGCCGGTACGGGAATTGAACCCACGCTGCTGACATTGTTCTGCATTTTTCTGCCAGCTGTTTAGCCCACTGTGCTGAACCAGATTTCTTAATAAATAGATTGGGCCTTAATAAATTTGATAAGAACTATGTGTGGAAATCACTCAAGTAGTGGATGAAAGAAAATGTGATAGACATTATCTACCTGGAATTTTAGAAAACCTTTGATAAGCTACTTCAAACTAAGTTATTTCAAAAGTGTAATGGGGCTAAGACCTCACATGATACTTCTACAAAATACATATGTATATTTTCATGGCTAATTCCTAAATGTTTAAAACTGCACAATGACCTTTTTAAAAATGACTGAAGCCATGCCTGGCTGTGACCTTCGAACAACATTAGCTAATCTGCCAGTATCGAAGAAATTTGCACCTCGTTATCACAAATGACCCTGTGGGCCGCAGAGACCAAATTCAAAGGAAATTGTAAATATGTCATCTACAATTCATAAACCAGGCCTGGCCACCAGTATCTACTAGTCTGCTCAAACAAAGAGCCCTGCAACCTTCCTTTCAAATTCTTTAATGGTTAGAACATTAACAGTCTCAGGAACTCAGTCAAAGCCACAGTGTTGATGTGGGAGTCTGGGAGAAAATGTTAAACTGTCTGACTGTATTGTAAATCTGCCTGCCATCTTCCATCTTCCAAGCACCAACTCAGAAAAGGGACTTTGTCCAGGTTTGAATGCTAGGTCGCTATCTACACTGTTTCGACTGAAACCTCTGAACTTCTATACCATTGCCTACAAGGCAAATTAATCTCTGCATGCCTATCTCATCATGAAAATCAACTCTACTGGAAAAGTCAATTATCCAGCATTATTTATCAACCTGCTGACCTCTGTGAGGGAATACACTAGTGAACTTTGATGCTGGACTCTGGATTCATGTGAAACAATAATTATTTACTCTGTGGTCTTTGCCTGTAAATACTTATTTTTCCATCCCTCCTTTATTGTATGACTGCACAGGGGGTCATGATGTGGAGATGCCGGCGTTGGACTGGGGTGGGCACAGTAAGTCTTACAACACCAGGTTAAAGTCCAACAGGTTTGTTTCGAATTACTAGCTTTCAGAACGCAGCTCCTTCCTCAGGTGAATGGGGATGGCACAGTGACACCCCATGTTTTGAGTCTGTGTGAATAAATTAACCCCGAGTTCACCCTATCTCGAGTTTGTTGTGGATATTTTAAAAAAATTTAGAATACCCAATTATTTTTTTTTCAATTAAGGGGCAAATTAGCGTGGCCAATCCACCTAGCCTGCTGCCCCCTAGTTTGTTGTGGATTAATAATAGAAATTTGATCACACCTAAACAGAGGAATTGGGAAACATGCCATTGCTTATAAAAGGAGAAAGCAAAATCAAAACACCTTTCTGTTTACAGGCAGGTGATGTGAGGATAAATCAGGGCTGTTTAAATTAAACCTCCTCCTGTATATAACACAAGATGGGAAATGAAACAGAGCCCCATGTCGAGTACGTTTAGACAGGTTTTTCCCAGCACAGGCAGTGCCTAGAACGACCCTGCTATTAAATGGGACTCTGCTTCATTTAGGGGCCTAGATGAGGAACCCCCCGCCAAGGCCGCACTTAGTCTCATTTCCTGCACTCACGAGCTCCACTCGCCAGTACAGGAAGAGATCAGGGCACCATTTTTAAATGGCACCCCAATTTCCAGATCCCCCACCATAGCCTCCAGTCCTCCCCCATACGTCCCAACTCACCTATAAGGTGGTCATCAATAACTCAATATCCCAATAACTGCTTGACCTAACCTACCAGTCTTTATTTTTGGACATTGAGGGGCAATTTTAGCATGGCCAATCAACCTAACCTGCATATCTTTAGACTGTGGGTGGAAACCGGAGAACCCGGAGGAAACCCACGCAGACAAAGGAAGAACGTGCAAACGCCACACAGATAGTGACCCACGGCCAGAATTGAACCCAGGTCGCTGGCCCTGTGAGGCAGCAGTGCTAACCACTGTGCCACCGTGCTGCCCGCTCATCCTCAATGTTCTCAGCGATGCTGGATGCCTCAGGCTCTATTCTAACCAGCTCCAGGATGCTGAGAGTTACTTCCTCTGTCGGGCTCAGGAAATGCAGGCGCCATTGTCCCTTGCCAGCTGTGCACTATCGTGCACCATCTTGCCCTGCAATCGAGAGGACCAAGTCTCAGTCATCATATTTTGTCGGAGGAAACCATTTCTTGTGGACCATTTTATTGTGTTAAAGGCGCTCTATAAATGCAGGTGGTTGTTTACTTTACCCAAGTGTTGCAGCCAGCCACAGTCCTACAACCTTACAGCTGAATATATAGGGAGCACCAAGTGGAAGAACATGAGAAGAATCAGGATGAACAGAGAGTAATGAATTGGAACATTTTCTAATGACAGGGCTGTGTATGAATGTGGAATTTTGGTTTCTCACTTAATTTTTGCGCAGTTCCCCCTCCCTTCTGATCCTAACCCCCAGATAGAGGGCATTTAAAAGTTTATTGGATAAACATATGGATGATAATGGCATAGTGTAGGTTAGATGGCTTTTGTTTCGGTGCAACATCGTGGGCCGAAGGGCCTGTACTGCGCTGTATTGTTCTATGTTCTATATTCCAGGTGAAAATGTGAATAACCAAGATGCCGTAGAGACATAAAATCATTGGATGAAGATTGAGAGAGGGGGCGAAGAGAAATGTTTACTCTCAGAAATTTATCAGAACATGGAACAGTTAACCTGAAAAGCTGATCGCATACATTTAAAAGAATATATATTTTATTCACATTTTTCACATTTTATGCATAAACAATAACACAAAACAATAAACAAACCCCCTAAACCCCCCCCCCCACCTCACAACTAATGGTGACCAGCTCTTTACAAAATAAACAGCTGCCACCTCCGACAGAACCCCTCAATTGCCCCCCTCGAGATTATAAAAATTCCGTAAGATTCCCCCAGTCACACGGAGGAGCTGGTTGCATACATCATTTTAAAAGGGTGTTGGATAGGTGCTTGAGGATGAAGAAGTTACAGGATTACAGACAGAAAGCAGGGATTGGAATGGATTTGTTTATTGTCACGTGTACCGAGGTACAGTGAAAAGTATTTTTCTGCGAGCAGCTCAACAGATCATTAAATACATGGGAAGAAAAGAAAATACATAGTAGGGCAACACAACATATACAAACTACATAAGCAGTGGCATTGGATGAAGCATACAGGGTGTAGTGTTAATGAGGTTAGTCCATAAGAGGGTCATTTAGGAGTCTGGTGACAGTGGGGAAGAAGCTGTTTTTGAGTCTGTTCGTGCGTGTTCTCAGACTTCTGTATCTCCTGCCCGATGGAAGAAGTTGGAAGAGTGAGTAAGCCGGGTGGGAGGGATCTTTGATTATGCTGCCCACTTTCCCCGGGCAGCGGGAGGTGTAGATGGAGTCAATGGATGGGAGGCAGGTTCGTGTGATGGACTGGGCGGTGTTCACGACTCTTTGAAGTTTCTTGCGGTCCTGGGCCGAGCAGTTGCCATGTGATGCAGCCCGATAGGATGCTTTCTATGGTGCATCTGTAAAAGTTGGTAAGGGTTAATGTGGACATGCCAAATTTCCTTAGTTTCCTGATGAAGTATAGACGCTGCTGTGCTTTCTTGGTGGTAGCGTCGACGTGGGAGGACCAGGACAGATTTTTGGAGATGTGCACCCCTAGAAATTTGAAACTGCTAACCATCGGCCCCGTTGATGCTGACAGGGGTGTGTACAGTACTTTGCTTCCTGAAGTCAATGACCAGCTCTTTAGTTTTACTGGCATTGAGGGAAAGATTGTTGTCGCTTCACCACTCCACTAGGTTCTCTATCTCCCGCCTGTATTCTGACTCGTCGTTATTCGAGATCCGGCCCACTATGGTCGTATCGTCAGCAAACTTGTAGATGGAGTTGGAACCAAATTTTGCCACGCAGTCGTGTGTGTACAGGGAGTAGAGTAGGGGGCTAAGTTCACAGCCTTGCGGGGCCCCGGTGTTGAGGACTTTTGTGGAGGAGGTGTTGTTGTTCATTCTTACTGATTGTGGTCTGTTGGTCAGAAAATCGAGGATCCAGTTGCAGAGTGGGGAGCCAAGTCCTAGGTTTTGGAGCTTTGATACGAGCTTGGCTGGGATTATGGTGTTGAAGGCGGAGCTGTAGTCAATAAATAGGAGTCTGATGTAGGAGTCCTTGTTTTCGAGGTGCTCTAGGGATGAGTGTAGGGCCAGGGAAATGGCGTCTGATGTGGACCGGTTGCAGCGGTATGCAAATTGCAGTGGATCAAGGCGTTCTGGGAGTATGGAGGTGATGCGCTTCATGATCTACCTCTCGAAGCACTTCATTACGACTGAAGTCAGGGCCACTGGATGGTAGTCATTGAGGCACATTGCCTGGTTCTTCTTTGGTACCAGTATGATGGTGGTCTTCTTGAAGCAGGTGGGGACCTCGGAGTTGAGTAGGGACAGGTTAAAGATGTTTACGAATACATCCGCGGATGTGGGACTAACTACTCTTTGAAAGAGCCAACACAGGCCCCCATCAGCCGAATGGCCTCCTTCTGAGCTGTATGTTTGTATAATTCTCTGGAGGGTTCCGGTGGAGGGACAATGCTTTTCCAATGAGAGCAGTGAGCTGATGGGCAGGCCTTTGACCTGTTCCAGTCTCACATACTTGTTGGAACATGGTGTTAGAACTTGTCGTGGAATGCCACAGAGCTCAGGGCGTCTGCAGATGTGATTAGGCAATAAAGGAGAAAGGCAACAGAACCAGTTGAAAAGAGACAAGACAAATGAATATGAACAGGCCATTCAGCCCATCATGGCTGAATCCTGAGAAACCCAAGTGCAGCTTCTTAACAGCATCTTCGACATTTCCACTATTTCCACCTCTGCCACCCAATCCAGAAGCCTATTACAACATTTACTTTCCTTATTGTTATACTTCTGGATTTTTATCTTGTTAGCACTAATGTTCAGCATTAAATACCCTTCATATTCAGGAGCCAGAGCTCATGCAGAGATGATCATTTTCATCTTCATCCCTGAGTGGGCTGTATGGCTGGAGATTATTGAAGAAGAGAAGGGGTTAAGAAATACAGGAGTGAAGAATATTGGAGAAGTGCGGTGGAGTGAGGGCTTTGTGGGGATTTGAAGACAAGCAGTTGACCTGACAGTTGATAGAGACAACGGAAGTCAGTGAGGTGAATGCGCTGAATGACAATAGGAATCCTGTAATCCGACAGCACAGTGATTAGCGCTGTTGCTTCACAGCTCCAGGGTCCCAGGCTTGGGTCACTGTCTGTGCGGAGTCTTCATGTTCTCCCCGTGTCTGCGTGGGTTTTCTCCGGGTACTCCGGTTTCCTCCCACAGTCCAAAGATGTGCAGGTTAGGTGGGTTGGCCATGCTAAATTACCCTTAGTGTCCAAAAAAAGGGTAGGTGGGGTTACGGAGATAGGGTGGAGGTGTGGGCTTAAGTAGGGTGCTCTTCCCAAGGGTCGGTGCAGTCTCGATGCCTCCTTCTACACTGTAAATGCTATGATTTTATGATTCTATGATTATATTGTGCTGTAAATAGACGTCTGGCATTGCTGATTAGTTGGAAATAGGTGGTAGCAGCAAGAGGTGAGTGTAAGGCTGACAGCATTGGTAGGTGTGTGAGTGTGAGATGGAGAATTCTAATATGAGGCCTCAGTCTTGAGTTTGCAGATGTGTGAGTGATGGGAATGAGGTGCATGGAGTGATGCGAGAGGCTGGTGGTGTAGTGGATAAGAGCTGTAATGTGAAGATTCATTCACCGATCTTGACAACTCCAGGGTCCCAGTATTACGGTGGCAGAAAGGACGTTTGATGAGGACTCGGCAATTGAGGTAGTGTGGGCTGAGGTTAGAAACAGGAAAGGAGAGGTCACCCTGTTAGGGGTTTTCTATAGGCCTCCGAAAAGTTCCAGAGATGTAGAGGAAAGGATTGCAAAGATGATTCTGGATAGGAGCGAAAGCAACAGGGTAGTTGTTATGGGGGACTTTATCTTTCCAAATATTGACTGGAAAGTTCGAGTACTTTAGATGGGTCCGTTTTTGTCCAATGTCTGCAGGTGAGTTTCCTGACACAGTATGCAGATAGGCCAACGAGAGGCGAGGCCGTATTGGATTTGGTACTGGGTAATGAACCAGGACAGGTGTTAGATTTGGAGGTAGGTGAGCAATTTGGTGATAGTGACCTCAATTCGATTACGTTTACTTTAGTGATAGAAAGGGATAGGTATATACCCAGGGCAAGAGTTATGAAAGGGTTAGGTATATACCGCAGGGCAAGAGTTATATCTGGGGAAAAGGCAATTATGATGCGATAAGGCAAGACTTAGGATGCATCGGATGGAGAGGAAAACTGCAGGGGATGGGCACAATGGAAATGTGTAGCTTGTTCAAGGAACAGCTACTGCGTGTCCTTGATAAGTATGTGCCTGTCAGGCAGGGAGGAAGTGGGTGAGCAAGGGAACTGTGGTTTACTAAGGCAGTCGAAACACTTGTCAAGAGGAAGAAAGAGGCTTATGTAAAGATGAGACATGAAGGTTCAGTAAGGGTGCTCGAGAGTTACAAGTTAGCTAGGAAGGACCTAAAGAGAGAGCTAAGAAGAGCCAGGAGGGGACATGAGAAATCTTTGGCAGGTAGGATCAAGGATAAACCTTTCTATAGATATGTCAGGAATAAAAGAATGACTAGGGTAAGAGTAGGGCCAGTCAAGGATAGTAGTGGGAAGTTGTGCTTGGAGTCCGAGGAGATAGGAGAGGTGCTAAATGAATATTTTTTGTCAGTATTCACACAGGAAAAACACAATGTTGTCGAGGAGAATACTGAGATTCGGGCTACTAGACAAGAAGGGCGTGAGGTTCATAAGGAGGAGGTGGTAACAATTCTGGAAAGGATGAAAATAGATAAGTCCCCTGGGCCGGATGGGATTTATCCTAGGATTCTTTGGGAAGCTAGGGAGGAGATTGCTGAGCCTTTGGCATTGATCTTTAAGTCATCTTTGTCAACAAAAATAGTGTCAGAAGACTGGAGGATAGCAAATGTTGTCCCCTTGTTCAAAAAGGAGAGTAGAGACAAACCCGGTAACTATAGACCAGTGAGCCTTACTTCTGTTGTGGGCAAAATCTTGGAAAGGTTTATAAGAGATAGGGTGTATAATCATCTGGAAAGGAATAATTTGATTAGACATAGTCAACACGGTTTTGTGAAGGGTAGGTTGTGCCTCACAAACCTTATTGAGTTCTTTGAGAAGGTAACCAAACAGGTGGATGAGGGTAAAGCGTTTGATAATGTTCCCCATGGTAGGCTACTGCAGAAAATACGGAAGCATGGGATTCAGGGAGATTCAGCAGTTTGGATCAGAAATTGGCTAGCTGGAAGAAGACAGAGGGTGGTGGTTGATGGGAAATGTTCAGCCTGGAGTCCAGTTACTAGTGGTGTACCACAAGGATCTGTTTTGGGGCCACTGCTGTTTGTCATTTTTATCAATGACCTGGAGGAGGGCGTAGAAGGATGGATGAGTAAATTTGCAGATGACACTAAAGTCGGTGGAGTTGTGGACAGTGCGGAAGGATGTTACAAGTTACAGAGGGACATAGATAAGTTGCAGCGTAGGGCTGAGAGGTGGCAAATGGAGTTTAATGCAGAAAAGTGTGAGGTGATTCATTTTGGAAGGAATAACAGGAAGACAGAGTACTGGGCTAATGGTAAGATTCTTGGCAGTGTGGATGAGCAGAGAGATCTTGGTGTCCATGTACATAGATCCCTGAAAGTTGCCACTCAGGTTGAGAGGGTTGTTAAGAAGGCGTACGGTGTGTTAGCTTTTATTGGTAGAGGGATTGAGTTTCGGAGTCATGAGGTCATGTTGCAGCTGCACAGAACTCTGGTGCGACCGCATTTGGAGTATTGCGTGCAATTCTGGTCACCGCATTATAGGAAGGATGTGGAAGCATTGGAAAGGGTGCAGAGGAGATTTACCAGAATGTTGCCTGGTATGGAGGGAAGATCTTATGAGGAAAGGCTGAGGGACTTGAGGCTGTTTTCGTCAGAGAGAAGAAGGTTAAGAGGTGACTTAATTGAGGCATACAAGATGATCAGAGGATTGGATAGGGTGGACAGTGAGAGCCTTTTTCCGCAGATGGTGATGTCTTGCACGAGGGGACATAGCTTTAAATTGAGGGGAGATAGATAAAGGAAAGATGTCAGAGGTAGGTTCTTCACTCAGAGAGCAGTAAGGGTGTGGAATGCCCTGCCTACAGCAGTAGTGTACTCGCCAACACTAAGGGTATTCAAATGGTCATTGGATAGACATATGGACGATAAGGGAATAGTGTTAATGGGCTTTAGAGTGGTTTCACAGGTCGGCGCAACATCGAGGGCCGAAGGGCCTGTACTGCGCTGTAATGTTCTATGTTCTAACTTACATGAAATCACTGCACTTCTTGTGATAATGCAACCAGATCCTCAGGTCCTCACCCTGGGAATAGACATCCCTAGCCACCAGTCCCCAAATCTGTCCAAGAGGGTCTCTTGTCCTTTTTGGAACCATGGCATCTCTCCTCCTATCCACCTCCACCACTGTGGTCACCAATGTCACATCCATGCCCCTGGATTGGCCTCACTGTTCTGGTGCTGATGGGGTCTCTGATGGAGGTTCTCTGATGGAGGTCTCTGATGGGGGTCGGGGTTTTCCGTTGCGTGTCCGCCCCGCTACCTGTGCTAGCGAGGACGGAGAATTTGGCGCTCAGCCAAACCTCCCATTCACTGCAGCGAGACCGGATAATCCGGCTGACGTGAACGGACGGAGAATCCCATCCCGTATCTCTGGTGGGGGTCTCTTGTGGGAGCCTCTTGTAGGGGTCTCTAATGTTAGTATCTGGTGGGGGTCTATGGTCGGGGTCTTTGATGGGGTCTCTAGTGGGGTTCTCTGATGGAATCTCTGGTGGGAGTCTCTGGTGGACGGGTCTCATGGAGCTCTGTGGTGGGTGGTTTGGTGGGGGTCACTGGTGGGAGAGTCTGGTGGGGTGGGGTCTGGTGGACGGGAGGGGCTGGGGTCATAGGTGGGCAGAATTTGCATTGTGGGGGGATGGGGTTCCTCTGATGGATTCTGGGGCACCTACCTTAAATACATACCCCCTTGGCCCATTGCGAGGTCCACCGTGGCAGGGCCACGCTGACAAATACTTGTGCCAATTGACGCCAACGTAAATTCCGACCGAAGTGGGCAGAGAATTATGAAGGTGCAGAGAATCTGCGCTCCAGCCGGGAACATCGAAAATGTTTTTTCCTTGAAGCTGGATTCTCCGCTGCATTGGGAACTCCTCTGCCGCCGGCAGTGACTTTGGAAAAGATCCAGGGGTGAGCTAAAAAATTGATTTTCAGCTCTAAGTTTCTCAGTTACTCAGACAAGCTCAAGGATTTGCATCTATATACTTGACGATGGTACATAAATTAATCAAAGGACTGGATAGCTTCTTTATTGACAGAATATTCTAGTCTAGTATATTGGAAAGGATTATGGAACACAAGTTAAAATGATAGGATCAACAAAGTATTCCTTAAACTATTGAGATTTTGGGATTAAGAAAGAACAGGAGTGATGGAGAAGGAGGATGAATTAGAGTCAAATCAAGTACTGAAAGAGAAATAAAAAGAGAGAAAGAAAGATAGTATTAAGACTGAAAGTGAGACCGAAGGGAGAAGTAAGAAAAAATGTACAATGTAAAATGTGACATTTTGATATCTCTAATTACAGTTTACCAATGTAGCCACCTAAATTGGCCAACGCCCGATTTAAAATGGCGAACGGCAAAGGCTGATGGGAAAGTCAGCCAACAAGACAGAAACCAGCGGCAGCAGGTTTGCTGCGTATTTACCTCTGCAAAAACCAGACAACATTAATACCAGCGGCCATCAGCATAACAAAGTAGCAGCCACCTGCATACTGATGAGCAATCCCCGGGAACAATAAGTAACATTTTGACACACAAAGCAAAGCCAGACTCCTCGGCGCCAGCAGGAGCCAACACAAAGGAGGTGAACGAGCACCTCAAGACCGCCGATTGATCAGGGAACCGCTCCAGTATTGGAGAAAATTGAACCAAGCGATTGGGACAAAGTCCAATCACTTGGGACCAAGTACAGGGTCCGCCCCGAAAGGCGGGAAGCCCCTGGGGACTATAAGAATTGAGCCCAAGTTCAAATCGCTCTCTTCTCTTCTTCACCTCTGCGTCCTGCCTGGGTCACCCAGCAACACGAACCAACATTGACCTTGACCGGTGCAGTGACTCCAGTGGTCACCGAAGCCCGTAAGTCTTAACTCAACACTCGCTACGAGATAGGCGCTCCTAGCTACCAATCCGTACCAACTTCGAATCCCGCAGACTCAGAACCCGAACGAAAGGCCATTTGTTCCCCTGATCTGGTGGGCCAGTCCAAAGTTAAGTATAGGCCTGTTAGTTGGAGAAGTAGCTTAGACGTAGAATTTGTGCATGAGTAGTGATCACTGTGTATAATAAATGTGCTTTGATTTAAATCTTACTAATTGGTGTATTGGGTTATTGATCATTACTCGGACTTGAAACTCGTGGCGGTATCATAAAGATACCTGGCAACTCGAGAGCAAAGGTAATAAAACAGAGCAATTGAACCAAGGAGAAAATCAGCAACATAATTTGGCGACATCTGACGGGACCCGATCTAGAAGTGGAAAACCACTCCGGGAGAACCCAGAATTTGAATTAGAGATCCAATTGGAGACTTCCGGGTGCGGCGATGACCAGCTAAGTCGCACGTTTCGGCAGCTCCCGGTGGAACGGACTTTTGGGCTCTTGATAGGAGCCCCAACGGCAATTTTAACGGCTAAAAACACCGTGCGGTAAACCAGAAGGGTATTCCCCCTGGACACGGATGGAAAAAGGAGAGGAAAGTGGCCGGATTGCAGCGGATCCTTTGGAACAGCGGCAAGGAAGGCAAGCAAAAACCAAGATGGCGTCGGAAGGTGGCAGTTTCATATGGGGCCCTGAACAACAAGAGTTCTTGAAATGCTGCGTGGAGGAGATAAAAAAGGAAATGAAGAAAGAGTTGTTGGCCCCGATACTACAGGCGATCGAAGGGCTAAAGGAGGAACAAAAGACCCAGGAGCAGGAGCTTCGGGTCGTGAAGGCGAAAGCAGCCGAGAACGAGAACGATATACAGGGCCTGGTGGTGAAGACGGAGATACAGGAGGCACATCAGAAACGATGTGTGGAGAGGTTGGAGGCACTGGAAAACAACGCAAGGAGGAACAACCTGAGGATTCTTGGCCTTCCTGAAGGTGTGGAGGGAGCGGACGTCGGGGCATATGTGAGCACGATGCTGCACTCGTTAATGGGAGCGGAGGCCCCGACGGGTCCGTTGGAGGTGGAGGGAGCGTACCGAGTTATGGTGCGAGGATCGAGAGCAGGAGAAACTCCCAGAGCCATAGTGGTGAGATTCCTCCGTTTTAAGGATAGAGAAATGGTCCTTAGATGGGCGAAGAAAACTCGGTGCAGTAAATGGGAGAACGCGGTGATCCGCGTTTATCAAGACTGGAGTGCGGAGGTGGCGAGAAGGAGGGCGAGCTTTAATCGGGCCAAGGCGGTGCTTCATAAAAGGAAGATAAAATTTGGAATGCTGCAACCGGCAAGACTGTGGGTCACATATCAAGGGAGGCACCACTACTTTGAGACGGCGGATGAAGCGTGGACTTTTATTGTAGAGGAAAAACTGGAATGAGTGGATTATTAAAAAGAACGTTTGGACAAAGTGGTGGGGCGAATGTGGGGGGCGAAGAGGGGTTTTATGTTCTAATCCTGCGGTATGGTAACTTTTCTTTCTCCCACAGGTGGTGATGGGGGGAGGTGGAGAGGGAGAGGAGATGGGGCGTTGGCCATGGGAGGCGGGGCCGAGGGAGAAGCGCGGGCTTGGTTCCCGCGCTATGATAATTATGGCGGGAATAGAGAAGCAGGAAGGAGGGGGCGTCGTACGGTGCGAGCCGTGGTCACGGGGGGAAGCCGAGGTCAGCCAGAGTTTGCTGACTTCTGGGAGCAACATGGGGGGAGTAATTACGCTAGCGGGGGGTCTAGCGGGGGGGGTGGGAGGGGGGAATTACTGGGTTGCTGCTGCTGGGGAAAGGGGGGAGTGGGTGCGGGAGAGGATGGGCGGGGTGGCACCGCCTGGGGGAGATACAGCTGCGTGGGAACTGGGTGAGAAGCTGGAAAAAGATGATGGCTAACCGGCAAGGGGGGGGGGGGGGGGGTGGGAAGCCCCCCAACTCGGCTGATCACGTGGAACGTGAGAGGGCTCAACGCGCCGATAAAGAGGGCACGAGTACTCGCACACCTTAAGAAACTTAAAGCAGATGTGGTTATGTTACAGGAAACGCACCTGAAACTGATAGACCAGGTTAGGCTGCGCAAAGGATGGGTGGGGCAGGTGTTCCATTCGGGGCTGGATGCGAAAAACATGGGGGTGGCTATATTAGTGGGGAAGCGGGTAATGTTCGAGGCAAAGACTATAGTGGCGGATAGCGGGGGCAGATACGTGATGGTGAGTGGCAAACGACAGGGAGAGATGGTGGTTTTGGTAAACGTGTATGCCCCGAACTGGGATGATGCCAACTTTATGAGGCGAATGCTAGGACGCATCCCGGACCTAGAGACGGGAAAGCTGATAATGGGGGGAGACTTTAACACGGTGTTGGAACCAGGGCTGGATAGGTCGAAGTCCAGGACTGGCAGGAGGCCGGCAGCAGCCAAGGTGCTGAAAGATTTTATGGAGCAGATGGGAGGTGTGGACCCGTGGAGATTCAGTAGACCTAGGAGTAAGGAGTTCTCGTTTTTCTCCTATGTCCATAAAGTCTATTCGCGCATAGACTTCTTTGTGTTGGGTAGGGCATTGATCCCGAAGGTGAGGGGAACGGAATATACGGCTATAGCCATTTCGGATCATGCCCCACACTGGGTGGACTTGGAGATAGGGGAGGAAACAGGAGGGCGCCCACCCTGGAGAATGGACATGGGACTAATGGCGGATGAGGGGGTGTGCCTAAGGGTGAGGGGATGTATTGAAAAGTACTTGGAACTCAATGACAATGGGGAGGTTCAGGTGGGAGTGGTCTGGGAGGCGTTGAAGGCGGTGGTTAGGGGGGAGCTGATATCAATAAGGGCACATAAAGGGAAGCAGGAGAGTAAGGAACGGGAGCGGTTGCTGCAAGAACTTTTGAGGGTGGACAGACAATATGCGGAAGCACCGGAGGAGGGATTGTACAGGGAAAGGCAAAGGCTGCATGTGGAATTTGACTTGCTGACTACAGGCACTGCAGAGGCACAATGGAGGAAGGCGCAGGGTGTACAGTATGAATATGGGGAGAAGGCGAGCAGATTGCTGGCACACCAATTGAGGAAAAGGGGAGCAGCGAGGGAAATAGGGGGAGTGAGGGACGAGGAAGGAGAGAGTGAATGAAGTATTCAAGACATTTTATAAAAAATTGTATGAAGCTCAACCCCCGGATGGGAGGGAGAGAATGATGGACTTTTTGGATCGGCTGGAAATTCCCAAGGTGAAAGAGCAGGAAAGGGTGGGACTGGGAGCACAGATCAAGGTAGAAGAAGTGGTGAAAGGAATTAGGAACATGCAGACGGGAAAGGCCCCGGGACCGGACGGATTCCCGGTTGAATTCTACAGAAAATATTTGGACTTGCTCGCCCCGGTACTGACGAGGACCTTTAACGAGGCAAAGGAAAGGGGACAACTGCCCCCGACTATGTCTGAAGCAACGATATCGCTTCTCTTAAAGAAGGAAAAGGACCCGCTACAATGCGGGTCCTACAGACCAATTTCCCTCCTAAATGTGGATGCCAAGGTCCTGGCCAAGGTAATGGCAATGAGAATAGAGGAATGTGTCCCGGGGGTGGTTCACGAGGACCAAACTGGGTTTGTGAAGGGGAGACAGCTGAACACGAATATACGGAGGCTGTTAGGGGTAATGATGATGGCCCCACCAGAGGGTGAAACGGAGATAGTAGTGGCGATGGATGCCGAGAAAGCATTTGATAGAGTGGAATGGGATTATTTGTGGGAGGTGTTGAGGAGATTTGGTTTTGGAGAGGGGTATGTTAGATGGGTGCAGCTATTGTATAGGGCCCCAGTGGCGAGTGTGGTCACGAATGGACGGGGATCGGCATATTTTCGGCTCCGTAGAGGGATAAGGCAGGGATGTCCTCTGTCCCCATTACTGTTTGCACTGGCGATTGAGCCCCTGGCGATAGAGCTGAGGGGTTCCAAGAAATGGAGGGGAGTACTTAGGGGAGGAGAAGAACACCGGGTATCTTTATATGCGGATGATTTGCTACTATATGTGGCGGATCCGGCGGAGGGGATGCCAGAAATAATGCGGATACTTGGGGAGTTTGGGGATTTTTCAGGGTATAAATTGAACATGGGGAAGAGTGAGCTGTTTGTGGTGCATCCAGGGGAGCAGAGTAGAGAAATAGAAGACCTACCGTTGAGGAAGGTAACAAGAGACTTTCGTTACCTGGGGATCCAGATAGCTAAGAATTGGGGCACATTGCACAGGCTAAATTTAACGCGGTTGGTGGAACAGATGGAGGAAGATTTCAAGAGATGGGATATGGTAGCACTGTCAATGGCAGGGAGGGTGCAGGCGGTTAAGATGGTGGTCCTCCCGAGATTCCTCTTTGTGTTTCAGTGCCTCCCGGTGGTGATCACGAAGGCTTTTTTTAAAAGGATAGAAAAGAGCATCATGGGTTTTGTTTGGGCCGGGAAGACTCCGAGAGTGAGGAAGGGATTCTTACAGCGTAGTAGGGATAGGGGGGGGCTGGCACTACCGAGCCTAAGTGAGTACTATTGGGCCGCTAATATTTCAATGGTGAGTAAGTGGATGGGAGAGGAGGAGGGAGCGGCGTGGAAGAGATTAGAGAGGGCGTCCTGTAGGGGGACCAGCCTGCAGGCTATGGTGACAGCCCCATTGCCGTTCTCACCGAGGAACTACACCACGAGCCCGGTGGTGGTAGCTACACTGAAGATTTGGGGACAGTGGAGACGACATAGGGGAAAGACCGGAGCATTGGGGGGGTCCCCGATAAGAAACAACCATAGGTTTGCCCCGGGGGGAATGGATGGGGGATATGGAATGTGGCAAAGAGCAGGAATAACGCAACTGAAAGATCTATTTGTGGATGGGAAGTTCGCAAGTCTGGGAGCGCTGACCGAGAAATATGGGTTGCCCCAAGGGAATGTATTCAGGTACATGCAATTGAGGGCTTTTGCGAGGCAACAGGTGAGGGAATTCCCGCAGCTCCCGACACAAGAGGTGCAGGACAGAGTGATCTCAAAGAAATGGGTGGGGGATGGTAAGGTGTCGGATATATATAGGGAAATGAGGGACGAAGGGGAGACTATGGTGGATGAACTAAAAGGGAAATGGGAAGAAGAGCTAGGGGAGGAGATCGAGGAGGGGCTGTGGGCAGATGCCCTAAGCAGGGTAAACTCGTCGTCCTCGTGTGCCAGGCTAAGCCTGATTCAGTTTAAGGTATTACACAGGGCACATATGACTGGAACACGGCTCAGTAAATTTTTTGGGGTGGAGGATAGGTGTGCGAGGTGCTCGAGAAGCCCAGCGAATCATACCCATATGTTTTGGTCATGCCCGGCACTACAGGGGTTTTGGGTGGGGGTGACAAAGGCGCTTTCAAAAGTAGTAGGAGTCCGGGTCGAACCAAGCTGGGGGTTGGCTATATTTGGGGTTGCACAAGAGCCGGGAGTGCAGGAGGCGAGAGAGGCCGATGTTTTGGCCTTTGCGTCCCTAGTAGCCCGGCGCAGGATATTGTTAATGTGGAAAGAAGCCAAGCCCCCGGGGGTGGAGACCTGGATAAATGACATGGCGGGGTTCATAAAGCTAGAGCGGATTAAGTTCGTCCTAAGGGGGTCGGCTCAAGGGTTCACCAGGCGGTGGCAACCGTTCGTCGAATATCTTGCGGAAAGAGAGATGGGGGAAAAAAGAAGGCAGCAGCAGCAGCCCAGGATTTTGGGGTGGGGGGGGTAGGGGGAGGGATGGGGGGGGGGGGGGGGGTGGGCGGGGGGGGGTGTAGCCTGTGACAAGGCAGTTGCCAATTAGGGCTAGTTTTCATTTTTGTTATTTAATATTTATTTATTTTTTGTTTTCTGTTTATATAAAATAGGTCATTGTTATCTGTATTGTTATAATGTTGTGTAAAGGTTGCACAATGTACTGTGTTGGTTGACCAAAAATTTTCAATAAAATATTTATTTAAAAAAAAAAGAGATCCAATTGGAAACAGAAAACAAGTGTTCAAGCAGTTCTGATCAATACTCATAATTCGGAAGTGTGTGTATGCATGCGTAACTAACAGGGCGATAAGGTAAAACTGATAGATTATTTGTTGTGACAAAACTGTCGGAAGTTTGTATTTCGGAAAGTAGCAAAAGCCGCACCCGTATTTACAGCACTGCCTTAATACCCCTGTCCCAAATTTGAAGAGCAGCATTCGGATTAATACCCCTGTCCCAAATTTGAAGAGCCGCATTCGGATAGGAAATATGGCAATGCAGGCAATGCAGCGCCTAATGGCCCCAGAGGAATTTGCGGTCGCAGCGACCAGCAGCAGTAGAGTGGGACAATGTCCCATTTGGGAGGAAGAGATCAGGAAATATCTCAAAGGGAAAGGATGGCCCCTTTGGAATGAATTCTGTGACAACGAGGAATCAGGCCCCGGGAGTATAGGACATACTTGGTGGGAGAACCTGAGCGAGATCCACAAAAAGAGCTTAGGGAAAGCTCGCAAGCCGATGGCAATCGTGTCCTGCTTGGCACAATTGCAAGGCACAGAGGAGGTCGTTAGGACGCTCCAGAAAGAAGTTGAGGGCATACATCGAATGAGTAAGGTCGATGTCAGCGAGGTAGAACAGGAGAATTTGGAATTGAGAAGGAAGTTGGCAGCAAAAGATGGAGCGGTGGAGGATGCCAAAAGGGCTCACCAGTCTTGTCTGGCGCACTTAAGCAGCTTCCAGTCTCAATACGAAAAGGCCTATCAGGACACGTAACGTGCAGTCCTGGTACATGAAGAAACAGAAAAGCAGGTAGGGGCATTACAGAGACAGTGTAGTGACCTAAAGGCAGCATTAAGAGCACTCCATGCTGCCACCACATAACAAAGACAAAGCGCGCTAGATCACGCAAAGTGCTGGAAGCAGATTGCAGAGCTGCAATCGCTGCTTTCAGTTCAGAAAGGCTTCCAGGAAACCTTTGGAGCGAAATTAGATCAGGAAGATGGCCCTGATTGGGAAGAATTAAATGAAACAGCGCAGAGATATGTTCAGGGAACATGTGCGCAGGGAAAGCCACAAAAGAGGAAAGCGCCCCAACCCCCCACAGAGCAGATGGTTCACGCTCCAATGAACCCAGTCACCACCCACCGCACAGCCACATCGGACGATGCGGAATTTCTATACTCCACCCCCTTAACAGTGACCCAATTACGGGATGCGTGTGATAAGATCACACCATTCCTCCCCATCTCATACCCCCACCATTTCTTTGCCACAGTCAAGCATCAGGCGACCATGTATGGCCTGGATGACTGAGAGTATGTAAAGCTCACAGTTTTAAGTTTAGATCCTTCAGTAGCAGCAGCCCTTCCCGACCCACGGAATGTAGGAGGAGGCACTCTTGTAGAAATGCATACCGCAGTCCTAGACACGATCGGGTATAACCGGGGCGACCCCGTAGATGGCCTCAACAAATGTAGGCAAAAGAAATCCGAGCACCCCACAGCGTTTGCTGGACGCCTGTGGATCCATTTCGCAGCAGTCTTTGGAGACTTAGACCGCGCCCATTTGTCCCCAGACAACATGGCAAAATGGACCCGCACCCTTATCTCCCATGCCACAGAAACAGGAGAGAAAGCTTGCACGAGTTATGATCCCTCAGAGGAGGCCCATAACGAGAAGTGGGTAGTGAAAAGATTGTCTCGCGCTTGGGAGCAATCTATACAAAGCAAACCCGCAGTCAAGAATCCCGAGGAAAAGCAGGCCACCGCAGATATACAGGCAGTGACAACACACCAGAACCCCGCATGGGTGATCAAAGGAATGAACAGCCCCCCACCCAAGTCGCAGGAGTGTTACAACTGTGGACAGTTGGGACACTTCGCAAGAGAGTGCAATGCCCCGAGAAAGCCACAGAGAGCCCAGCAGACAGGCACTCTGAGTAAGAAGAAGACAGAACCCATTCATAGTGTTCGCGCCCGTTCAGATCAGACGGACTTGACCGGAATGGACTGACGGTGTACGGACTCCCCCAGTTGGGTCTGCGACACCCTTTGGGATAGGTCGGGACGACCGGTAGTTGTAGTGAAAATTCGGGGCCAGCCCATCAAATTTCTCTGGGACACAGGAGGGTCCCGCACCACAATAAATTCCTCCACCATGTTCCAAAAGGACATGTGGCCCACTGCAGCCACTATCACCCTCAGCGGCTTTCCAGGCCATTCACAGCAGGGACACATCACAGCCCCTGTACCCATTCAAATCGGTACCATCACCACCAAGCACCCCATGGTATTAGTTGACCTGCCCCACACAGCAGAACACATTCTGGGAATCGATTTCATGAATTCCCATAATCTTTCATTCGATCCAGTCAACCAGTGTGTCTGGAAGATGGCAAAATCCACAAGAGCCCCCGCATCGCTCAACATAGGACAGTACGCGAACAAAATTAGCGCAGTAGGCGAATTTTGGTTCAACCCGACCACGCTTAGCACGGACAAGCAGGTTAGGGCAGTTCTGCAAAAGAACAGGACAGCATTCGCGACCCACAAGCACGACTGTGGACGGATGACTGGCTCCGTACAAATAACAGGACCTGACCCTAGACCCCAAAAACAGTATGGATTTCCCCAAGAGGCAGAGGGAGAAATCTCAACGGTATTAGAAAGCTTATTGGAGTACTTAGATCAGTAGCCTCTACTAATAATGCCCCGATTTGGCCAGTGAGAAAACCCGATGGATCATGGCGACTGACCATCGATTACCGGGAACTCAACAAAATAACCCCCGCAGCAGCCCCAACAGTAGCCACAAGTCCCGAGACCATGCTCAGGCAGGGACTCAATTCCCGATTCTTTACGGTTTTGGACATCAGTAATGGATTCTGGTCCATTCCATTGGCAAAGGCATGCCAGTACAAATTTGCCTTCACCTTTAAAGCACAGCAGTACACGTGGACATGCCTGCCACAAGGCTTCCACAACTCCCTCTCCATTTTCCACTGACAGCTGGCAAAAGGTTTAGCCAAATTCTCTCGCCCCGAATGTCTGGTTCAGTACGTAGACGACCTACTACTGCAGACAGACACCAAGGAAGAGCACATTGAGCTTCTGTCCGAACTCCTGGAATTCTTACACTCAATTGGTTGTAAAGTCAACCCCAAAAAGGCCCAGATTTTGGAAGATAAGGTGATATATTTGGGAACAACTATCACACATGGTAAACGCGAGATCGAGCATAAAAGGATTGACTTGATTGCTAAATTGCCCCTTCCCCAGAATGTTTCAGCCCTCCGGTCGTTTTTAGGACTGGTTGGCTACTGCCGAAACCACATTGACGGTTTCACCAGCAAGGCAGCACCCCTCTCAGACCTCCTAAAGAAAGGAGCCCCCTGGGAATGGTTTCCGCAGCATACGGATGCTGTGGACTCTTTAAAACAGCAGCCCCAGCACTACAAGTTCCAGACCCGCTTTCACCTTACCCCATAGAGATAGCGACCACAGACCGCACCCTCTCAGCCATGCTCCTCCAGGAACGGCACGACCAGTTAAGGCCCGAAGCTTACACCTCCAGAATTTTAGATGCTGTGGAGCAGGGATTTTCAGCCTGTGAGAGGCACCTGCTCGCAGTATTTTGGACAGTGCAGTATTTTGCATATATTACCGGACTGAACCCCATTACAATTCTCACCGAACACACCCCCACCCAACCTTTACTGGACGGACGACTCAAGGACGGTACAGTAAGCCAGATTAGAGCAGCGAGGTGGACCCTTCTCTTGCAGGGACAGGACATCACTGTTAAACGGACAAAGACGCACACCTTTTTAGCCGACAACTTACAGTACCCCGGAACCCCCCATGAATGCGAAATTATCTCTCCACACCACAACACAGGCCCCTTTATTGCTAAGACACCCCCCAGAAAGATAGGTAGTTCAACCCAGAGACCCCAGCACACAGACACGTGTGAGCCCATAAAGATCAATGTGGATGGATCTTCCACAGTCTTGGATGGGAAGCGCATAACAGGTTGTGGTATCTATGTCGAGGACGTGCAGAGACGCGCCCTCGAGGAACTATCAATAAAACTTTCAGGCCACTTAGGCGCGCAGGCAGCAGGACTTGCGGCCATCGCATATATAGTGGAACACCCAGATTCCTTTCCCAGCCCAGCAGACATATACTCGGACAGCCTCTATGTCTGCAACAGCCTCACGGAATTTCTGCCCCTGTGGAAAGCAAGAGGATTTGTTTCCGCAGACGGAAAATCCCTCCCCTCAGCCCCATTGCTCCATCACATTTTAGAGAGAGCCCAGAACAGGACCTTTGGGATAGTCAAGGTTCGTAGTCACAATCGTTCCTCCCCCCATGGAAATATGAAAGCCGACGCACTGGCTAAGGCAGGTTCCAGGCATGGATATTTTTGGACACCCCCCAAAAGTGCACCAGTGAGTGCAGTTCAGGTCTCACAGAGAAAGAGTGAGGATCTAGTGGAGGCCCAGAAGCAGGACAGCAATCTCAATGAGATTGTAAAAGGAAAATATCCAGCTCCCTATGAGAGGTTCAAAAATGCAATGACCACACATGACGGTGTGGTGTTAAAAGACACCCTTTATGTGGTTCCTGAACAGGACAGGAATCAACTGATTTGTTTGTTCCATGACGGTCATGGACATCAGGGAATCGATCCCACTACAGCCCATCTCAAGCAGCTTTGTTGGTGGCCGAATTTAAAGGATGATGTAAATCACTACATCGAGAATTGTCTCATCTGTGCCCAGAATAATCCGGACAGATATGCCAAAAAGGCTCAACTCAGCCACACCCGACCCGTTAATGGCCCCTGGACTAAACTCCAGATTGATTTTATAGGACCATTGCCCCCTTGCAGGAATGGCTATAAATACGTACTCATGGTGATTGACACATTTACGAAATGTGTGGAAGCATTCCCAGCCCGAACAAACAATGCAAAAACCACAGCCAAGATTTTGACCCACCACATCTTTACAAGATGGGGACTCCCCCGCAGCATTGAATCCGACCAAGGTTCCCATTTTACGGGACGTGTCATGCAGAACGTCCTCACGATATTTGGCATCACCCAAAACTTCCACATAGCATACCACCCACAGTCGAGTGGTATCGTGGAGCGCATGAATCAGACCCTAAAATCCACCCTCAGAAAAATGGTCCAGCAAAACAACACTGCTTGGGACTCAGTCCTCCCTTTTGCGCTAATGATTTTGCATAATACAATTTCAACTTCCACAGGTTACACCCCACACATTCTCATGACTGGATGCCCCATGAAAGGCACAGAATTTTTATTAGGTTTAGACTTGACCAGCCCCGAAGTGACGGCCCTCACACACGAGAAAGCAGTAGAGCAATTAGTTGAAAATGTTAAAACGGCTCAGCTAGCAGCCGCAGTAAAATTGGGCACCAGAAAGAAACAGAGCAAGGCTTGTTTCGACAAGACAGTGCATGCGACTGAGTACAGTATAGGACAGCAAGTCATGCTCTCTGTATGTAACCCCAGCATATTCCTGTCACCAAAATACTCGGGTCCGTACTCCATTGCGGACAAAATAAAGTATCCCAACGGTAAGACTGCGTGGTTCCATATCAATCAGCTGAAGGCATATGGAACACAGTCTAACCACGCATACCACGTCATGCTTGACGCAGCACACCACGCCCCGCCCACTGCCAACGTAACCCTACCATCCCCCAACACGTCCAGCCCAGCCACGGACTCGACCTCGACTCCACCCCCTAAATATACACTCCGCCCCGGAACACCCACAGACTGCAGCAGCAGAGACAGCGACTGTGACTCGGACGATAGCCACAGCACGCCTCCCTACTATCCCCATGCAACAGGACCCACACCAAGCAAATCCGACTACGATCCAAGTGATCCATTCATGATCACTTTCCTAAACGAACCCCACCATCGACCACCGAACTACCATGACGACCCCGATTCTGTCCCCACACAACTAGACACCAACTATTGGCCCAGAGATAACTCATTCCGACTCATCCACAACAACAAGAGCGACCCCACCTCACACCATGCAGCCCTTTCAGCCCTGATACACTCAAGAGTTTGGCACCCGGGAGAAGATGACGACCTTGGGTCTGACTCCCAAACCGAGAACCCCTTTGCGACCCTGTTCGCAACCGAGAACTGAGGTGTCATGATGAGGTTTTAAAAGGAACCGCTTGGGAGAAGTGGTGTCCTTTCTGACAGAACCTGCAGCATGTTTTATGTTGTTTGTAAGTTTGTTAAATGTTGTTTGTCAGACCGCAAAAAAAATTTTCACAGCCCCACGCCTTTCCAGCAGAAACCTCTGAGGACTTGCCCACAGAGACTTACTATTGGCCAGACACTAGTTCAGCGGAACTAGCTTGTCTGCAAACACTTGTTAAAGTCCCAGATACCAGTTCAGCGGAACTCGTCTGTCGATAGCTACCACACGCCCGTTCATAACAGCCCTTCTGGTTCGAAGGAAAGAACCACTACGGCAGCCCCACCACAATGACTACATTTTTTGCCCATTCTTGTCGGTTGCTCAGGCAGTGGAGAAACGGCTTTGGACCCGCCCTGCTTGGGAACCCCCCCCTCTGGTCAACTATGCTCGGGTAGGGGAGACACGGCATTGGTAGCCGTCCTACCCGGGGACTCCATCCAACTCTTACCCGTCGCGGCCCATATGCACCTCATTTAGAAATTTTAGTTCAAAAAGTTTTGTTTTGTTTCAGGTAACCCTTAGGTTGCCAACCACATGCTATTTACATCCTGAAACATTTGGATGGTAAATTACACAGTCTGCGAGACGGCTCGCACTGGTTCATTATTTGAAAGTGTGTCTTGTACTAAAATACGGTTTTTGGAAAAGAAAATGAGGGAGTCACACATAGTGACCAATTATAAAGGGAGTAATTGGCACTAAAGGACAGACAGACTATCGCACAAGATGTTAAATCAAGATAGTTACAGACACTATGCTTGTTTCCACAGAACTCCAGAAGCTCCAGGACTGGAGAAGAGAAGAAAAGGAAAGAGAAGAGCCATGAGGACTTCCTTCACATGGATCAGCATCATATTTATGGACATTTGGTTGCGAGTGAACGCGAACCCCATGACCTCAAGCCCCCCAGCCGTTAATGTTTCACTTCCCCGCAGTACCCAGAGCCCAGTCACCAGCGACACCGCACCATCTTGGTGTGCCAGGTTTATAACCTGGTACTCTCTGTCATATGTAATAGAAGCCTTACTGGTATTGGCGATACTCTGCTGCATCATGCAGACTATGCGTCTAAGGAAATGGAGAAGGAGAGCCTACCACGCTCGAACCCCGGTATATAGGATCAGAGCCCCTATTTTCGGATACGACCAGACCCCCGCGATCTATAATAAAGAGCATTCATTTGCGGTTTTATTGTAAATAAAGAAATGTAAAGAACTGTTCATGAGCAAATCGTACGATCCTGAGCTTGACTGCCAAGCCAGGAAAAATGTGTATAAACTGCTATGATTTGGTTTGTATGGTTGAGGAAAGTAGAATGGTGAAATGTTTAAGTGAGTGTAGTGTATTAAGAATAGTTAGAGGTTCCCATTTTTATTGTTTTATAATGCATGTCCCTGTTTGACATAGCGCCCCTTAGAATTGTCAGATTTTTGCATAGTTATGGTCAGTGTAGAGGCCATGAAAGAAGTGCCCCCCAGGTCAGAGAATGGAAAGCATCATAGTTATGTGATCCTTCACGCTTCATGTTAGGATCACAAGGAGGGAATGTAGCCACCTAAATTGGCCAACTCCCGATTCAAATGGCGAACGGCAAAGGCTGATGGGAAAGTCAGCCAACAAGACAGAAACCAGTGGCTGAAGGTTTGCTGTGTATTTACCTCTGCAAAAACCAGACAACATCGATACCAGCGGCCATCAGCATTGAATTGAGCCCCAAGTTCAAATCGCTCTCTTCTCTTCTTCACCTCTGCGTCCTGCCTGGGTCACCCAGCAACACGAACCACCATTGACCGTGGCCGGTGCAGTGACTCCAGTGATCACCAAAACCCGTAAGTCTTAACTCAACGCTCGCTACGAGATAGACGCTCCGAGCTACCAATCCATACCAACTTCGAATCCCGCAGACTCAGAACCCGAATGAAAGGCCATTTGTTCCCCCGACCTGGTGGGCCAGTCCAAAGTTAAGTATAGGCCTGTTAGTTGTAGAAGTAGCTTAGACGTAGAATTTGTGCATGAGTAGCGATTACAGTGTATAATAAATGTGCTTTGATTTAAATCTTACTAATCGGTGTATTGGGTTATTGATCATTACTCGGACTTGAACCTCGTGGCGGTATCATAAAGATACCTGGCAACTCGAGGGCAAAGGTAATAAAACAGAGCAATTGAACCAAGGAGAAAATCAGCAACACCACCTGAAGGGGTGAAACATCACAGTTTAGATTGTTCAATTTCTGGGTGAAAGAGGCTGACTGACATTGAATTATCAATTATCACATTGACAAAAGGAAACTCACCAGGAAATTGAGGGGTTTAACTTTCTCTTGCCGGTTTTATGGGCAATTAATTGTGAAAATCCAGTAAGTTCTTAAAAATAAAAGGGAGGCTAAGGGTGAGATGAACTTCTCCTACAAAGTGAGTTTCATAAATTGATCAACAAGTTCTGGAAAAATCATGGGCTGGATTCTCCGATTATGAGGCCATGTCTGGAGCATGTGTCTAGTCTTATGGTGAAAAAGTCAGCGGCGCCCCCGCAACGAGTGGGGTCTAGCAGCCGTGCCATGTAAACCCCTGGCGGTCCCGACAGAAACGGCTGGAGAATTGCCGGGTCCGTGGCCACATCTGCGCACGGTGACGATATGCAGCAGTCGCACCGTACAACATGGCGCTGGCCGTGGGCAGACCCGCCCTGTCAGATAGTGCACCCCTGTAACCACCCTCGGCACCCCTGGACCACACCCCATCAGTCCCCCCAGCCTCCGCCGAAGCCCCACCAGCCAACAGATCCCTCTCCCCCCCCTCCCCCCCAACTGTGGCGGTGCTGGCACAGTACGCAGCCGCCATGTGAGGTTGACAAAAACTCAGACCACAAATGGTCCACGCCGTCGGGATGTTGGCCCATCGGGGGCGGAGCATCGGGGGAGGGCCTTCAGGTGATGTCCTGAGGCCTTCCCAACAGCGTGCGGCCTACTCACCGATGGCGTCGTTTTGGAGGGAGCGATGCATCCGAAAACAGGCGCTGCACCCGACTTCGGTGTCAAAAGGGATTCCCTGCCCAATTGCCAAATGTGATTTCGGCCAATGTCGAGGCAACAGAGAATTGCAATTTGGCGTCAAATCGGCACCTGCCGCGATTTCGGAACCGAATCTTTGCCCAATCTCATTTCCCAATTTCGACAACAGCCGACGGAGAATCCCGCCCGTACCTCTTCATTTGCTGTTTCGCACTTTGTACATTTCTACTGACAGGATTCATCAGTAATAAACTGTTATTTTTGAGCAAGGATTCTAACCATTGAACCATGACATTTTGACAGTTAGCTCTACAGTCAGCTTCCGTGATACATTGATGCAATCTAGTGGTGATTTGTACAATTGCACGGTGTTCTTTTTTTTGTTATCTGTTTAATAAACGTTTTGAGATATTTTCTTTGGCATTTTACCAGCAACAAAATCAATAATATAAATAACAAGAGAAATATATACATAGTGCAAATTCTGCCACCCTCTCCCGCAGGTCTTGCCATTACTTACCCCCCAATCCTACACTAGCCTAGCCCCCCTCCCCCCCGCCCCTTTCTGCTGACGATTAGTTCTCTGCGAGGAAGTCGACGAATGGTTGCCACCTCTGGGCGAACCCTAAAAGAGACCCTCTCGTGGCAAACTTAATTTTGTTCCAGGCAGAGGAAGCCTGCCATGCCTGAAAGCCAGGTCTCCGATTTCGGGGGCTTTGAGTCCCTCCACGCCAGCAATATATGCCTCCGGGCTACCAGGGAAGCAAAGGCCAGAACATCTGCCTCTTTCTCCTCCTGGATTCCTAGGTCTTGCGATACCCCAAAAATCGCCACCTCTGGACTCATTGCCACCCTTGTATTTAATACCGTGGACATGGTGTCGGCAAACCCCTGCCAAAATCTCTTCAGATTTGGACATGCCCAGAACATGTGGACATGGTTCGCTGCACCACCCCCCCCCCCCCCCCCCCCCCCACTTCGCACACCTGTCCTCCACCCCAAAGAATCTGCTCATCCGGGCCACCATCATGTAAGCCCCCACCCCCCACAAGGTCTGCTCTCATGGGTGTTCTCACCTCCCGGTCTCTCCAACAACACCCCATCATCCCTCCGCTCCTTGCTTCCCACTCTCAGCTACCTTGCCACCCCTCCCTGCCCTGAGAAGTCCTGGCCTTGCACTCCCAGGACTTTCCTGAGGACTGATTGTCCACCGTTTTTTTTCTGGCGCTGCTGGGACTAGAGACCTGCCAACTGATCGGCTGACAGCTGTCTGAGGTGGCACTTCTTCCCAACTGAGTGATGGCACATCCGCCTCTGGCCAATTAACACTTTAATGATTGTGGGGCAGGCAAGCGAAGAGTACTCTATCACATGTTTGACTTGCACCTTATGGGTGTTGGACATGCTTTGAGGTGTCAGGGAGTGACTTACTGAAGAATTCCCAGCCTCTGGCCTCCTCTTCTAGTCACAGCATTTATTTGGCTGACCCAGTTTAGTTTCTGGTCATTAGTAACCTCCAGGATGTTGATAGTGGGGGATGCAGTGATGGGAATGCCATTGAATGTCAAGGGGAGATGTTTGTATTCTCTCTCGCTGGAGATGGTCATTGCCTGGCATTTGTGTGGCGCGATGCTACTTGCCATTTATCAGCCCACACCTGACCGTTGTACAGGGCTTGCTGCTTATGGACAAGTATTTTCCAATTCCTGTGCCCCGTTTAAAGTTAGGAATCCATCCTCAGCAGGGCTGGTTGTGCAGAGGAAAATCGGATTTCCTCCAAAAAAACAGAGGCTTGGGCCTTCCACTGGCTGCTGATGGGATTTTCCAGTTCCACCAAAGTCAATGGTCATTTGTGTAGCTTGCTAGCCACATCATCAAGGAACCCATCAAAGTGGGGCTTGCCTTTGGCAGAACCAAAATATGCTGGGCGGGATTCTGCGACCCCCCGCCAGGTCGGAGAATCGCCGGGGGTGGGGGGGGGGCGGCATGAATCCCGCCCCCGCCGGCTGCCGAATTCTCCGGCGCCGGGGATTTGGCGGGGGCGGGAATCACGCCGCGCTGGTCGGCGGCCGCTAGCAGCGACCACCCGGCAATTCTCCGGCCTGCGATGGGCCGAGTGGCCGCCCGTTTTCAGCTGGTCCCGCCGGCGTAAATTAGAGTAGGTACTTACCGGCAGGACATGGCGGCGTGGGCGTCCTCCGGGGTCCTCGGGGGGGGGGCGCGGGGGGATCTGGCCCCGGGCGGTGCCCCCACGGTGGCCTGGCCTGCGATCGGGGGCCCACCGATCCGCGAGCAGGCCTGTGCCGTGGATTCACTCTATTCCTCTGCGTCGGCTGCTGTGCTCCTCCGCGATGGCCGACGAGGAGAAGATCCGCCCCTGCGCATGCGCTGGGATGGCACTTCGCCGCCGGTTTGCGTGGCGCCAAGCCCCTTCCCCGCCAGCCAGCGCGACGCAAACCACTCCGGGGCCGGCCTAGCCCCTGAAGGTGCGGAGGATGCGCACCTTTGGGGCAGCCCGACACCGGAGTGGTTCACGCCACTCCTCGCGCCGGGAGCCCCTGCCCTGCCGGGTAGGGGAGAATCCCGCCCCCTGTCACCAGGAAGGGCTGGAAAATCCCTGACCAAGTGTGGGCATTCGCGCACCGAGACAGACCTCTGCACCCAGACAAAAACTATTACTTTTTGAGCAGACAAAAACAGAAGATTCAAAACCTGAACTGGAAGGCTCATTTTTAAAACAAAAGTAACCATCTCCTGCCATGTTGCTCAGAAGTAATATTTTAGAAAGGAAATAATCAACCTTATCCCCTTAGCGCTCCCCTCTATTACTGTCATACAGTGGTTGCAATGTGTACTTTCTATGGTGTGTAATGTAGCAACTTGCCAAGGTCTCCTTTGGCAGTACCTGCCAAACTCACAATCTCTGCCACCATTTTGGCAAGCGCTTGGGGTCACTGGCACTTTCAGATTCCTCTCCATTTCACACATCATCCTCACGTGAATATACATCATAGAACATAGAACAGTACAGCACAGAACAGGCCCTTCAGCCCTCGATGTTGTGCCGAGCTTTGTCCGAAACCAAGATCAAGCTATCCCACTCCATGTCATTCTGGTCTGCTCCATGTGCCTATCTAATAACCGCTTGAAAGTTACTAAAGTGTCCGACTCCACTATCACAGCAGGCAGTCCATTCCACACCCTAACCACTTTCTGAGTAAAGAACCTACCTCGGACATCCCTCCTATATCTCCCACCCAGAACCTTATAGTTATGCCCCCTTGTAACAGCTACATCCACCCAAGGAAATAGTCTCTGACTGTCCACTCTATCTATCCCCCTCATCATCTTATAAACCTCTATTAAGTTGCTTCTCATCCTCCTTCGCCTCAATGAGAAAAGCCCTAGCTCCCTCAACCTTTCCTCATAAGACCTACCCTCCAATCCAGGCAGCATCCTGGTAAATCTCCTTTGCATCCTTTACAATGCTTCCACATCCTTCCTACAATGAGGTGACCAGAACTGCACACAATACTCCAAATGTGGTCTCACCAGGGTCCTGTACAGTTGCTGCATAACCCCACGGCTCTTAAACTCAAGCCCCCTGTTAATACATTTTAACACACTATAGGCCTTCTTCACAGCTCTATCCACTTGAGTGGCAACCTTCAGAGATATGTGGACATGAACCCCAAGACCTCTCTGTTCCTCCACATTCCTCAGAACCCTGCCGTTGACCCTCTAATCCGCATTCAAATTTGTCCTATCAAAATGAATCGCATTTATCAGGGTTAAACTCCATCTGCCATTTTTCGGCCCAGCTCTGCATCCTATCAATGTCTCTTTGCAGCCTACAACAGCCCTCCACCTCATCCACTATTCCACCAATCTTGGTGTCATCAGCAAATTTACTGACCCACCCTTCAGCCCCCTCCTCCCAAGTCATTTATAAAAATCACAAATAGCAGAGGACCCAGCACTGATCACTGTGGTACACCGCTGGTAACTCGTCTCCAGTCTGAAAATTTTCCATTCACCACCACCCTCTGTCTTCTATGTGATAGCAGTTATTTATCCAATTGGCCAAATTTCCCTCTATCCCACATCTCCTTACTTTCTTCATGAGCCGACCATGGGGAACGTTATCAAATGCCTTACTGAAATCTATGTATGCGACATCAACTGCTCTACCTTCATCTACACACTTAGTTACCTCCTCAAAGAATTCAATCAAATTTGTGAGTCAAGACTTACCCTTCTCGAATCCGTGTTGACTATCCCGGATTAAGCTGCATCTTTCCAAATGGTCATTAATCCTATCCCTCAGGACCATTTCCATTAACTTACCGACCACCGAAGTAAGACTAATCGGCCTATAATTACTAGGGTCATTCCTATTCCCTTTCTTGAACAAAGGAACAACATTCGCCACTCTACAGTCCTCTGGCACTATCCCCATGGACAGTGAGGACTCAAAGATCAAAGCCAAAGGCTCTGCAATCTCATCCCTTGCCTCCCAAAAATCCTAGGATATATCCCATCTGGCCCAGGGGACTTGTCGACTCTCAGGTTTTTCAAAATTGCTAATACATCTTCCCTCAGAACATCTACCTCCTCCAGCCTACCCACCTGTATCACACTCTCATCCTCAAAAACATAGCCCCTCTCCTCGGTGAACACTGAAGAAAAGTATTCATTCAACTCCTCTCCTATCTCTTCTGACTCCATGCACAAGTTCCCACTACTGTCCTTGACCGGCCCTAACCTCACCCTGGTCATTCTTTTATTTCTCACATAAAAGTAAAAAGCCTTGGGGTTTTCCTTGATCCGAGCCGCCAAGGACTTCTCATGCCCCCTCCTAGCTCTCCCAAGCCCTCTTTTTTAGCTTATTCCTTGCTACCTTGTAACCCTCAAGCGACCCAACTGAACTTTGTTTACTCATCCTTTCATACGCTTCCTTTTTCCTCTTGACAAGACATTCAACCTCTTTTGTGAACCTCACACGGCCATTTCCTCCCTGCCTGATAGGGACATACCTATCAAGGACACGCAGTATTTGTTCCTTGAACAAGCTCCACTTTTCATTTGTGCCTTTCCCTGACAGTTTCTGTTCCAATCTTATGCTCCCTAATTCTTGCCTAATCGCATCATAATTACCCCCTCCCCCAATTATAAACCTTGCCCTGCCGTATGGCCCTATCCCTCTCCATTGCAATAGTGAAAGATACCGAATTGTGGTCACTATCTCCAAAGTGCTCTCCCACAAACAAATCTAACACTTGGCCCGGTTCATTACCCAGTACCAAATCCAATGTGGCCTCACCTCTTGTCGGCCTATCCACATATTGTGTCAGGAAACCCTCCTACACACACTGGACAAAAACTACCCCATTCGAACTGTTCGACCTGTAGAGGTTCCAATCAATATTTGGAAAGTTAAAGTCACCCATGACAACTACCCTGAGACCTCCACACCTATCCATAATCTGCTTTGCAATTTCTTCCTCCACATCTCTATTAAAATTTGGGGGCCTATAGAAAACTCCTAACAACGTGATCGCTCCTTTCCTATTTCTAACTTCAGCCCATATTACTTCAGTAGGCAGATCCCCCTCGAACTGCCTTTCTGCAGCCGTTAAACTATCCTTAACAATGCTACTCCTCCACCTCTTTTACCACCTTCCCTACTCTTACTGAAACATCTATACCCCGGAACTTCCACAACCATTCCTGTCCCTGTTCTAACCATGTCTCCGTAATGGCCACAGCATTGTAGTCCCAAGTACCAATCCACACTCCAAGTTCACCTACCTTATTCCGGATGCTCCTTGCATTAAAGTAGACACACTTCAACCCACCTTCATGTCTGCCGGTACACTCCTGCGACCTTGATACCCTCCTCAGTACCTCACTACTCTCAACACTGGCTTCTGGACTACAGCTCGTTTTCCCATCCCCCTGACAAATTAGTTTAACCCCCCCCCGAAGAGCTGTAGCAAATTTTCCTCCCAGGCTATTGGTGCCCCTCTGGTTCAGGTGCAAACCAGCCTGTTTGTACAGGTCCCACCTTCACCAGAATGTGCTCCAATTATCCACATAACTGAAACCCTCCCTCCTACACATGGCCGCGAGATTTGCTAGTGTCACACGGGAGGGTTTAAACTAGTATGGCAGGGGGGTGGGCACGGGAGCAATAGGTCAGAAGGTGAGAGCGTTGAGGGAGAACTAGGGAATATGGACAGTGTGGCTCTGAGGCAGAGCAGACGGGGAGAAGTTGCTGAACACAGCGGGTCTGGTGGCCTGAAGTGCATATGTTTTAATGCAAGGAGCATTACGGGTAAGGCAGATGAACTTAGAGCTTGGATTACTACTTGGAACTATGATGTTGTTGCCATTAGAGACCTGGTTGAGGGAAGGGCAGGATTGGCAGCTAAACGTTCCAGGTTTTAGATGTTTCAGGCGGGATAGAGGGGGATGTAAAAGGGGAGGCGGAGTTGCGCTACTTGTTCAGGAGAGTATCACAGCTATACAGCGAGAGGACACCTCAGAGGGCAGTGAGGCTATATGGGTAGAGATCAGGAATAAGAAGGGTGCAGTCACAATGTTGGGGGTATACTACAGGCCTCCCAACAGCCAGCGGGAGATAGAGGAGCAGATAGGTAGACAGATTTTGGAAAAGAGTAAAAACAACAGGGTTGTGGTGATGGGAGACTTCAACTTCCCCAATATTGACTGGGACTCACTTAGTGCCAGGGGCTTAGACGGGGCAGAGTTTGTAAGGAGCATCCAGGAGGGCTTCTTAAAACAATATGTAAACAGTCCAACTAGGGAAGAGGCGGTACTGGACCTGGTATTGGGGAATGAGCCCGGCCAGGTGGTAGATGTTTCAGTAGGGGAGCATTTCGGTAACAGTGACCACAATTCAGTAAGTTTTAAAGTACTGGTGGACAAGGATAAGAGTGGTCCGAGGATGAATGTGCTAAATTGGGGGAAGGCTAATTATAACAATATTAGGCGGGAACTGAAGAGCATAGATTGGGGGCGGATGTTTGAGGGCAAATCAACATCTGACATGTGGGAGGCTTTCAAGTGTCAGTTGATAAGAATACAGGACAGGCATGTTCCTGTGAGGAAGAAAGACAAATACGGCAATTTTCGGGAACCTTGGATGACGAATGATATTGTAGGCCTCGTCAAAAAGAAAAAGGAGGCATTTGTCAGGGCTAAAAGGCTGGGAACAGACGAAGCCTGTGTGGCATATAAGGAAAGTAGGAAGGAACTTAAGCAGGGAGTCAGGAGGGCTAGAAGGGGTCATGAAAAGTCATTGGCAAATAGGGTTAAGGAAAATCCCAAGGCTTTTTACACTTACATAAAAAGCAAGAGGGTAGCCAGGGAAAGGGTTGGCCCACTGAAGGATAGGCAAGGGAATCTATGTGTGGAGCCAGAGGAAATGGGCGAGGTACTAAATGAATACTTTGCATCAGTATTCACCAAAGAGAAGGAATTGGTAGATGTTGAGTCTGGAGAAGGGGGTGTAGATAGCCTGGGTCACATTGTGATCCAAAAAGACGAGGTGTTGGGTGTCTTAAAAAATATTAAGGTAGATAAGTCCCCAGGGCCGGATGGGATCTACCCCAGAATACTGAAGGAGGCTGGAGAGGAAATTGCTGAGGCCTTGACAGAAATCTTTGGATCCTCGCTGTCTTCAGGGGATGTCCCGGAGGACTGGAGAATAGCCAATGTTGTTCCTCTGTTTAAGAAGGGTGGCAGGGATAATCCCGGGAACTACAGGCCGGTGAGCCTTACTTCAGTGGTAGGGAAATTACTGGAGAGAATTCTTCGAGACAGGATCTACTCCCATTTGGAAGCAAATGGACGTATTAGTGAGAGGCAGCACGGTTTTGTGAAGGGGAGGTCGTGTCTCACTAACTTGATAGAGTTTTTCGAGGAGGTCACTAAGATGATTGATGCAGGTAGGGCAGTAGATGTTGTCTATATGGACTTCAGTAAGGCCTTTGACAAGGTCCCTCATGGTAGACTAGTACAAAAGGTGAAGTCACACGGGATCAGGGGTGAACTGGCAAGGTG
The DNA here is from genome assembly GCF_047496885.1 of Scyliorhinus torazame. Classification (NCBI taxonomy): domain Eukaryota; kingdom Metazoa; phylum Chordata; class Chondrichthyes; order Carcharhiniformes; family Scyliorhinidae; genus Scyliorhinus; species Scyliorhinus torazame. The sequence goes on from NC_092727.1 coordinate 88,663,165, forward strand.
GATACAGAACTGGCTAGGCCATAGAAGGCAGAGGGTAGCAATGGAGGGATGCTTTTCTAATTGGAGGGCTGTGACCAGTGGTGTTCCACAGGGATCAGTGCTGGGACCTTTGCTCTTTGTAGTATATATAAATGATTTGGAGGAAAATGTAACTGGTCTGATTAGTAAGTTTGCAGACGACACAAAGGTTGGTGGAATTGCGGATAGCGATGAGGACTGTCTGAGGATACAGCAGGATTTAGATTGTCTGGAGACTTGGGCGGAGAGATGGCAGATGGAGTTTAACCTGGACAAATGTGAGGTAATGCATTTTGGAAGGGCTAATGCAGGTAGGGAATATACAGTGAATGGTAGAACCCTCAAGAGTATTGAAAGTCAAAGAGATCTAGGAGTACAGGTCCACAGATCACTGAAAGGGGCTACACAGGTGGAGAAGGTAGTCAAGAAGGCATACGGCATGCTTGCCTTCATTGGCCGGGGCATTGAGTATAAGAATTGGCAAGTCATGTTGCAGCTGTATAGAACCTTAGTTAGGCCACACTTGGAGTATAGTGTTCAATTCTGGTCGCCACACTACCAGAAGGATGTGGAGGCTTTAGAGAGGGTGCAGAAGAGATTTACCAGAATGTTGCCTGGTATGGAGGGCATAAGCTATGAGGAGCGATTGAATAAACTCGGTTTGTTCTCACTGGAACGAAGGAGGTTGAGGGGCGACCTGATAGAGGTATACAAAATTATGAGGGGCATAGACAGAGTGGATAGTCAGAGGCTTTTCCCCAGGGTAGAGGGGTCAATTACTAGGGGGCATAGGTTTAAGGTGAGAGGGGCAAAGTTTAGAGTAGATGTACGAGGCAAGTTTTTTACGCAGAGGGTAGTGGGTGCCTGGAACTCACTACCGGAGGAGGTAGTGGAGGCAGGGACGATAGGGACATTTAAGGGGCATCTTGACAAATATATGAATAGGATGGGAATAGAAGGATACGGACCCAGGAAGTGTAGAAGATTGTAGTTTAGTCGGGCAGTATGGTCGGCACGGGCTTGGAGGGCCGAAGGGCCTGTTCCTGTGCTGTACATTTCTTTGTTCTTTGTTTGTACACCATCCCTGCAGCCGCGTGTTTATCTGCACTCTCTTCCTGTTCTTCAACTCGCTAATGTCGTGTTATTCACCCTGGGGTAACACGGACTGCAACACGATGCAGATAAACGATAAAGCATACACCACTTCTGTAACAATGCACACAGCTGCCTGTGGATTGACTCTCTATTACTCTAAGTAAACTAACTCTATCTAGACCAGGCTAACTCTGATCCACGTGTTGAAGGTGTTGACTGATATGTACACCCTGACTGTCACTACAGTTGTCACCAGTGGAAAGAGGCGGAGTACTGATGCCTCGTGTGATTTATAGTTGGAAGCCCCCCTCTGGTGTTCTGTCTCGTGATTGGTTGTGTTCTGTCCTGTATGTTGCTTGGCTCACCTGGGTGTCTGTCACTGCCTGCTTTTACCTCATGATGTGCATGGATGCATATTATGACATCTCCCCTTTTTTTTAAAAATTGTCGGTTGCTTATAGCATATATGACATATTTACAAACCTAACTATTTACAGCAATTGATGAGTGAATACATATGTACATGTAAGGTGTCTAGCGTGCATAAACAGAACAATATATACAAAGGAACTATTTATAAGTCCAGTCGCTGGGGCTGGCGTCAGATTCTTGTTGACCGCCTGAGAGGTGGAGGTGGGGATGATGGCGCCTTGCAGGCGGGTGCGCAGCCAGATTGGTGGCCTCGTGGAGCAAGGTGTCCGGATAAGGCATAACATCTGGGAACGTGAGATCCGGTGGTGGGCAGGCAAGTTTGTGTAGTGCCCTTCTGTTGCACCTGACAATGGTTCCATCAGCCATGCGAACCACAAACGATCTGAGAGCAGCCTGTCGAACAACAACAGCTGGAGCTGACCAGCCTCCACCAGGCAACCTGATGTGAACAGCATCCTTCGGAGAGAGCACAGGCAAATCAGTAGCATGAGCATCGTATGTCAGCTTTTGCCGGGTTCTGATTTGCTGCATCTTTTGCAGCACTGGGAGGTGATCCAGGTCAGGTAAATGAATGGCTGGAACAGTCGTCCGCAGGTTACGATTCATAAGGAGCTGTGCCGGAGACATACCGTTGGACAGAGGGGTTGCCCTGTACGCCAGGAGAGCAAGGTTAAAGTCCGAAGCTGAGTCCGCAGAATCCACATTGAGGATGGCTGTGTGTGGTGCTGAATGTGAGGAGGCCTTGTCATACATTGTAATGTTGCCCACTCGAAATGGGGACTCCGGGCAGTCGTCCTCTGGGGTAACACGGACTGCAACACGATGCAGATAAATGATAAAGCATACACCAAACGTAGGCGTTGGTTCAATACGATTTATTGAACTTCTGTAACAATGCACACAGCTGCCTGTGGGTTGACTCTCTACTACTCTAAGTAAACTAGCTCTATCTAAACCAGGCTAACTCTGATCCACATGTAGAAGGTGTTGACTGATATGTACACCCTGACTGTCACTACAGTTGTCACCAGTGGAAAAGAGGCGGAGTGCTGATGCCTCGTGTGTTTTATAGTTGGAAACCCCCCCTCTGATGTTCTGTCTCGTGATTGGTTGTGTTCTGTCCTGTATGTTGATTGGCTCACCTGGGTGTCTGTCACTGCCAACGTCATGATGTGCATGGGTGCATATTATGACAGCTAGCACGTGGCACCGGCAACAAACCAGAGATGACAACTTGGTTTATCCTGGCCCTCAGCTTCCACCCTAGCTCCCTAAATTCAGTGGCATCATCATGCCTTCATTGTCATTGGGTCAAAATTGTAGCATTGTGTCTCAACAGCATTCACACTCTGATTACAGTGGCTAATGAAGAAAACTTTACACTTCATTCAAAACATTAGTTACCTCTTTGTGGAACTGGGAAGAGGAACACTTCCTCTCTCACCCTCCTCTCCCTCCTAATCACTTTCCTTCCTCTCAATTGTTTTTGCCTCCTCTCATGACCAAATGATATTGAAATCCTTTTTCATGTTGAGCTGTCTTGGGATGCCCAGGAGGCACCTGCAGGGCTCTGGCCTCATGTAAATAAGGCCCTGGGCTTTGTATTAGGTGGGCAAGGTCTGTCACTCGTGCTCGATTGGAGCTAGAAGTCAAACTAATTTCTGAGCTTATTGAAAATCTTTATGATTTCAAATATTTCCATCTGTCATTATTATAATTTTATTTGTTCCAGTGCATAGAGCTTCAGATTCTCTTGAATGAAAACTTCCCATCCATTGTATCATTTTAGTCAATCATTTCCATAACCTTGCCATGGATTTGACACCCTTCCTGAAGTAAGGAGCCCAAACCCAAACACCATTGAGGTGATTTTCCGATGGCAAAAAAATGTTTCTCACCTAAAGAGCAGTTGAAATTTGAGGACCAGTAATGCCCCGTCCTGTCTTTCTCTTATTAGAGAGGTTATGGGTGGAATTTAATGGAAACATTTCTGAGTTCATTTGTGGTGGTTTTTTCAGGGAGTTTCTCATCGGCTCTGCCGGTAAGTTCCCCACTGATATTCAATTACACTTACGGCTCAATTCAACCGCCATGCTGTGACCAAAAAGCAACTTTGTGCTGTGCAGCGTGGTCATTGAAAGTCGGGAGACCCCGCTCCCGGGATATACCAGGCTCGCAACACCTCGCAAGATTCAACGGGATCACGTGAGACGTTGCAATGTGAATCCTGCCCACATTAGCCGGGATCACTTTTTGGCAAATCTGCATATCAGAGTGAGGCAGTTAGCCTCACTCTAATGTGCAGATTCCCGAGGTACCCGAGGCTTTGGGATTCAATCCCTTCACATCAGAAACCTCGGTCGAGTGCTGTTCAGCACTGGTCCCCACAAATGGGGACAAGATGGAACGCCACTTGTGGGGGTCTCCAAGAGGATTGGAGGCCCCCAGCTGTATGCCCTTTGGGCAGGGTGGTTCCCTGGCACTGTTGGAGTCACCCAGGTACCCTGTTAGTGCTAGCTTGGCACCCTGGCAGTGCCAGCTGGCATAGGCACTTTCAGGATGCCAGATGGTGGTGCCAAGCTAGCATTTTCTGCATGGCTTGATCAGGCCAGGGTTGCCTGGCTTGGGTGTTTGGGGGGGGAGGAGTGCAGGGGGAGGCAGTGACCCTCCTATAATGCGTTTGGGGTGGGTCAGGCTTTGTTTTGGAGGCCTCGGAGATTGGGACGCCATTTATAAATGACATCCCGGTCTCTTGCTACAATGGGGAGTTCCAGCGAGCGGAACTCCTCACTGTACAAAACGGGGCTATGAGCGACTTCAACCGTGTATTTCCCATTCAGACTCCTTATTCAACGTGAGCCGCGTTGAATAGCTATGTGTTTCTCGGCACTGCAGGCCCCGGGAAACTTGCAGCTAAACACGCTCGCTAGGGGAGCTCTTGGGAGAATCATGCCCTTAAGTCACTTTTTTTGTGACCAGGGGAGTTTCCACTGGTTTAGCCCACATTTAGGGCACGATTCTCCAGAAAGAGTTTGAAATGTGGTCACAAGAGGGAACTGTTGCAAGCTTGCCGGCACTCGGCCTTATGAGACCGGGAAAGCAATAGAACATTAATTGTTCCACTTATCAAGGCCCCAAGGGCTACACGCCACAAATGAAGGCTTGCCAGCCGATTCGATGGAACTGCGCTCGCCAGCCCCCCTTTAATAAGGTCGAGCAGCACTTGCACAGTCAACCTCAGTCAGCTCGTAGCCATGGTGCCGAGATGTCTGGCCCCAAGAACAAGAACAAAGAACAAAGAATTGTACAGCACAAGAACAGGCCCTTGGGCCCTCCAAGCCCGTGCCGACCATACTGCCCGACTAAACTACAATCTTCTACATTTCCTGGGTCCGTATCCCTCTATTCCCATCCTATTCATGTATTTGTCAAGATGCCCCTTAAATGTCACTATCGTCCCTGCTTCCACCACCTCCTCCGGTAGCGAGTTCCAGGCACCCACTGCCCTCTGTGTAAAAAACTTGCCTCGTACATCTACTCTAAACCTTGCCCATCTCACCTTAAACCTATGCCCCCTAGTAATTGACCCGTCTACCCTGGGGAAAAGCCTCTGACTATCCACTCTGTTTGGAGATGCGGACCTGGGGAGGCTCCTAGATGGTCGAAGGCCAGGAGGGATTTATGTTCCCCCGAGTGTCCTGGACGGTGAGCCACAGGGCAGCCAGTGCCACCTGAGATGAAGGGGCAGTGGCCATCAGCACAGGAAACATGACTGGCCTCGGGTGCCGCAAGCCATACACCGTGTGAGTTGATACTACCACAGCCTCCCACCCTCCCCCCACGCCTCCGAGACCTTTCCACACGAGCATCCGTCCACCCCAAATTCTCCATGTGACCCTAACCCTCCCTTCAGGCCTCTACCTTCACCCTCCCCCCTTCAACCCACCATCTTCCATCAACCCCCTCAGACTCCCTTCACCCCCACCCACCACTGTGAACCACCCGTGTGGCTAACGATGCCCTCTCTGGTGTGATTCACCAGTTGCGTTGCGCTCTCACACGAGCACAGTGTGGCCGGTGAATACCGGGAAACGCCTCTCGTAAGCTTCCCAGAAGTCTTCACGCCTCGCTCCAAGGTGCCAGGGAGGCCCTCATATTCGCCCGATTCACTGAGGACGATGCCTTGTCCTTCACCCCCCAATCCCATTTCCCATCCTCCCAGAGTATGTGTCACATCGCTCCAGGGTGCTAGGATTGTGTCAGCAACGTCAGTTGGTCACTGTCGAGGGCAGTGGGGTGATGATAACCCACAGAAAGATGAGTGCCAGTGTTCCTCAATCTATGCCTTAGTCTGAACCTCACCTGTTTGCTGAGTGTGCGCTCACACCCATCATCTGCACATGGTGTCCCCGGGGACCGGGGCGGGGGGGGGATGCCTGGAGAGATGGGTCAAGAGTTCGGAGGTTACCATGGAATTTAAAGTGCAGAAAGGAGCCATTCAGCCCATCGAGTCTGCACCGGCCCTTGGAAAGAGTACGCCACTTAAGCTCACACCTCCACCCTATCCCCGAAACCCAGTAACCCCACCTAACTTTTTTGGACACGAAGGGCAATTTAGCATGGCCAATCCACCTAACCTGCACATCTTCGGGCTGTGGGAGGAAACCGGAGCACCCGGAGGAAACCCACCCAGATTGGTCCGCATTGTGGAAGAAAGTGACAGAGGTGTCACAATGGTTGTGCATAAGGGTGTTTAATGTGTAATATAATTCCCCGCTCTGCCAATGGTGGCGTCCCCCATCCTCCCCCTCCACACCCCCCTCACCTCCGACCTACCCCCCACCCCATTGCCTCTCCCCCGGTGCGCTCACTGATGAGCTTGGCGCTCCTAGCTCTACCACTACGTCTAGGTGTCTCCCCATGATGCACATCAGAGGTGGAGGCAGCCAGCTGCTTAACTCATCTCGTGGCCTTCTATGCCTCTGGAGGGCATCCGCTAGGGGCGCTTGGGCTGGAGGGCCCCGGCGCACTTGTCGGCGGCATATGTACTGCTGTTCCACTGTCCTGTGTGCTGACTGTGGGATGCGGCCTCATCAGAGGAGTGGAACTCGGGGGAGCTGATGGCCACCATTCCCACTCTATGGGATTGGTCCGGGTTGGCATTCAGTGCCCCTCCGCCTGCTCGATGCCCATCGGGCCCTGGGGTTTACCTTGGGATGGAGGGGCAGCTGGTTCGAGCCCTGGCTGCCCCTGCATCATCTGCCTCTGCCAGCCCTGCCGGTTCCTCATGGTCCGCACCATCGTGTTCACGCCCTAGGGGATGCTCCTCAGTGACAAGGACATGCTCTGCAGCGCCTCGGCAATGGCACCTGTGACTTGGACAAGATCCACAGCACCTTAGCCATTCCCATCTGAGAGCGGGACATGTCCTGCAGAACCTCATCAAAAAACAGCCTAGGACTGAGTGACATCCCCCAGCAAGACCCTCAGCCATGGCCATTGCCGACTGCGTGACGCCTTGGACACCTTCACTAATGGCGCCGACGTTGTGCACCAGGCTCTCCATTGCGGTCGCCATCCTAGCAGTGTTGGCCTCGGTGCCACGCATTGCCGGCGACATGTCCTGCACCGATAGCCTCTGTGACACCTCCAAGTGGCTATGGATCTGCTGGAATGACTTGAAATGGGACATTCAGAGGGAGGTGAGGATTCTTAGGTCTGGCACACCACCGCCAGCCTGGGCCCTCTCCCAACGATTCTGAGAGAGCTTTTCCAGAGAGGGCATCGTTAGCCACACACAGTGGTGGTGTTGGGCGGCGTGGGAGGTGAAGGGAGGGTTGGGGGGTTTGAAGGGGGAGGGGGTGGAGGGATGGTTGGAGGTCGCATGGAGAGTTGGGGGTGGATGCTCCCATGGGGACGGACAAGTCTCTGCGGGGTGGGGGGCAGGCAGTATCTACTCACTCGTGATGCCTGGTGTAATTCATTGATTTTCTTGCTGCACTTAAGGTCAGTCCTCCTGGTCACACTCCCGGCGCTCACAGCTGCCGCCACCTCATCCCAGGCAGCACTGGCTGCCCTACAGTAGCTCTCTGGGACCCTCGGGGGAGCAGGACATCCCTCCTGGCCTCCACGGCATCTTTGAGCCTCCCTAGGTCAGCGCACCTGAATCTTGGGGCTGGTCTCCTTGGAGCCATTGTGAACTGGCTGGGTTGGCACAGTAAGTGCTGCTCGACCTTGTTTGTGGGGGGGCTGGCGAGCGCGGTGCTGGCGAATCGGCTCGCGAGCCTTCATTTGGGGCCAGAAGCACATGAGGCCTTGTTAAGTGGACTAATTAACATTGAATAGTGTTGGCGGCCTCACTGGGCCAAGCACTGGGAAGCTCGCAGCAATTCCCGCTCGCTACTACACTTAAAAATCTTTCCGGAGAATCGTGCCCTTAGTGTCATTGAACAGCGTTGGGGAACTCGCTGGCAGACCGTCCCCCTCTCCCCCCCCCCCCCCAATGCTGACATCCCCCTCTCCCTCCCATGGCTGCCCAGCCCAACGAAGAGTGGCCCCCAGCCCTGCTGAGCACTGGGCAGCAAGCCCTGTGCCCCTGGCTTTTCACCTGTGAGCGAAGATGGCTACTCACCTCCTATGCTCCCCGCAGAAGCCCTTCCACCTGGTTCTAATTTTTAAAAAGGAGTACTAATCGGTGCCAGCGTGACCATTTGCTGGAGAGGCCACTGAATCATGGGAGGCCATGGCTATGTGGTGGCTATCATTAATTGCATGGAAATAGGGTTTAAGTGGTGATAATTGGTTTCTCGCCACGCAACGGCGGGATCTCAATTACGCCTACGGGGGCTGGCCGATTGCATCACAAACTTGTTTGGCTCCCAGTGCGGTTCTGGTTTTTGGCCTTTCCCATTATTCACTGGCCTCGCCTAACTCTCGCTCGAGCGAAAAGAGGCCAGAGAATCACACCCACCCTGGGGTGGCAGTATCAAGGTGTCAGCTGGGGAGTGCCAAGATGCCCCCATTCCAGATGGAGGACCCGAGGGAAACCGTGCACTATCCCTGACCACCCAGATGCCCCCGGGTGCTGTTCCGCATGGTCCACATTCTTGTGGAGCAGTACTGACTGGTGCCTGGCTGAAATCTCACTGTAGAGGCTGGTGGATCGAGGGAGACTGGTAGATTCTGGGTAGGTAGGCCTTAAGGCTTTAAGATCTACTTTAGCGCCGTCTGTCCCACCCCTTTTCGGCGGAGTTCCGATTCCAACGCCCCGAGGGATGTATGTGTAGCCTGCGAGCTGCAAAGGCTGCTGGGAGGCCCATGGGAGGCCTCTCCCAGGATTCTCCGGCTGTATTGTGGTCTCGTTCGAGCACAACGTGGCCACTGGATAGCGCCCTTTGAATTTTGTTCAGCACTGGGAAGCAGAACTCAGAGATCAGGCCCGCCAATTTGAAAGAGTGATCTGGCACTGCCAAGGTGCCAGGCTGGCACTGCCAGAGATCCCAGGTGGCACCAGCAGTGCCAAGGCACCACCCTGCCCAAAGAGCATGCAGTTGTGGGTCTCCAATCCCCTGGGAGACCCCCACAAGTGCCATTCTGTCTAGTCCCCGTTTGTGGGGGCTAGTGCTGAACGGTGCCTGCTCAAGATCTTGGAGGCGACGGGAGCGAATCCCAAAGCCTCAGGTACCTCGGGAACCTGCACAATAGAGTTAGACGAGCTGTCTCGCTCTAATATGCACATTTGTCAAAAGGTGATTATGCGTTGGAACTCGCAAGGCAATGTGAGCCGGGTAGACCCCGGGTCTTGTGTCTCCCGGCTTTTATCAGCCACGCTGCGCCACGGCAAGCTTCTTTTCAGGTGTAGCATGGACATTTGATTGCACCTATATTTTTTTAATTAATTTTACAGGATGTAGGCGTCACTGGCTAGGCCAGCATTTATTGTCTATCCCTAGTTGCCCATGAGAAGGTGGTGGTGAGCTGCCTTCTTGAATTGCTGCAGTCCCTGTGGTGTAGGTACATGCACAGTGCTGTTAGGGAGGGAGTTCCAGGATTTTGACTCAGAGACAGGGAAGGAACGGCAATATATTTCCAAGTCAGGATTGTGAGTGACTTGGAAAAGAACGTCAGAGCTGTTGAGGTTAGGCCAATAGGAAATCTCAAAACTGTGATCGATAGATTTTTGTAATTAGTTAAGACACTGAAGGCTTACACAGTCAAGGCTTATAGATGGTGTTTTTTCATAGAATTTACAATGCAGAAGGAGGCCACTCGGCCCATCAAGTCTGCACCGGCTCTTGGAAAGAGCAACCCACCCAAGCCCACACCTCCACCCTATCCCCACAACCCAGTAACCCCACCAAACACTATGGGCAATTTTGGACAGTAAGGGCAATTTAGCATGGCCAATCCACCTTTAGGACCATTTGTTGATTTAGGACCAGCCACGATTTAATTGAAAGATGGGATAGGCTGGAAGGGCTGATAGGTATATTCTTGTTCCTATTCTCCTTCCGAAATTCCAATCAGCAAAAACTGTACAATGTGGATATCAGCCCTTCTTGAGATTCCAGTATCTTAATCCTTTTACTTTGCCAGTTTCATTATCTCACAGTTTTGACATTTTAAGAGGAAATTGTGGTTAACAATTCATATATGGAGACAAAGAGAAATAGAAATGCAGAACTTTTAAAACATGGGTTAGACCTCAGTGCTGGGGGAAATACAACCCACAGAGATTGGACAGGTTTGGGGTAAAATGTGAAAAACCTGCTTCCTAACTAAAACCCGCCTCCGATCTGCCTATTTTCAACTTTAACTGAGGCCAGATGATGCAGAGGTGGCCAACCCTATCCAAGAAGGTCAGCTTGTTTGAGCATGGTAATAAGGCCAAGGGCACCTTTGTCATTCAGTTTTTCAGCTTGAACGCTGGTCAGTTGTAATTCCTGAGCTTTAGGAAAGCCAACAATCTCCTTGAGACAAGCATTTGGTGGATTCAGGTAGTAAACACCTTTAAACCTATCTCCTGAATCCAGGCGCCCTCCCACCAGTTGACGGTAATCAGCTCCTTGAAATGCAGTATAAACAAACCCCATTTCTTATGGAACCCCTCACTCGCACCCCTCAGAGCAAATTTCACCTTTTCCAAGTTCAAGAACTCCATTGCATCCCCCAGCCGCACGGAGGCACAGGGTGGAGAAACTGACCTCCATCCCAACAGGACCTGCCTGTGAGCGTTCAACGATGTGAAGGCTAAAACATCTACCCCCACTCCTGTCTGCAAGTCCGGCAAGTCCGACACCCCGAATATGGCCCCCAGGGGCAGGGCAGTAAATTCACATGCAAGCTTACCGACATGGAACCGAAGAACATCCTCCATAATTTCTCCAACTTCGGTCAGGACCAGAACATATGTACGTGGTTTGCGGGGCCCTCCTACACTGTTCGCACATATCCTCCATCCCCTCAAACAACCGGCTCATCTCATCTTCGACTTTGTCAGGTGCGCTCTGTGTACAACCTTTAGCTGTATCAATCCCAGACTTGTACACGAGGTTGAGGCATTCACCCTCCGCAGAACGTCACACCACAGCCCCTCCTCCAGCGCCATCCCCAGCTCCTCCTCCCACTTGGCATTAACCCCCTCTAGAGACGCCATATCCTCCTCCAAGAGTCAACCATAGATCACCAATATGACCCCAACTCCATCACTGGCAACACCCCCTCCAACAACAAGGAAGGCGGTGCCACCAGAAAAGTGGGGGGAACCTTTTTAGCAAAATCCAGCACCTGCGTGTACCTGAAAACCTCCCCTCGCAGGATCCCAAACCTCTCCCCCAAGCTCCTCCATACTTGCAAACCACCATTCTAAATATAAGCCCTCCATTTCCATCACCCCTCACTCCTCCCATCCCCGAAATATCATGTCCATCCTCCCTGGCTCAAACCCATGTGGCTGGATTCTGCGGACCCCTATACTGAAATCACGGCCGGCGCCGGGGCGGGGATTCCAGTTTGATGTGGAAATCGGGACTGGCGCCGGTTCGCCGATTCTCCGGGCACCGAAAAGTGACGTCACCAGGGAGTACGCCGAGCCGCCGGGGGCCATTGCCAGAGGCCCGCTCCGACATTCTCTGCCCCGACCGGCCGAAATCCCGATGGCATGGAACTAACCTGGTCCAGCCGGTCGGGATACTCACATGGCGGCTGCAGACTCAGTCCGTGGCTGCCCTGCTCAGGGGGTGTGGGGGGGGGTGGGGGGTGATTGTGCGAGGTTTGAGGGTCGGGCGCGTGGCCGATCGGGGGATCTCCTTTGTGGGCCTACCTCCGTGATCCGAGTCCGCCATGGAGCATGGCGCACGCCGCTGGAGGCCACAGCCGTGCACATGCACGGCCTCTGAACCGGAAGTGGGGTCCGTATCTGCAGCAAGAGCTGTGAGATTTACTCCGGGTCCCTGCTAGCCCCCTGCAGGGCTGTGAATTTGAGTCCCTTTAATCCAGGATTTTCAGGAGTAAAACCCCACCGTTTTGACGCTGGTGTGGGAACATAGTCCCAAAAACTAAGAATCCAGCCCATGGTTCCCTCGAATGGGCATCAACTTCGCTTTGCTCATGTGGTGAATGTATTCACCATAATGCATGCATACCATGACTTGTGACCTATGACCAGGAAGTGGTGATATGAACTGCTTCCAGGTACTGTACTGTAACCCTGGTATGGCTCCGCCTCTGGCTCCACCCACACCGGGGCATATATAGGCCAGCCTCTTGTGGGCGGCAATTATCTGTACAACTGACTCTGGCTAGGCAAGTTCATGACTAATAAAGCCTTATGTTCACTCGCTCTCGCTGCCTCTCTGTGGATTGAAGGTACATCAGCTCAGTTAACATAAAGTGGAAATATTGTGTAACATATTTGTGCCTTCACAATACAAATTGCCACTCCTCAGTGAGGAGAGCCACACACATTACAATTCAATTCTTCACAGTGCTTACACAGAAATTGCAGACACCAAACAAGCTGTCTGAAGAAGATTGTTTAAAGGATAATTAGCAGCATGCATGAACCAATTGTGGTAGAGTTCAACTGTGCATATTGTAATTTAACTAATGAGTTAGAAACTTGAAATTGCTTTCAATTTAATCATCTTCACTTAAAAATATATTGACTTTTTTTAACTGAAGTTGAATGCATTAAAACATGTATAAATATAAATTTAGGGTAGCACGGTAACACAAGTGATTAGCACTGTGGTTTCACATCGCCAGGGTCCCAGGTTCGATTCCCTGCTGGGTCCTGTCTGTGCGGAGTCTGCACGTTCTCCCCGTGTCTGCGTGGGTTTCCTCCGAGTGCTCCGGTTTCCTCCCACAGTCCAAAGACGTGCAGGTTAGGTGGATTGGTCATGATAAATTGTCCTTAGTGAGGGGTTATTGGGTTATGGGGATAGGGTGGGAGTGAGTGCTTAAGTGGGTCGGTGCAGACTCGATGGGCCGAATAGCCTTCTTCTGCACTGTATGTTCTATTAATTATATTAGTGGGGGTTCTTTCTTTTCATATTACAATAACATCACTCCATTAAAGGGAGGAAAGCAGGCAGTTCAATCTCAGTAGATGTGTGACGTTTGTACAAATTGTGATGTAAAGCAAAATCAGTGAAACGTTTTCCGCATGTTTAGATTTATTGTAATGTGGACAAGGTTGGAATTATTTAACCTCCGTTCCTTTTTCACAATGCATTAATGTCATAAAATACTCTGAACAGTTACTTTTTTTTACTGATTGTGATGAATGAGAAGTAGTTGAACTCAGCCTCATGTTATTAAATTGTTTGCTGCTGGAAAAGGGAGAATAAAGAGAAGATAAAGATAAGTGTGGGAGAGGGAAAGAAAACATTGAATGCAGGACTGACTTAAAAAATGAGCAGGGAAGCTCATGAACCTGTCGGGTTCAGTCCGTGATTGGAATGTCTCACCGGGTTTCTAGGAGTGATTTACAGCACGGAAAGTACTGAAGGGAATTGGTTTCAAACTATCCAAACAATCCCAGGACCACTCAATTGAATTCCCCCCACTTCCTTCTCTTCACCAGTGCTGTAAAATCCTTCTTTGAAGAGTTATTGTCACCACACATAATCCATTTGAGTTCCTATCAGAGCCACCGTGTGAGAAATATTGATTTGCACAGTCAGGCGGGGATCAGGGTTATGCCCTCTCTCCTTGAAAACCAGAAGGGGGGTATAAATGTCCTGGCTCATTAAAGAGACACAGCCAAATTGCTCCATGAACGTTCGGATGACTGACCCACTGCTGGCTACCCCTGTTGGGATCAGGTCCAAATGTTATAATGCTGCCAATTACATTCAATCCTGAGCACCATACTTCAAGATCTTGGCGAAGTTGAAGAAGCAATTTACTAATATGGTAACAGGGATGAATGATTCCAAGGTTGTTGAATACAATTTTACAGGGTTTCATTTCTGATTCATGTTTCATGTTTCTGCGCCGTAACATTTACTTCACTGTTCAGTTCTCCCCTCTTACCCATTTTTGCCTGCCATCTGATGTAACCTTCTCCCTTGTGTGAAGAATGGCTGAACAAGAGGTAAAGATGAGGAAGGTAGTCATGAAATGGATACATGGGGTACCAAATGGTTTCAGAATTTGTGTCCTGATGGCTGTACTATTTAAACCGCTTTGTGTGCAGCTCATGGGCCCTTAGCACTTCATGCTCCTTGTTCTCATGCTCTTCCTCATTGACCTCTTCAGTTGCAAAATGCACATAAAAAGAGCAAAGAGGACTCTGGTCATTTGTCGGCATGTACTGTGGGCAACCGATTGCAACATTCTCCAAGTGTTACCTGCAGATCCTTGGAAGGAGCAGGAAGCAAATAAATTAAAGATTGTGGTAACATTCACAGTCACTGGCAAACTGTGCCCACCTGGTCCGACTTAGCAGGGTGGCACGGTGGTTAGCACTGCTGCTTCACAGTGCCAGGGACCCAATGCTCCTTGTATTGAGTTTGCACATTCTCCCCATGTCTGCGTGGGATTCATCTGGGTGCTCCGGTTTCCTCCCACAGTCAAAAGATGTGCATGTTAGATGGAGTGACCATGCTAAATTGTCCCTTAGTGTCCAAAGGTTAATTGGGTTGCAGGGTTACAGGAGTAGGGTGGGGATTGGGCCTAGGTGGGGTACTCTTTCGGAGGATTGATGCAGACTTGATGGGCCAAATGGCCTCCTTCTGCAATGTAGGTATTCTATGATTCTAGGAGCACTTCCTGCAAGGGGCTGCAAATTTCAGCAACCAATTGACAGAAGAATCCTGAGACACTGGGCCTCAAGCAAGTCCAAGACGTTGATCCTGTGTCTGTAAATTGGGCACAACATCTCCTACCAACTGGAGATCTTTGCTCAAGCAACTCTTCAGTGGAGTGGTGTGTGGTTGAGGAGAATGTTACTGTTCCTGCTGATGGTGGTGGTGACCTTGCTGCTGCTCGTTCTGTTCCTCATCTGAGGTCTCAGGTATCATTGTGTAACAGCTCCTTTGCTGAACTGAAAGTTGACAGTTGGGAGGTGTCAACCAGCACCAATAAACACCAAAGTAGTGGAAATCGCCTCCAAAGCAGTGAACGCACCCTCTCAGAATAAGACCTGTGAGCAAAAGCCTAACAATGAAATGGTGAAATAGTGAAAAATGACAATGATTGCTTAACTATTAGAGTAGCTATTCTGGCATGTGTCACATAAGACAGTTTCAACAACCCTTTCATTGTGTTTGACCAAGTTTGGACACGCACACACACATACAGTCAACAGAGTATTGCAGGAGGTGAGTGGGTGACAAGGGCGGAAGCAAAAGTGGGCATATCCCACTCCTCCTGCCCAGTCCTGTGTTCCCTCAGCAATCACATGCCAGCTGGCCAATGGACGATTGGCATTGGGAATGTCAGTGACAGAGAGCCCCAGAATAGGCTGGAAGGCAGTGACAGTGGTTGGGTTCATGGACAGAAGCTGCCACCTAAGCGTTTAAAGGGAAACCAGCAATGAGATTCAGAGCAAGGGAGGGTCTGGAAGAGAAGGTCAGAGTGCATTGTTGTGGCAAGTATTGAAGGGCAGCTACAGAGGAGCTAACATGATCATTTTTGCCTCAGTCCTTCCAAATCACTCTAAGTCACTGGATGATGGGGCCAGAAGCTCACACTCTGCAAGGGCTTGCAGAATCACCCACAAAAGGGTCCAGGTCCACCTCCTCCTCCATTATCCTGGCTAAGACCTCGAACACCCCCACCTAGAATCTTCCCAATTTTTCGCAACCCCAAAACATGTGCGCGTTATTCGCTGGCCTCAGCCCACACCTCTCACACTCATCTGCTACCCCCTGAAAGAACCCACTCATTCTCACCCTAGTCATATGTACTCTGTGCAGCACCTTACACTGTACCAGGCTCAACCTTGCACAAGAAGAGGTCCCGTTTGCCCTACACAGTACCTCCACTTCCACATCCGCAGCAGTCGCTCCAGCAGGGTGTATCCTGGCAACCTAGGGAACCCCCTCCAGACCTTTTGCACAAAGTCCCTAACCTGCAGATATCTGAACTTACTTCCCCTCGGCAGCTCTACCCTCTCCCTTAGCTCCTCCGGACTGCCAAAACGTTCTTCCAAATACAGATCCCACACCTTGACCAGCCCCACTTCCTGTATACACTATCCATCTCCTCCGTCTCAAACCCATGATTTTCACACAGCGGTATTAACACCGACATCCCTTCCACCCTAAAATGCCTCCTCAACTGATTCCATGGGCGAAATTCTCCGGAAACGGCGCGATGTCCGCCGACTGGTGCCCAAAACGGCGCAAATCAGATGGGCATCGCGCCGCCGCAAAGGTGCGGAATGCTCCGCATCTTTGGGGGCCGAGCCCCAACCTTGAGGGGCTAGGCCGGCGCCGGATAAATTTCCGCCCCGCCAGCTGGCGGAAAAGGCCTTTGGTGCCCGCCAGCTGGCGCGGAAATGACATCTCCGGGCGGCGCATGCGCGGGAGCGTCAGCGGCCTCCGCCATGGTGGAGACCGTGGCGGAGGCGGAAGGGAAAGAGTGCCCCCACGGCACAGGCCCGCCCTTGGATCGGTGGGCCCCGATCGCGGGCCAGGCCACCGTGGGGGCACCCCCCGGGGCCAGATCGTCCCGCATCCCCCCCAGGACCCCGGAGCCCGCCCACGCCGCCTTGTCCCGCCGGTAAGGTAGGTGGTTTAATTTACGCCGGCGGGGCAGGCATTTTAGCGGCGGGACTTCGGCCCATCCGGGCCGGAGAATCAAGCGGGGGGGGGCCCGCCAACCGGCGCGGTGCGATTCCCGCTCCCGCCGAATATCGGGTGCCGGAGACTTCGGCAACCGGCGGGGGCGGGATTCACGCCAGCCCCCGGCGATTCTCCGACCCGGCGGGGGGGCTGGAGAATCTCGCCCCAGGACACCATCTTTAATAGCTCCCAGGTAGGAGTCATATGTGGGCTTCTCAGGCAGGGATCTCTCTTATCAGGGCTCCTAGGCAGGGGTCTCTCTGATGGGGGATTCCCAGGCAGGGGTCTCTGATTGGGGCATCTGCTGGTGGGGTTCTCTGTAATTGGGAGTTTCTGGTGGGGGTCTCAGTAATTGGGGGTCTATGGTGGGGGTCTCTGTAATTGGGCATCTCTGGCGAGGGTCTCTGTAATTGGGGGGTCTCTGGTGGGGTGGGGTGGGGAGGTCTTGCATTGTGGCGGGGAGGTTAGCCCTCCAATGGATTTTGGGGGCAACACCCTTCCAGTGTTCCCTCCCCTTGCCCACTGCAAGGTCCGCTGCTTCAGGGCCACGTTTGTAAATACCTGCATCAATTCTCACTCACATAATTGCGGCCAGACGATCTGGGAATCACGCGAGCTTAAAGAATATAGTGCACGGCCTGTTAAAATAATGCAAATGGGTCAGTTCTGGTACGGGGCGTGTAGCTTGAGGCCGCCGCCAGAGGGGGGGACCGGAGCATCGGAACGGAATCAGCGCAGGCACGTTTCTTGCCTGCCTCTGGATTCTCCTCTGCATCGGCAACGCTGCTACCGGCGGGGAGCGGCAGAGAATCCAGCCCCCGTGTCCAACATTGAGGAGGGATGTCATATGACGCCCCCCTCGAGCTGCACTGTGATCTCATCTGTTGGAACTGAACTCTAGCAGTTCCTGTTTGTGAACAGAACTCCAGACAATAGCTTGTGCTGTCTACCCTCAAGCCAGTGGCAGGAGAAAGGCCTCAGACCCTCATCAAACCAGCCAACTGCTGGAACTGTGAAACCCATGCCTCCAAATGAGTGTGTGTATAAAATTTAAACAACCCTTTTTTGATCTTATATCGGGCTTGTTGTGCAAGTCATTCATAGAGGATTGGAATCTTTCCAAATACAAGGGTTGGGTAAAATACGTATTTATAAAGGGGGCAAGATACATTTTACAAAAATCTTTCTGTTTACAGACAGGTAGGGAGCGGTGATATCAGGGCAGTTTAAATTGACCCCCTCCTGTCCACGACAATAGGGATAAATAATTATTCTATGACTGTACATTCTGTAGCGAGTAACTTACTCCGTGACCACGATCTGCAAGGTACAAGATGGGAGTGTGATGGAATACTCTCTACTTACCTGGATGAGGGCAGTTCCAATAACACTAGAGACTCGACACCATCCAAGGCAAAGCAGCCCCGCTTGATTGGCATCACATCCATTGCCTCCAACATTCACTCCCTCCATCACCGTGCACCGTGGCAGCAGTAACGTATCATCTACAAGACGCACTGCTGCAACTTACCAAGGCTTCTTGGACGGTGCCGTAGTGGAATTGTCGCTGGACTAGTAATCTAGAGAGCCAGGATAATGATCTGCGGAACAGGGTTTGAATCCCACCACGGCAGGTGGAATTTGAACTCAATGAAAAAAAGATCTGGAATTAAAAGTTGAATGATGACCATTAAATCACCTGTCATAAAAACTCATCTGATTCACTGACATCCTTTAGGGCAGGAAATTTGCTATCCTTATCTGTTCTGGCCTATGAGTGACTCCACAGCAATGTGGTTGACTCTTAAAGGCCCTCTGAAATGGCCCAGCAAGCCACTCAGTTGTATTCAATGCCTACAAAACCACAAAAAAGGAATGAAACCAGACGGACCACCCGGCATCGGCCCAGACACCGGAAACAACATTAGCAACCCAGCCATGTTGACTCGACAAAGTCCTCCTTACTAACATTTGGGGGGCTTGTGCCAAGGTTGGAAGAGCTATCTCACAGACTAGTCAAGCAACAGCCTAACATAGTCATACTCACGGAATCATACCTTACGGACAATGTCCCAGACACCACTATCAACATTCCTGGGTATGTCCTGTCTCACCGGCAAGACAGACCCAGCAGAGGTGGCAGCACAGTGGTCCACAGTCAGGAGGGAGTTGCCCTGGGAGTCCTCAACATCGACTCTGGACCCCATGAAGTCTCGGCTTCAGGTTAAACATGGGCAAGGAAACCTTCTGCTGATTACCACGTACCGGACACCATCAGCTGATGAATCAGTACTCCTCCATATTGAACACCACTGAGGGTGGCAAGGGTGCAGAATATGCTCTGGGACCACAATGTCCATCACCAAGAGTGGCTCGGTAGTACCACCACAGATCGAGCTGGCCATGTCCTAAAGGACAAAGCTGCAGGACTGGAACTGCAGCAGGTGGTGAGGGAACCAACAAGAGAGAAAACATCCTCACCAACCTGCCTGCTGCAGATGCATCTGTCCATGACAGTAGCGGTAGAAGTGACATTGCACAGTCCCTATGGAGACAAAGTCCTGTCTTCACACTGAGGATGTCCTCCATCTTGCTGTGTAGCACTACCACCGTGTTAAATGGAACAGACTTCGAACAGATCTAGCAACTCAAGACTGGGCATCGATGAGGCACTGTGGGCCATCAGCAGCAACAGAATTGTACTCAACCACAATCTACAAACTCATGGCCATGGATATCCCACACTCTACAGTTACTACCAAGCCAGGGGATCAACCATGGTTCAATGAAGAATGAAGGAGAGCACGCCAGGAGCAACACTAGGCATACCTAAAAATGAGGTGTCAACCTGGTGAAGCTACAACCCAGGATTACCTCTGGACTAAACAGCAATAGCAGCAAGTAATAGACACAGCTAAGCAATTCCACAATGAACGCATCAGATCTAAGCTCTGCATCCCTGCCACATCAAGCTGTGAATGGTGGTGGACAATTAAACAACTCACTGGAGGAGGAGGCTCCATAAATATCCCCAGCTCAATGATTCAGGAGCCCAGCACAGCTGTGCAAAAGACAATGCTGAGGCATTTTCAACAATCTTCAACCAGCGCTGCCAAGTGGTTGATCCATCTCGGTCTCCTCCGGAGGTCCTCAGCATCACAGATGTCAATCTTCAGCCAATATGATTCACTCCATGTGATATTAAGAAACAGCTGAAGACACTGGATACTGCAAAGGCCATGGATCCTGACAAAATTCTGGCAATAGTACAGAAGACATGTACTCCAGAGCCTGCCGCACCCCTAGCCAAGCTGTTCCAGTACAGCTTCAATACTGGTGTCTAATTGGCAATATGGAAACTTGCTCATGTGTGTCCTGTACACAAGAAACAGGACAAATCCAAACCAGCCAATTACTGCCCTATCAGCCTACTCTCCATTATGAACAAAGTGATGGAATGAATCATCAACAGTGCTGTCAAGCTCCACTTTCTCGGCAATAACCCGCTAACGGACGCTCAGTTTGGGTTCTGCCAGTGTCACTCAGCTCCTGATCTCATTACAGCTCCCGACCTCATTACAGCCTTGGTTCAAACATGGACAGAAGACCTGAATGCCAGAGGTGACGGCCCTTGACATCAAGGCAGCATTTGACCGAGTATGGCATCAAGGGGCCCTCAAAAAACTGGACTCAATGAGAATCAGGTGGAAAACTCTCTGCTGGTTGGAGTCATACCTGGCACAAAGGAAGACAGTTGTGGTGTTTGAAGGGCAATCATCTCAGCTCCAGGACATCACTGCAGGAGTTCCTCAGGGTAATGTCCATGGCCCAAACATCTTTAGCCTCTTCATCAATGACCTCCCTTCCATCTAAGGTCAGGGGTGGGGATGCTTGCAGATGATTGCACAATATTCAGCACCATTCGTGACTCCTCAGATAATGAAGCAGTACATGTCCAAATGCAGCAAGACCTTGACAATATCCAGGCTTGAGCTGACAAGTGGCAACTTACATTCACACCACACAAGTGGCAGGCAATGACCACCTCCTGCAAGAAAGCATCTAACCATTGCCCCTTGACAGCCAATGGCATTATCATCACTGAATCCTCCGCAATCAGCATCCTGGGTGTTGCCATTGATCAGAAACTGACCTGGACTAGCCATATTAATAGTGTGGTTACCAGAGCAGGACAAAGGCTAAGAAATGTATGGCAAGTAACTCACCTCCTGTTCCCCCAAAGCCTGTCCACCATCTAAATTCACAAGTCAGGAGTGTAATGGAATACTCTCCACTTGCGAGGATGAGTGCACCTCCACCAAGAAACTCAGCACCATCCAGAACTAAGCAGCCCACTTGATTGCAACCCCTTCCACAAACAGTCAATCCCTCCACCACCGGCGAACAATGGCAACAGTGTGTATCATCTGCAGGATGCACTGCAGGATCTCGCCAAGGTTCCTTCGGCAGCACCTTCCAAACTGAAGACTTGTGCTCCATAGCCTGCCGCACCCTGAGCCAAACTGTTACAGTACAGCTACAACACTGGCATCTAATCGGTAATATGGAAACTTGTTCAGGTGTGTCCTGTACACAAGAAACAGGACAAATCCAACCCAGCCAATTACCGCCCTATCAGTCTACTCTCCATCATCAGCAAAGTGATGGAAGGAATCATCAACAGTGCTATCAAGCGGCACTTTCTCAGCAATAACCCGCTGACGGACAGTCAGTTTGGGTTCTGGCAGGGTTACTCAGCTCCTGACCTCATTACAGCCTTGGTTCAAATATGGATAAAAGAGTTGAATGTCAGAGGTGAGGTGAGAGTGACGACCTTTGACATCACGGCAGCATTTGACCAAGTATGGCATGAAGGAGCCCTGGCAAAACTGGAGTCAATGGGAATCAAGTGGAAAACTCTCTGCTGGTTGGAGGCATACCTGGCACAAAGGAAGATAGTTGTGGTGGTTGGAGATCAATCATCTCAGCTCCTGAACATCACTGCAGGAGTTCCTCAGGGTAACGTCCATGGCCTAAACACCTTCAGCTGCTTCATCGGTGACCACCCTTCCATCATAACGATAGGGGTGGAAATGTTTGCAGATCAGTGCACAATATTCAGCACAATTCGTGCCTCTTCAGATAATGAAGCAGTACATGTCCAAATGCAGCAAGACCTGAACAATATCCAGGCTTGAGCTGGCAAGTGGCTATTTACATTCATGTCACACAAGTGGCAGGCAATGACCACCTCCTGCAAGAGAGGATCTAACCATTGCCCCTTGACAGTCAATTGCATTATCATCACTGAATCCCTCACAATCAGCATCCTGGGTGTTACCATTGATCAGAGACTGAAACCCACGGCCACTACCATCTAGAAGGACAAGAGCAGTAGATACCTGGGAGCCCCATCACATGGACGTTCCTCTCCAAGTCACTCACCACCCAACTTGGAAATATATCGCCGTTCCTTCATTTTCACGGGCAATATCCTGCAGCTCCCTCCCTAACAGCACTGCGGGTGTACCTACTTCTTAGGGACTGCAGAGGCTAAAGAAGGCAATGCACTACTACCTTCTGAAGGGCAACTAGGGATGGGCAATAGGTGCTGGCCGAACCAGCGACGCCCACACTCTGTAAATGATAAATCAAAAAACAAACGGTGACCTCTACCATCTAGATGGAGAAGGGTAGCAGATGCATGTGAACAGCATCACCTGCAAATTCCCCTCAAAGTCACACGTCATCCTGACTTAGAACTAAATTGCCATTCCTTCACCACCTTCCTAACAGCACTGTAGGTGTACCTGCACCATATGGACTACAAGTTCAAGACGGCCGCTCACCACCACCTTCTCAAGGACGATGGGCAATAAAAATGGTGGCCTAACCAACAATGCTCACATCTCATATACTGAATTAAAAAAATATAACTTCTCTAAGCCCTTAGTGTTGGGTGGGGTTACTTGGTTATAGGGATAGGGTGGAGGTGTTGACCTTGGGTAGGCTGCTCTTTCCAAGAGCCGGTGCAGACTCGATGGGCCGAATGGCCTCCTGGACTGTAAATTCTATGATAACTATGATAATCTAATAAGAAAAAAACAGGAAGAAGAGGCTCCCACCAGACCGCAATACCCTGGTCTTTTTCGGGGGGTTCCCCGTTGTTTTTTAAAGTCAAATCTCTTTTGCCTTTGGGGCCTGAGGGACGGCCGCCGGGTCGGCCCGGTTTGGAGCCGGTGAGAAGCCCCACGGGAGTGTCCGGCGGCTGGAGGAGCAGGGGGCATTGAGCCCAAAGTGAGCGGCGGGGGCGGAGCTTGACACGAGGCGTGGCCCAAATCCAGGACACGATATAGAGGGGGAGCAGAGCACATCGGGTGCCCCCCCCCCCCCCCCCTGAAAATGGATGTTTGAGAAATTCGAAGTTCGATCCCGGGGGAAGAGATTTTTTGATTTAAAAAAAAATGTTTTTCTTTTTTTAATATATTATTTACTTATTTTAAGATTGATGAGAGGAGGGGAAAAATAATAAGGTTGTTAAAGGGTGCCAAAAACAGCTGTGAAGAAGGGAGGAAACACGGGTTCACAGTCGAGTGAGAGGACCAGTAAAAGCGCTGACAAGATGGCGAATGCCAGACCGCGTGGTGGGGACGCACTACACTACGGTGAAAAAGATGAGCAAGGCGGTGGCTGTGGAGCTGGAGAAGCAGTTTGCGAGGCACATGGAGGCGTTGAGGAAGGAGACAGCGGTCGCACTGAAATCATTGGTGGAGGAGGCAATCGCCCTGGTGAGGGTAGCTGTGGCAAAGACATCGGTCGAGGTGAGAGAACAAGGCGAAAAGATGAAGGAAGTGAGGGAGGCCGTGTCGCAGCACAGCGACGAGCTCACCTCGATGGAGGACGAGCTGCGGAGGGTGGTGGAGGTCAACAGAGGACTCCGAGCAAAGCTCGAGGACTTGGAGAACCACTCGAGGTAACACAATCTGATAATTGTGGGCTTGCCTGAAGGGACAGAGGGCTCGAGGCCAACAGAGTACTTCGCTAAAATGCTGGCGGAGTTCATGGGGGATGGGGTGAAGACCCCTCACGGTATGAATTGGACCGAGCCAAAACCAAAGTAAATGAGCCGCCAAGAGCAGTAATTATCTGCTTACATAAATACCACATGTCGGAGAAGGCGTTAAGCTGGGCGAAACAGAAGCGGGAGGTGCAGTGGGCTGCTGCTAGAGTTCGGATTTACCAGGACTTGACGGTGGAGGTGGCGAAGAGACGAGCGGCGTTTGGCCAAGTGACGGCGGCACTGTACAACAATGGGGTGCGATTTGGTTTGGTATACCTGGCAAAGCTAAGATTGGCGCACAACGCCAAAGATTTTTATGTTGAAACGGTTATATGTTATATGTTAACGGTTATGGTAGCTGAGGGTGTACATGAAGGAAGAAGGCTTGGGACAGAAGTGCGGAGTGGAGTTTGTTCCCTTTTTTTTTTGTTGCAACTGTTATATGTTATTTTATTGAATTGTATGGGTTAGATTATTTTTCTTTTTCTTCTGGGACTGGGTGGGAGGGGACGGTATGCCTTGGGGGGGGAGGGGGGCACCCGCGCTAGCTAACTAAAGTCGGCCAGTGAACAGAGGTGAGGAGAGGTGGGCTGCGGACATTGGAGCCTGGTTAGTAAGTTTCAATGGGCCTACGAGGCGAGCAAGGAGGGGGAGAGGATTGATACTGGGTGAGATTTGTTTGAGGGGAAGTGCGGTGGCGGGGGGGGGGGGGGGACTCTGGGAGGGGGAGGGGGTTTGATGTTAATAATGGATAGGGGAAGGTCAGGCCCATGGGGCAAGACCCAATGGTATATGATGGTGGATAAGAAGGGGGAGAGGTGAGAGACCCCCAGTTAGGATAGTCGCATGGAATGTGAGGGTGCTGGGAGGTCCAGACATCTTAAAAGTTGTGCATCTTAAAAGTTTGAAGGCCGATGTAGCAATGCTGCAGGAGACTCACTTGAGCATGAAGGACCAGATGAGACTGAAAAAGGGCTGGGTTAGTCAGGTGTTTCACTCTGGATTTGATGGAAGGGCTCGAGGGGTAGCGGTAATGGTCAGCAAAAGGGTAGATGGAGAAGGTGGTTGCAGATCAGGGGGGTAGGTACGTGATCGTGACAGGGGCGCTGGAAGGGAGGTTAGTGGCGCTGGTAAGTGTATATGATTCCAATTGGGACGATGTGGAATTCGCGAAGGTGTGTGGGGCCATCCTTGACTTGGACTCACACAAACTGATAGTGGGGGGGACTGGAACTTGGTGCAGGAACCAAGGTTGGACAGGTCACGGCCGCGCTCACTGGTCCCAAAGGGGGGGGGGGGGCGAAGGCGTTGGCTGTGCTAATGGTGGAACTGGGAGCGGTGGACCCATTGAAGTTTCTGCACCGAGAGATCGGGAGTACTTTTTTCTCAGCAGTCCATAAGGTATACTCGCGGATCGACTTTTCCGTGGCGGGTAAGGCGCTGTTGGCTGGGGTTAAGGGGTCGGAGTACTCAGCAATTGCAATATCAGATGATGCTCTGCATTGGGTGGATATGGTACTGTAGAAGGGGGTGCTACAGCGACCAGGGCGGAAATTAGATGTGGGACTGTTGGGGGACTGAGGAGTCTGTGACAAAATTGAAAAAGTAATTGAGGAATATGTATGTTTCAACTGCACGGGTGAGGCGTCGATGGTGGTTGTCTGGGAGGCTCTAATGATGGTGGTGAGGGGTGAGGTGATCTTGTTTAAAGCTAGGCGAGACAGAGAGGAGAGGTTTGAACATTAGAGGGTAATAGATAGGATGCTAGAGGTAGATAGGAGTTATGCAGAAGATGGGGACCCATCGAAGTTGGAAAAGAGGAAGGAACTACAGGTGAGCTTTGACCGACTATCTACCAGGAAGGCGGTTCGCCAATTGAGGCGAGCAAGGGGTGCAGTTTACGAGCATGGAGAGAAGGATGTATGTTGGCGGGACAGCTCCGGAGGGAGGCAGTGGCAAGGGAAATTGTCCATGTGCAGGACAGGGCAGGAAAGTTAGTGGTAGCTCCAGATCAGGTTAACATGGGGCGGGATTCTCTGAAAACCAGCGGGGTGGGCAACGTCAGCGCAAAGGACTGACGTGAACCACTCCGGCATCGGGCCCCCCCGAAGGTGCGGAGTCCTCGGCACCTTTAGGGCCTAAGCCGGCGCCGCCGTGGTTTGCGCCGCGCCGGCCAGCGCGGAAGGGGCGTGGCGCCATGCCAACCGGCGCCGAAGGGGAGGGTCGGAGAATCCCACCCAAGGTCTTTAAGGAATTCTATGAGAGATTGTACAGGTCAGAGCCACCTGAGGGAGGCCGGGAGATGCAGGAATTTCTAGATGGGCTGGAGTACCCGAGGTTAGGGAAGGGGGGGCAGGGCTACATTAGAAGGGGCAATAGTGGAGCAGGAGATAAACGATGCGATTGGGAGGATGCAGTCAGGGAAGTGGCAGGGCAGGATGGGTTTCCGGTGGAATATTATAAACAATTCAAAGATAAGCTGATACCGCTGATGGTGGGGATGTTTGAGGAGGTGATAGGGAAGGGGGTGTTACCACAAACTTTGGGGCGGGCATCGATTTCCCTGTTGCTTAAAAGAGATAAGGATCCGACAGAGTGTGGGTCATATAGGCCCATATCACTTTTAAACGTGGACTCAAAGATATTGGCGATGGTATTGGAAGGTTGGCTGGAGGAGTGCCTCCCGAAGGTGATAGGTGAAGATCAGACGGGGTTTGTGAGAGGGAGGCAGCTCTTCTTTAACATTAGGAGGTATTGAACGTGGTTATGGCACCGACGGAGGGGAAGGAAACAGAGGTGGTTGTGGCATTGGATGCCGAGAAAGCATTTGACCGGGTATAACGGGGGTACTTGATGGCAGTTCGGGAGCAGACTAAGATTGGACCAAGATTTGTGGACTGGGCAAAACTACTGTATAAGGAGCCAAGGGCAAGTGTCCGCACAAATAACGTCAGCTCGAGATACTTCTCTCTCCACCATGGGCCTAGGCCCTGTTGTGTGCCCTCGCGATTGAGCCATTGGCCATGCAGTCAGGGAAGTGGCAGGGCAGGATGGGTTTCCGGTGGAATATTATAAACAATTCAAAGATAAGCTGATACCGCTGATTCGAACGTTAAGATGTTCGAGGGTATGGAAAGGGATAGAGCGGGGGGAATAGAGCATAGAGTGTCCTTGTATGCTGATGACTTGTTATACGTGTCGGAACCGAGTGTGTCAATAGGGGGTATACTGGAGGTGCTTCGGGAGCTTGGGTCTTTCTTGGGGTACAAATTAAATCTAGACAAGAGTGAATATTTTGTGGTGTCTCGGCCGGGGATGGGGGCTGGGGTGGGGGGGGCTACCATTATGTAGGCAGGGACTCGCTTTAGATATCTGGGGATGTAGGTTGCTCGGGATTGCGGGGGGCTCCGTAGCTACAACATTTCTAGTTTGGTGGGGAGGGTGAAAGATGATCTGTCAAGGTTGGATGCTCTCCCTCTGTCGGGTCGGGTACAGGTGGTTAAAATGAACGTGTTGCCGCGATTTCTGTTTATTTTCCAATGCCTAACAATTTTCTTGTCAAAGGCATTTTTTAGAGAGATTGAAGGGATGATTACCTCGTTCATATGGGGAGGGAAGTTGCCCAGAATTAGAAAGGTGCTACTACAGAGAGGAAGGTAGGCAGGGAGTTTGGGTCTTCCGAACCTGATGTATTATTACTGGGTGGTAAATATGGAGAAGGTGTGGAGCTGGGTCAGAGGGTTGACTCCCAGTGGGTCAGAATGGAGGAGAGTTTGTGTAGGGAGTTGGGATTGAAGACGCTAGGGACAGGGCCATGCCCGACGGCCCCAGGGAAATACTCAGGGAGTCCGGTAGTAATAGCTTCATTGACAATTTGGAGGCAGTTTCGCCAGCACTTTGGGTTGGGGGTATGGGCTGGAGTATGGGCTGGGGGTATGCGTGGAGTATGGGCTGGAGCAGGGGGAAATATTTAAATACATGCATTCGAGACTTTGCCAGAAAGGAAATGCAGAACTTCCCGATAGAGCCGGCCTCCACATTGCCGGAGGACATGCTGGCGACAGGGTGCTGGAGAAAGGGTAGTGTTAGCGGTTTACGGAGCTATTTTGGAAGAGGAGAAGGTACCGTTGGATGGGATCAAGGCAAAGTGGGAGGAAGAGTTGGGAGAGGGTATGGAGGAAGGGTTCTGGTGTGAGGTGCTCTGCAGGGTGAACACCTCCACCTCGTGCGCGAGGTTGGGGCTGATACAACTGAAGGTGGTACATAGAGCGCACCTCACAAGGGCGAGGAAGACCCGGCTCTTTGAGGGGGTAGAAGATGTGTGTGAGTGTTGTGGAGGGTTCCCTGCAAACCACGTTCATATGTTTTGGTCCTGTCCAAAGCTGGAGGATTACTGGAAGGAGGTTTTTCGGGTAATCTCTAAAGTGGTGCATGTGAAACTGGACCCGGGCCCTCGGGAGGCCATATTCGGGGTGTCGAACCAGCCAGGGTTGGAAACGGGTGAGGAGGCAGATGTTGCAGCCTTTGCTTCGTTGATCGCCCGAAGGCGGATCCTATTGGGATGAAGATCAACCTCTCCAACCTATGTCGTGGCGTGCCGGGGGGACCTGCTGGAATTCTTGACTCTTGAGGAGGTCAAATTTGAACTGAGGGTAAGGATGGAGGGATTCTACAATTCACGGGCGTCATTCATTATGCACTTTCGAGAATTGGATAACATCGAACTTTAGGGGGAGAGGGTTAGGAGGTTTGGGGGGAGGGGGAACTGATTGTAAGTGTTAATGGTGACTATGGGTGATTCCTGATTCCTTTTTGTTATTTGTCTATGTTTACTTGCGGCTGCTGTTTGGGGGTTTGGTGGGAGAATGGGATTGTTGTTATTGACATTGCATTCTTTACTGATTATTGTTTATTGTTGGTGGGTGTAAATTTGGGAGAAAATGTGAAAAAGGAGAATAAACATATTTTTAAAAATAAGAAAAAAACAGGTGGGGTCATTAATGATCCCTACATTAACTCAAATTAGTGAGAAGCAGTTTTTTGCCAATTGAAAATCACCTGAACTCTGCTTGGTTTTGTGCTCTTTACTTAAAGTCACTCCCCTCCCCAAATCTCAGAAAATGTTGGTGTATTATCACACACGAGACCTAGGAGATGGGAGTGATTATCTTCCCCGTGGCCCTCGCAGAGAACAAGCTCCTCCGCTGAGGGTGCAGAGGGACTCTGAATCATTATATAAAAGATCAGCCAATAAGGCACCGACCATGAGAGGAACTCAGTAGGGATCTACTGGGTAGTGTTTTCATCGTTTCTGTGAATAAATCAAAGTTCTTTATTTTACTCGGTATTGGCTCCCTGCACCCTTATTAAAGTTAGGACATGTATGGCGACATTTTGAAATTGTTAAATACACTCAGGTGCCTCCTGTTGCTAACTTGCTGTTGTCTCTTAATTTGGCTCTGTTTAATTACGTTTGCTCAAGAGTCGCCAGGTATCTTTCGATACCGCCACAAGGTTCAAAACTGAATACTGATCAAAGACTCAATACACCAGTTAGTAAGTTCAAAAGCAATGCTCATTTATTTACACACAGTCAAATCTACTCATGCATAAAAATCTACAACCGAAACTATCATTATTACTAAAAGCCTATACTTAGCTTTGGGTGCCTACTCAGTCAGAGGAACAATGGCCGTTGCTCGGTTCTGAGGTTGCTGGGTTGAGCTGTTTACAGGATAGCAACTGAGAGCGTCTATCTCGTAGCGTGCGTTGACTTGGAACTTACTTGGTCTGGAGCAGCTTTGGCGGGTCTCTCCTCACTGAGAGTCAAGGCCAAGAGAGCGATTCTATCTTGGGGAATTCTTTTTATACCCAAAAGGGCTTCGCGCACTTTTGGGCGGGCCTTGAACTTGGCCCCAATTAATTGGGCCGTTTTCCAATTGTCCTTATCGATTTTCCTCCAATAGAGGGGTGGGTTCCCTACTTGCTGGGCGTGTTCTAGGTGGCTGTTGGTTTGCTTTGTTTTAGTCTCCTCTGGCGCCGGGATGTCAGTCTTAGCATTGTTTACCTAAATGTTGCCTTTTGTTCTCAGGATGGCTCATTAGTATGTAGATGGTCCTGCAGTACTGGTCCTGTCTGAGAGCTACAGCTCTAATCAACAGACTGATCTTGCACCTGCTTGCTTTTTCGGTATTGTCCAATTTTCCCTGCAATCTTTGCAAGTGTCCATTTTGTAATCGGGATGTGGCCATCCCAGATGGCTACACCCCCTCCTTGTGATCCTCAACGCGAAGCGTGAAGGATCACATTACTGCGTCGTCTTCGTCCTCTGACCAAACGGGGGCACCCATAATCAGGCTCTACTCTGTCCTATCTGATGCAATACAATTTTACTTAAATCATTTTAAATACATTCATTATTATAAAACTCTATGGGGCGCTATGACATTAATGCATGCATTACAGAAAAATAAAAAAACTGGAACCTCTAACTATCCTCAATAAACTATCCTCATCCAAACAATCAGAAATAAGCTGCAACATTTTAAATGTTCAAGATAGCAGCACACAAATTCTCTGGCCTGGCAGTCAGACACAGAGGTTTACATTTCTTTAGTGAACAGAATACATGTAAAGAGAAAACGGGTGCACTTTAATTCATGTCAAGGGGTTCGGGGGTTTGGTAAAATCCGAAAATAGGGGACGTAAACATGTATACCGGGGTGCGAGAGCGGTAGGCTCTCTTTCGCCATTTCCTGACTCTAAGTGGCTGCACGACACTGCAAAATATCGCCAGCACTAAGAGGGCTTCTACTACATATGATAGTGAGTACTAGGTGATAAACTTATCACACCAGGTCAGGATATTGTTGGCTGTCGCAGGGCTAGCTAGCTCGGGGTTCTGTGTATTGCAGGGGTGGGAATCATTCATGGCTTGTGTGGTAGGGGTCAGGGGGGTAGCGTCCGCGCGCAACTGAAGGGACCCCGCTAAGATCCAGGTGAAAAAGATGGAGGTCGTCTTCATCTTTCCGTCTTTCTGTCTTCTTCTTTGTCTTCCTCTGGGGTTCCTGAGGTTCTGGAGTTCTGTGAACACAAGCATAATTTCTGTTATTATCTTGCTTAAGATCTCGTATGCCTGTCTGTCTGTCCTTTGTTGCCCATTTCCTTTTATAATTGGTTACCATCTGTGACTCCCTAAATTTATTTTTAAACCAAATATTTGGGACAAGACATCCGAGAAAAATACTGACATAGTGCGAGCTGTCTCGCAGCCTGTGCGATCTACCACCCTAGTGTTTGAGGATGTAAATAGCATACGGAAGCAACCTAAGGGTTGTAGCTGACCAGAGGGGGGTCCTCAGGCAGGGCGGGGACCAGTGCCGTTTCTCCACTGCCTGAGCAACTGGCAAGAATGGGTAAGAATGTGGTCATCGTGGGGGACTGCCTCTCGAATCAGGAGAGTAGCTATGAGTAGTTCCTCTGAGCGGTTGTCTGGGGACAAACCTGTTCCATTAAACTGGTTTCTGTTGACAAACTAGTTCCTCTGAACTGTTGTCTGGGGACAAACTTGTTCCTCTAACAGGCATTGGGTGTCAAAGGAGTGGTGACGTAGGGCCGTGAAAACGTTCGCGTTTACGAACAACACTTAATATTAACACTAACGAACAAACATACAACAAACATGGTGCAGGTTCCATCAGAAAGGACACCGTATCTCTCCATCAGTTCCTTTTTTCTCCATCATCTGGACACCTCACTGCTCAATAGTGAACAGGGTCGCAAAGGGATTTGTTTGGTGGGAGTCAGACTCGATGTCATGATCTTCTTCCGGCTGCCAAACTCTTGACTGTAGTAACCGTGCTAAAGCTGCTTGGGGCGAATTGGCGTCCATCTCATCATTCCGGATGAGCCTGAACGAATTGTCTCGGTGCCAGAATCGTGTGTCGAGGTTGGAGCTACTAGGTTTCAATTCGTAATCGTCGGGCGGTGGGTCTGGGTCAGGGGCTTTGATATATGTAATCCCGAAGGCGTCAGTGGAATCATGCTCGGAATCGCTGGGGGTGGGGCCTGGTACAGGGGGATAATCATAACGTGGTGTGCTGTGGCTATCGTCATCGCGATCGCTGTCACTGTCGCTGTCGCTGCTGGTTGAGGGAAGGGAGAGGCGGAGTCGTGCCTCTGGGGGTGGAGTTGAAGTTGTGTCTGAGGACGGGCTGGACTGGGTGGGGGAGGGTAGGAAAACGTCATCTGTGGGCGGGGCGTGCTCATCTGCTGCTGCGAGCAGGATGTGGTGTGTGTGGTTATTCTGCGAGCCATAAGCCTTGAGTTGGTTTATGTGAAACCACGCAGACTTACCATTGGGATATGTAATCTTGTATACCGAGGGGCTGATTTGTCCGAAATGGAGTACAGTCCGGAGAATTTAGGGGAAAGGAATGAATTGGGGTTGTAAAGGGAAAGCATCACTTGCTGCCCTACTGCAAACTCAGTGGCGTGTACTGTTTTGTCGAAACAAGCCTTGCTCTGTTTCTTCCTGGTTCCAAATCTCACAGCTGCTGCGAGTTGGGCCACCTTTATGTTCTCTAACAATTGTTGAACCGCATTTTCATGCGTGAGGGCTATAACTACGGGGTTGGCCAAATCCAGTCCTAATAAATACTCAGTGCCTTTCATGGGGCGTCCGGTCATGAGGGTGTGGGGGGTGTATCCTGTGGACGTAGATACCGTGTTTCTTATAAACATTAAAGCAAATGGGAGAACTGAATACCAGGTGCTGTTATTCTGCTGAACCATTTTCCTGATGGTGGCTTTTAATGTTCTATTCATCCTCTCTATAATACCACCTGACTGGGGGTGGTATGCGATATGAAACTTTTGTC
Organism: Scyliorhinus torazame; assembly: GCF_047496885.1. Classification (NCBI taxonomy): domain Eukaryota; kingdom Metazoa; phylum Chordata; class Chondrichthyes; order Carcharhiniformes; family Scyliorhinidae; genus Scyliorhinus; species Scyliorhinus torazame. The sequence goes on from NC_092727.1 coordinate 88,695,942, forward strand.
GAATGCCGAAAATCGTGAGGACATTTTTCATTACACGTCCGGTGAAATGGGAGCCTTGCTCGGATTCTATACTGCGGGGGAGTCCCCATCTTGTAAAGATGTGATGTGTTAATATTTTAGCCATTGTCTTGGCCGTATTAGTTCTCGATGGAAATGCTTCCACTCATTTTGTGAAGGTGTCTATGACCACCAACACATACTTATAACCATTTCTGCAAGGGGGTAGGGGTCCTATATAGTCTAGCTGTAGGTTTGTCCAGGGTCCATTAATGGGGCGGGTATGACTAAGTTGAGCCTTTTTCGCATATCTGTCCGGATTGTTCTGGGCACAGATCAAGCAATTCTCCATGTAGTGATTCACATCGGTTTTTAAATCAGGCCACCAGCAAAGCTGTCTGAGGTGGTCTAGGGTGGGTTCAATGCCTTGGTGTCCATGATTGTCATGGAACTGACAAATGATCTGGTTCCTGTCCTGGCTGGGAACTATATAAATGCCATCCTTTAAAATCACACCGTCATGTGTGGTTATTGCATTCTTGTATTTATCATACGTGGCTGGGAAGGTACCCTTTAAACTTCCCTGGGTTTCTCGTCCTCTTTCTGTGCCTTCACTAGATCCTGAATATTGGCCTGTGAGACATGAACTGCGTGTACTGGGGTGCTTTCGGGGGGGGGGGTTCCAAAAATAACCATGCCTAGAGCCTGCCTTCGCTAGGGGGTCTGCTTTAACGTTACCAGGAGGGGAAGAACAGTGGTGACTGCGAACCTTAATTATTCCATATTTTCTATCCTTCACTGTCTCTAAGATATGGCGGAGTAATGGGGCTGAGGGTAGGGGTTTACTGTCCGCGGAAACAAATCCTCTAGTTTCCCACAGGGGTTGGAATTCCATCAAATTATTACATACATACAAGCTGTCCGAATAGATGTCTGCAGGGGTCGAGAACGAGTCGGGGCGGTCTACAATATAAGCGACTGCTGCCAGTTCTGTTGCCTGCGAGCCTAAGTGTCCTGGCAACTTTAGTGAAATCTAATCTAGGGCGCGTCCCTGCGCGTCCTCTACGTAAATGCCGCAACCAGTAATTCTCTTTCCGTTCAAAACTGTGGAGGAGCCATCCACATAAATCTTCAGGGGTGCGCACGTGTCTGTGGGCTGGGGTCTCTGGGGTGTACTACCTGTTTTCCTGGGAGGTGCTTTGGGAATAAATGGGCCTGTATTCTGTTTCGTGGTGATGATCTCACACTCATGAGGGGTGCCTACATACTGCAAATTATCGGCAAGGAAGGTGTGGGTCTTGGTTCTTTTTACTGTAATGTCCCATCCCTGTAAAAGAAGGGTCCAACGGGCTGCGCGGATTTGGCTGACTGTGCCATCCTTAAGTCGGCCGTCTAACAATAGCTGTGTCGGGGTGTGTTCTGTGAGGATGGTGATGAGGTTGAGTCCTGTAATATAGGCGAAGTATTGTACTGCCCAAAAAACTGCGAGCAGGTGCCTTTCACAGGCAGAAAATCCTTGCTCTACGGGGTCTAACACGCGTGAGGCGTATGCTACGGGGCGTAATTGGTCATGGTGTTCCTCGAGGAGCACAGCCGAAGGGGTTCGGTCGGTGCTTGCAACTTCGATTGCGTACGACGAGAGTGGATCTGGGACCTGTAGTGCGGGGGCTGTGCTGAGTGCTCTTTTTAAAGCATCCATGGCATCTGTATGCTGTGGAAGCCATTCCCAAGGTGCCTGCTTCTTGAGAGGTTCGGATGGGGGCGCTGCTTTAGTGGCGAAACCGTCAATATGGTTTCGGCAGTAGCCAACCAGTCCTAAAAATAACCGGAGTGCTGAGACATTGTGGGGAAGGGGCAATTTGACGATCGAGTCAATTCTCTTTTGCTCGATCTCGCGTTTACCATGTGTGATCACTGTTCCCAAGTAAATTACTTTCTCTTTCAAAACCTGGGCCTTCTTGGGGTTGACTTTACAACCAATTTCTTTTAGGAGACCTAGGAGTTCGGCGAGAAGTGAAATGTGCTCTCCCTTTGTGTCTGTCTGTAGTAACAAGTCGTCTACGTACTGGATCAGGAAAATTTTGCTAATCCATTTGCCAGCTGTCGGTGGAAAATGGAGGGGGAGTTGTGGAAGGCACGTCCACGTATACTGTTGTCCCTGGAATGTGAAGGCGAATTTGTACTGGCACGCTTTAGCCAATGGAATGGACCAAAAGCCGTTACTAATGTCCAAAAACGAGAAAAAAAATTTGACTGGAGTCCCTGCTTGAGCATGGTCTCGGGACTCGTGGCTACGGTGGGGGCTGCTGCTGGGGTTACTTTGTTCAGTTCCCGGTAATCAATGGTCAGTTGCTATGATCCATCCGGTTTCCTGACGGGCCAAATCGGTGCGTTGTTTGTGGAGGCTACTGATCTGAGTATGCCTTGATCCAACAAACTCTCTAAGACTTTGGAGATTTCTCCCTCTGCTTCCTGGAGAAATCCGTACTGCTTCTGGGGTTTAGGGTCGGGACCTGTAATGTTCACAAAGCCAGTCAAACTGCCACAGTCATGCTTGTGCTGTGGCAATGCCGCTTTGTGTTCCTGCAGGACTGCCCTAACTTGTTTGTCTGCACTAATGGCTCGAGGGTCGAACCAGAAGTCTCCTACTGAGCTAATCCTATTTACGTATTCTCCTGCTGTGAGCGTGGCGGGGGCTCGTGCTGCCTTTGCCATTTTCCAAACACACTTATTAACTGGGTCAAAAGAAAGGTTGTGGGAGCTCATAAAATTGATCCCTAGGATATGTTCCGCTGTCTGGGGCAGATCAACCAAAACTACGGGGTGCTTGGTTGTGATGTTCCCTATTTGTATTGCTCCAGGGGCTGTGATGTACCCTGTTGTAAATGACCTGTAAAGTCGCTGAGTGTGATGGTGTCTGTTGTGGGCCACGTGTCTCGTTGGAACATCGTGGAGGAATTGAGTGTGGTGCGGGACCCTCCTGTGTCCCAAAGAAATTCTACGGGGTGTCCCCGGACTTTGCCTGCTACTACCGGTCTACCGGACCTGTCCCAAAGGGTGTCGCAGACCCAGGTCGGGGAGCCCCGAACACGGTGCCGTTCATGTCTGCATTCTCTGAACGGGCGCTAACGCTATGGATCGGCTTTGCCCTATTCCTGTTTAGGGTGCCTGTCTGTTGGCTTCTCTGCTGCTTTTGGGGCACGTTGCACTCTCATGCAAAGTGTCCTAGCTGTCCACAATTGTAACATTCTTGAGCTTTGGGCTGGGGTGTGCTGTTCCTGCCCTCATTTACCCATGCGGGGTTCTGGTGCGCTTTAACTGGATTCATATCTGCCTGCTCTTCATCTGGTTTTATAAATGCTGTTTTGCTTTGGACTGATTGCTCCCAAGCGCGGGCCAATCTCTTCAAAACCCATTTTTCATTGTGGGCCTCGTCTGAGGAGTCATAATTTGCGCAAGCTTTCTGTCCTGCGTCTGTCGCGTGAGAGACTAGGATTCGAGTACATTTGGCCATATTATCTGGGGACAAATGGGCACGGGCTAACTCTCCGAAAACTGCTGTGAAGTGTATCCACAAGCGTCCAGCAAATGCTGTGGGGTGCTCTGTTTTCTTTTGCCTACACTTATCTAGGCCTCTACGGGGTCTCCTCTGTTATAGCCGATCGCATCAAGGATCGCTGTGTGCATCTCTTGGAGTGTGCCTCCTCCTACATTCTGTGGGTCGGGAAGGGCTGCCACGACTGAAGGGTCGAGGCTTAAAACTGTGAGCTTCACTTGCTCCTTTTCATCTTGGCCGTACATGGTAGCCTGCTGTTTGACTTTCGCGAAAAATTGGTGGGGGTCTGATGTGTGAAGGAACCGTGTAATTTTTTCACACGCGTCCCGTAATTGGGTCATGGTTAACTGGGTTGTGTAAAGGAAATCTGCGTCTCCTTCTGCTGTGGCCCTGCGCTGTGTGGTTACAGGGTTCATGGGGGTGTGTTCTGCCTGTTCGGTTGGGGGTTGGGGCGCTTTCCTTTTCTGGGGTTTTTCCTGCGTATTGTCCCATGTACATATCTATGGGCAGTCTCGTTCAATTCCTGCCAATCGGGGCTGTTTTCCTGATCTAATTGGGGTCCGAATGTGCTTTGAAACCCATTTTGAAAGGAAAGCAGAGATTGCAATTCTGCAATTTGCTTCCAGCACTTTGCGTGGTCTACGGAGCTCTGCCTTTGTTCCGTCGTGGAAGTATGGAGTGCTCGGAGGGCTGCTTTCAAATCATTGCACTGTTTCTGCAATTTCTCAATTTGTTGCTCGGTCTCTTGTCTTACCAAGACCGCACGTTGCATGTCCTGGTAGGCCTTATCGTATTGCGTTTGGAAACTACTCAAATGCGCGCGACAAGACTGGTGTGCCCTCTTGGCATCATCCACCTCTCTGTCCCTTGCTGCTAACTGCTCTTTTAAATCTCTATTCTCCTCTACTTCGCTCACGTATACCTCACTACTTCTGTCTCTCTCCTCTATCTCTCTACAGAGCGTCCTAACGACCTCCTCTGTGCTTTGCAATTGTGCCAAACAGGACACGATTGCCATCGGCTTGCGAGCTTTCCCCAAGCTCTTCTTGTGGCTCTCTGACAGGTTCTCCCACCAAGTATGTCCTATACTCCCGGGACCTGTTTCCTCATTAGCGCAGAATTTGCTCCAAAGGGGCCATCCATTCCCTTTGAGATATTTCCTGATCTCATCTTCCCAAACGGGGCACTGTCCTATTCTACTGGTCGCTGCGACCTCAAATTCCTGGGGGTTCATAAGGCGTTCCATTGCCTTCATTGCCATTTTCTCTATCTAGGTTCTCTACTGAATTTGGAACAGAGGGTGATAAAGTGGTGATGTAAACACGGGTACGGCTTATGCAAATTTCCGGCCTACAAAACTCCCGATAGTTTTATGCAACAATATCTCTCAGGTTTACCTTATATCCCTGTTAGTACGCATGCATTAACACACTTCCGAATCTCAGAGGCTTGATCAGTGGTTGTGATTGTTCTGTTTCCAATTGGATTCTCAATTCAAATTTTGGGTTCTCTCGGAGTGGTTAGGCCACTTCTAAGTCGAGTCCCGGCAGAGTCGCCAGTAAATGTTGCTAACTTGTTGTTGTCTCTTAATTTGGCTCTGTTTAATTACGTTTGCTCAAGAGTCGCCAGGTATCTTTAGATACTGCCACAAGGTTCAAAACTGAATACTGATCAAAGACTTGATACACCAGTTAGTAAGTTCAAAAGCAATGCTCATTTATTTACACACCATCAAATCTACTCATGCATAAAAATCTACAACCTAAACTATCACTGTTACTAAAAGTCTATACTTAGCTTCAGGTGCCTACTCAGTCAGAGGAACAATGGCCGTTGCTCGGTTCTGAGGCTGCTGGGTTGAGCTGTTTACAGGGTAGCAACTAGGAGCGTCTATCTCGTAGTGGCGTTGACTTGGAAATTACTTGGTCTGGAGCAGCTTTGGCGGGTCTCTCCTCGCTGAGAGCCAAGGCCAAGAGAGCGATTCTCTCTTGGGGAATCCTTTTTATACCCAAAAGGGCTTTGCGCGCTTTTGGGCGGGTCTTGAACTTGGCCCCAATTGGGCCGTTTTCCAATTGTCCTTATCGATTTTCCTCCAATAGTGGGGTGGGTTCCCTGGTTGCTGGGCGTGTCCTAGGTGGCCGTTGGTTTGCTTTGTTTTAGTCTCCTCTGGCACCGGAATGACTGTCTTAGCATTGTTTACCGAAATGTTGCCTTTTGTTCTGGGGATGGCTCATTAGTATGTAGATGGTTCTGCAGTACCGGTCCTGTCTGAGAGCTACAGCTCTAATCAACAGACAGACCTTGCACCTGCTTGCTTTTTCGGTATTGTCCAATTTTCCCTGCATTCTTTGCAAGTGTCCATTTTGTAATCGGGACGTGGCCATCCCAGATGGCTACACTCCAAATGATGCTTTCAAATAATCAAAGGAAAACAGTACCACCACAGCACATAATTACACTTCATTTGCACACAGCAACTATTCCACATTTTTCATTTTAGCGTTACAGCAGTGATATGTTAGAAAGTCAAAAAGAACTGAAAGGATTTCAATGTCAAATTCGCAAAGCAGTGTTCGTAATGTCTGGTAATCATGTCCTTAGAGAGACATCTAATGGTCTCATAGTCTCCAATTCATAAAACTGTGTTGTGGAGGATGCTTTACTGTTCAGCAATTTGAAGGCACGATCGCCAGTTTAGGGGTGGGATTAAAATCACAGATGCTCAAGATGCTAGAATTGGAGGAGTGTAGATATCTCCGAGAGTTGAATGGCTGAAGGAGATAAGAGAATTAGGCAGGGGGCCATGCAGCTATGAACGCACTCAGGGTTGTGCAGTAATCGCAGGATCATGTCAAACGGTAAACATTTTGGTTTTGGTTTTGCAAGCACAGGTTGATTAAATGAGGTCTGTATTCTGCATATTATGAATAACTGAAAGAACATGCTTTGAGTTGATTAATCAATCATTGTGATGTATGACCTACATAAGTCGCATCGCACCAGCACAAGTACATATTGAATTGACTATATTCCATCCTTTCTAAATTCAAACTCTGTTATAACCAAAATGAAAGCAAAGAACTGTCGATGCTGGAGGGCTGCAATTAAAACAGAGTATAGCGGGAAAAGTCATCAGCGGATCTGGCAGCATCTGTGGAGAGAGAAACAGTTGGTGATTCGAATTCCAAAATTATGCTTTTTTTGGAACTGACTTCGGTCAGAGTGGACAGAAAGCATAATAATAATAATCACTTATTGTCACAAGTAGGCTTCAATGACGTTACTGTGAAAAGCCCCTAGTCACCACATTCCGGTGCCTGTTCGGGGAAGCCGATGTCATAATATGCACCCATGTGCATCATGAGGTAAAAACAGGCATTTACAGACACCCAGGTTAGCCAATCAACATACAGGACAGAACACAGCCAATCACCAGTCAGAACACCAGAGGGGGACTTCCAACTATAAAACACACGAGGCATCAGCACTCCGCCTCTTTCCACTGGTGACAACTGTAGTGACAGTCAGGGTGTATATATCAGTCAGCACCTTCTACACGTGGATCAGAGCTAGTCTGGTCTAGTAAGTCAGAGTTAGTACAGTTAGAGTAGTAGAGTGTCAATCCACAGCCAGCTGTGTGCATTGTTACAGAAGTTCAATAAATCGTATTGAACCAACGCCTATGTTTGATGTATGCTTTACAGTTCATCTGCATCCTGTTGCAGTCCGTGTTACCCCAGGGTGAATAACGCGGCATGATACCAGGAGTCTACTTCATCTAAGTAATTTGCCTTGAATAATTCAGTGACGACCAGCATGTGCCTTCCAGCGGCATGGAGAAGATCCAGGCCCCTCCACAGCTCCGGATCTCCGGAAATCTCGGCGCCAACTGGCGGGTCTTCAAGCAGAAATTCAGTCTATACATTGAGGCCTCGGGCCTCGAGGATGCGTCCGATGCCAGAAAAATCGCGCTGCTCCTATCGACTGCGGGGGACCAGGCCATCCAAATCTTCAATTCGCTCACTTTTGTCGACGGCGAGGACAAGACCAAGTTCCAGACCGTGTTAGCCAAATTCGAGAGTCACTGTGAAGTCGAAACGAATGAGAACTTTGAGCGCTATGTTTTCCAGCAACGCCTTCGGGGTAAGGATGAGCCTTTCCAATCCTTTCTAACTCATCTCCGCATATTAGCGCAATCCTGCAACTATGGTGACACCGCTGATTCCCTCATCAGGGATCAGATCGTGATTGGGGTCCACTCCGACGCCCTGCGGGAGCAGCTCCAAAAAAAAAAAAACGTGACCCTGCCAGTAGCCATCGAGACGTGTAAAGTGCATGAACAGGCGAAAAGTCGCTACTCCCGCCTTAAATCGGCAGAACAGGACCAACTTGCCTCCCACGAGGCAGAGAGTGTATAGGCCATCGCCCGAATGCGCCGCCTTAGCATCGATGAAGGCGACCATTTTGCACGCTTTCCCGGGGTCCCAAGCATGCGCACCACAGACGGGAGAACGAAGCGGCTGAAGACCACACTGAGTAGGTGCAAGCGGCCGCTGACCACACTGCGCATGCGCGACGTCGCACGGAGCGTTACAACGTCAACGTCATGACGTGCCTGAACTGCGGCACCGCCCACTTAAAACGGCAATGCCCTGCAAGAGGCAGACAATGTTTAAATTGTGGGAAGCCTGGCCATTATGCAGCCTTGTGCAGGTCTGCACCTCCGATCGTGGGCCAACGATCCCAGTTCCAACACAAACGCATTCGAAGTGTGCAGCAAGGGCTGCTGGATTCGGAACCTGGTAACATCACGGATCCAGGGGACGACTGCCTGGAGTCCCCATATCAAGTGGGCATCATTACCACGTATGACAAGGCCTCCTCAAATTCAGCAACACACCTACCCATCCTCATCGTGGATTCTGCAGACGAATGGCGATCTGTCGTACAAGTCAACCAATGCAGCATCCGGTTCAAGCTGGACACTGGTGCTTCAGCCAATCTCATATCTCACGCAGATCTTGCTCGCATCCAAAGGCAGCCAAAAATTCTTCCGCCAGCCTGCCAGCAACCTTCCGGCCTCAGACGAACGAGTCGTCAACATTCAAGAAGAGACTGCCAAGGACCCTCTTCTGCAGCGGGTCATACATCACCTTGCAAATGGTTGGCAGAAAGGGCAATGCCCCCAGTTCTTTAATGTCAAGGATGACCTCACAGTTGTCGAGGGGATCCTCCTCAAGCTGGATCATATCGTTATTCCTCGCAGCCTCCGGAGCTTAGTGCTCAAACAGATCCACGAGGGATACCTCGGTATTGAGAAATGCAGGCGCAGGGCCCAGCAGGCTGTCTATTGGCCTGGCATCAATGAGGACATATCCAACATGGTCCTGAATTGAGCGACTTGCCAGCGTTTTCAGCCTGCTCAGCCCAAAGAAACACTCCAGCAACACAAGATCGTGACCTCTCCGTGGTCTAAGGTGGGAATCGACCTTTTTCATACCAATGGGCGTGACTACGTGCTTATAAATGACTACTTCTCGAATTACCCCAAAATGGTTAAACTGTCCGACCTCACATCAAGGACTGTCATCAAGGCCTGCAAGGAGACATATGCCAGGCATGGTATTCCGCTCACAGTCATGAGTGACAATGGTCCCTGCTTCTACAGCCAAGAGTGGTCCAGCTTCGCGAAGCTATACCAGTTCAAGCACATTACCTCGAGCCCACTGATGCACGATCAATGACCACTAAAGCGAGGTTGTAGTCCAACTGAAGGCTTTAATAAGCTAGATGTTTTCCCCAGCAGCTCAGGTACAGAATGAAGGCTGCTGGGGCGGCATGGGCTCTTATACCCCGCCTAGCAGGGCGGAGCTATCATACAGCTTGACCAATAGGAAGCATACAATATCTACCAACGGTGTTCCAGCATTACCAGGTACCGTAATACCTCTACACAGACTACCACATTTACCCCCTGTTAAAAAAGATTCCGGCGGGGGTGGTGGCCTGATACTACAACATGGTAACGTGGTAGAATAATAGTTATGAAGGTACCGTAATACTTCCGGTTGCGGCTATGCCTAGGTAGGTCACACGTTCGGCAGCTCCCGCCGGGAACGGACTTTTGGGCTCTCTAGAGGGGCCCCAACGGCAATTGTTCGACGGCTTCCAGTGTGGGAAGGTGACAGCAGGGTCCCCCCCGACATTATATGGATTGGACCAGGAGTGGAGCGGTGAAAAAAGTGATCTTGGAGCAGCGAAAAGTGAGAGGGAGAAAAAACAAGATGGTGGTGGGTGGAGACCAAGCAGCATGGGTGCAGTGGTCGCAGGAGCAGCAGGGGTTTCCTAGATGCTGCTTTGAGGAGCTGAAAACCCGAAATGCTGGCGCCAATGAAGGCGACGATTGAGAAGCTAGTGGAGACCCATAAGGCCCAAGGGGCGGCGATCCGGGAGGTGCGGCAAAAAGCCTCGGAGAATGAGGACGAGATCTTGGGCCTGGCGGTGAAGGAGCAAAAGAGTTAGATGTGGATCTAGCGGGAGGGAGGTGGGGGGGAGAGGGGGGTATAGGGTTGCTGCTGCATTAGCCAAAAGGGAGCTGGAAGTAGGAGAGGTGGTGGGGGCGGGGGTCCGCCGTCTTGGGGACTGGGGGGGTGTGGGAGGCGCGGGCACGTGGCTGGCCTAGAAAAGGAGATGGCTAGTCGGCCGGGGGGGGGGGGGGGCGGGGGCGGTGAGCAGCCCCCCAATCCGGCTGATATCTTGGAATGTGAGGGCCCGGGTGTTCGTGCACTTAAAGGGACTGAAGGCAGACGTGGTTATGCTCCAGGAGACACATTTGAAGGTGACAGATCAGGTTAGGCTGAGAAAGGGATGGGGAGGACAGTTATTTCATTCAGGGTTGGATGCGAAGAACAGAGGGGTTGCAATACTGGTGGGGAAGCGGGTGTCGTTTGAGGCAATGAATATTGTAGTAGATAATGGAGGTCGATATGTGATGGTGAGCGGTAGGTTGCAGGGGTGCGGGTGGTACTGGTAAATGAATATGCCCCGAACTGGGAGGATGCCGGATTTATGAAAAGCATGCTGGGTCGGATTCCGGACCTGGAGGTAGGCAGCTTGATAATGCGGGGGGGGGAATTTCAACACGGTGCTGGACCCAGCACTGGATCACTCTAGGTCCAGGTCGGGTAAGAGGCCGGCTGCGGCCAAGGTGCTTAGGGGGTTTATGGACCAGATGGGGGGAGTGGATCCATGGAGGTTTGTCAGGCCCCAGGCCAGGGAATTTTCATTCTTTTCCCACGTCCATAGTGCCTACTCCCGGATAGATTTTTTAAATTTTGAGTAGGGCGCTAATCCCGAAAGTGGAGGGAACGGAGTATTCGGCCATAGCCATCTCAGACCATGCCCCGCACTGGGTGGAGTTGGAGTTAGGAGAGGAGAGGGAGCAGCGCCCGCTGTGGCGTCTAGATGTGGGATTATTGGCGGATGAGGAGGTGTGCGGGCGGGTGCGGGGGTGCATTGAAAGATATTTGGAGGCCAATGACAACGGGGAGGTGCAGGTGGGGGTAGACTGGGAGGTGCTGAAGGCGGTGGTCAGGGGAGAGTTAATCTCCATCAGGGCCCACAGGGAGAAGAGAGAGAGCACGGAGAGGGAGAGGTTGGTGGGGGAGATCTTAAGGATGGACAGGAGATATGTAGAGGCCCCTGAGGAGGGACTACTCAGGGAGCGGCGGAACCTCCAGACGGAGTTCGACCTGTTGACCAGAAGGAAAGCAGAGGCACAGTGGAGGAAAGCGCAGGGGGCGACGTATGAGTATGGGGAGAAGGCGAGTCGGATGCTGGCACACCAGTTTCGTAAGAGGGAGGCAGCGAGAGAGGTGGAGTTAAGGATAGCGGGGGGGAATATGGTGCGGAGTGCGGTGAGAATAAATTAGGTATTTAGGGACTTCTATGGGGATCTGTACAGATCTGAGCCCCCAGCGGGGGAAGAGGGGATGCGACTATTTTTGGATCAGCTGAGGTTCCCGAGGGTGGAGGAGCAGGAGGTGGCTGGTTTAGGGGCGCCAATTGGGCTAGAGGAGCTGGTTAAAGGATTGGGGAGCATGCAGGCGGGGAAGGCCCCGGGGCCAGATGGGTTCCCGGTCGAGTTTTACAGGAAATACGTGGACCTGCTAGGCCCGTTGTTAGTGAGGACTTTCAATGAGGCAAGGGAGGGGGGGACCTTGCCCCCGACAATGTCCGGGGCGCTGATCTCTCTGATCCTGAAGCGGGACAAGGACCCACTGCAGTGTGGGTCGTATAGACCGATCTCGCTCCTCAATGTGGATGCTAAGTTGCTGGCAAAAGTGCTGGCTACGAGAATTGAGGACTGTGCCCCGGGGGTGATTCATGAGGACCAGACGGGATTTGTAAAGGGCAGGCAGCTAAACACTAATGTGCGGAGGCTCCTCAATGTGATTATGATGCCCTCAGTGGAGGGAGAAGCGGAGGTTGTGGCAGCTATGGACGTGGAGAAGGCCTTCGACCGGGTGGAGTGGGAGTATCTTTGGGAAGTGTTGCGGAGGTTCGGGTTCGGGGAGGGGTTCATCAGCTGGGTCAGATTGCTATATAGAGCCCCGGTGGCGAGTGTGGCTACGAATCAGCGGAGGCCGGAGTACGTTCGGCTGTACCGAGGGACGAGGCAGGGGTGCCCCCTGTCCCCCTTGCTGTTTGGATTGGCAATTGAGCCTCTGGCCATGGCACTAAGGGAGTCCAGGAAATGGAGGGGACTGGTCCGAGGGGGAGAGGAACATCGGGTGTCGCTGTATGCGGACGACCTGTTGCTGTATGTGGCAGATCCAGTGGAGGGGATGGCGGAGGTCATGCGGATCTTAAGGGAGTTTGGGGACTTCTCGGGGTATAAGCTTAATGTAGGGAAAAGTGAGCTCTTTGTGGTGCATCCAGGGGACCAGGGAAGGGGGATAGACGACCTGCCGTTGAAGAGGGCGGAAAGGAGCTTTCGGTACTTAGGGATCCAGGTGGCTGGTGTGGTGTTGGGTGCTCTGAGGTACAGATGAACCAACACAGTTGCGATTGGTACAACGCAGTTTTATTCCAACTAGTTATTTACACATCTGACTTGGTACTCAGCACGTGGTGAAGTGTGAGTGTCTTGTTAATGAGGTTCTGCCCTTGTCCTGTCTCCAGATGGACTGACCAGGAGGTGTTGTGTTTCTTGTCTTATACTTTTCTTGACTTTCACTTTAGTAATGGAGAGGAATAGGTACATGCAACAGGGCAAGGTTTACAATTGGGGGAAGGGTAAATACGATGTTGTCAGACAAGAATTGAAGTGCATAAGTTGGGAACATAGGCTGGCAGGGAAGGACACAAGTGAAATGTGGAACTTGTTCAAGGAACAGGTGCTACGTGTCTTTGATATGTATGTCCCTGTCAGGCAGGGAAGAGATGGTCGAGTGAGGGAACCATGGTTGACAAAAGAGGTTGAATGTCTTGTTAAGAGGAAAAAGGTGACTTATGTAAGGCTGAGGAAACAAGGTTCAGACAGGGCATTGGAGGGATACAAGATAGCCAGGAGGGAACTGAAGAAAGGGATTAGGAGAGCTAAGAGAGGGCATGAACAATCTTTGGCGGGTAGGATCAAGGAAAACCCCAAGGCCTTTTACACATATGTGAGAAATATGAAAATGACTAGAGCGAGGGTAGGTCCGATCAAGGACAGTAGCGGGAGATTGTGTATTGAGTCTGAAGAGATAGGAGAGGTCTTGAATGAGTACTTTTCTTCTGTATTTACAAATGAGAGGGGCGATATTGTTGGAGAGGACAGTGTGAAACAGATTGGTAAGCTCGAGGAAATACTTGTTAGGAAGGAAGATGTGTTGGGCATTTTGAAAAACTTGAGGATAGACAAGTCCCCCGGGCCTGACGGGATATATCCAAGGATTCTATGGGAAGCAAGAGATGAAATTGCAGAGCCGTTGGCAATGATCTTTTCGTCCTCACTGTCAACAGGGGTGGTACCAGGGGATTGGAGAGTGGCGAATGTCGTGCCCCTGTTCAAAAAAGGAACTAGGGATAACCCTGGGAATTACAGGCCAGTTAGTCTTACTTCGGTGGTAGGCAAAGTAATGGAAAGGGTACTGAAGGATAGGATTTCTGAGCATCTGGAAAGACACTGCTTGATTAGGGATAGTCAGCACGGATTTGTGAGGGGTAGGTCTTGCCTTACAAATCTTATTGAATTCTTTGAGGAGGTGACCAAGCATGTGGATGAAGGTAAAGCAGTGGATGTAGTGTACATGGATTTTAGTAAGGCATTTGATAAAGTTCCCCATGGTAGGCTTATGCAGAAAGTAAGGAGGCATAGGATAGTGGGAAATTTGGCCAGTTGGATAACGAACTGGCTAACCGATAGAAGTCAGAGAGTGGTGGTGGATGGCAAATATTCAGCCTGGATCCCAGTTACCAGTGGCGTACCGCAGGGATCAGTTCTGGGTCCTCTGCTGTTTGTGATTTTCATTAATGACTTGGATGAGGGAGTTGAAGGGTGGGTCAGTAAATTTGCAGACGATACGAAGATTGGTGGAGTTGTGGATAGTAAGGAGGGCTGTTGTCGGCTGCAAAGAGACATAGATAGGATGCAGAGCTGGGCTGAGAAGTGGCAAATGGAGTTTAACCCTGAAAAGTGTGAGGTTGTCCATTTTGGAAGGACAAATATGAATGCGGAATATAGGGTTAACGGTAGAGTTCTTGGCAATGTGGAGGAGAGAGAGATCTTGGGGTCTATGTTCATACATCTTTGAAAGTTGCCACTCAAGTGGATAGAGCTGTGAAGAAGGCCTATGGTGTGCTCGCGTTCATTAACAGAGGGATTGAATTTAAGAGCCGTGAGGTGATGATGCAGCTGTACAAAACTTTGGTAAGGCCACATTTGGAGTACTGTGTACAGTTCTGGTTGCCTCATTTTAGGAAGGATGTGGAAGCTCTGGAAAAGGTGCAAAGAAGATTTACCAGGATGTTGCCTGGAATGGAGAGTAGGTCTTACGAGGAAAGGTTGAGGGTGCTAGGCCTTTTCTCATTAGAGCGGAGAAGGATGAGGGGCGACTTGATAGAGGTTTATAAGATGATCAGGGGAATAGATAGAGTAGACAGTCAGAGACTTTTTCCCCGGGTGGAACACACCATTACAAGGGGACATAAATTTAAGGTGAAAGGTGGAAGATATAGGAGGGATATCAGAGGTAGTTTCTTTACCCAGAGAGTAGTGGGGGCATGGAATGCACTGCCTGTGGAAGTAGTTGAGTCGGAAACATTAGGGACCTTCAAGCAGCTATTGGATAGGTACATGGATTACGGTAAAATGATATAGTGTAGATTTATTTGTTCTTAAGGGCAGCACGGTAGCATTGTGGATAGCACAATTGCTTCACAGCTCCATGGTCCCAGGTTCGATTCCGGCTTGGGTCATTGTTTGTGCGGAGTCTGCACGTCCTCCCCGTGTCTGCGTGGGTTTCCTCCGGGTGCTCCGGTTTCCTCCCACAGTCCAAAGATGTGCGGGTTAGGTGAATTGGCCAATGATAAATTGCCCTTAATGTCCAAATTGCCCTTGGTGTTGGGTGGAGTTGTTGAGTTTGGGTGTGGTGCTCTTTCCAAGAGCCGGTGCAGACTCGGGGGACCGAATGGCCTCCTTCTGCACTGTGAATTCAATGATAATCTATGATTAATCTAGGACAAAGGTTCGGCACAACATCGTGGGCCGAAGGGCCTGTTCTGTGCTGTATTTTCTATGTTCTATGTTATACTGTGTCTGCTCTTGTCTGTGATTGGCTGTCGTGTTATGTGTGCTAATTGGTCTGTTGGTCTGTCTATCATGATGTGTGTGTTGTGATGTGTGTTTGAATATCATGACATCCCTCCTTTTTTACAAGATTATGTGCCTACGTGTTTATAAATATAAATGTGTCCTGAGTGCAGCTAAAGGTGTGTGTGCGTGATATTTACAGCATGTACATGTGGCGTAACTATATACAAGGGGCGATGTCAGGTGTGACATGCTAACGAGGTTGTACCATAACAAAAGAAGAAGAACGTTGAAATTTGGACCGATCAAACGAGGCCTGGAACGATAAAACAGTGACATGTTACAATACAGTAGTTGCTAAAACTTGACGTGTGAACAGGCTCATAAGTCCAGACTAGTACGTGGGCGACGAATTTGGGTTGACCGCCTCAAGAGTGGGTCGAGAACCACTGGCTGAGGTGCGAGCCTGGCCATGGGGGGCGACAGAAGGGGCATGGTATATGGCAGCTCCACAAGGTCGCTATCAGGAACCAGTGGAGGACACGGTGTCTGTGTGTGGTTCCATTGCGAGCGTGGAAGTAGGCGAAGGGCTCGGCGATTGCGCCTATGCACGGATCCATCCGGCATGCAAACCAGGAACGAGCAGGGAGCCACGCGTCGGAGAACTTCGGCAGGTGCTGACCAGCCACCGTCTGGTAGGTGAATGCGGACGTTGTCTCCAGGGGCCAGGGAGGGAAGATCAGTTGCCCTTGTGTCGTACGATCACTTCTGGCGATCGCGCTGCAGTTGCATCCTATGCAGTACCGGAGCATGGTCTATCGTTGGTGCCAGGATGGAAGGCACAGTGGTTCTGAGGGCGCGACCCATCAGCAGCTGTGCTGGCGAGAGACCCGTGGCTAGTGGGGCCGAGCGATAGGCCAGCAGGGCGAGGTAGTAGTCCGGTCCGGCAGCAGCAGCCTTGCAGAGGAGCCACTTGGCAATGTGAACGCCCTTCTCCGCCTTGCCATTAGACTGGGGATGCAGAGGGCTGGACGTCACGTGTGTGAAGCCATACGAGGCCACAAAGGATGACCATTCATGGCTGGCAAAATAGGGCCCATTATCCGACATGACAGTCATCGGAATGCCGTGGTGAGCAAAGGTGTCTTCGCAGGCCCTGATGACAGCAGACGACGTCAGATCGTGCAGGCGTATGACTTCTGGGTAATTGGAGAAGTAGTCCACTATGATAACATAGTCCATGCCAAGCGCGTGAAATAGGTCGACACCCACCTTCGCCCAGGGGGACGTCACCAGCTCATGGGGCAGAAACGTCTCAGGAGGTTGCGCCGGCTGAAACCTTTGGCAGGTTGTACAGTTGATCACCATGTTGGCAATATCGTCACTGATGCCTGGCCAGTATACCACCTCTCGGGCCCTCCGTCTGCACTTCTCGACCCCCAAGTGGCCTTCGTATATTTGATCGAGAACCAGCTGGCGCATACTGTGCGGAATCACAATCCGGTCCAGCTTCAGAAGGATCCCATCAATGATGGCTAGGTCGTCTCGTACATTATAGAACTGCGGGCACTGCCCTTTGAGCCATCCTCCCGTCATGTGGCGCATCACCCGCTGTAAATGGGGGTCACTTGGGGAGTTTGGGGATTTTTCAGGGTATAAACTGAACATGGGGAAAAGTGAGTTATTTGTGGTGCATCCGGGGAAGCAGAGCAGAGAGATAGAGGATTTACCGTTGAGGAAGGTAACAAGGGACTTCCGGTACCTGGGGATCCAGATAGCCAAGAATTGGGGTACATTACTGTGGTGGTATGTATTTGGGGTCATGTGGGACTGTGAAGCCGTGATGCTATTGGCTGACAGATCCCGGGTCCTGGTTGGCTGCTGACTCCTGGCTCCGCCCTGAAGGCGGAGTATAAGAACCTGAGCTTCTCCCCACCGCTTCATTCTGTTGCTGAACTGCTGGGGACAAGTCTCGCTTAATAAAGCCTGAATCGACTTCATCACTTCTCGTCTCTCTCGTAAGTCATTGTGCGCTACAATTTATTAAGCGAGCTTAAAAGACTATGGAGCTCCGGATCGCCCCGGAATGCCTGCGGATCAGCCCCCACGCAACGAACTCGGCAGCAGTATTTAAACACTGGCAAGCATGTTTTGAAGGCTACCTCCGAACGGCTCCCGGCCGGATCATAGAAGACCAGAAAATGCAGGTCCTGCATTCGAGGGTAAGCCCGGAAATTTACCCTCTCATAGAAGACGCAGAGGATTTCCCGACGGCGCTCGCATTACTGAAGGGCATCTACGTTTGGCCCGTGAACCAGGTCTACGCGCGCCACCAACTCGCAACGAGACGGCAAAGTCCCGGAGAATCGCTAGAAGAATTCTACGCCGCGCTGCTAATTTTGGGACGGGGCTGCAGCTGCCCGCCGGTGAACGCGATGGAACACACGGACATGCTAATTCGCGATGCTTTTGTGGCAGGTATGAACTCTCCCCAAATCCGCCAAGGACTTTTAGAAAGAGAGTCGCTAGGACTCTCAGAGGCACGGGCCCTTGCAGCTTCCCTAGATGTGGCCTCGCAAAACGCCCGTGCCTACGGCCCCGACCGCGCAGCAGCCCCTTGGGCTCCGTGGACCCCCGACAAACCCCCCCCCTTCGCAGGCTTGCGCGGTTAAAGCGCCAGACCATCCCGGGGGGGCCCGCTGCTATTTCTGTGGGCAAGCGAAACACCCCCGGCAGCGCTGCCCGGCCGGCGCAGCTATTTGTAAAACCTGCGGCAAGAAGGGCCATTACGCGGCAGTGTGCCGGTCCCGGGGGGTCGCCGCAATCCCCGGAGAAGAACGAGCCCAGCATAGCCCAAACGCTCCCCAACCCCCCCAGCGCCCCATGTGCGACCCACGGGTGCCGCCATTTTGGGTCCCGGGCACCACGAGGGGAGGATGGGCGGCGCCATCTTGTGACCCCCCAGCCACGTGTGATTCATGGGGCGGCCATTTTGTCCACCCCCGGCCGCGTGCGATTCATGGACGCCACCATCTTGGTTGACAACAAAGGACCCCAGCATCGACGGCTCCACAGGGTCCGAAGAAGACGCCGCGACACTACTACCACGACTGGCTTCGGTGACTCTGGATCAATCACGGCCCCGGACGCTCCAGACGACGACAACAACGGTGCTGATCAACGGACACGAGGCATCATGCTTAATCGACTCCGGGAGCACTGAAAGTTTTATTCACCCAGACACGGTAAGATGCTGTTTTCTGACCATCCAGCCAAGTACGCAAAAGATTTCCCTAGCTGCAGGATCCCACGCCGTAGAGATCAAAGGGTTCTGCATTGCGAACCTAACGGTGCAAGGGAGGGAGTTTAAGAACTCCAGGCTCTACGTCCTTCCCCAACTCTGCGCGCCCACATTACTGGGATTAGATTTCCAGTGTAACCTGCAGAGCCTAACATTTCAATTCGGCGGCCCAATACCCCCACTCACTATCTGCGGCCTCGCAACTCTCAAGGTTGAACCGCCGTCCTTGTTTGCAAACCTCACCCCGGATTGCAAACCCGTCGCCACTAGGAGCAGACGGTACAGCGCCCAGGACCGGATATTTATTCGGTCTGAAGTCCAGCGGTTGCTGAAGGAAGGCATAATGCAGGCCAGCAATAGTCCCTGGAGAGCCCAGGTGGTAGTAGTAAAGACCGGGGAGAAGCAAAGGATGGTCATAGACTATAGCCAGACCATCAACAGGTACACACAGCTAGATGCGTACCCTCTCCCCCGCATATCCGACATGGTAAATCGGATTGCCCAGTATAAGATTTTCTCCACCGTGGCCCTCAAGTCCGCCAACCACCAGCTCCCCATCCGCCCAGGTGACCGCAAGTACACAGCCTTCGAGGCAGACGGGCGTCTATACCACTTCCTAAGGGTCCCATTTGGTGTCATGAACGGGGTCTCGGTCTTCCAACGGGAGATGGACCAAATGGTTGACCAGCACGGGTTGCAGGCCACGTTCCCGTATCTCGACAACGTAACCATCTGCGGCCACGATCAGCAGGACCAAGACGCCAACCTCCAAAAATTTCCTCCAGACCGCTCACGCCCTGAACCTCACATACAACGAGGAAAAGTGCGTTTTTAGCACAAACCGGTTGGCCATCCTGGGATACGTAGTGCGCAATGGGATAATAGGCCCCGACCCCGAATGCATGCGCCCCCTTATGGAATTCCCCCTTCCCCACTGCTCCAAAGCCCTGAAACGTTGCCTGGGTTTCTTTTCATATTACGCCCAGTGGGTCCCCCAGTATGCAGACAAGGCCCGCCCGCTAATACAGACCACTACCTTCCCCCTGTCGACAGAGGCTCGCCAGGCCTTCAGCCGCATCAAAGCGGGTATCGCAAAGGCCACGATGCGCGCCATCGATGAGTCCCTCCCCTTCCAGGTCGAGAGCGAAGCATCCGACGTAGCTCTGGCGGCCACCCTTAACCAAGCGGGCAGACCCGTGGCCTTTTTCTCCCGGACCCTCCACGCCTCAGAAATCCGCCACTCCTCAGTGGAAAAGGAAGCCCAAGCCATAGTGGAAGCTGTGCGACATTGGAGGCATTACCTGGACGGCAGGAGATTCACTCTCCTCACCGACCAACGGTCGGTAGCTTTCATGTTCGATAATGCACAGCGGGGCAAAATTAAAAATGACAAGATCTTAAGGTGGAGGATCGAGCTCTCCACCTTCAACTATGAGATCTTGTACCGTCCCAGAAAGCTGAACGAGCCGTCCGATGCCCTATCCCGCGGCACATGTGCCAATGCACAAATAGACCGTCTCCAAGCCCTCCACGAGGACCTCTGCCACCCGGGGGTCACTCGATTCTACCATTTCATAAAGTCCCGCAACCTCCCCTACTCTGTGGAGGAGGTCCGTACAGTCACCAGGAACTGCCGCATCTGCGCAGAGTGCAAACCGCACTTTTTCAGGCCGGATAGAGCGCACCTGATCAAGGCTTCCCGCCCCTTTGAACGCCTCAGTTTGGATTTCAAAGGGCCCCTCCCCTCCACTGACCGCAACGCATACTTCCTGAACGTGGTGGACGAGTACTCTCGTTTCCCCTTCGCCATCCCCTGCCCCGACATGACAGCGGCCACAGTCATTAAAGCCCTTGGCACCATATTCACACTGTTCGGCTGCCCCGCGTATATCCATAGCGACAGGGGGTCCTCCTTCATGAGTGATGAGCTGCGCCAGTTCCTGCTCAGTAAGGGCATAGCCTCGAGCAGGACGACCAGCTACAACCCCCGGGGGAACGGGCAAGTAGAGAGGGAGAACGGCACGGTCTGGAAGACCGCCCTGCTGGCCCTACGGTCCAGGGATCTACCAGTTTCCCGGTGGCAGGAGGTACTCCCGGATGCTCTCCACTCCATCTGGTCGCTGCTGTGTACCACCACTAACCAAACGCCTCATGAACGCCTCCTTGTCTTCCCCAGGAAGTCCTCCTCCGGAATGTCGCTGCCGACCTGGCTGGCGGCCCCAGGACCCATCTTGCTCCGGAACCATGTGCGGGCGCACAAATCGGACCCGTTGGTCGAGAAGGTTCACCTTCTCCACGCGAACCCGCAGTACGCCTACGTGGCGTACCCCGACGGCCGCCAGGACACGGTCTCCCTGCGGGACCTGGCGCCCGCCGGCAACACACACACCCCCCCCGACACCGATCATCCCCTCCCTACCACCGGCGCACCCCGCGACCGCCCCCTTCCCGGGATGATCGGTCCTCCTCCCGTGCCCGCCCAGGAGTGAAACAGGAACAAACACCGAAACGATCGCGGAGACGACAACGCCTGAACAAGCACCTGCACCACCACCGGGGCTGAGGTGATCGACGAGGAAGACTAGACCGCCCGCTCGACTCGTGGCATCCGCGTGACACCAAGAATGTTGTTGTATTGTAACAAAAAAAAAAATGTTTTTCTCTTGCTAATATTGTAAATAGTTTCGCAAACTTTGTACATAGCCCAGTGTAGGGCTAAAACTGTAGTAACATGTCCGAAATTTTCCTTCCAGGGCCAGCCTTGTAAACCCCTACCACCATGCGAACCACCACCCCGCCGGGTTCCTTTTTAACAAGGGGTGAATGTGGTGGTATGTATTTGGGGTCATGTGGGACTGTGAAGCCGTGATGCTATTGGCTGACAGATCCCGGGTCCTGGTTGGCTGCTGACTCCTGGCTCCGCCCTGAAGGCGGAGTATAAGAACCCGGCGCTTCTCCCCGCCGCTTCATTCTGTTGCTGAACTGCTGGGGACAAGTCTCGCTTAATAAAGCCTGAATCGACTTCATCATTTCTCGTCTCTCTCGTAAGTCATTGCGCGCTACAATTACATAGGCTTAATTTAACACGGTTGGTGGAACAGATGGAGGAGGATTTCAAGAGATGGGACATGGTGTCCCTGTCATTGGCAGGTAGGGTGCAGGCGGTTAAAATGGTGGTCCTCCCGAGATTCCTTTTTGTGTTCCAGTGCCTCCCGGTGGTGATCACGAAGGCTTTTTTCAAAAGAATTGAGAAGAGCATTCTGAGTTTTGTGTGGGCTGGGAAGACCCCGAGAGTGAGGCGGGGATTCTTACAGCGTAGTAGGGACAGGGGGGGCTGGCACTACCGAGCCTAAGTGAGTACTACTGGGCCGCCAATGTTTCAATGGTGTGTAAGTGGATGGGAGAAGGGGAGGGAGCGGCGTGGAAGAGATTGGAGAGGGCGTCCTGCAGGGGGACTAGCCTACAAGCAATGGTGATGGCGCCGTTGCCGTTCTCACCAAAGAAATACACCACAAGCCCAGTGGTGGTGGCTACATTGAAAATTTGGGGGCAGTGGAGACGGCATGGGGGAGGGACGGGAGCTTCGGTGCGGTCCCCGATAAGAAACAATCATAGGTTTGTTCCGGGGAGAATGGATGGGGGATTTGGAGCATGGCAAAGAGCTGGGGTAGTACAATTAAGAGATCTATTTGTAGATGGGACGTTTGCGAGTCTGGGAGCGCTGACGGAGAAATATGGGTTGCCCCAAGGGAATGCATTTCGGTATATGCAATTGAGGGCTTTTGCGAGGCAACAGGTGAGGGAATTCCCGCAGCTCCCGACGCAGGAAGTGCAGGATAGAGTGATCTCAGCGACATGGGTGGGGGACGGTAAGGTGGCGGACATATACAGGGAGATGAGGGACGAGGGGGAGATCATGGTAGATGAGCTGAAAGGAAAATGGGAAGAAGAACTGGGGGAGGAGATTGAGGAGGGGCTGTGGGCTGATGCCCTACGTAGGGTAAACTCATTGTCCTCGTGTGCCAGGCTAAGCCTGATACAATTTAAGGTGCTACACAGGGCGCATATGACTGGAGCACGGCTTAGTAAATTTTGGGGGGTAGAGGATAGGTGTGCGAGATGCTCGAGAGGCCCAGCGAATCACACCCACATGTTCTGGTCATGCCTGGCACTACAGCGGTTCTGGGTGGGGGTGGCAAAGGTGCTTTCGAAGGTGGTGGGGGTCCGGGTCGAACCAAGCTGGGGGTTGGCTATATTTGGGGTTGCAGAAGAGCCGGGAGTGCAGGAGGCGAGAGAGGCTGACGTGTTGGCCTTTGCGTCCCTTGTAGCCCGGCGCAGGATATTGTTAATGTGGAAGGAAGCCAAACCCCCCGGTGTGGAGACCAGGATAAACGATATGGCAGGGTTTATAAAGTTAGAACGGATTAAGTTCGTGTTAAGGGGTTCGGCTCAGGGGTTCACCAGGCGGTGGCAACCGTTCATCGACTACCTCACAGAAAGATAGAGGGAATGGAAAAGAAGTAGACAACAGCAGCAACCCAGGGAGGAGGGGGGAGGGGGGAAAGGGCGGGGGGGGGGGGGGGGGGGAGGAATCGGACGGACTCTCAGGGATGTTATTGTATAGGTATTTGGTATATGTAATTGTATATTGGATTGTTGGATTGTATTTTTGGAGAGTATTTATTTTGGACAAGGCAGTTGCCATTTAGTTTTGTTTTTTGTTTTTGTTTATATATTACTTATTTATTTGTTTAAAACTGGCCACGGTTATTTATATTGCTTTATTGTTGTGTAAAAGAAACACTACGTATTGTTATGTTTGGCCAAAATACTTGAATAAAATATATTTTTAAAAAGTAAATGGGGGTCGGCCGCTGTCTCTCGGCGGATGCGGGCCGGACTGGAGTCGTCAGCCGGCAGATTTGCCGCTGTCAAGGCCACCTGTGCCTCGACCTGACATACGAACCCCTCCGCATCTGGCGGCGTGCTCACTGCTCTGGATAGGGCATCCGCCACGATGAGGTCCTTTCCTGGAGTGTAGACCAGTTGGAAGTCGTACCTCCTGAGTTTAAGTAGGATGCGCTGGAGGCGAGGGGACATCTCATTCAGGTCCTTGTTTATTATGCTGACCAGGGGGCGGTGGTCAGTTTCGACCGTGAACCGCGGAAGACCATAGACGTAATCGTGGAACTTGTCTAAACCGGTTAGCAAGCTCAGGCATTCTTTTTCGATTTGCGCGTAGCGCTGCTCTGCGGGGGTCATGGCCCGCGATGCATAGGCAACCGGGGCCCATGACGATGTGTCATCCCTCTGCAGGAGCACTGCTCCAATGCCGGATTGGCTGGCATCAGTTGAGATTTTGGTGGGACGAGACGTGTCGAAGAACGCCAACACTGGTGCCGTGGTGAGTTTGCATTTGAGCTCCTCCCATTCCAGCTGGTGTGTGTGTTGCCACTGGAACTCTGTCGATTTTTTGACGAGGTGGCGCAGAGTCGTTGTGTGGGAGGCAAGGTTGGGAATGAATTTCCCTAGGAAGTTGACCATGCCAAGGAAGCGTAGGACAGCCTCCTTGTCGGCCGGCTGCGGCATGGCTGTGATGGCGCTCACCTTGTCTGCATCCGGACGGACCCCTGACCAGGAGATATGGTCCCCCAGTAACTTCAATTCGGCCTGGCCAAAGGCGCACTTGGCTCGGTTGAGACGCAGGCCGTTTTCCCGTATGCGGGCAAAAACGCGTTGGAGACGATGTATGTGCTCCTGCGGTGTGGTGGACCAGATGATGACATCATCCACATATACGCGCACCCCTTCGATGCCTTCCATCATCTGCTCCATGATTCTGTGGAAGACCTCGGATGCCGAGATGATGCCAAATGTCATCCGGTTGTAGCAGAATCTGACGAAAGGGGTGTTGAAGGTACATAGCTTTCGGCTGGACGGGTCCAGTTGGATCTGCCAAAATCCTTTTGAAGCATCCAGTTTCGTGAATATCTTCGCTTGGGCCATTTCACTGGTGATCTCCTCCCGTTTGGGTATGGGATAATGTTCTCGCATAATGTTATTATTGAGGTCTTTGGGGTCTATACAGATGCGGAGCTCGCCAGAGGGCTTCTTGACACACACCATGGAGCTGACCCATGGCGTGGGCTCCGTGACCCTGGATAGGACCCCTTGGTCCTGGAGATCCTGCAGCTGCAGCTTGAGGCGGTCTTTAAGTGGCGCAGGAACCCTGCGAGGTGCATGAACGACCGGGATGGCGTCCGGGTTGAGGCGAATTCGGTAGGTGTATGGCAGTGTTCCCATGCCTTCGAATGCCTCCTGGTTGTGGGCGAGGAGCGATTGGAGCTGTGCGTTGAACTCTACATCCGGGAAGTCAGACTGGAGAGAGAGATAGAATTTGTTGCACAAGGTGGAGAGCCTTACATGCCTGTGCGCCCAGCAGGGAGTCCTTCGATGAGCCAACTATCTTGAACGAGAGTGTGGCCGTGTGTGTTTTGTGTGTCACCTGGAGCTGGCTGGATCCCATGGCCGGGATAACGTTCCCGTTGTAGTCGACCATCTTGCACCGTGTGGATGGCTGGATTGGTGGTCTGACCTTCATGGCATAGAATGCTGACCATGCTATGAGGTTGGCGGAGGCGCCAGTGTCCAGGCGGAAAGTGATCGTCGATCGGTTGACCGTCAGGGTGGCACTCCATTCATCGGCCGGATTGATGGTGTTGACCCGGTTCACACCAATGACCGCAACCCGGAAGGCGTCTTGGTCGTCTGTGTGGATGTCGTGATGTAGAGGCTGGATGGTCCGCACATGTCTGCGAGGTTGTCGGAGATGTGGCAGATCCACAGGTTGAGCCGCTCGACAGTAGGCAGCGTAGTGGCCCATCTTGCCACAGCATAGGCATTGTCGGGTCTTTGCAGGACATTGCCCTTTTAAATGTGCAGCTCCACAGTTGCCGCACGTCATGACGTCATGGCGTTCGTTACGCCACTGCGCATGCGCAGTTCGGTCTTGCGTCGGGTGCGCCTGCGCAGTACGTCCCTCAGTGTTGCCGTAGGTTTTGGCGCGCACAAACGCGGGAGGCCTCAAAAAGCGCGCGAAACGGCCGCCCTCGTCCGGGCCGCGGGCCGGGAGAAACGCGATTGCCTGGATGCGTTCGGCCTCGTGGGCGGCCTGGCTTGCCGATTCGATCGCTTGGGACCCCCTCCGTGCCGATTCGGTCGCCTGAAATTGGGAATAGCGGCTGGTCGCATTTTCATGCAGGTCACAGGCTTCAACTGCAGATGCTAAGGTCAGGCCTTTAATTTTTAGAAGCTGCTGGCGTAGGCCACTGGAGGCAACGCCAAAAACGATCTGGTCCCGGATCATGGCCTCTGAGGTGGTGCCGTTACCACAGGACTGCGCGAGTATGAGGAGGTGCGTCAGGAAGGACTGAAAGAGCTCATCCTTACCTTGTAGGCGCTGCTGAAAGATATACCTCTCAAAGCTTTCATTGAAGTGCTGGTCGAGCCTGAGGAGGACCGTGTCATATTTAGATTTGTTCTCGCCTTCCGCGAACACCAAGGAATTGTATACATCGATGGCGTGCTGACCTGCGGTAGTGAGGAGCATGGCAATCTTTGTTTCGTCCGAGGCGCCCTGTTTTTCGTTGGCTCGCATGAACAGTTCGAATCGCTGCTTGAAGAGCTTCCAATTGGTGCCCAGGTTCCCAGCGACTTGCAACGGCTGCGGTTTGTTGTGGGTGTCCATGGCTCAGGATGGCAGATTTGCCGGTGAGTATCGATTCACTCATTGGTACCATGTGGTGTTGGGTGCTCTGAGGTACAGACGAACCAACACGGTTGCGATTGGTACAAGGCAGTTTTATTCCAACTAGTTATTTACACATCTGACTTGGTACTCAGCACGTGGTGACTGTGTGAGTGTCTTGTTAATGAGGTCCTGGCCTTGTCCTGTCTCCAGGTGGACTGACCAGGAGGTGTCGTGTTTCTTGTCTTATACTGTGTCTGCTCTTGTCTGCTCTTGGCTGTCGTGTTGTGTGTGCTAATTGGTCTGTTGGTCTGTCTATCATGATGTGGGTGTTGTGATGTGTGTTTGAATATCATGACAGCTGGGAGCTGGGGGGCCCTGCACAAACTCAATTTGACGCGGTTGGTGGAGCAGATGGAGGAGGATTTCAAAAGATGGGATGTGCTGCCACTTTCGCTAGCGGGCAGGGTGCAGTCGGTTAAAATGATGGTCCTCCCGAGGTATCTCTTTGTGTTCCAGTGCCTTCCCATTATGATTCCTAAGGCCTTTTTCAAACGGGTAGGTAGGAGTATCATGGGTTTCGTGTGGGCAAATAAGACCCCGAGGGTAAAGAGGGTGTTTCTGGAGCATAGTAGGGACAGGGGAGGGCTGGCTCTGCCGAATTTTTGCGACTATTATTGGGCAGCCAATGTGGCGATGATCCGTAAGTGGGTAATGGAGGGAGAGGAGGCGACGTGGAAGAGGTTAGAGATGGCATCCTGTGTGGGCACGAGCCTGAGGGCGCTGGCGATGGCACCGCTGCCGCTCTCACCGACAAGGTACACCACGAGTCCGGTGGTGGCGGTGACGTTGAAGATCTGGGGGCAGTGGAGAACCATCGGTTCGTCCCGGGAAGGATGGATGGGGGATTTCGGAGCTGGCATCGGGCAGGGATTAGAAGAGTGGGGGACCTGTTTATAGATGGGACGTTTGCAAGCCTGGGGGCGCTGGAGGAGAAGTTTGGGTTACCCCCGGGAAATGCTTTCAGGTATATGCAAGTGAGGGCGTTTGTGAGGCGGCAGGTGAGGGAATTCCCGCTGCTCCCGGCACAGGGGACTCAGGACAGGGTGGTTTCGGGTGTATGGGTTGGAGAAGGCAGGGTTTCGGCGATCTACCAGGAGCTGAAAGAAGAGGAGGAGGCCTCGGTAGAGGAGTTAAAGGGCAAGTGGGAGGAGGAGCTTGGGGAGGAGATAGATGAGGGTCTGTGGGCTGATGCCCTGAGTAGGGTTAATTCTTCCTCCTCTTGCGCCAGGCTCAACCTAATACAATTCAAGATTATTCACAGAGCGCATATGACAGGGGGGAGGTTGAGTAGGTTCTTTGGGGTGGAGAATAGATGTGGGAGGTGCTCGGGAAGCCCGTCGAATCACGTCCACATGTTCTGGTCATGCCCGGCACTGGATGGGTTTTGGAGGGGTTTCGTGAGGACTATGTCCAAGGTGGTGAAAGTCCAGGTCAAGCCGAGTTGGGGGTTGGCACTATTTGGGGTAACGGACGAGCCGGGAGTGCAGGAGGCGAAATAGGCCGGTATCCTGGCCTTTGCGTCCCTGGTAGCCCGGCGGAGGATCTTGCTATTATGGAAGGACGCGAAGCCCCCCAGTGTGGAAGCCTGGATAAATGACATGGCAGGGTTCATTAAGCTGGGGAGGATATAGTTTGCCTTGAGAGGGTCTGTACAGGGGTTCTTCAGGCGGTGGCAACCGTTCCTAGACTATCTCACAGACCGTTAGGAGGAGGTCAGCAGCAGCAGCAACCCAAGGATGGGGGGGGGTCTCTTTCGGGGGGGGAATTCGGGTGGGTGGGGGTACCTACGGGTACCTTTGAGTGTCATATGGGGGGCTTACTGTATACGGGGAAACCCAATGTAAAAGTTTTGTATAATTTTTGACTGTTGTGTTTGCGTTTCTTTCTTTTTGTTATTGGGGAGGGTGTTTGTTAAAAATGTTGTTGGAAAATTTGAATAAACACATTTTAAAAAATAATAAAAAATAGAGGTACCGTAATACCTCCGGAGCGTTTTGTAACTATTTACAATTCTATTAATTATTTACAATTTATGATTCATAATTAGCTATGCACTTTAAAATGAAGCAATCAGTCGATCGGGGGCCCTGGTCATCCTCTGTGATTGTCGAAGCTTCAGTGGTGACACCGGTGGAGGCTCGGGCGTCTGTGACTCCGGGAGCGTGGCCTCGATCTCCGTGGCAGTTTCGACACCCCGAGACGGCGCTGGTGGGGAAAACGGTTGACCTGGGAAGGGAGAGTCTGCGGGGTGCGTCAGTGGGTAGGGGGGCTTAGACGGGGCTGGCGGGAGGACCGATCCTCCTGTAAGGTGCACTGGTGGAAGGGAGGGTGGGACTGGTGGCTGGGGTGTGCTTGGGGCTGCGGCGGGCGCCAGGTCTCGTAGGGAGACTGTATCTTGTCGGCCGTCGGGGTACACCACGTAGGCGTACTGGGGGTTAGCGTGGAGAAGATGGACCCTCTCGACCAACGGGTCCGACTTGTGCGCCCATACGTGTTTTCAGAGCAGGATGGGTCCGGGAGCTGCCAGCCAGGTCGGGAGCGAGGCCCCAGAGGAGGACTTCCTGGGGAAGACAAGGAGACGTTTGTGAGGTGTCTGGTTGTTTGTGGTACACAGCAGTGACCGGATGGAGTGGAAGGCATCTGGGAGGACTTCCTGCCAGCGGGAGACTGGGAGATTCCTGGGCCATAGGGCCAGTAGGACGGTTTTCCAGACCGTTCCGTTCTCCCTCTCTACCTGTCCGTTACCCCGGGGGTTGTAACTGGTCGTCCTGCTTGAGGCGATGCCCTTGCTGAGCAGGAATTGACGCAGTTCGTCGCTCATAAAGGAGGACCCCCTATCACTGTGTACGTAAGCGGGGAACCCGAACAGTGTAAAGATACCCTGGAGGGCCTTGATGACGGTGTTTGCGGTCATGTCGGGGCAGGGGATGGTGAATGAGAACCAAGAGTACTCGTCAATCACGTTCAGGAAGTACGTGTTGTGGTCGGTGGAGGGGAGGGGGCCTTTGAAGTCCATGCTGAGACGTTCAAAGGGACAGGAAGCCTTTATCAGGTGCGCTTTCTCTGGCCGGTAGAAGTGCGGTTTGCACTCGGCGCAGATTTGGCAGTCCCTGGTGACGGTCCTGACCTCCTCGATGGAGTAGGGCAGGTTGCGGGTCTTGATAAAGTGGAAAAAGCGGGTGACCCCCAGGTGGCAGAGGTCCTCCTGGAGGGCTCGGAGGTGGTCCACTTGTGCAGTGGCACATGTGCCGCGGGACAGGGCATCAGGAGGCTCGTTTAGCTTCCCGGGATGATATAAGATCTTGTAGTTGTAGGTGGAGAGTTCGATCCTCCACCGCAAGATCTTATCGTTTTTTATCTTGCCCTGCTGTATATTATCGAACATGAAAGCAACCGACCATTGGTCAGTGAGGAGAGTGAATCTCCTGCCGGCCAGGTAATGCCTCCAATGTCGCACAGCTTCTACTATGGCCTGGGCCTCATTTTCGACTGAGGAGTGGCGGATTTCGGAAGCATGGAGGGTACGTGAGAAGAAGGCCACGAGTCTGCCCGCTTGGTTGAGGGTGGCCGCCAGAGCTACGTCTGCGTCTGATGCGTCGCTCTCGACCTGGAAGGAGAGGGACTCGTTGATGGCGTGCATCGTGGCCTTTGCAATGTCTGTTTTGAGGCGGCTGGCGGGCCTCTATCGACAGGGGAAAAGCTGTGAATTGGATCAGGGGACGGGCCTTGTCCGCATAGTTGGGGACCCACTGGGCATAGTAACTGAAAAACCCTAGGCGCTTCAGGGTCTTGGAGCAGTGAAGGAGGGGGAACTCCATAAGGGGGCGCATGCGCTCAGGGTCGGGGCCTATAACTCCATTTCGCACTACGTAGCCGAGGATGGCTTGGCGGTCAGTGCTAAACACGCATTTGTCCTTGTTGTTTGTAAGGTTAAGGATCTTTGCGGTCCGGAGGAATTTTCGGAGGTTGGTGCCGTGGTCCTGCTGGTCGTGGCCGCAGATGGTGACATTATCGAGATACGGGAACGTTGCCCGTAAACAGTACCGGTCAACCATTCGGTCCATCTCGCGCTGGAAGACCGAGCCCCCGTTCGTGACACCGAAGGGAACCCTTAAGAAGTGATAGAGCCGCCCATCTGCCTCTAAGGCAGTGTATTTGCGGTCACTAGTGCGGATGGGGAGCTGGTGGTAGGCAGACTTAAGATCCACCGTGGAGACGACCTTGTAATGCATGATCCTGTTTACCAGGTCGGATATGCGGGGGAGAGGGTACACGTCCAGCTGCGTAAAGATGGTCTGACTGTAGTCGATGAAATGAAAATGAAAATCGCTTATTGTCACGAGTAGGCTTCAATGAAGTTACTGTGAAAAGCCCCTAGTCGCCACATTCCGGCGCCTGTTCGGGGAGGCTGGTACGGGAATTGAACCGTGCTGCTGGCTTGCCTTGGTCTGCTTTAAAAGCCAGCGATTTTGCCCAGTGTGCTAAACCAGCCCCTCATGACCATCCAGTGCTTCGCCCTGGTCTTTACCACCACTACTTGAGCTCTCCAGGGGCTGTTGCTCGCTTCAATGACCCCTTCCCTCAGTAACATTTGGACCTCTGACCTAATAAAGATCCGATCCTGGGCACTGTACCGTCTGCTCCTGGTGGCGACGGGTTTGCAATCTGGGGTGAGGTTCGCAAACAGGGAAGGCGGATCGACCTTGAGGGTCGCGAGGCCGCAGACAGTGAGAGGGGGTATAGGGCTGCCGAATTTGAAAGTTAGACTTTGGAGATTACACTGGAAGTCTTAACCTAGGAGTGTGGCCGCGCAGAGGTGGGGAAGGACGCATAGCCGGTAATTTTTAAACTCCCTTCCTTGGACCGTGAGGTTTGCTACACAAAACCCCTTTATCTCTACTGAGTGGGAACCGGAGGCCAGGGAGATTTTTTGATTAAAGGGGTGGACGAGGAGAGAACAGCGCCTTACCATGTCGGGGTGTATGAAGCTCTCCGTGCTCCCAGAACCTATTAAGCAGGACGTCTCGTGCCCGTTGATTCGTACAGTTGTTGTAGCAGTTGAGAGTGTTCGAGGCCGGTACTGGTCCAGGGTCACCGAGGCTAATCTCAGCAGTTGAGTGTTCTCTTCGGGCGGTGTGTGGTCAGCCGAGCTGGCGTCCTGGGAATCCATCCAAGATGGCGGCTCCCATTGGTCGCACATGGCTGGGCGTGCACAAAATGGCGGCGCCCATCCATTGAACGTGGTGTCTGCGGACAAGATGGTGCCGCCCGGTGGCCACACGTGGCCCTGGAGTAGGAAGATGGCGGCACCCGCTGGCCGCATGGGGACCGTGGAGAGGTTTGTGGTGGCAGTCCGCATTCGCCGCCGGAGACCGCAGCGACCGCACGGGCCTGGCATACCACCACGAAATGGCCCTTTTTACCGCATCCCTTGCAGGTGGATGCACGGACCCGGCAGCGCTGGCGGGGTTGCTTAGCCTGCCCGCAAAAGTAGCAGCGGGCCCCCCGGGGCTGCCAGGCCACCTTGCAGCACAAGCTTGTGGGGGGATGGGGGATGTCTCGAGGTCGGCTGCAGAGAGGTTCCACGCTGCCCAGGGGGCTGCCGCGTGGTCAGGAACATAAGCTTGGGCGTTTCTGGAGGTCACGTCCAGGGAGCTGGCAAGGGCCCATGCCTCCTTGAGGCCTAGGGTGTCTTTTTCCAGCAATCGCCGGCGGATCTGGGAGGACAGCGTATCTGCCACGAAAGCGTCCTGGATCAAGAGTTCCATGTGGGCACTCGGCGAAACTTGCGGGCAGCTGCAGTTTCTCCCCAACACCAGGAGCGCACGGTAGAATTCTTCCAGCGATTCCCCAGGGATTTGTCGCCTCGTTGCTAGCAGATGTCGGGCATAGACCTGGTTTACTGGGCGGATATAATGTCCTTTTAGCAGCTCTATTGCTGCATTAAAGTCTTCCACGTCCTCGATGAGGATGTAAATCTCCGGGCTCACCCTTGAGTGCAGGACTTGCATTTTCTGTTCTCCTGTGGGTGTGTTTTCGGCCGTTCCGAGATATCCTTTAAAACACGCCAGCCAGTGCTTGAAGATTGCCGCAGAGTTCGCCGCGTGGGGGCTGAGTTGCAGACACTCCGACTTGATTCGGAGCTCCATCCTTTTAAATCAGCTTATTAAATTGATGCACGATTAATGATCACTAAAGCGAGGTTGTAGTCCAACTGAAGGCTTTAATAAGCTAGATGTTTCCCCCAGCAGCTCAGGTACAGAATGAAGGCTGTTGGGGCAGCATGGCTCTTATACCCTGCCTAGCAGGGTGGAGCTACCATACAGCTTGACCAATAGGAAGCATACAATATCTACCAATGGTGTTCCAGCATTACCAGGTACCATAATACCTCTACACAGACTACCACACCCGCATTACCTGCAATCTAATGGGAAGGTCGAAAAAGGGGTCCATATCGTGAAGCAACTGCTCTGCAAGGCTGCGGACTCAGCTTCAGACTTTAACCTTGCACACCTGGTACAGGGCATCCCCTCTGTCCACTGGTATGTCTCCGGCACAACTCCTTATGAATTGTGACCTGCGGACGGCTGTTCCGGCCATTCATTTACCTGACCTGGATCACCTCCCAGTGCAGCAACTCAGAAACTGGCAAAAGCTGACATACGATGCTCATGCTCCTGCTTTGCCTGTGCTCTCTCCGGAAGATGCTGTTCGCATCAAGTTGCCTGGTGGATGCTGGTCAGCTCCAGCTGCTGTTGTTCAACAGGCTACTCCCAGGTCGTTCGTGGTTCGCATGGCTGATGAATCCATTGTCAGGCGCAACAGAATGGCACTATGCAAACTTGCCTGCCCACCACCGGATCTCACGTTCCCAGCTGTCGTTATGCCTTTTCCGGACACCACGCTCCACGAGGCCACCAATCTGGCTGCAATCCCGCCTGTCACGGCGCCGTTGTCCCCACCTCCACCTCTCAGGCGGTCGACAAGGATCCAATGCCAGCCCCAGAGATTGGATTTATAAATATTTCCTTTGTACATATTGTTCTGTATCTGCACGCTAGACACCTTACATGTACATATGCATTCACTCGCCATTTGCTGTAAATAGTTATATCTGTTAAATATGTTGTATATGCTCTAAGCAACCGACAAATCTTTTTTAAAAAGGGGGGATGTCATAATATGCACCCAAGCATCATGAGGTAAAAACAGGCAGTGACAGATACCCAGGTTAGCCAATCAACAAAACCAATCACCAGACAGAACATGAGAGGGGGGCTTCCAACTATAAAACACACGAGGCATCAGCACTCCGCCTCTTTCCACTGGTGACAACTGTAGTGACGGTCAGGGTGTATATATCAGTCAGCACCTTCTACACGTGGATCAGAGCTAGCCTGGTCTAGTAATTTAGAGTTAGGACACTTAAGAGTAGTAGAGTGTCAACCCACAGCAAGCTGTGTGCATTGTTACAGAAGTTCAATAAATCGTATTGAACCAACGCCTATGTTTGATGTATGCTTTACAGTTCACCTGCATCCTGTTGCTGTCCATGTTACCCCAAGGTGAATAACACGCAGCCGATACGGGAATTGAACCCGCGCAGCTGGCATTGTTCTGCAGTACAAGCCAGCTTTTTAGCCCACTGTGCTAAACCAGCCCCTAACTCTGTTTCTCGCTCCATAGACGCTGCCAATTCTTTTCCAGCACTTTCTGTTTTTATTTATAATCAACCCAGGGATGGGAAAAACAAGAGGAGTTAGTTCAGCCCCCCTCACCTGTACTTTACAATATGAACAGGCTGGATTCTCCGATCACCGACGCCAAAATTACGATTGACTGGAGAATCCACGTTTACACTGGAATCCGTTTTTGCAATGCTCCACCCCCTCAAAAACGGCATACTCGCACTCCATATGGATGGCCTCAGGACGTCACCTGAGTCCATCCCTCGATCCTCCGCCCCCGATGGGCCGAGTCCCCGACGGGACATGTGTGCTCACACTGTTCGGGGACCTCCCGTGGTGGCTGTGGATGAGTCCAGTGCCGACACAGTCGGGGCGGGGGGGGAGGGGGGGGAAATGTTTTTGACAGGCCGGGTCCGCGCGCGGCCGGTGCCATGTTGCACTGCACTGCGGCCTGCATGGACCGCCTTATCCACAGGTAAAGCCGGGGACTTTACGCTAGCCCCCCACCGGACTGAGGATCGGGCAGCGCCGACTTTCTGGTCCTAAGACCAGACTGTCCTGCGGACATAGCCGCAAGATCGGAGAATCCAGCCCATGAATCGGGTGCAGGAGTAGGCCACTCGGCCCCTCAAGCCTGCTTCATCATTCAATAAGATGACAGATCTGAACGTAACCTCAACCCCAGGTCAGTAGACCTCCTGGAGAGCTGCCTCCTAGCCCTGGCCAAAGTGCACATTGACCGTTATATGGCTAAGTGGGCTCCTCAATCTGACTGCTTCCTCATTACTGCATAACTGCCTACCGTGCACTTGGCATCGGCTGCGACACTTGAGATATTCTGTAACCAGTAGGCGCAGGAGGGATTGGCATATTCTCTATGGAGAATAATATCCTGATTTAATCAGATAAAAATTTTCAAATTTACTTTGTTTGCGGCCCATTGGAACGGGGGACTTTGTGCTGATTGCACTGCTGATTGACAGGGTCATCATTGTTGTTCAAGAAGTGGTCAACAAGTGGTTAAAGCAAATTACTGCGGATTCTGGAATCTGAAACAAAAACCGGAAATACTGGAGAATCTCAGCAGGTCATTGGTAAGAAGTCTTACAACACCAGGTTAAAGTCCAATAGGTTTATTTTGGACTTTAACCTGGTGTTGTAAGACTTCTTACTGTGCTCACCCCAGTCCAACGCCGGCATCTCACATCAGCTGCGGGATTCTCCACTCCCACACCGAAGTGGCCGCGCCGTCGTGAATGCCGTCGAGGTTCACGACGGCCAGGATCGGGGCCGCGTCATCTACACGCGCCAGGCCTTGTTGCCCGCCTAAAAGCGTCGCCGCATAGATGACGCGGCCGGCGCCGCAAAACAGGTATCAACCGCGCATGCGTAGTTGCCGTCCTCTCTAAGTCCGCCCCGCAAGAAGATGGGGGACGGATCTTGCTGGGCCGCGGAAGGAAGGAGGTCCTCCTTCAGAGAGGACAGCCCGACGATTGGTGGGCACCAATCGCGGGCCACCCGAAATTCCAGGTAAAGCCCGGTGCAGCATCCCCCCTCGCCCCCCCCCCACAGGCCGCCCCCCCAGTGTTCACGCACCGCCCACGACTGCAGAGACCAGGTGTGGACGGCGCCAGGGGGGGGGAAACCCGCCGTTTTGGCCTGGCCGCTCGGCCCATCCGGGCCTCAGAATAGCGGGGGTGCCGGAGAATCGCCATTTTCCGAATCACCGGCCTGTGGCCCGCGATACTCGACCGGGCCGTTCCCGCCGCTTGGGAGAATCGCGGGAGGGCGTCGGACCGGCGTCCCTGGAAATTTTGGCGGCCCAGGCGGTTCTCCCAACCGGCGTGGGAGTGGAGAATCGCGCCCCAGGTCTTTGGAGACAGAGTCCTGCCTCTTGCGGTAATTCGCGCCCCCTTACCGCGTCACGCCTTCTCGCATCCCACCCCATCCCCCCCACCCCCATTGCCACGCCCCGCCCTTCCCCCACCCCACCCTCCACCGCTCCTTTGCCCCGCCCCCTCGCACTCTTTCCCGCCCCCTTCCCTCACTGAGCCCCGCCCCCTGCGAGCTCTGGCTCTGCGCAGCCCATTCGTCGCTCATGTGACCGGCTTTTCGCCCATTCCGGGAAGGGAGCGGGATCGGCTGGCGGAGGTTGTGCAGCGGCGGAGCGGTGAGTCCCCGGGGTCGGTCTGGTCAGCCGCCGGACGAGGAAGATTGACAGGGTAGCCGGATCAAAGTGGTAAAGCAGCCCTGGGCGAACGGAGGTGGCGGGGATTAACGGCATGAGCACAGAGCTGGAGTTTCATTCTCACTGACAGACCCCCACCCCTCCCAACACCTCACCCCCCCCCGCACCCCCACACACTTTACCCCCCCCAACCCCCACAGGCTTCCCCCCCCCCCCAAACTCCCGAAAAAGACTCCCAATCACAGAGACCCGAACCCATACCCACCTCACAGACTCCCCCCAAAACTCCAGACTCTCCCCAAACACCTGCATAGACCCCCCACCCCCTCTCACAGACCTTCCCAAACACCTCAGCCAGCAACCCCCCCCCCCCCAAGCCGGAGACACCCTCTCTTTCCCCCCCCCCTAAGCCAGAGATCCCCCCCCTAAGCCAGAGATCCCCCCCCCCAAGCCAGAGATCCCCCCCCCAAGCCAGAGATCCCCCCGCCCAAGCCAGAGATCCCCCCCCCAAGCCAGAGATCCCCCCCAAGCCAGAGATCCCCCCCAAGCCAGAGATCCCCCCCCAAGCCAGAGATCCCCCCCCAAGCCAGAGATCCCCCCCCAAGCCAGAGATCCCCCCCCAAGCCAGAGATCCCCCCCCAAGCCAGAGATCCCCCCCCCCAAGCCAGAGATCCCCCCCCCAAGCCAGAGATCCCCCTCCCAAGCCAGAGATCCCCCTCCCAAGCCAGAGATCCCCCTCCCAAGCCAGAGATCCCCCTCCCAAGCCAGAGATCCCCCTCCCAAGCCAGAGATCCCCCCCAAGCCAGAGATCCCCCCCCAAGCCAGAGATCCCCCCCCCAAGCCAGAGATCCCCCCCCAAGCCGGAGCCCCCCCCCCCAAGCCGGAGGCCCCCCCCAAGCCGGAGGACCCCCCCAAAGCCGGAGGACCCCCCCCCCCCAATCCGTAGGCCCCCCCCAATCCGTAGGCCCCCCCCCAATCCGTAGGGCCCCCCCCCAATCCGTAGGCCCCCCCCCAATCCGGAGCCCCCCCCCCCAATCCGGAGCCCCCCCCCCCACCCAATCCAGAGCCCCCCCCCCCCAATCCGGAGCCCCCCCCCCCCCCAAGCCGCAGATCCCCCCCCCCCCCAGCCGGAGACCCACTCTTTCCCCCCCCCCCCCCCCCCCCCAAGCTGGAAACCCCCTCTCTCCCCCTCCCCAGCTGGAGACCCCCCCCCCCCCCCCCAATGCGGACCTGGGACCCCAGGGAAGACAAAGTCCTTGGTAGTGATGCAGGTAGTAACCGAAATGCTATGAGCCTAGTGACTGTGCCATATCCTATGCTGTATCAAACCTATTTCGCCTCTTGTAGTCATTGACTTGGTAGCTTTTAGGGACCAGACAGCAGCTCCCATCAGAAAAGGTACATGACACAAGGAGAGAATAGAGAGGAAAAGAGAAGGAAAGTACAATTCAAAAAGTAACAGGCACTTTAATGTTCTTTTTGTGACCTTGCTGCTGTTGCGACTTAAGGAAGCCTGTGAGGCCCTTTTCTTTCCAAATGCAGAGCAAGTTGTTTTTTTGATTAGTGGGACCTTCTGTTGCCTTGCATTGTGTAATGTGTTAGCAAGGATCTCTTGATCCTGGTTTTGATATTGCACAAGGAAGTAAATTCTAATACAAGGAGTCCTGTGGCTTTGGATGTGTTCCCTGAAACGTTGTGCTGTAAAATGATCATCTTACACATATTTACAAAATAACATTTATTTCCCTAGGTATTCCTTGGCCTTTCTCACGTGTCTCTGGCCGTGGGACTGCTGACCTTCAGGGTGTAAGTGTGTTCGGAATTGCTTGCACAGAAACAAATCCAGTTGGTTTTTATGTTGTTTGTATTCCAAATAAACCTGCTACCACTCAAATTACTTCATGCCACTCTGCACCTTTTATTGTTTTAGAATGAACCCAGCCCTCATATTAATGTCCTGCAAGTAATTTGAGTAAAGGTTTAAGAAAAATTTGTACATAGTTATTACAGCTTTGGATGAAATTGACAGGAGGCTTGTATTCTCCATTACTTGGCTTCTGGAAACACCAATGAATGTGGCTTTGCTAAAACAACTTTTAAGAGTCTTTAACTAACGGCTGCCATGTTGAAGCAGCATTGGGTTATGGGTTATATTATCTAGTCATTTTTGATCTGCCCTAACTTTGGCTACTACTTGTCCTGGATCCATCTCACCAAGCTATATGCACTATTCTCTTGGAGCTACTCAGTTTTTGTGCAAGGAATTGTGGTGTTTGTGAGTTGCACTTATTGCAGGGAAATAAAATCTGTATGCACCGCAATTTGCTGGGATCAGAACTCAAATGTGGGGAATGAAATATCTGGGCTACTTTCTGAAATTCTACTGGAGGTGATCCATATGTTGTGGTCACTGCACCTTTTGTACGATGCTGAAATATCTGAGAAATTTCATTGATAGTGTACTGTTAAGAGCTTTGTAATCTTGTCTTATGTCAAGTTGTAAGTCATTTTGGTAAATGATGACCTTTTTCTTGGCTTACTGGGGTGACGTAGGTCTTGCAAGACATTGCTCAGTTCATTTGTGGACAGCAGACCTTAAAAGAGGGGATGTTGAAATCAGAATTTGTCACTCGGTGACTTTCCGTCCAGAAATATACCAGCTTGGCAGCAGGAAACTGTGGTGCCAGCGAGAATTCTTGTGTAAGGTTTTTGACAGAATGTGGTTAATCTGGTGCGAGTGTTGCTTTGAGGCTGTATCCTTTTGAAAAAACCCAACAGTAGCAAAGCCTGATAGCTGGACTTGATACTTAGGTCCGAACCTTTCGATGACCTGAACTTTTAGACCTATTTTGTACAATCCCTCCACACTTTTTTGTGTTGCCAGCGCAATACAGCTATGTGACAATACCCGAGCCGGATTATAATGGGAGGGCATTGTTATCCCCTTCCACACTAGGGGCTGAATAATAAGACCATACGACATAGGAACAGAAGTAGGCCAATCGGCCCACCGAGTCTGCTCTGCCATTCAATGAGATAATGACTGATCTCAAATGATAATCCTCAGCTCCACTTTCCCACCTTATCCCCATAACCCTTGATTCCTTTACTGATTAAAAATCCATCTATCTCAGCCTTGAACATATCTAACAATCCAGCCTCCACAGTCTTCTGCCATAAAGAATTCCACAGATTCAAGAGGATACCCACCTTACTTTGAAATTATGCCTTCTGAACCTAGATTCTCCCACAAGGGGAAACAACCCCATAGCATCTACCCTGCCAAGCCCCCTGAGAATCTTGTATATCTCCATAATGTTACCCCTCATTCTTCTAAGCTTCAATGAGTACAGGCCCAACCTAATTAACCTCCCCATAAGAAAATCCCTCCATACCCAGGATCAACCTAGTGAACCTACTCTGGACTGTCTCCAATGCCACTATCTTTCCTTGGATAAGGGGATCAAAAATGTGCATAGTATTCCAGGTGTGGTCTAACCAGTTTTAGCACAATCTCTCTATTTGTGTACTCGCAAGACCAACATTCCATTTGCTTCCCTATTACCTGCTGAACTTGCATGCTAGCTGTTTGTGATTTCTGCACAAGGACCCCCAAATCCCTATGAACTGCAGCTCTTCCTCCAGTTAAATGTTAAATTCCTTTATCCTTTCTTCCAAAGTGCATAACTCCATATTTTCCTACATTATATCATCTGCCATTTTTTTGCCCACTCACATGACCTGTCCATTCCTCTGGACTCGTTATGGGGGAGACGAATGGCAAGCCTTCTTGGAAACCATGTCGATGTGTAACCGATTGACAATGTGCTGAGACGCCCCACAGCATTAAAGCATTGCGGGACTCATTACAAAGGGCCTAATGGGTCTTTCGCACCTTGTTGAGGCGCTGGTCTCGCCTTCTGGCATTGCCAGCCAATTCGATTGGCCAGCAGCTCCATCAATCCTAGCAGTGCCAGGAAAGTACATTGGTAGTTGCCTGGACTTCAGCCGAAGAGAAGAGCCTAAGACCTAGGATCCCTGGAGTCGTTAAGTCGGGTTTGAGGGCAGCAAGGTGGCGCAGGGTTTTCGCCTCCCACAACCCAAAGATGTGCAGGATAGGTGGATTGGCCACACTAAATTGCCCCTTAATTGGAAAAAATGAATTGGACAATAAATGTTTTTAAAAAGTCTGGGGTTTGAAATGTTGGGGCGAGAGGCAGTGGTGGAGAGAGGGTGCATTTAAGAGATGGAGCGGTTAGGAATTAAGTGGGATCAGTCTAAGGGGGTTAATAGTTTTATTTCTTGGGTCTAAACTTGTCATGTAACCGTGGGAATTTGACATTTAAAAGTGATAGTGGCCTGAATTCACTGCAAGAGACTGACTAGAGGTTTTATGCATGTGTTGCTTCACTAAGCTTGCACAATGTATCACTGCCAATGCAGGAAAGATGGTCCTTGAACCAGTGTTTCGTATGATTCCTTTCATTCATCAACTATCACTTGAGAGTCCTTAATCCAAAAGATCAAAATATTATTTTCAGATGCAGCTCGTGCTTATTAATGTACTGCTGACACCTTACAGTATGAAAATTTCACACACTGGCTAACCTTTAATGAAATTCAAGACACTACAGAGATCTGTTTAAGCTAGTTTTGAATGGTCATTTAAAAAATAATTTTGTTGAAGTTCTCCAGAAGGCATTGGTTCTGTGGAGATTCCACCGGTGTCTCGTACCCTCTCATATTTGTTTTAGCAGCCACTATACCTTTGTGAGTCTTAATGAGTGTCAGAGGTTTGACTGATACGCATCAAAGCAGAGCTTTTACCATGCCTCTACTGAGATGGTTGTTGTTATGCACTTCCAGTAGTGGAAGCTATATAATGATAAGGAGCTTTTCCTGATTTTCCCCTCAACCCACCTTCCTAAATCGGCCATTGGTAACCATATTGCCATCTCAAGTCAAATCAACTAATCAGGGGGATTGAGCGCATTTTGCTGGCATTTATGCATCACATGAGTCTCTACCATTGCAGCATCTAGCTCAACTCAATATTTGGCATTTCATTCTGTTCCTTTTTCAGTTTCCTTTTGAAAACATCTAACCTTCTGGCTTCAACCAATCCCTGTAGTGGCAAGCTTCACTTCCACTTACTGAATAAAAAAACACCTCATTATTTCCCTGTTCCATTTATTGGTAACCATCTTGTATTTGTTGTCTCTAATTTTTGATTCTTCGAAGAGTGGAAACATTCGCTCCATGTCTACCCTGTCAGCCCTTCATAATTTAAAAGATCTCTATCATGTCTCCTTTGAGCTTGCTCTTTTTGAAAGAAATAAACTCAAATCCTGATTTCCTGTAATCTCACAGTTCTGGTTGTCACAAAGCATGCTGATGTTATTTTGCAAGGGTATTGCAACTTGGAACACTGGTTCGTAGGGTTGTATAGTTTATTCTGTTTGTGAGAAGACGAGTGAAGCTGCAGTGAAAATAAATAGCCCAGTCATCAAATAACAATTATTAAAGTCTAAAGTAAAGAAAAGGCAAATACCGAAAAGACAAGCCAAACTACTCGCATGCAATTAAGATGTGTGATTTATTGAATACAGTTTTGAAAGAACGTACCCATTGTTCCAAAATACATCTACAATACCTGAATTAAGAATTCCCTGTTCCCCAAAAATCATCCGAATTGAATAACCAACTATAGCTACCACACAATACAGGGTACTCAAATCTGGGAATCATCTTTCTATGGTCCAGTGAAGATATTTTAAAACTGCTGTTACAAAGGTTTTCGACACTGCCTTGGCTCTAAGACTTAGAAGCTTGTTTGCTGTAAACTTGACCTTCAGACTGGGTGGCTGGAAACTGGCCTGTCAGCTTTGTGAGACTACTAGATGTTCCTTCCTTCTTTCTCATGGACTGATAAATTATACCTTTGTTGTTTCAAGCACCATCCTTGTCCTTGTAAAGATATATTCGGCTGTCTTCCCTCATTAACTTCCTTGTATATACATTAACATAGTCTATAACCTATTTCTTCTCCATCAGCTATTCACACTTGATTATTACCTATTACCATTCAAAACTTATTACTGGGAGAGACACATACCAATTGAGGCCCTTTGAATGGCATCTATGCTGTCTCCAGGCAGATTCATGACATGGTGCCATCCTTGTAAATTCCTTTGCACTTCCTCCTGTGCTTCCATGTCCTTTTAATAGTATGGGCACCTGACTAGCACCTATTCATGACTACTTTTATGGATACATCTCCGAGAAATTCCAGCTCATTATAACGAAGCAATTAGATTTGTGATTCTGACTTTTGTGATTTGATGACCATTATTATCGGGAGGTTTATGGGTGGGTTTAGCTGAATTGGCTGGACAGCTGGTTTGTGAAGCAGAGCACTGCCAGCAATGTGGGTTCAATCGCCCTACTGGCCAAGGTTTGTAGAGTCATAGAATCTGCAGTGCAGAAGGAGGCCATTCGGCCCGTCGAGTCTGCACCGGCCCTTGTAAAGAGCACCCTACCCAAGCCTGTAGCCCCACCTAACCTTTTTGGACACTAAAGACAGTCCACCTAACCAGCAGATATTTGGACTGTGGGAGAAAACCGGAGCACCTGGAGGAAATCCACGCATACACGGGGAAAATGTGCAGTCTCCACACAGACAGTGACCCAAGCTGGGAATCTAGGACCCTGGCTCTGTGAAGCCACCCTGCTTCTCAACCTTGCCCCTAGCCTGAGGTGTGATAATCCTCAGGTTAAATCAACTCCAAGGGGAAAGCAGCCTATGGTCATCTGGAACAATGGCAAATTTACCGCTGTCTATTATGGGGAGGTGAATTTGATCAAGTCTGGGCATTTGTGACGGTGCTTGTAAAGGAAGAAAGAGTAACAATTCTTTTTTTTTAAGCCTTTGTGGCAATATTATGAAAAACACAATTTTGTCATTTATTCAATTTGAATTGAAAATATTCAAGTAATTAATGAAATACAACAAGAACATGCTGAACAATCTGATGTTATGACGCGGTGCTTCAACTTAACGGATGGATGAGATGGGAGCAATGGGAGGTTATGAATTAAAAAAAAAAAAAAAAAAAACATTTTTTATTAAGGTTTTTTAACGACACAATTTTTCCCCTTACAAACAGTAACCCCCCCCCCGGTAACGAAATAACGCAAAATCTCCCTGAGCAAGATATACACATGGCAAGATGGTATATTTACATAGCTTTATACACTGGCTCTTGGCCGCACCTACCGTTTCCCCCCACCCTCCATGCCATCTCCCGCTCGTCCATCCCCTCAAACAATCTCTCGTGTCTCTCCCCCCCCCCCCCCCCCCAGGGTTGCTGCTGCTGCTGACCGACCTTCTTCTAACGCTCCGCGAGATATTCTAGGAACGGTTGCCACCGCCTGTAAAACCCCTGTGCAGACCCTCTCAAAGCAAACTTAATTTTCTCCAATTTTATGAACCCCACCATGTCGTTAATCCAGGCTAGGGGGCTTCGCCTCCTTCCACGATAGCAAGACCCTTCGCCGGGCTACTAGGGACGCAAAGGCCAGAATTCCGGCCTCTTTCGCCTCCTGCACTCCCGGCTCATCCACTACTCCAAATATTGCTAGTCCCCAGCTTGGCTTGACCCGGATTTTCACCACCTGGGATATTACTCCCGCCACTCCTCTCCAGAACCCCTCCAATGCCGGGCATGACCAAAAC
This sequence comes from Scyliorhinus torazame, assembly GCF_047496885.1. Lineage (NCBI taxonomy): Eukaryota > Metazoa > Chordata > Chondrichthyes > Carcharhiniformes > Scyliorhinidae > Scyliorhinus > Scyliorhinus torazame. The sequence continues at coordinate 88,740,017 of NC_092727.1, forward strand.
ATATGGACATGGTTCGCCGGGCTCCCTGAACATCTTTCACATCTATCCTCTACCCCACAGAACCTACTCAGCTTCGCCCTCGTCAAATGCGCCCTGTGAACCACCTTAAATTGTATCCGACTGAGCCTGGCACACGAGGAGGAGGTATTAACCCTACCCAGGGCATCAGCCCATAGCCCTCCCTCAATCTCCTCCCCCAGCTCCTCCTCCCATTTACCTTTCAATTCTTCTACTAGCGCTTCCCCCTCTTCTTTCATCTCTTGGTATATTTCCGACACCTTGCCCTCCCCGACCCATACCCCCGAGATCACCCTATCTTGAACCTCTTGTGCCGGGAGCAACGGAAATTCCCTCAACTGTCGCCTCACAAAAGCCCTCACCTGCATATATCTAAATGCATTTCCCAGGGGTAACTCAAATTTCTCCTCCAGTGCCCCTAGGCTCGCAAATGTCCTGTCAATGAACAGGTCCCCCATTCTTCTTATCCCCGCCCGATGCCAGCCTTGGAACCCCCCCGTCCATCTTCCCCGGGACAAACCGGTGGTTACCCCTGGTCGGGGACGACACCGATGCTCCCATTGCACCCCTGTGCTTTCTCCACTGGCCCCAGATCCTTGCCGCCACCACCGGGCTTGTGTATTTTGTCGGCGAGAGCGGCAGCGGTGCCGTTACCAACGCCCTCAGGCTCGTTCCTTTACAGGACGCCATCTCCATCCTCTTCCATGCCGCCCCCTCTCCCTCCATGACCCACTTGCGGATCATCGCCACGTTTGCTGCCCAGTAATAACTCTCTAGGTTTGGCAAAGCCAACCCTCCTCAGTCCCTGTTGCGTTCCAAGAACCCTCTCCTAACCCTCGGGGTCTTATTTGCCCACACATACCCCATAATACTCCTACCTACTCTCTTGAAAAAGCCCTTGGTGATCACGATGGGGAGGCACGGAAACACGAACAAAAACCTCGGAAGGACCACCATTTTGACCGACTGCACTCTACCCGCCAACGAGAGCGGGAGCATGTCCCATCTTTTAAAATCCTCCTCCATTTGCTCCACCACCCTCGTCAAATTCAGTTTATGTAGGGCCCCCCAACTTCTGGCTATCTGGATCCCCAGATACCGAAAACTCCTCTCCGCCCTCCTCAGCGGCAGGTCCCCTATCTCTCTTTCTTGGTCCCCTGCCTGTAATACAAAAAGCTCACTCTTCTCTACATTAAGCTTGTAGCCCGAGAACTCTCCAAACTCCTTCAGAGTCTGCATGACCTCCACCATCCCCTCCATTGGGTCCGCCACGTATAGCAGCAGGTCATCCGCATATAGCGATACCCGATGCTCCTCTCCCCCGCGGACTATCCCCCTCCATTTCTGAGACTCCCTAAGTGATATGGCCAAGGGTTCGATCGCCAATGCAAACAACGGGGGGGGGGGGGGGGGGAGACAGGGGGCACCCCTGTCTCGTCCCTCGGCACAGCCAAAAGTACTCCGACCTCCGCCGGCCGTCACCACACTCGCCACGGGGGCGCTGTAAAGGAGCTTAACCCATCTAATAAACCCTCCCCCGAACCCAAACCTGCGCAATACCTCCCAGAGGTACTCCCACTCTTCTCGGTCAAAGGCTTTTTCCGCGTCCATAGCTGCCACTATCTCTGCCTCTCCCTCCCCCGATGTTATCATCACGTTTAAGAGCCGCCGCACATTGGTATTTAACTGCCTGCCCTTTATGAATCCCGTTTGGTCCTCGTGAATCACCCCCGGGACACAGTCCTCAATCCTAGTGGCCAGTACCTTCGCCAATAGCTTAGCATCCACATTGAGGAGCGAAATCGGCCTGTACGATCCACATTGCAGTGGATCCGTGCCTCGCTTTAGAATCAAGTAGATTGTCGCCTCCGACATTGTCTGGGGCAGGGTTCCCTCCTCTCTTGCCTCGTTGAAGGTCCTCACTAGTAGCGGGGCCAGCAGGTCCACATATTTTCTATAGAACTCCACCGGGAACCCGTCCGACCCCGGGGCCTTCCCCGCCTGCATGCTCCCCAAACCCTTACTCAACTCCTCCAACCCAATTGGTGCCCCCAAACCAACCGCCTCCTGCTCCTCCACCCTCGGGAACCCCAGCTGGTCCAGGAATCGCCTCATCCCACCTTTCTCCCCCCCCCCCCCCCCCGGGGGCTGGGATCTGTACAGCTCTTCATAGAAGTCCTTGAATACCGTATTTATTTTCGTTGCACTTCGAACCGTGGCTCCCCTTCCATCTTTGATTCCCCCTATTTCCCTCGCTGCCGCCCTCTTATGGAGCTGGTGCGCCAGCATCCGACTAGCCTTTTCCCCTTACTCGTAAGTCGCCCCTTGCGCCTTCCTCCACTGTGCCTCCGCCTTGCCCGTGCTCAGCAGGTCAAACTCCGTCTGAAGCCGTTGCCTTTCCCCAAGTAATCTTTCCTCTGGGGCCTCTGTGTATCTCCTGTCCACTCGCAAGATCTCCCCTACTAACCTCTCCCTTTCCATTCCCTCTGTCTTTTCCCTATGAGCCCTGATGGAGATCAGCTCTCCCCTGATCACCGCCTTCAACGCCTCCCATACCACCCCCACTCGCACCTCCCCGTTGTCGTTGGCCTCCAAGTACCTTTCAATACACCCCCTCACCTTCCCACACACCACCTCATCGGCCAGCAGTCCCACATCCAGCCGCCACAGCGGGCGTTGGTCCCCCTCCTCTCCCAGCTCCAATTCCACCCAGTGCGGGGCATGGTCCGAAACGGCTATGGCCGAATACTCCGTCCCCTCCACTCTCTGGATGAGCACCCTGCCCAGAACAAAGAAATCTATCCGGGAGTAAGCCTTATGCACGTGGGAGAAAAAAGAAAATTCCCTGGCCTGCGGTCTTGCAAACCTCCATGGGTCCACTCCCCCCATCTGATCCATAAACCCTCTAAGTACCTTGGCCGCCGCCGGCCTCCTTCCTGTCCTTGATCTGGAGTGGCCCAGTGCTGGGTCCAGCACTGTATTGAAGTCCCCTCCCATTATCAGTCCTCCTACCTCCAGGTCCGGAATGCACCCCAACATGCGCTTCATAAATCCCGCATCATCCCAGTTCGGGGCGTATACATTTACCAACACCACCCACGTCCCTTGCAACCTACCACTCATCATCACATATCTCCCTCCATTATCCGCTACGATAGTCTTGGCCTCAAATGACACATGCTTTCCTACCAGAATTGCCATCCCTCTATTTTTTGCGTCCAATCCCGAGTGAAATACCTGTCCTACCCATCCCTTTCTTAACCTGACCTGGTCCGCCACCTTCAGGTGTGTCTCTTGGAGCATTGCACGTCTGCCTTCAGTCCCCTCAAGTGCGCGAACACTCGAGCCCGCTTCACCGGCCCATTCAGGCCCCTCACGTTCCACGTTATCAGCCGGATTGGAGGGACTCTCAACCCCCCCCCCCGCCGCCGACTAGCCATCTCCTTTTCTGGGCCAGTCCCTTGTCCGCGTCTCCCTCACTCTCCAGTCCCCCAGCCGGGGGACCCCCGTCCCAGCCACCTCTTCTGTGTCCTGTTCTCTTTCGGTCAGTGCAGCAGCAACCCCTTCACCTGTCATTGAATTTCATCTTCTGTGATGTATTGAACGCAATACATTTCTATTGGATAAAGCCATATCCTGGTTAATCATAGAATTTACAGTGCAGGAGGAGGCCATTCAGCCCATCGAGTCTGTACCGGCTCTTGGAAAGAGCACCCACCTCCACCCTATCCCCATAACCCAGTAACCCCACCCAACACTATGGGCAATTTTGGACACTAAGGGCAATTTATCATGGCCAATCCACCTAACCTGCACATCTTTGGACTGTGGGAAGAAACCGGAGCACCCGGAGGAAACCCACGCACACATGGGGAGGATGTGCAGACTCCGTACAGACAGTGACCCAAGCCGGAATCGAACCTGGGACCCTGGAGCTGTGAAGCAATTGTGCTATCCACGATGCTACCGTGCTGCCCCTGGGGCAACCTGATAAAGGTTTATAAGATCGGGAGGGGCGTGGACCGAGTGGATAGTCAGAAGCTTTCTTCCCATGGTGGAAAGGTCAATTACTAGGGGACATAAGGTTATGGTGCGAGGGGGAAAGTTTAAAGGAGATGCGTGAGGAAAGTATTTTTACACAGTGGGTAAGGAGTGCCTGGAATCCGCTGCTGGGAGAGGTGGTGGACGCAGGTACGATAGCGACGTTTGAGAGGCAAATGCATGAATAGGGTGGGAATAGAGGGATACGGACCCCGGAAGTGTAGACGGATTTTAGTTCAGGCGGGCATCATGTTTGGCGCAGGCTTGGAGGGCCTGATCCTGTGCTGAATGTTCTTGTCAGGACTGGCACAAATCCCACCCAACCAAAAAACACTGGTTGTGGCTGCTGCTGGCGCAGAGATGGTACAGGGCGATTGGTGACCATTTTACACATTTGTCTTGAAGAGGGCCGGTCCGTTTGTGCCTCAATAGAGTACCGAATCACCGCTCGACTGATTTCCAAGGCAGGCTCTTTGATATGGCAGTTGTTTAACCTCAACATCTATGGCTGCATTGTAGCTCTGCTTCTGTCCCTGCAGACAAACTGATTGGGATAACTTCAATTGGCTGCGGTATGTTAAGGCCTTTGAGTGTCACCTGTTAACTGGTTCCGTCATGGTCAACTTCTCAATGTATGAATAGGTATGTTGTGAGATCTCTTTGGCTATTACATAGGGCGATAGTTGAAACCAAAGTTAGAGGCCTTGACATCTTCCATGAAACATCTACTTTTGGTACTCTTTACAGCTGCTGCCTGTCTTTGTTTTAGTTTGCATCAGCATTATTTTACCTTTTGCTGTTGTGTTTTCTATCATTTTCTAGGATTACAAGAGCATGTTATATACCCATTTGGCAAAATACAGTGATTGTTCCTGTAAATGCTTGGGTTTGTACAATGACCAGATGTTTTGTTTATGAAGGTGGATTGTGCTTTTTTGATGCCTACGAGGGGCAGCATTGGAGCTAAAGATGTAAAAATGTAACTGGCAGAGTGCAGACATGCAGGAAATTCAAGAGTTGAAACTCCAGCAGAACTGTAATCACATGATAAACCATTTCATACATAAGCCCTTGAGTTTGCTGAACCAGCAATAAGTTTTATTTCAAAGGATTGCCTTGTTGTATCCACTTAACTGTGCAGATCAGTTTGCTTGAAGGCTTGGGTTCATTGGTACCAATAACTTGACTATTTAACCTGCAAGCTTGGTTCTGTTACATTTCTTGTTAATTATATTGATGAGATATTGCGGAGAATTTGGCTACATAGCCTGGTGCTTATACTTGGGATGGTCAGTCAGCAGTTAAGTTGGTCTTTAATGAATATTTGAATCGGCAACTTTAAGAACAGCAGAGTTGTTTGTTGAGTGGTTTTGATCTGAGTTTGTAAACAGCACCTCCACCTTCTCAGTAGATTGCCAAGAGCAGCTATGTCCTGAGAGTGCATAATCTCCAAGTCAATCAACCACATGAATCCTGGCAGAGGCATATCAGCATTCCTATATTTGCACTGGATTAAAATCCTGTCTAACACCATGTGACAGGATCAGCATTGCAAGGACTGCAGCAGCTCAGACGGAAGACATGCAGCTGCTGCCATGGGAGATGGACAATAAATTTTGGCTTGGCAGGTCTCTATATATTTTAAAAAACAATTCCAAGTTGAAAACTTTTGAGGTAACAGCTTATAATTTAAAGATTTCGCATTCAGTTCTTAAAAAAAAGAAATCGACTGAGCGACTTTTGTCAGTGCTGTTGGTTTTGATCAAATATGCAAAGAGCATTACATGTAAAGTCAGATCACATTTTATTTTAAATTCGCACTAGCAAAATTTTTTTGGATTAACATTCAGATTGGTGAACAAATTTGATTTTTGGTTAAAAGAATTGAAGCTATTGAAACTGCTCAGCAGATGGAGGTACAAAGTGCAGCTATTGTTCTGACTTGCTGTACTCACTTCCTCATAGTCACATGATATTTTCGACAGAACAAGAGGCAACTGGTAGAGGCGCAGCCCAGTTCTTCATCGCTGCGCCCAAGTTTCATTTCTCATAGTGACGGCCGGAGTGTTGGGTATTTCCAGTTTTGCATCTTTCCAAATTGAACTAGCCGACATCTGAATCTTAAGGCTCTGAGGAAACTGTTGTGGTTATTTCTAACAATCCAGAGTTCTAACTACCAGTTATTAGTTAGATCGGCCACCAAGTTGAGATTCTTTTGTTGTATTGTGTTTAAACTGTAGCATTGTGTTTAAACTGTGAAACTTAATTGTGGGTTTTTGAAAGGGGAACCTGTTGATATTTGCTGTACAGTGAATTCTGTAAATTACACCTTGTGACTAACAATCGTTTTTGCAGCTTCCCTATCCCTAGGTTGGAGCTATGCAAATATTCAATGTCAAGCAAGTTTATTTTCCTCTAGCAGGTTGGGTAAAGAGCTCCCGGCTCTAAAAAGCTTTATTTTTTATATAGCCTGCCTCGTGCACTCAGGCATACACCAACTTCACAAGAAGTTGGAAGAAACAAAGCAAGGAGGGGCCAAATGGTCTACTTCTGTTCCTATTTCGTAAGCTGCAAGCAGAAATGCCAGTGATCCCGTTTTGGTGAAAGCTACAAAGACAGCAGCTTTGCAATCGGCCTATAATAATCTTTATTAGTGTCACAGTGGGCTTACATTAACACTGCAATGAAGTTACTGCGAAAATCCCCTAGTCGCCACGGTACGGTGCCTGTTCAGGTACACTGAGGGAGAATTCAGAATGTCCAAGTCACCTAACAAGCATGTCTTTCGGGACTTGTGGGAGGAAACCGGAGCACCCGGAGGAAACCCACGGAGGCACGTGGAGAATGTGCAGACTCTGCAAAGACTGTGATCGAACCTGAGTCCCTGGCGCTGTGAAGCAACAGTGCTAACTACTGTGCTGCTGTGCCGCCCATGTTCTGTGTTGTAACCTGTAAAAGGCATGATGCAGTTAAGGCAGTCTAGTTCGTACTTCGAGTGTACCTGTGGCTTTCTACTGCCTCTTGTATAGAAGTGCCTGGTGTATGTGTTTTGGGTGTGCCTGTTAATACCTTCACTTTAATTAACAAGTGTTTAACTGCAAATAAAGTATCAACCAACCAAAGTTTGCATAACTGGTTGGCCAATTTAATTTTCACAATTAAATTCAAGTCTGTACCGACTCTTCAAATGAGCACTCCACCCATGTCCACCTACCCCATCCTTGCAATCCCATAACCAAACCTGCACATCCCTGGACACTTGAGAGGCAATTTATCATGGCCAATCCACCTACCCCGTACACCTTTGGACTGTTGGAGGAAACCGGAGCTCCTGGAGGAAACCCACGCAGACACGGGGAGAACATAGAAACGCCACACAGACAGTGACCCAAGGCCGGAATTGAACCCGTGTCCTTGGCGCTGCAAGGCAGCAGTGCTAGCCACCGTGCCATTCCCAAAATCAAAGTGGAGAATGTGGCCATCGAACCAACTACATCCCTCGTGCTAAGCGAGTGCTCTACCATTCGAGCTAATTCCCTCAATCGGCCTTGATTGTTGATTTGAAAGAAAGACTTGTGTAGCGCTATTTAAAACCTCAGGATATCTTGAACTGATTTATAACTAATTAAGTACTTTTGGAGTGTCGTAACTAATTTAACAGTCATTTGTGAACAGCAATGAAGTAAACAGCAACTTGTATAGCACCTTTAATAAAGTGAAGCACCCAGGCCATCTGAAAGCACTTTATAGCCAATCTGGTCCTTTTGAATTGTAGGGATGATTATAATGTAGGAAATGCAGGGGCTGGTTTAGCACAGGGCTAAATCGCTGGCTTTGAAAGCAGACCAAGGTAGGCCAGCATCATGGTTCAATTCCCGTACCAGCCTCCTCGAACAGGCGCCGGAATGTGGCGACTAGGGGCTTTTCACAGTAACTTCATTTGAAGCCTACTTGTGACAATAAGCGGTTTTCATTTTCATTTCATTCAAACACACACGAACTGCCACAAACAGAAAAGTAAGAATGACCATATAATCTACATTCATTATGTTCATTGAAAGATAAAGATTGGCCACAACACCATGGTTAACACACCCGCTTTTTATTGAAACAGTTCCATACAATCTTTTATGCCCATTAGAGAGAGAAGTTGGAACCTCTCTTTAATATCTTATTTCAGGGAGGCACGGTAGCACACTGGTTCGCACTGCTGTCTCTCAGCTCCAGAGTCCCAGGTTCAATTCCGGCCTTGGGTAACTGTCTGTGTGGAGTTTGCACTTTCTCCCCGTATCTGTGTGGGTTTCCTCCGGGTGCTCCGAAGATGTGCATGTTAGGTGGATTGACCATGCTAAATTGCCCCTTAATGTCCAAAAAGGTTAGGTTGGGTTACTGGGTTACGGAGATAGGGTGGAGGCGTGGGCTTAAGTAGGGTGCTCTTTCCAAGGGCCCGTGCAGACTCGATAGGCCGAATGGCCTTCTGCACTGTAGGGATTTTCTGATTTTTTGATTCTACATGCTTCATGAGGATTACCAAACTAAAATTGAGGAGAACTGGAGAGGAAGAGGGGATCAGGATGAAATTCCAGAGCTTGGAACCCATGCAGCTGAAAAGAATGCATGAGAGAGCGATGCAAATTGGGAATGTGCAAGAAGACAAAATTGGAGGACTGCATAGGTCTTGAAGAATTGTAGGTGGAGAGGATTACAGCGATAGAGAGAGTTGAGGCATGGAATGATTTGAAAATGAAGTTGTTTTGAATTTTGGTTGGGCCATGATTGTGCCTGTTGTGGAGGGGCCAGGTTCAGGTTAAACTGGTTCTCAACAATGAAGAAATTGTGCTGTTAAAATTTTTTTTAAAAAATACTTTGGAATGGAAAAACCCTAACTATTTCTGGTGAGTTTAATGAGTGTTTGTCACAGACATGCAGCAGCCTCACATTGTAGTTCTTTAGATTTCAATGCAGTCTTTCAGTGAGGCAATGTTACAGCAAAGCCCCTAAAGAAGGGGGCAACTTGAACAACAACTTCCTGATTTGCAGGTTTAACTGTGCCTGTGCAAGGGCTGGTTGTTGCTGTCCAGTTTGCACCTCAATAGCGGTGACCTCTGATTAGTCTCATTGATCATTCTACTACAAAGTCTAGCCTGTTGTGTTCATAATCTCTATCTCTTTTATTGAAATGATGAAAAGTAAGAGGTTATGTTGCTGCAAAACATTGAAGATGTGATTAGCTTTTGAGACCATATTGTCTCCCTTGATTATTCATTAAGTCGACCCATTTAAATCCAGCAGTATGCTACATTACCAGATGTTCTGAAATGTTTTTTTCTTGGGCAGTTGACTTGCTTAATTAGGGAAGTGTGATTTTTGGGGTGCAAATTGAATACACAACTTCTTCTTTTGTTGAACCAAATGCTGAACAATCTTTAAAAAATATAAATGCCTTCTGCTTTCAAAAAAACCTCTGCATTATATTCTGGATTTGTACCATCCTTGTCAACACACTAAGTCAGCAAATGTGATTGCTGGGGGTGGGAAGCATTAGACAGTACGGTGGTGTTGACTGTTTCAAAGGGTTACATTAAGAGAATAAAGATAGATCTTCTGTGATTACTTGCTAATAAGTATGATTGTCCACCTTGGAAACTCCTTGTCACAGGTTGTGAGTTCCTGTGGGTCCTTGCGTGGCTGGTGAGCCTGATCCTAGAGCCGCATCTCCGACTGCACACTTGGCAGGTAGTCCTTGGACTTGACCACTGGTATTCCTGTCTCAGGCTCCTTTTCCGAACCTCTTGTTTTGTGTCCCTTCAGTCGGGAGGATAGTGCAAATAAGTGTCTTCTGAGCAAGGGTCTCGGGCGTTGACATCTAGGGCAGAACGGTAGCTCAGTGGTTAGCACTGTTGCTTTACAGCACCAGGGTTCCAGGTTCCATTCCCGCTTGGGTCACTGTCTGTGCAGCGTCTGCACATTCTCCCCGTGTCTGCGTGGGTTTCCTCCGGGTGCTCTGGTTTCCTCCCACAAGTCACAAAAGACGTGTTTGTTAGGTGAATTGGACATTCTGAATTTTCCCTCTGTGTACCCGAACAGATGCTGGCATGTGGCGATTAGGGGCTTTTTACAGTAACTTCATTGCAGTGTTAATGTAAGCCTACTTGTGACACTAATAAAGATTATTATTATTTTGTTGCATTTCTTGAGGCAAGCCTTCAGGATGTCTTTGAAGTGCATCCTTTGCCCTCCTCTTGCTCAGGAGCCATCTTTGAGCTGGGCGAACAAGATTTGCTTTGGCAGTCGGACTCTGGCATCGTAAACACTTAGTCAGCCCAGTGAAGTTGGTTTCAGATGATCATAGTCTCAGTGCTGGCGCTCTTGGCTTCTTTGAGGCCACTGATGTTAGTACATCTGTCCTCTCAGCTGTTGGGGTGAATCCGTTTCAGACAGCATTGATGGTACCTCTCGAGGGCCTTGAGATGGCGTTTGAATGTAGTCCAGGTTTCTGAGCCGTATAGAAGAGTTGAGAGGATGACTGCCTTGTACACTAGGATCTTGGTGTCAGCACGGATGTTGTGGCCATGAGGACACTCGTCCCGAAGCATCTGAAGGTGACGTTCGCGGATTGGTTACGATATTGAATCTCTGCATCAATGTCAACCTTAGATGAGTGGTGGCTCCCCAGGTAGGAGAAATATTCCATGCTTGGAAGGGTTTCTCTGTTGATTTTGATGGAAGGAGAGACGAGGTCTCTCCCTGTGGCGGGCAGGTAAAGAACTTGAGTCTTAAGGTTGAGGCTGAGACCGATATTTCGGTATGCTTCTGTGAAGGCGGCAAACATGGCTTGGAGATTCTCTTCTGAGAGAGCGGAGGTGAACTCGGCATATTGAAGCTCCACGTGCGATGTCAGTGTTGTTTTCTTCTTGGATTTCAATCGGTTGAGATTGAAAAGCTTTCCGCCCATCCTGTAAATGATGTCTACCCCACTGGGAAGCTTGTTCTTGACCAGGTGAAAGATGATGGCAATGAAGATGGAGAAAAAGGTTGGAGCGATGACACATCCCTGTTTGACCTCTTAAGGTTTCTGTCTTATTTTTGTTGGTGAGAATTGTTGCCAGCATCTTGTTTTGGAGAGTCTGAGAATGTTAATGAATTTCTCTGGACAGTCAGCCTTTGACAGGGTCTTCCACAGTACTTCCCGATTCACTGAGTCAAAAACCTTGGTCAGATTGATGAAGGCCATGTGGAGTGGTTGATGCCCCTGGCATTTCTCTTGAAGCTGTCGGGCAGTGAAAATCATGTCCATTGTTCCACGGTTTGGTTGGACGCCTCATTGACTTTCCTGAAGGATTTCTTCAGATATACTTTCTGCCATTCTAACGAGGTTTCTGATGGTGATCTTCTCGGCGATGGAGATTAGGGAGATTTGTGGTAGTTCCCACAGTCCGCTTTGTCTCTTTCCTTGAAGGTGGTGGTGGTGACAAAACATAAATTTCTTTACCCGTCAGTCTGGCCTCAATAAAACTCGAGATGGATTTGTAGGCATAGCATTAGTTATTTTTATTCGACTTGCAAGTCTGACTTGGTTCACAATCCTGACACAAGCAGTCTCCTAGGTCTCCAGAATCGAGTGAGTTGGAGAACAAAGAAATCTCTACAAACACATTCAAATGGCATCATGTTTCACATACACGATTCCCATAGGTCATCCTATACCCCTCCTGACCTGGCCATACATCCTAATTGGCTCACTTCTCATTCCTTCCCCATGCCTCTTGTTACCCAGCATCCTTTTCTCCTCATACACTAAACACCCCTCCCCTCCTTCCTTGCCATGCTCTCTGAAATCCTTTGTGAACTAACATGAATCAGACCTGCCTACATCTACGTTACAGTAATATATTTAAAGTAACTATTTTATATCACATTCGTCAGTGGCGATGAATGCATTCCTGAGGTTAGCAGGGATTTCTTCTCTGTCCCAGATTTTCAGGAGCAGCTGATGGAGATGATGAGTGATCTCTTCTCCAAGTTTGAAGATCTTCACTGGAATCCTGTCCAATTCTGCGACTTTTCCATTCTTCATGTGTTTAATGGTGGCTTCGGCTTCATCCGTGGTTGATGACAGTCCAAGATCATCTTGGGGCAATTGGGGATTTCCTCAAACACACAAGGGGTTAGGAGTTTGTTTAAGTGTTCTCTCCATTGCAGGCTGATATTTTCTCTGTCTCTCAAAAGGGTTCCGTCTTTACTCCACACCGGTTTGAGGCCTAGGGTGTTGGGTCCATATATTGCCTTATTAGCGCTGAAGAAGCCCAGGGTGCCCTGCTTGTCAATGAGAAGCTGCAGCTCCTTAATTTCCTCACTCCACCCTTGGCTCTTGATTTCTCTAGTTCTTCTTTGTACCTCCATCTTTTGCTGTTTAATAGCTCTCCTCTTACCTTGCTGTTGATCTTGTTTTGTCAGGCAGAGACCGTTTCTCTTGTTGATGAGGTCATGGATGGTGTGGTCTTTCTCACCGAACCAGTCTTTGTGTTTCCTGCTCTTGTAACTGATGGTTTCTTCATTGCTAGAGGTGATGGCTATCTTTAGCTCTGATCAACTTTTCTTCCTCCACTCCATTAGAATGAATGGTTTGGAGATTTTTTGAAGATGCTTAATGTTGACCTTCGAATTTCTGAGTTGTTTCTTCATCTTCCGCTCCTTTGCGTGGAGTCTAATGGACATAGAGGAGCGGATGAGCTGGTGGTCTGACCAGCAGTCATCTGTTCTGGTCATTGTTTTGGTGATGAGGACATCCTTTTGGCCTCTGGATCAGATGGTGACGTAGTCAGTCATGTACCAGTGCTTTGATCATGTATGTCTCCAGCATGTCTTAAACTTCGCTTTTTGGTGGAACAGTATGTTAATGACAAGTTGGTGTTCCAGTTGAGCAGGAGAACTCCTTTTGCGTTGCAATTCCCAACTCCTTCCTTTCCGATGGTTCCTTTCCATAATTGGCAGTCCTTTCCAACCCTGGCTTTGAAGCCCCCAATGGCTTTTTTTATTTATTTAGAAATTTAGAGTACCCAATTCAATTTTTCCAATTAAGGGACAATTTAGTGTGGCCAATCCACCTAACTTACACGTTTTTGGGTTGTAGGGGTGAAACCCACACACATACGGGTAGAATGTGCAAAGATCAGGCAGCACGGTGGCGCAGTGGTTAGCATTGCAGCCTCACGGCGCCGAGGTCCCAGCGGGTCAGGTTGGAGACAGATCAGACTAATTTTGGGGCACCTTTTCCAGCCCTTTCCCCATGAGTGAGCAGAGTGGATCCTGAAGAGGGCTGCTCAGTCGTGAAGAAAGCTGCCGAAACACATTCCTGTTCCTATTCCAAGAGCGAAACAACTAAATTAAACTCCACCCCCTATGTACTGGTTCAAAGCTAGGGACTTCCAGACCTCGCAGTCCTGTCCCCATCACCGATCGCCAAAGGATTTGTTTGTGTTGGGTCTGTGTTGGTTTCCTCCTGGTAGACTCCTTGTGCGGGACATCTGTTTTTACATGGCCATGTCGTTGCACATCAGCAGGCATTGTCCTTAACCGAGGGTGGGTCCAGTTCCAGTGGCAATGGAACCTTGACGACGGGGGATTTTCCTCCTGCTGTAGCCTTCACCTGCCATTGCAGCCATCGATAGGAGTGTCTTACTCCTGATCCGCTGTTGAGGACTTGCTTTGAATTGTGCTTTGTCTGGTTCCTTTACTCCGACCTCACCGTCATGGGTGACCCTGCCAAAAGTTTTGAGATGGCATCGGCCTGGAGATCGGGGGGGGGGGGGTTCTGATGAGAATTTCAAAGGTGTGGCAAAACGGAGAACGGCTGAACAGGGCAAAGTGACTATTTGAAGAATTCTAAAGCACAGCTTTTAAGCAGAACTAATACTGGTTATTGACCTGAGGAAGGTTGGGGTCTGTCAGTACATGACGGCTGTAATGCAGCTAGCAGAATCATGTGAATTTGGACAACTAAAAGATAACCTGATTAAAAATGGATTTGTTTTACGCATGAGGCTGCTTTCAGTGAGAGCAAGTCTACTGAAAAGTGAGAAACTGGCCCTAAAAATGATAGATGTGTGTCAAAATGCGGAATTTGTGAAATATCTGCCATTTAGCAATGTATGGTAGAGCCGACCAGGAGATGCATTATGCTGAGAGACAGTCCAAGCCAAAAGAACGGAGCCAATGCAAACAAAAGGCCAGGATGCAAATACTGCAGAGGGCAGCATATAAGGCAATGTTTTAAAATAAATTTAGAGTACCCAATTAGTTTGTTCCAATTAAAGGGCAATTTAGCGTGGCCATTCATTCTGACCAGCACATCTTTGGGTTGTGGAGGTGAAACCCACGCAGGCACGGGGAGAATGTGCAAACCCCACACAGGCAATGACCCAGGCTGGGACGAATCCGGGTCCTCAAGTGCTGTAGGCAGCAATGCAAACCCCTGTGCCACCTCCGTACAGCAATGTTTTAACTGCAAGAAACAACCATTTCGCACACAAGTGTTTGGCAAAAAAAAAAGCGCCAAACAAGCCTATACGGATTGCAACCGAATCAATCTCAATCTCTCTCTCTCTCTCTCTCTCTCTCTCTCTCTTTTACACACGCCCGCACGTGTTCCCTATGGGCTTCATGTAGATTGCTCTGTGGCAGAAAGCAAAATTTCCAAGGGGAGTTTTTTTTTGCGAATCTCATTGTCACTCCCACTTGGGTTTCTGAAACGTTAATTCCACTTTTAGTGTGTTGAACTGGAACCTCGAGTTGGGTGAAGCTTTACCGTAGAATAATAGGTAAGGAACTTTGTTTGAAAACTTAATTACTGAATCGGATATCTATACTTTTAACTAAACAAAGCAGCTACAAAAGGGACTTGTTTGGCATTTGACCCGGGAGGGAGTGCAGCATAGATTTGTCAGAATGATAAATTCTAAGGGTTAAATTGTGGAGAGAGATTACACACCAGGGTTATATTTTTTGGTATTTAGAAGGTTGAGGGGTGATTTGGTCATGGTTTTCAGAATATAATGGAGAACTGCTAAGGTAGAAAGGGAGCACTTATTTCTGCCCTTGGATGAATCTAGGACTAGGGGATATAACCTAAAAGATAGAATCAAAATCATTCAGGGGCAGAGTTAGGAAACATTTCTATGCTCAAGTGATAGAGGTTTAGCAAACTCTTATGATTCTAGATTATAAGTACAAAATAAATTTTGATGACCAAAGGTATTAAATGAAATGGAGTTAGGTTACAGATCAGCCATGATCTCCTTGAATAGTGGAATCTGCTTGAGGAGTTAGATCTCCTGAGTTCCTGTGTGATAGCCATAGCCTCCTTATCTAATAATGCATTTAGGATATTGTTTGTTTTAACAATGGTTTCATTGTGGGTGACTATCTTCATTATGAACTGGGGTTTCACAGAAGCAAACCATTTGTTTTTGCTTGTGGGTTTAGTAATTTTTTGCCAGCCGTGCTTTATGTCCCTGTATCCTGAACTGCATATATTTGAGAACTCTTGAGTACTGGCCCACACTGTCAAATTAGTGCTTTTTTTATTTTTTGAAATGCATGAAATAACTGATTGGTGCTTGTTGAGTTTAGAATGGTTTGTAATTATAGTTGACATTTCAAATTAATTTTGGGTTGCCCACATTCATTGCGTTTGGGGACAAAGAATGTGTATGTAACACAAAGTTAATAGTATGTCCAGGGCCAAATACTACCCCAACCTGAAAGGGCACAGACTTCCCAGTAAGAGATAAATTCTATGCGCCAAGTCATTTGCTTTTCCAGTTGTACAAGAGAGCTGAGGTAAAGTGAACAAAATAGAACTGGTTCATCTGACTGATGCAGTACTAGAGATCATATTAAGCCAAAAACACTGATCTTGCGGTAGACCTCAAGCTATCGGATTGTTGTTCTGTTTCAGGGGCAGATTTCTGATTCAAAAAATGCTCTTAAGAAACAGAATGTTGGCAATTTTATAAATGGACTGGACTGTGGGGGTGAGGGTAGCATTCTGTGTCCAGTTGACCCAGGAATGTGAGGAGAGTGACACAGTTAATTTTGTTGAAAACAAAGCAAACTTCTCCGATGGGAAAGACTTGAAATCTGCCAAACCCAATAGTTACTGACTGGGAAACCTGACTACATTGTTATTGCCGCCAAGCTTGGCAATCACAGCCCTCACTGCAGTGTGTGCATGAGATGCCCAGGCAATGTCAGTTTCAACAAACCCTTATTCTGTTTCTTTTTATTGTCATCACGTCAAAGAAAGGTACAGGAGATGATGCGTCTTTTAATTACACCATGGGTTCTTAGAAGGCCAATGCTGCATGATTCTCTACAGATCATAGAGAGCAAGTGGCCTGATACATGTAATCCAACATACTGATTCCCAATGAAATGTCGGTAAGAATCTCTGGGTGTCCAGTACCTGGAACAGATTGCAGGTTATTGCTCAGTACTAAGATCAAAAATATGCTACTTATTTACTATACCTTCAGGTTTGCGTATGGTCAACCTTTTGAAATGAAAATACATTTCCATGTTCCAGAAATTGAAAGTATCCTGATGGAGCCAGAAGTTTGGGAGTATTATACAAACCAGACCTTGCACGCTGCATGTTGACCCAGTCACAGATATAAGGCTAAATGAAAATGTATTGTTATGGAGGGAGTTAATAGAATAATGGTGAGCAGAAATAGGTGCTATTAACCAGTCTCCAAGCTTGAGACTGAGCGACAGGTCCATATTCTTGTAAAAGCAACAGGAGACAATTCATAAGAATAAAAGCAAATTGCTGCAGATGCTGGAATCTGAAACCAAAGAGAAAATGCTAGAAAATCTCAGCACGTCTGGCAGCATCTGCAGGGAGAGAAAAGAGCCAACATTTCAAGTCCAGATGACCCTTTGTAAAAGCTAAAGACAGAGAAAGTGGGAAATATTTATACTGTGGAGTGGGAATGGAAGATGAGTCATAGCCACAGAAACCCAGGAAAACGGGTTGCTAATAGCCACTGACAGCAAGGGTAAAAAGTGCTAATGGCAGTCCCCAGAGAGAACAGAAGGTGTGAAAGGCCAAATTGCAGATAAGCTAACAGAGGCAAACTGTGGCAGATGTAGATGGGGGGAGGGGAGAAAGGGTAGGGTAAGGTGGATGGGGGGGGGGGCGGGTAAATGTATATAAAGAAAGAAAAAAATGGCAATAGACAGTTAAAATGAAATGGGATGAAAACAAATGGGTCCAGGGGTAATCATCTGAAGCTGTTGAATTCGATGTTGAGACCAGAAGGCTGTAGCGTGCCTAACCGGAAAATGAGATGTTGTTCCCCCAGTTTGCGTTGAGCTTCACTGGAACATTGCAGCAGGTCAAGGACAGACATGTGGGCATGGGAGCAGGGTCTTGTGTTAAAATGGCAAACAATGGGAAGGTCAGGGTCCTGAATGCGCACAGACTGAAGATGCTCAGCAAAGCGATCACCCAGTCTGCATTTGATCTCTCCGATATAGAGGAGACCACATTGGGAGCAGCGAATGCAATAGACCAAATTGGAAGAAGTGCAAGTGAAATGCTGCTTAACCTGGAATGAGTGTTTTGGGCGTGGGATGTTAAGCATGGAAGAGGTAAAGGGGCAGGTGTTACACCTTCTGCAATTGCATGGTAAAGTGCCATGGGTGATGGGAGAGGTGGAGGAGAGGACTTGATTGTCTAGGAGGGAACAGTCTCTGCGGAATTCTGACAGAGGGAGTGAAGGGAAGTTGTGTTTGGTGGTGGCATCATTCTGGAATTGCCGAAAATGGCGGAGGATTATGCTTTGCATAGAGAGGATGGTGGGATGAAATGTGAGAATGAGGGAGGGGAGGGGGCGAGGGTAGTGGCGCGGGAGATGGACCGCACACTGTTGAGGGTCCTGTCAACAACTGTAGGTGGGAAATCACGGTTGAGGAAGCAGGAACACATTTTTGAAGCACCATTTTGGAAAGTGGCATCATTGGAACAAATGCGACGGAGGCGAAGGAGCTGAGAGAAAGGGATGGAGTCCTTACAGGGTGTAGGGTGCAAAGAGCTATAGTCCAGATAGCTGTGGGAATCAGTGGGCTTGTAGTGGATATTAGCAGATAGTCTATTGCTGGAAATGGAGACAGAAAGATCAAGGAAGCGCAGGGAAGCGTCTGAGATGGACCAGGTGAAAGTGATGGAGGGGTGTAAACTGGAAGCGAAGTTGATGAATTATTCCAGGTTCGGACGAGAGCATGAAGTGGCACCAAAATCGTCATCAATGTACCGGTAAAGGAGTTGTGGGAGGGGACCAGGGTAGGCCTGGAACAAGGAACACACAAAAAGCCAAACCTAGCGAGGACCCATGCGGGTACCCATTGCTACACCTTTGATTTGGAGAAAATGGGATGAGTTAAAGGAGAAGGTGTTGAGAGTGACAATCCATGCTCTTCCTGGATCAGCAGATTATCAGAAATTGGTCCAGAATTCCACCAGCTCCATTAATGACGCTAAAAATTATGTCAGAACTAAGTGGCTTTTCATAGAAAGAAAACTTGTATCTTTGGGATTTCAGAATCTCAGGCCGTCCCAAAGCACTTGAAATGAAAATCGCTTATTGTCACAAGTAGGCTTCAAATGAAGTTACTGTGAAAAGCCCCTAGTCGCCAC
The DNA here is from genome assembly GCF_047496885.1 of Scyliorhinus torazame. Lineage (NCBI taxonomy): Eukaryota > Metazoa > Chordata > Chondrichthyes > Carcharhiniformes > Scyliorhinidae > Scyliorhinus > Scyliorhinus torazame. The sequence goes on from NC_092727.1 coordinate 88,758,777, forward strand.
ATTCCGGCGCCTGTTCGGGGAGGCTGTTACGGGAATCGAACCGTGCTGCTGGTCTGCCTTGGTCTGCTTTCAAAGCCAGCGATTTAGCCCTATGCTTAACAGTCAACAAAATCCTTTTGAAGCAAAGCCACTGTTGTAGTTGAGAAGAAGTTTACAATGGAGGAGAAGGCTCGCTGCTCAGTTGTATTGTTAACTCATCTGGACGGAGTTCTTCTGGCAAAATAGTGAATTTCATTTGCCAAAGACACTTTCAAGATAATTTTATGCATCTTGCATTACAATATTATTGGGCAAATGATATGTATATAAATCAGTTTGATTGCTTAAGTGGGAAGAGGAGCTTGGGTGAGAGATGGAGGATGAAATTTGGGCGGAAGCTCTGAGCAGTGTAAACACGACCGCAACATGTGCCCGGCTCAGTCTGATCCAGTTTAAGGTCGTGCACTGGGCCCACATGACGGTGGCCCGGATGAGTAAATTCTCGGGCTGGAGGACAAGTGTGCCAGATGCGCCAGTGGGCCGGCTAATCACGTGCACATGTTCTGGTCGTGCCCTAAACTCGGGGGGTACCGGCAGGGATTAGCGGACATCATGTCCTGCGTTTTGAAAACTGGGGTGGTAATGAGTCCTGAGGTGGCAATCTTTGTGGTGTTGGAGGACCCGGGAGTCCAGGAGGAGAAGGAGGCCGACGTCTTGGCCTTTGCTTCCCTGGTAGCCCGGCGACGAATACTGTTGGCATGGAGGGACTCGAGGCCCCCGAAGACCGAAGTATGGCTGTCGGACATGGCGAGCTTTCTCGGTCTAGAGAAAGTTAAGTTCGCCTTGAGAGGTTCACTATTGGGGTTCGCCCCGAGGTGGCAAGTCATTCATTGACTTCTTTGCGGAGAATTAACCGTCAGCAGGGAGGGGATGGGGTGGGGGCTCGGATAGAGTAGAGTAGGGGGTGGTTTAGGCAGCTCCTTGCGAGAATGGAGTTGTGGTTTGTACTATGCGTTATTTGCTTTCCTTTTTTGTACAGTACTATGTCATTTTTTAATGTGCCAAAAATACCTCAATAAAATTGTTTATTAAAAAAAAATCAGTTTGAATCCTAAGAGTCTGTGTGAGTGACTACTTTGTCACTTGATGTCGTGCATGGAGAGGGTTACATGGAAATACACTTGCACGCTGGTTATTACTAATACTTACAAATAAGCAACATCCCTTGCGAGGTCATGATCCGGTAATGGAAACTCTTGTCAGGCAGTGGTGTTTGAAATATCTGAAATCTAGCCAATACCTTCCAATTTAAAGGAGAGGTTCCAGAATCTGACCCATGCTAATGGAGAAGTAGTTGATGTTCCTGATTTCTGGTATTGCTTCCTGTTTATAACACTGCAGTGAAACTACAACCTCAGATTAACACAATTTTACTTTTCTTTTGGTTGAGCTTAATATATTTATTAAAGTTTTTTAACACAATTTTTCTCCCTTACAAACAATAACACCCCCCCCCCCCCCCGGTAACAAAAAAAAAGAGAAATCGCGCAGAGCAAGATATATACATGGCAAAATGATATATTTACACAGCTTTGTACACTGGCCCTCACCCGTACGTGCCAGTTTCCCCAACCCTTCACGTTATCTCTTGCTCATCCACCCTCCCAGGCAGTACACCCCCCCTTTCTCCCCCCCCCCCCCCTCCTCCCCCCTCTCCCAGGACGTCCCCTCCACCCCCCCTCCACCCCCCCCAAGGTTGCTGCTGCTGCTGACCGACCTTCCTCTAACGCTCCGCGAGATAGTCTAGGAACGGTTGCCACCGCCTGTAAAACCCCTGCGCAGACCCTCTCAAGGCAAACTTAATCCTCTCCAACTTTATGAACCCAGCCATATCATTTATCCAGGCCTCCAGGCAGGGGGGCTTCGCCTCCTTCCACATTAGCAAGATACTTCGGGCTACTAGGAACGCAAAGGCCAGAATGCCGGCCTCTTTCGCCTCCTGCACTCCCGGTTCGTCCACTACTCCAAATATTGCTAGCCCCCAGCTTGGCTTGACCCGGACTTTCACCACTGAGATATTGCTCCCGCCACTCCTCTCCAGAACCCCTCCAGGCCGGGCATGACCAAAACATATGGACATGGTTCGCCGGGCTCCCTGAGCACCTTCCACATCCGTCCTCTACCCCAAAGAACCTACTCAACCTTGCCCCCGTCAAGTGCGCTCTGTGGACTACCTTAAATTGTATCAGGCTGAGCCTGGCACACGAGGAGGAGGAATTAACCCTACCTAGGGCATCAGCCCACAGACCTTCCTCGATCTCCTCCCCCAGCTCCTCCTCCCATTTACCCTTCAACTCTTCTACCAGCGCTTCCCCCTCTTCCTTCAACTCCTGGTGTATTTCCGACACCTTGCCCTCCCCGACCCATACACCCGAGATCACCCTATCTTGAACTTCTTGTGCCGGGAGCAACGGGAATTCTCTCACCTGTCGCCTCACAAAAGCCCTCACCTGCATATATCTAAAGGCATTTCCCGGGGGTAACTCGAACTTCTCCTCCAGTGCTCCTAGGCTCGCAAACGTCCCATCGATGAACAGGTCCCCCATTCTTCCAATCCCCGCCCGATGCCAGCTCTGGAACCCCCCGTCCATCTTCCCCGGGACAAACCGGTGGTTACCCCGATCAGGGACCACACCGATGCTCCCATTGCACCCCTGTGCCGTCACCACTGGCCCCAGATCCTTAGCGTTGCCGCCACCACCGGGCTCGTGGTATACTTTGTCGGCGAGAGCGGCAGCGGTGCCGTCACCAACGCCCCCAGGCTCGTTCCTTTACAGGACGCCATCTCCATCCTCTTCCATGCCGCCCACTCTCCCTCCATAACCCACTTGCGGATCATCGCCACATTTGCTGCCCGGTAGTAGCTCCCCAGGTTTGGCAGCGCCAACCCTACTCGGTCCCTACTGCGTTCCAGGAACCCTCTCCTTACTCTCGGGGTCTTATTCGCCCACACAAACCCCATAATACTCCTGCCTACTCTCTTAAAAAAGGCCTTAGTGACTTCCGGGTGCGGCGATGACCAGCTAAGTCGCACGTTTCGGCACCTCCCGTTTTAACGGACTTTTGGGCTCTTATCGGGAGCCCCAACGGCAATTTTCGAAGGCTAAACCCACTGTGAGGCGACATAGAAGGGAATCCCCCGGATGTGAATGGATAGAAGAGATAATAGTGGCCAGATTGCGGAGGATCCTCTGGAGCAGCGGCAAAGAAGGGAAGTGGCAAGATGGCGGCGGAGGGAGGCCAGTTGGTATGGGGCCTGGAACAGCAGAAGTTCCTCCGGCGATGTGTGGAGGAGCTCAAGAAGGAGGTACTGGCGCCGATGCTGCAGGCGATTGAGGGGGTTAAAGGAGGCGCAGAAGACCCAAGAGATGGAGCTCCGTGGAGTGAAGGCAAAAGCTGCCGAAAATGAGGACGAGATACAGGGCTTGGTGGTGAAGACGGAGACGCATGAGGCACTGCATAAGAGGTGTATGGAGAGACTGGAAGCCCTGGAAAATAGCTTGAGGAGGAAGAACTTAAGAATCTTGGCGAGAAGGAGGGCGAGTTTCAATCGGGCCAAGGCGGTGCTCCACAAGAGGAAAGTGAAATTTGGAATGTTGCAGCCGGCAAGACTGTGGGTTACACACCAGGGTAAACACCACTACTTCGAGACGGCAGAGGAGGCGTGGACATTTATTGAAGAGGAGAAGTTGGACTAGATTTGAGAAAGTGTGTTTGAAATGAAGTAGCGAGGTGGTGGCAAGGGACTGAAAATTTTCTTTCCCCTCGAAGGTGGGGGACACGAAGAAATGTGGGCGCCGGTGGGGAAGGGGACGGGGAAGGAGAGGGGAAGCTGCGCCATCAGGGGCGGGGCCGAGAGGGAAGCACGGGCTTTGTTCCCGCGCTATGGAAATTGTGGCGGGAAAAGGGGGCGCAGGAAGGAGGGGGCCTCACATAATGTGAGGCTAAGGATAAACGGGGGAAGCCGAGGTCAGCCAGAGTTTGCTGACTTCCGGAAGCAATATGGGGGGAGCAACTAAGCTAGAGAGGGATCTGGGGGGGGGGTTTAACTGGGTTGCTGCTGCTAAGGGGAAGGGGGAGCTGTTACGGGATGGGATAGTCGGGACGGGAGGGCACCGTCCGGGGGATAAGCGGGTGCGGGGGAACCGGGTGAGGAGCTGGTCTAAAAAAGGGGATGGCTAGTCGATGAGGGGGGGGGGGGGGGTAAAGAGCCCCCCAACCCGGATGATCACGTGGAACGTGAGAGGGTTGAATGGGTCGATTAAGAGGGCAAGGGTATTTGCGCATCTAAAGAAGCTAAAGGCAGACGTGGTCATGCTTCAGGAGACGCACCTGAAACTGGCGGATCAGGTCAGATTAAGAAAAGGATGGGTGGGACAGGTATTCCACTCGGGCTTGGATGCAAAAAATAGAGTGGTGGCAATACTGGTGGGGAAACGGGTATTGTTTGAGGCGAAGACCACAGTGGTGGACAGTGGGGGTAGATTCGTGATGGTGAGTGGCAGATTGCAAGGTGAGGCGGTGGTGCTGGTGAACGTATATGCCCCGAACTGGGATGACGCGAACTTTATGAAGCGTATGTTGGGGCGCATCCCGGACCTGGAGATGGGAAAGTTGGTAATGGGGGGGGACTTCAACACGGTGCTGGACCCAGGGCTGGACCGGTCCAGATCTAGGACCGGGAGGAGGCCGGCAGCGGCCAAGGTGCTTAAGGGCTTTATGGAGCAGATGGGAGGAGTGGATCCCTGGAGATTTACTAGACCAAGGAGTAAAGAGTTTTCCTCCTTCTCCCATGTCCACAAAGTGTACTCCCGGATAGACTTCTTTGTCCTGGGAAGGGCGCCGATCCCGAAGGTGGTAGGAACGGAGTATTCGGCTATAGCCATTTCAGATCATGCCCCACATTGGGTAGATCTGGAAGTAGAAGAGCATTAGCTATGAGGAGCGGTTGAATAAACTCGGTTTGTTCTCACTGGAACGAAGGAGGTTGAGGGGAGACCTGATAGAGGTCTACAAAACTATGAGGGGCATAGACAGAGTGGATAGTCAGAGGCTTTTCCCCAGGGTAGAGGGGTCAATTACTAGGGGGCATAGGTTTAAGGTGAGAGGGGCAAGGTTTAGAGTAGATGTACGAGGCAAGTTTTTTACGCAGAGGGTAGTGGGTGCCTGGAACTCGCTACCGGAGGAGGTGGTGGAAGCAGGGACGATAGTGACATTTAAGGGGCACCTTGACAAATACATGAATAGGATGGGAATAGAGGGATACGGGCCCAGGAAGTGTAGAAGATTGTAGTTTAGTCGGGCAGCATGGTCGGCACGTGCTTGGAGGGCCGAAGGGCCTGTTCCTGTGCTGTACATTTCTTCTGGGAGGTGAGTAGTAATTTAAAAAGCCTTGCCTGGTCCCGTGTCTGTTCTTCTTTTCTGTTTTATTTGTTTTTATATAAGGCGGGAACCGGAAGTTCGACCTCTGGCAAGCCCCCCCCCCCCCCCCCCCCCCCCAACCAACAAATTCTGGTGGAGAGGAAACCCGAGACACTACACGTGTAGTGTCTCCCACCCGCCCTCCTCCTCTAACCTAATAATAAGACCCATTGGTGTAAGGTAAGTGCCATATTATATTATTAGCATTGTGCAGGTCAAGGGTCGGAGGTGGAGGAGCAGTCTCTGTCAGCGAGAGAACCTGAGAACATCTCAGACACTCAGAAGGTAAGAAGGTAAGTAAGTGATTTTTACTTCTATACCTTTTTTCAAATTGTGTGTGTCGGGGGGAAACTGAAGTGACATCACAGAAAAGCTGTGACCAGAGTGGCTGGTTGGGATTCTAACCTAAATTTTAAAAAAATGTGAGTATTTGGGAACTAATTAAACATAATAACTTAATTATAATTTAGAGGATATCTAAGCCAGAGATCGGAGAGTATTATAGTTAGCTATCGCATTTCTATTAGAAATCTAGTGCTAGGAAACAGATAGTTGACAGTAACTTTGCAATTTAAAAAAAAAGTATTAAAAAAAAAGACAAATTTTAATTTTAATTAATTGACGCAATGTCAGTTAGAGGGGTGCTGTGCTCTGACTGTGAGATGTGGCAGGTCCGGGAGGCTTCCAGCGTCCCGGATGGCTTCATCTGCAGAAAGTGCACCCAACTGCAGCTCCTCACAGACCGCATGGTTCGGTTGGAGCAGCAATTGGATGCACTTGGGAGCATGCAGGTGGCGGAAAGCGTCATAGATTGCAGTTATGTAAATGTGGTCACACCCAAGGTGCAGGCAGAGAAATGGGTGACCACCAGAAAGGGCAGGCAGTCAGTGCAGGAATCCCCTGTGGTTGTCCCCCTCTCGAACAGATATACCCCTTGGATACTGTTGGGGGGGATAGCCTATCGGGGGAAAACAGCAGCAGCCAGAGCAGTGGCACCACGGCTGGCTCTGATGTTCAGAAGGGAGGGTCAAAGCGCAGAAGAGTAATAGTAATAGGGGACTCTATAGTCAGGGGCACAGATAGGCGCTTCTGTGGACGTGAAAGAGACTCCAGGATGGTATGTTGCCTCCCTGGTGCCAGGGTCCAGGATGTCTCCGAACGGGTAGAGGGAATCCTAAAGGGGGAGGGCAAACAGGCAGAGGTCGTTGTACATATTGGTACTAACGACATAGGCAGGAAGGGGCATGAGGTCCTGCAGCAGGAGTTCAGGGAGCTAGGCAGAAAGTTAAAAGACAGGACCTCGAGGATTGTAATCTCGGGATTACTCCCTGTGCCACGTGCCAGTGAGGCTAGAAATAGGAAGATAGAGCAGACAAACACGTGGCTAAACAGCTGGTGTAGGAGGGAGGGTTTCCGTTATCTGGACCACGGGAGCTCTTCCGGGGCAGGTGTGACCTGTATAAGATGGACGGGTTGCATCTAAACCGGAGAGGCATAAATATCCTGGCCGCGAGGTTTGCAAGTGTCACACGGGAGGGTTTAAACTAGTATGGCAGGGGGGTGGGCACGGGAGCAATAGGTCAGAAGGTGAGAGCATTGAGGGAGAACTAGGGAATAGGGACAGTGTGGCTCTGAGGCAGAGCAGACGGGGAGAAGTTGCTGAACACAGCGGGTCTGGTGGCCTGAAGTGCATATATTTTAATGCAAGGAGCATTACGGGTAAGGCAGATGAACTTAGAGCTTGGATTACTACTTGGAACTATGATGTTGTTGCCATTACAGAGACCTGGTTGAGGGAAGGGCAGGATTGGCAGCTAAACGTTCCAGGATTTAGATGTTTCAGGCGGGATAGAGGGGGATGTAAAAGGGGAGGTGGAGTTGCGCTACTTGTTCGGGAGAATATCACAGCTATACTGCGAGAGGACACCTCAGAGGGCAGTGAGGCTATATGGGTAGAGATCAGGAATAAGAAGGGTGCAGTCACAATGTTGGGGGTATACTACAGGCCTCCCAACAGCCAGCGGGAGATAGAGGAGCAGATAGGTAGACAGATTTTGGAAAAGAGTAAAAACAACAGGGTTGTGGTGATGGGAGACTTCAACTTCCCCAATATTGACTGGGACTCACTTAGTGCCAGGGGCTTAGACGGGGCGGAGTTTGTAAGGAGCATCCAGGAGGGCTTCTTAAAACAATATGTAAACAGTCCAACTAGGGAAGGGGCGGTACTGGACCTGGTATTGGGGAATGAGCCCGGCCAGGTGGTAGATGTTTCAGTAGCGGAGCATTTCGGTAACAGTGACCACAATTCAGTAAGTTTTAAAGTACTGGTGGACAAGGATAAGAGTGGTCCGAGGATGAATGTGCTAAATTGGGGGAAGGCTAATTATAACAATATTAGGCGGGAACTGAAGAACATAGATTGGGGGCAGATGTTTGAGGGCAAATCAACATCTGACATGTGGGAGGCTTTCAAGTGTCAGTTGAAAGGAATACAGGACAGGCATGTTCCTGTGAGGAAGAAAGATAAATACGGCAATTTTCGGGAACCTTGGATAACGAGTGATATTGTAGGCCTCGTCAAAAAGAAAAAGGAGGCATTTGTCAGGGCTAAAAGGCTGGGAACAGACAAAGCCTGTGTGGCATATAAGGAAAGTAGGAAGGAACTTAAGCAAGGAGTCAGGAGGGCTAGAAGGGGTCATGAAAAGTCATTGGCAAATAGGGTTAAGGAAAATCCCAAGGCTTTTTACACGTACATAAAAAGCAAGAGGGTAGCCAGGGAAAGGGTTGGCCCACTGAAGGATAGGCAAGGGAATCTATGTGTGGAGCCAGAGGAAATGGGCGAGGTACTAAATGAATACTTTGCATCAGTATTCACCAAAGAGAAGGAATTGGTAGATGTTGAGTCTGGAGAAAGGGGTGTAGATAGCCTGGGTCACATTGTGATCCAAAAAGACGAGGTGTTGGGTGTCTTAAAAAATATTAAGGTAGATAAGTCCCCAGGGCCTGATGGGATCTACCCCAGAATACTGAAGGAGGCTGGAGAGGAAATTGCTGAGGCCTTGACAGAAATCTTTGGATCCTCGCTGTCTTCAGGGGATGTCCCGGAGGACTGGAGAATAGCCAATGTTGTTCCTCTGTTTAAGAAGGGTAGCAAGGATAATCCCGGGAACTACAGGCAGGTGAGCCTTACTTCAGTGGTAGGGAAATTACTGGAGAGAATTCTTCGAGACAGGATCTACTCCCATTTGGAAGCAAATGGACGTATTAGTGAGAGGCAGCACGGTTTTGTGAAGCGGAGGTCGTGTCTCACTAACTTGATAGAGTTTTTCGAGGAGGTCACTAAGATGATTGATGCAGGTAGGGCAGTAGATGTTGTCTATATGGACTTCAGTAAGGCCTTTGACAAGGTCCCTCATGGTAGACTAGTACAAAAGGTGAAGTCACACGGGATCAGGGGTGAACTGGCAAGGTGGATACAGAACTGGCTAGGCCATAGAAGGCAGAGGGTAGCAATGGAGGGATGCTTTTCTAATTGGAGGGCTGTGACCAGTGGTGTTCCACAGGGATCAGTGCTGGGACCTTTGCTGTTTGTAGTATATATAAATGATTTGGAGGAAAATGTAACTGGTCTGATTAGTAAGTTTGCAGACGACACAAAGGCTGGTGGAATTGCGGATAGCGATGAGGACTGTCTGAGGATACAGCAGGATTTAGATTGTCTGGAGACTTGGGCGGAGAGATGGCAGATGGAGTTTAATCCGGACAAATGTGAGGTAATGCATTTTGGAAGGGCTAATGCAGGTAGGGAATATTCAGTGAATGGTAGAACCCTCAAGAGTATTGAAAGTCAAAGAGATCTAGGAGTACAGGTCCACAGGTCATTGAAAGGGGCAACACAGGTGGAGAAGGTAGTCAAGAAGGCATACGGCATGCTTGCCTTCATTGGCCGGGGCATTGAGTATAAGAATTGGCAAGTCATGTTGCAGCTGTATAGAACCTTAGTTAGGCCACACTTGGAGTATAGTGTTCAATTCTGGTCGCCACACTACCAGAAGGATGTGGAGGCTTTAGAGAGGGTGCAGAAGAGATTTACCAGAATGTTGCCTGGTATGGAGGGCATAAGCTATGAGGAGCGATTGAATAAACTCGGTTTGTTCTCACTGGAACGAAGGAGGTTGAGGGGCGACCTGATAGAGGTATACAAAATTATGAGGGGCATAGACAGAGTGATAGTCAGAGGCTTTTCCCCAGGGTAGAGGGGTCAATTACTAGGGGGCATAGGTTTAAGGTGAGAGGGGCAAGGTTTAGAGTAGATGTACGAGGCAAGTTTTTTACGCAGAGGGTAGTGGGTGCCTGGAACTCACTACCGGAGGAGGTAGTGGAAGCAGGGACGATAGGGACATTCAAGGGGCATCTTGACAAATATATGAATAGGATGGGAATAGAAGGATACGGACCCAGGAAGTGTAGAAGATTGTAGTTTAGTCGGGCAGTATGGTCGGCACGGACTTGGAGGGCCGAAGGGCCTGTTCCTGTGCAGTACATTTCTTTGTTCTTTGTTTGTTCTTTGTTCTTTGAGAGGAAAAGGAGCAGCGCCCACTCTGGAGATTAGATATGGGACTGTTGGCGGACGAGGGGGTATGTGTAAGGGTGAGGGGATGTATTGAAAGGTACCTAGAGATCAATGATGACGGAGAGGTCCAGGTGGGAGTGGTCTGGGTGGCGCTGAAGGCGGTGGTTAGAGGGGAGCTGATCTCCATAAGGGCCCATAAGGGGAAACAAGAGGGTAAAGAAAGGGAGAGATTGTTGGGGGAGATTTTGAGGGTGGATAGGCAATATGCGGAGGCTCCAGATGAAGGGCTATACAGGGAAAGACGGAGATTGCACATGGACTTTGACTTGTTGACCACGGGTAAGGCGGAGGCACAATGGAGGAAGGCACAGGGAGTGCAGTATGAATAAGGAGAGAAGGCGAGCCGGCTGCTGGCCCAACAACTCAGGAAGAGGGGGGCGGCGAGAGAGATCGGAGGGGTTAGAGACGAGGAGGGAAAGATGGAACGGGGAGCGGAGAGGGTGAACGGGGTGTTTAAGGTATTTTACGAGAGGCTATATAAGGCTCAACCCCGGAAGGGAAAGAGGGAATGATGCGTTTCCTAGACCAGCTGGAGTTCCCGAAGGTTGAGGAACAGGAGATGACAGGACTGGGAGCGCAGATTGAGGTGGAGGAGGTGGTAAAAGGAATTGGGAACATGCAGGCAGGGAAGGCCCCGAGACCGGATGGGTTCCCGGTGGAGTTCTATAGGAAATACGTGGACCTGCAGGCCCCACTTCTGACGAGAACCTTTAATGAGGCTAGGGAAAGGGGGACACTACCCCCGACGATGTCGGAGGCGACGATATCGCTGATCCTGAAAAGAGACAAAGACCCGCTGCAGTGCGGGTCATACAGGCCTATTTCCCTCTTGAACGTAGATGCCAAGCTTTTGGCCAAGGTGATGGCGACGAGGATAGAGGACTGTGTCCCTGGGGTGGTGCATGATGATCAAACGGGGTTTGTCAAAGGGAGGCAATTGAATGCTAATATACGGAGGCTATTGGGGGTGATGATGATGCCCCCACCGGAGGGGGAGGCGGAGATAGTGGTGGCGATGGATGCAGAGAAGGCATTTGATAGAGTGGAGTGGGACTACCTGTGGGAAGTACTGAGTAGATTTGGATTTGGAGAGGGGTTCATTAGATGGGTTCAGCTCCTGTACAGGGCCCCGGTGGCAAGTGTGATTACAAATAGGCAACGATCTGACCACTTCCGACTATATAGGGGTACAAGACAGGGATGTCCCCTGTCCCCGTTACTGTTTGCGTTGGCAATTGAGCCATTGGCCATAGTGCTGAGGGGCTCTAGGAAGTGGAGGGGGGTACTTAGAGGAGGAGAAGAGCATCGGGTGTCATTATACGCGGATGATTTGTTGTTGTATGTCGCGGACCCAGTAGAGGGGATGCCTGAGATAATGCAGACACTCAGGGAGTTTGGAGAATTTTCAGGATATAAATTGAATATGGGGAAGAGTGAACTGTTTGTGATGCACCCCGGGGAACAGGGCAGGGGAATAGACGATTTACTGTTGAGGAGGGTAACAAGTGATTTCCAGTATTTAGGGATCCAGGTGGCCAGGAACTGGGGAACCTTGCATAAGCTTAACTTGGCACGACTGGTAGAGCAGATGGAAGAGGACTTTAGGAGGTGGGACATGGCGCCCCTGTCATTGGCGGGCAGGGTGCAGGCGGTTAAAATGGTGGTCCTTCCGAGGTATCTTTTTGTGTTCCAGTGCCTCCCTGTACTGATTACAAAGGCCTTTTTTAGGAAGGTGGACAAGAGTATTATGAGCTTTGTGTGGGCTGGAAAGACCCCAAGAGTAAAGAGGGGGTTCCTGCAGCGCAGTAGGGACAGAGGGGGGCTGGCACTCCCGAGTCTAAGTGATTATTATTGGGCCGCCAACGTGTCGATGATATGTAAGTGGATGAGGGAAAGGGAAGGAGCGGCGTGGAAAAGACTGGAGATGGCGTCCTGTAGGGGAACTAGCTTAAAAGCACTGGCGACAGCGCTGTTACCGTTCTCCCCGAAAAAATACACCACAAACCCAGTGGTGGTGGCAACTCAGAAAATTTGGGGGCAGTGGAGACGACATAAGGGAGTGACAGGTGCCTCAGTGTGGTCCCCGATAAGGAACAACCATAGGTTCGTCCCGGGAAGGATAGATGGGGGATTTAAATCTTGGCAGCGAGCAGGAATTGCGAAATTGAAGGACTTGTTCTTAGACGGGACGTTCGTGAGTCTGGGAGCACTGACAGAAAAATATGGGTTGCCACCTGGGAATGCATTTCGCTATATGCAAGTGAGGGCATTTGTGAGGCAACAGGTGAGGGGATTTCCGCAGCTCCCGGCGCAAGAGATCCAGGACAGAGTGATTTTGGGGGCATGGGTGGGTGATGGTAGGGTGTCAGATATATATAGGGAAATGAGAGACGAGGGGGAGACGATGGTAGAGGAGCTGAAGTAAAAATGGGAGGAGGAGCTGGGGGAAGAGATTGAGGAGGGGCTGTGGGCAGATGCCCTAAGTAGGGTAAACTCTTCGTCCTCGTGTGCCAGGCTCAGCCTGGTACAATTCAAGGTTCTACACAGGGCGCATATGACGGGAGCAAGGCTGAGTAGATTTTTTGGAGTGGAGGATAGGTGCGGGAGATGCGCGGGAAGCCTGGCGAACCACACCCACATGTTTTGGTCATGTCCGGTATTGCATGGGCTCTGGGTGGGTGTGGCAAAAGTGATCTCGAAGGTGGTGGGGCTCCGGGTCAAACCAAGCTGGGGGTTGGCTATATTTGGGGTTGCAGATGAGCCGGGAGTGCAGGAGGTGAGAGAGGCTGACGTGTTGGCCTTTGCGTCCCTAGTAGCCCGGCGAAGGATTCTACTTATGTGGAAAGAAGCTAAGCCCCCGGGTGTGGAGGCCTGGATCAACGACATGGCAGGGTTTATAAAACTGGAGCGGATAAAATGTGCATTAAGAGGTTCGGCTCAGGGGTTCACCGGGCGGTGGCAACCGTTCCTCGACTATCTCGCAGAGCGATAAGGGAAAATAGGAAAGGCGGCAGCAGCAGCCCAGGGGGGAGGGGGGGAGGGCTCATTTGGGTCTTCAGGGGTTTTATGTGTGTGTTTATATATTAGTTATTTATATTTGATTTCACAAAGTTACTATTTTAGTTATTATTTCTGTTGTTTCTTATTTTGATATTGGCAGTTGCCGTTAGTCAGCATATTATTTATTTAAAAAACGATCAATGTATATATTATTACAAAGTTGTAAAATGGGAAATTTTTGTTTGATCGAAAAACTTTAATAAAATATATATTTTTTAAAAAGGCAAAGATCAAATGATCACGATGGGAAGGCACTGAAACACAAACAGAAACCTCGGAAGGACCACCATTTTGACCGACTGCACTCTACCCGCCAGCGAGAGCAGTAACATGTCCCATCTTTTGAAATCCCCCTCATTTGCTCCACCAACCTCGTCAGATTCAGTTTATGTCGGGTCCCCCAACTCCTGGCTATCTGGATCCCCAGATACCGAAAGCTCCCCTCCGCCCTCCTCAGCGGTAGGTCCCCTATCCCTCTTTCTTGGTCCCCCGCCTGTAATACAAAGAGCTCACTCTTCCCTACATTGAGCTTATAGCCCGAAAACTCCCCAAACTCCCTTAGAGTCTGCATGACCTCCACCATCCCCTCCATTGGATCCGCCACGTACAGCAACAGGTCTTCCGCATATAGCGACACCCGATGCTCTTCTCCCCCTTGGACCACCCCCCTCCATTTATTAGACTCCCTCAATGACATGGCCAATGGTTCGATCACCAATGCGAACAACAGGGGGCACCCCTGCCTCGTCCCTCGGTACAGTCGAAAGTACTCCGACCTCCGCCGGTTTGTCACTACACTCGCCATCGGGGCTCTGTAAAGGAGCTTAACCCAATTGATAAACCCTACCCTGAACCCAAACCTACGCAGCACCTCCCAGAGGTACTCCCACTCTACTCGGTCAAAGGCCTTCTCCGCATCCATAGCTGCCACTATCTCTGCCTCTCCCTCCTCCGGTGGCATCATTATCACGTTTAAGAGCCGCCGCACATTGGTGTTTAGTTGCCTGCCCTTTACAAATCCCGTCTGGTCCTCGTGGATTACCCCCGGGACACAGTCCTCGATCCTCGTGGCCAGCACTTTTGCCAGCAACTTTGCATCCACATTGAGGAGCGAGATCGGCCTGTACGATCCACACTGCAGTGGGTCCTTGTCCCGCTTTAGGATCAAAGAAATTGTCGCTTCCGACATTGTCGGGGGCAATGTCCCCTCCTCTCTTGCCTCATTAAAGGTCCTCACCAGTAGCGGGGCCAACAGATCTGCGTACTTCCTGTAGAACTCCATCGGGAATCCGTCCGGTCCCGGGGCCTTCCCCGCCTGCATGCTCCCCAAACCCTTGCTCAGCTCCTCCAACCCAATTGGTGCCCCCAAACCAGCCACCTCTTGCTCCTCCACCCTTGGGAATCTCAGCTGATCTAGGAATCGTCTCATCCCCTCTTCCCCCGCTGGAGGCTGGGATCCGTACAGCTCTTCATAAAAGACCTTGAATACCTCGTTTATTTTCGTCGCACTCCGAACTGTGGCTCCCCTTCCATCTTTGACTCCCCCTATTTCCATCGCTGCCATCCTCATACGGAGCTGGTGTGCCAGCATCCGACTAGCCTTTTCCCCATACTCGTTGGTCGCCCCCTGCTTTTTCCTCCACTGTGCCTCCGCCTTCCCTGTGGTCCACAGGTCAAACTCCGTCTGGAGCCGTTGTCTTTCCCCAAGTAATCTTTCCTCCGGGGCCTCTGCGTATCTCCTGTCCACTCTCAAAATCTCCCCCACTAACCTCTCCCTTTCCGTACTCTCTGTCTTCTCCCTATGAGCCCTAATGGAAATTAGCTCTCCCCTGATCACCGCCTTCAATGCCTCCCATACCACCCCCACCTTCACCTCCCCGTTGTCGTTGGCCTCCAAGTACCTTTCGATACACCCCCTCACCTTCCCACACACCACCTCGTCTGCCAGTAGTCCCACATACAGCCGCCACAACGGGTGTTGGTCCCTCTCCTCTCCCAGCTCCAGTTCCACCCAGTGCGGGGCATGGTCCGAAACGGCTATAGCCGAATACTCCGTCTCCTCCACCCTCGGGATGAGCACACTACCCAGAACAAAGAAATCTATCCGGGAGTAGGCTTTGTGTACATGGGAGAAGAAAGAAAATTCCCTGGCCTGCGGCCTTGCAAACCGCCATGGGTCCACTCCCCCCATCTGATCCATAAACCCCCTAAGTACCTTGGCCGCCGCCGGCCTCTTTCCAGTCCTTGATTTGGAGCGGTCCAGTGCTGGATCCAACACTGTATTGAGGTCCCCTCCCATTATCAGGCCTCCTATTTCCAGGTCCGGAATGTGTCCCAACATGCGCTTCATGAATCCTGCATCCTCCCAGTTCGGGGCGTATACGTTTACCAACACCACCCACGTCCGTTGCAGCCTACCGCTCACCATTACATATCGCCCTCCATTGTCCGCTACAGTAGTCTTGGCCTCAAATGACACCTGCTTTCCCACCAATATTGCCACCCCTCTATTCTTCGCGTCCAGTCCCGAGTGGAATACCTGTCCTACCCACCCCTTTCTTAACCTGACCTGGTCCGCCACCTTCAGATGTGTCTCTTAGAGCATGGCCACGTCCACCTTCAGTCCCTTTAAGTGCGCGAACACTCGAGCCCTCTTCATCGGCCCATTCAGGCCCCTCACATTCCACATTATCAGCCGGATTGGAGGGGCTCTCACCACCCCCCCCCCCCCCCCCCCACGCCCCACTGACTAGCCATCTCCTTGGTTGAGCTTAATAATAACACTGCTACTGTCACTCATTAAGATCAGCAAACTTAAAGCAAAGACATAAACAGACTGGTAAAATGGACGGTAGATACATGGGAGTTTAGTTTAGAATAGAAAAATGTGAAGTTATGCACTTGGAAGGAAAAAGGAGACAAAATAGGTACAATTTTAAATGAGGTCCAGGAACAGAGACCTAGGGCTTACATAGACAAATCTTTGAAGGTGGCAAGACAAGTTGATGTTTCTTTTTAAACACAAGCCTTTACAAATAGAGGCGTAGAATTCAGAAACAAGGAAGTACTGGATTAGCCTCTCAATCGCTGGCTGATGTTGAAGAGGGTGAAGAGGATGATTTACTGGATTGGTGCCAGTGATGGGAGACTTCAGTTGTGGAGACCCGAGAAAGGAGAATTATTCTCACGGCAATAAAGTTAGGGGAAGTTTGAATAGAAAGGTTAAAAATTGAGGGGTTTTGATTAAATAGAATCAGAATCGCAGAATAATACACCCACCGAAGAGGCCCATCGAGTCTGCACCGACGTATGGAAAACACCTGACCTGCCTACCTAACCCCATTTGCCAGCACTTGACCCATAGCCTTGAATGTTATGGGATGAAACTAGTTGTGTTGCAAGGGTGTGAGTAATCTGAGGGCACATGTTGCGGAAACAAGTACAGCTATTCGACTTGGTGTACTTCACTCTTCCACTCATGAGAAACCAGATGAAGACTCTTGGAGTAAAGGCTCCAGTTTCATTACAAGCTATAGCGAGGGCTTGTGGTATTCCAAGTGGGACACTAGAGAAGCACAGATTTAATGATAATATAGACAGTTGTACTCCAAGATTTGATTACAAGAAACTAGCATAAACCGATAATTTGTTACTAGTTATTTATGTACAATCATGACTATTGATTAGTTTGTTACTAGTTATTTATGTACAATCATGCATTGCATATGAAAATAATTAACCAATCACATTAAAGGTCTGCATGCTTAATTAAACTGATCAATCATTACAATGCATGTTGCCTTGCAATTAGTGATATTTGTGGTCTGATATTTGGGGTGCGACCATCAATCACCTTCCTCCTCTGCCTTTTAATGGCTCTTATCGAGGCATGGATGCTGCCCATCGGCCCTCCCTACTTGTTATCAGCAGACATACTGGAGTCATCACAATGGTACCCTGTAACATCTTGTAGAATAGACCTTGAATTCTAACATATGCAGTTTCTCTGCCTGATAACTGGCCTCTAAGACAAATTGTGTCCTTGTAATGTCTGTTACAATTAGCAATTCCCACAGTCCAAACTGAAGAATTTACCTTCCAGTAAAATGGAACTGTAGGTTTTAAACCGGTTCTTATATCTAAAGATGCCCAAATTGCCCCCTGAACACAGATTTAAAATGATTGAGAAAAGATACAGAGGGTTGAGATTTTTAAAAATGAATTCATGATTCAGAATGCACTACCTGAAAGGGTATTAGAAACATATTGTATCATAGGTCTATGGGGAAAGAACAGGGATTGAAATTAATTGCAAACATTTACTCCAAGCACAAAAGGCTCAGTAGACTCTATCTATGCTCTATGATTCAATGATTCAGTGATCCACTACAGTTCGCCTGCCGCCGCAACAGGTCCACAGCAGACGCCATCTCCGTGGCCCTGCACTCTACCCTGGAACACCTAGATAACAAAGACACCTATGTCAGACTCCTATTTATCGACTCCAGCTCAGCCTTCAACGCCATCATTCCTACGAAACTCCTCTCCAAACTCTGTGGCCTTGACCTCGGCTCCTCCCTCTGCGACTGGATCCTGAACTTTCTAACCCCCAGGCCACAATCAGTAAAGATAGGCAACAACACCTCCTCCACGTTCATCCTCAACACCGGTGCCCCACAAGGCTGTGTCCTCAGCCCCCTACTACACTCCTTATACACCTATGACTGTGTGGCCAAATTCCCCTCCAACTTGATTTTCAAATTTGCTGATGACCCCACCGTAGTGGGTCGGATTTCAAACAATGACGAGACAGAGTACAGGAATGAGATAGAGAATCTGGTGAACTGGTGCGACAACAATAATCTCTCCCTCAATGTCAACAAAACAAAGGAGATTGTCATCGACTTCAGGAAGCGTAGTGGAGAACATGCCCCGTCTACATCAATGGGAACGAAGTAGAAAGAGTCGGGAGCTTCAAGTTTTTAGATGTACAGATCACCAACAGCCTGTCCTGGTCCCCCCATGCCGACACTATAGTTAAGAGAGCCCACCAACGACTACTTTCTCAGAAGACTAAGGAAATTTGGCATGTCAGCTACGACCCTCACCAACTTCTACAGGTGCACCATAGAAAGCATTCTTTCTGGTTGTATTACAGCTTGGTATGGAGCCTGCTCTGCCCAAGACTGCAAGAAACTACAAAAGGTCGTGAATGTAGCCCAGTCACGCAAACCAGTCTCCCATCCATTGACACTATCTATAATTCCCGCTGCCTCAGAAAGGCAGCCAGCATAATTAAGGACCCCATGCACTCCGGACATACTCTCTTCCACCTTCAGTCAGGAAAAAGATACCAAAGTTTGAGGTCCCGTACCAACCGACTCAAGAACAGCTACTTCCCTACTGCCATCAGACTTTTGAATGGACCTACCTCGTATTAAGTTGATCTTTTCTCTACTCCTTGCTGTAACTGTAACATTATATTCTGCAGTCTCTCCTTCCTTCCCTGTGTGCGGTGTGCATTGTTTGTACAGCATGCAAGAAACTATACTTTTCACTGTATACTAATACATGTAACAATAATAAATCAAATCAAAAAAAATCTGAACCTACCCTGATTTGTTTAGCTCAGTGACTCACTAACCATACGGGAACCACCCTTGAATGCTTGATGTTGCACCAACTCCAGTATGCTTGCTACAGTTTCTGCTCCATTGCCTCCCATTTCTCTCCTATGTAATTTTTTTATATCAACACCCACTTCAAGCGTCTACACATCTCACAACTGTTTTGTTGTATCTGAACTTAACTTCAACTTTTCATGAGGACCAGGGAATGTGCTCACAGTTTTAAGACCTCTAACTTTGTATTGCTTATGCGCTAACCCTCTTTGAACTATATAAAAAGACAACTGTAGTATAAACAATCAAACTTCATTTTGATCAGCTCGGGTAGATGCTGTCTTGGTAACTAGTGTTACAGCCCAGTTTATCAGTGAGCATGAATGTGTGTAAGCCGAATCTTTTTTTTCTGGTATAATGCTGTAGTGTGCCCCTAAATATTTGGCCTCCATTAAGAACTAAAATGCTATACAGAGGAAAATAATTCCTGTCACTAGAACAATGTTAGCTGTGTTACCTTTCACCAACTTCAGTGTCAGGTTGCACTCATCTGGATGCCCATTTGATGCATCAAACTAGCTTTCCCTCTTTGGTTCTGCATTTTCTTTTTAAAAAAGGCACACAAACATACGAATAAGGAGCAGGATTAGGCCACTCAGCCCCTCGAGCCTGCTTCGCCATTGAATAACATCATCGCTGATCTTGCTCGTGTTTTTTATAGTAGTGTTAATTGGTGAAACAATGTTGGCATTTTTTTGTTTAGTGGAGTCTCTGCTTGTGTCGAAGTGAATTTCAGTGGCAGGGACCTTGTTCTCCCGTGCAGTTCTGTATGCTGCTTCCGTCATCACACTAAATAATTCATTTTATTTCATTGGTCCTCGACCTTATTTTAATAAAGAAATCTGCCTCATCCTCCCAATATTGCAAATTGTTTATATGCGGGCCAACCTTCCACCATCTTTATATCCACTCTAATCCCTAAGACATTTTTCATGTAGGAGCCTGAATGGCAATTCGAATTTTTTTGTGAATTTCCCAATCCAGCAGCCACTGGATAATGACAATCCTAGCTTCTCTCATATTTTTGCTCCACCCTGGCCAAGGGTTGGTGAGAGAAACCATAACGTTCTGTGATCACCTCTGTTGACCTAACTCAGCGCATTCCTTTGATTGAATGAGGGATCTTTCTGTTCCTGCGTAGCTCAGTTGTTCAGTCGGTACCCTCACTGAGTTTGACGGCCCCCTTTATTTCAGTGTTTGACAGTTCTTTAACTTTCTTGTTCTTGTTTTGATTTTACAGATCTGGGCTTTTTTCAGTTTTTGCTACATCATTGATTATTGTTAGTCTTTACTGAACTCACAAACAAATGACTAGGTTCTTATTAACCAGATATATCTGAGATTGAATGGGGATCCATCATGCTGGTAAAGATCTCAACTGGACATGATTGATGCACGAATAATGAGAAGTCTGAGACTAATCAAGAAAGTTTGCTTCTAAACCAATCTGCCATCATACTATTTGTGTGCTGGTCATTGAATGAAGATGCTCATTTACATGCAAGCACATACTGCTGTTGGCCACTGTGGAGGCTGTATCCAATGTTGACATCCTGTTTACACAGAAGTACAGTAAGAAGTCTTACAACACCAGGTTAAAGTCCAACAGGTTTGTTTCGATGTCACTAGCTTTCGGAGCGCTGCTCCTTCCTCAGGCGATTCACCTGAGGAAGGAGCAGCGCTCCAAAAGCTAGTGACATCGAAACAAACCTGTTGGACTTTAACCTGGTGTTGTAAGACTTCTTACTGTGCTCACCCCAGTCCAACACCAGCATCTCCACATCATGGCTACCATCTACACAGAAGTAGGCAGAGGTATTGGCTCTTGTTTATTAATGCATCTTCTGCCACGTCAAGTGATGCACTGTTTTTTTTGTTTCAGGCCATGATTCAAACATTTGTGTTTTTGTGGCTGGCCACTGGCCTGGCTACAGCACTCCAATGCCCAGATGGGACTACATGCCCCGACACAGCAACCTGCTGTCAGAAGAATTTTGGAGGATATGCCTGTTGTCCTCTGCCGAAGGTAGGTTGTAACCAGTTGCGTTAGCAAATCACGGGCAATGATCCTTTAGGCTTTCTCTCCTCCAAATTGGTCTTACATGCTCGTATTTGTGTTTCTTTTTGTTTTTGCATGGAGACTGCTTTGCCCAGTAGAGTTTTAAGGGAATTGCAACTCACCACATTCTGTCAACCAGGGTACATTCCCTTTATCCCTACTCTGTCTTCTATTTCCCAAACAATTAACCATTTGTTGATCCCCTTGCTTCTATTTTTCCTGCTAATCTTTTGTGCAGAACGTTATCAAAAGCTTTTTTGAAATCTATATAGGCACATTTTAAAAAATATATATTTTTATTCAAATCAGGGCAGACATAACATACAAACAATCATTCAATAACAAAATACAATTTCCCTTTTTCTCCCCAAACCCCCCAGCCTCCTCCACTCCTTTCACCCACCCCCCACCCGCTAGCAACAAACATCAGTAAACAGAGACCAGAACAGCTTCCACCTTGTCCAGATCCACTATCCAAGCCCCAAATTGCAAACTTAATCTTCACCAGTTTAAGGAATTCCGCAGCATCCCCCAACCATGCTGACACCTTTGGTGATTCCTCGGACCTTCATTCCAATAAAAACCCTGTGCGGGCGATCAATGTGACGAAGGCAACCACATCGGCCCCCTTCCCCTCCATCAACCCTGGCACTTTTGATGCCCAGAAATTCGCCTTGAGGACCCGGTAACATCTCCAACCCCCAGATTTTTGCTAGTGTCTCAAATACCAAACCTCACTAACCGTGGTAGTGACCAGAACATGTGGACATGGTTAGCTGGTCCCCTTCTACACCTCTCACACCTAACTCTACCCCTGCAAAGAATCCACTCATTCGTGCCCATGTCATATGGGCCTTCTGCACCACCATGAACTGTATCAAGCTCATCCTAGCACATGAAGATGTAGCATTGACCTGGTGCATAATTTCATTCCACACCGCGCCCCCATCCCAATTCCATATCCAACTCCTCTCACTTCTACTTCAGCTCATCAATGGGTGCTTCCCTGTGTCCACCAGCCATCCATTGATGTCTGCAATTTTCCCACCCCCAACTCATCTGGCAAGAGCAACCTATCAAACAAGTTATAATCTAGCAATCGAGGGAGTGAGGCCAACTCCTCCCGCACAAAATCTCGCAACTGTAGATATCTAAACTCTGAACCCCCCGACAATTCGTGTTTCTCACACAACTCCTCAAATCTCACAAATCAACCTTCTAAGAACAAGTCCTTCACCCACCAATAGCCAGAGGTTCTATCGCTGATGTGAACAGAAGTGGGGACAATGGCAGCCTTGCCTCATGCCCCCATATTGCTGGAAATACCTGGGGGAACCAAATTATTCCTGACACTAGTCGTAGATGCCACATAAGATAAATGTTGGCCCAAATCCAAACCTGCCGAACACATCCAGCAAATAACTCCACTGCACCTATCAATAAATAGCCTTCACATCCATAGCCAGCACAATCTCTGGCACCCTGCCCTCAGATGGCATCTTAACATTTAATATACCTCTGATATTACTAGACAGCTGCCTCCCCTTCACGAAACCTGCCTGGTCCTTCAACATCATAACCGGAACACATCCCTAAAGCTGTTGTGCTATTACTGTACAACTTTCATGTCTGCATTTAACAACGAGATAGACCTGTATGACCCACATTCCACCGTGTCCTTTTCTTTCTTTGGTAATTACCCCATGCCAAAAAGTCAGAACATCTCCAGGAGATGTGGGGCCGACTCCGTCGCAATGTGCGATAGAGAGCATCGTATCCGGCTGCATCACCGCGTGGTATGGCAACTGCTCGATCCAAGATCGCAAGAAACTGTGGAGTGTGGTGAACTCAGCCCAACGCATCACACAAGCTTGCCACCCCCACATTGATTCTGTATACACATCCCGCTGCCTCGGGAAGGCAGACCGCATTATCCGAGACCCCTCCCACTCAGGCATTGACTTCTTCCAGACCCTTCCATCAGGCAGAAGGTACAGAAGCCTGAAGACCCGCACATCCAGACAAAGGAATAGCTTCTTCCCCACAGCTACAAGACTCTTCAACGGCTCCCCCTCGGGACTTTTCTGTTCCCTGTAAGAACACTATTCACGACGCCCTCTGCTGCTCTTGCTCATGTATTTAGTTTATTTGGCCCCTTGTTCCGCACTGTAACCAATCACTGTTTGTTGATGTACCATTTGTCAATGTTCTCTGTTGATTATTCTTTTTGTCTACTTTGTACGTACTGTATACGTTCTACTCGGTTGCAGAAAAATACTTTTCACTGTACTTTGGTACATGGAGGCTGGTTTAGCTCAGTGGGCTAGACAGCTGGGTTGTGATGCAGAACAAGGCCAGCAGGGCGGGTTCAATTCCCGTACCAGCTGAGAATTCTGAATTATCCCTCCATGTACCCGACAGGCACCGGAATGTGGTGACTAGGGGTTTTTGCAATATCTTCATTGCAGTGTTAATGTAAGCCTACTTGTGACAATAAAAAAAAATTGTGGAAATAAATCAAATCAAAATCAAATCAATCCGTTTCTACAAATCCACTGGGAAACCATCTGGGCCCGGCGCCTTCCCTGACTGCATTGCGCCAATTGCCTCCATCACCTCCTGTAACCCCAGCGGAGCGTCCAGCCCCTGCTGCTTCTCCCCCTCAACTTCCGGGAACACCAATTCCTCACAAAACTGCCCCATTTCATCCCCTGCTCCCTGGGGTTCAGACCTATATAACCTCTTATCGAATGATTCAAACACTTTATTAATAGGCTCCAACGTCATCACCAGTTCTCCTCCCTCTTCCCTCAGTTGTACTATCTCCCTTGCGGCAGCTTGTCGCCACAGTTGGTGTGCTAGCAGGCGGCTAGCCTTCGCCTCATACAAAACACCCCTTGCTCTACGAAGCTGGCCTACCACCTTCCCTGTCGTCATCAAATTGAATTCCTCTTGTAGCTTCTTCTGCTCTGCTAAGATTTCCCTGGTAGGGGTCATAGAGTACTGCCGATCTACCTCCAGAATTTCACCAATCAATCCCTGCCTCGAGTCTGCATGGTGGCGCAGTGGTTATCATTGCTGCCTCACTGAGCCGAGAACCCGGGTTCGATCCTGGCCCCAGGTCACTATCCCTGTGGTGTTTGCACATTCTCCCTATGTCTGTATGGTCTCACCCCCACAACTCAAAAAGATGTGCAGAGTAGGTGAATTGGCCATGCTAAATTGCCCCTTAATTGGAAAAAAAGAATTGGGTACTCTAAATTTATTTAAGAAATCAATCGCTGCCTCTCTGACTTCTCCAACGTGTCCCTGTGCGCATCAAATGTGATCACTTCTACCTGTACCACCGCCTTCAACACCTCCCAGAATGTGAAGGATTAGACCTCCCCATTCTGGTTGAACTCTTGCATATTCCTTGATGATCAAAGTCATCTTTCTGCAAAATGTTTCATCCGCTAATTTCTCTAAGTCCATCCTCCACACGAGTCCCTGAGACTGACCTACCCTCAACCGAATAATGAGACTACAATCACCCCATTTCCACCCCAATTATTTCCTAGAGAATCAAAATATCCATTATTTTTTTTTAAATCTATGCGGGAGTACATCCGATGTACATGGTGGAAGTATGAAAACTCCCTCCCTCCTGGATTCCGAAACCTCCAAGGATCCACTCCACCCACCTGGTCCATAAACACCCTCAGCTCCTTCCCGACTTGACTAATGGCTTCGGGCACGACCGATCCAGTCGAGGATCCAGCGCACAGTTAAAGTTGCCACTCGGGATCAATTCGTGTGAGTTCAGGTCCGGGATGTCAGCCACCATCTGCTAAAACAAATTCCCATCATACCAATTTGGCGCATAAACGCTTAGGATCCCACTAACCATTAAAAACTGACGCCCCGGATCACTGCTCCCGAAGGAGCCAACGACTTCGGCCAAAAGCGGTCCAGCATCGGTTCCAGCACACAGTCTAAGTCTCCCCCCAGGATCAACTGGTATGTATCTAAATCCAGAATGGAGGCCAACAGCTTCCTTTCAAATGCCACGTCGTCCCAATATACATTTACCAATACCACCAACATCCCTGCCAATGACCCCGTAACAACCACAAAGCAAAGTTGCTTGTTAGCTAAAATTGCCAAACCCCCCCCCCCCCCCAAGGTCCTATAGTCGAAGCCTGAATGAAATACCTGACTCACCCACCCCCTCCGGAGTCTGGTCTGGTCCCTCACCCGCAACAGCACCACATCGGCCCTTAAATTCTTCAGGTGAGTAAAAGCTCTCGACCCCTTCAACAGGCGCTACAACCGTCGTATATTCCATGTGTCCAACCTGATCGGGGGGTCTCTCATCCCCCGTCCCCAAACCTGGAGTCAGCCATTTTCACCATGAAGGATTATCCTGCATCTACAGCAAATGCTTAGGCCGAAGACCCATTTAAGTTGGCTGCAGACCCCACTCCAAAGAATGGAACAGAGAAAAAATCCTATTCACCGTCTGAAAACTAACCCCTCATGAACCTTCTGATCACCTACCAAAGAACAATGCTCATCACCCCATCCCCCCCACCACCACCACCACCACCACACAAACAGCTGGGCTCATTGAACCAGGTCCAACAGGCCGCAGGCCGTCCCGCAACCACACACCCGTTCGCTGGCTAAAACCATGCTGCTGGCGAGGTAACCAGTACCAGGATGAACTTTTTTTTTTTTTTTTTTGGAGAAGAACACCGAGTCTCGTTATATGCGGATGACCTATTGTTATACGTGTCGGACCCAGCGGGGGGAATGATAGAGGTTATGCGAATTTTGAGGGGGTTCGGGGATTTCTCGGGGTATAGGCTAAACATGGGAAAGAGTGAATTATTTGTGATACATCCAGGGGACCAGAGTAGAGAGATAGAAGGCTTGCCTCTAAGGAAAGTGGAAA
Organism: Scyliorhinus torazame; assembly: GCF_047496885.1. Classification (NCBI taxonomy): domain Eukaryota; kingdom Metazoa; phylum Chordata; class Chondrichthyes; order Carcharhiniformes; family Scyliorhinidae; genus Scyliorhinus; species Scyliorhinus torazame. Next base: position 88,784,606 of record NC_092727.1, read on the forward strand.
GAAACTTCCGATACCTGGGGATTCAGATCGCTAGGAGCTGGGGAACCTTGCACAGACTTAATCTGACACGGTTGGTAGAACAAATGGAGGAGGACTTCAAGAGGTGGGACATGCAGCCTCTATCGCTGGCGGGCAGGGTGCAAGCAATTAAGATGATGGTCCTCCCGAGGTTCTTATTTGTATTTCAATGTCTCCCTATACTAATCACTAAGACCTTTTTTAATAAAATAGACAGGAGCATCACGAGCTTCGTGTGGGCAGGGAAAGTTCCGAGAGTAAGGAGGGGGTTCCTTCAGCGTAGTAGGGACAGAGGAGGATTGGCACTACCGAACTTGGGCGATTACTATTGGGCCGCCAATGTGGCAATGATACGTAAATGGATGATGGAGGGTGAGGGAGCGGCGTGGGAAAGACTGGAGAGAAAGTCCTGTAAAGGGACGAGTTTAGAGGCGCTGGTGACGGCGCCGCTACCGATCTCACCTAAAAAGTTTACCACGAACCCGGTGGTGGCGGCAACATTGAATATCTGGGGACAGTGGAGGCGACAGAGAGGGGTGCGGGGAGCCCTGGTGGGGTCCCCAATCAGGAACAACCATAGGTTCGCCCCAGGAAGAATGGATGGAGGATTTCAGAGCTGGTTCCAGTTGGGAATTAGGAGGGTGGGAGATTTATTTATAGATGGGACTTTTGCGAGCTTGGGAGCATTGGAGGAAAAGTATAAGTTGCCCCGGGGAAATTTCTTGAGATATATGCAGGTGAGGGCATTTACTAGACAACAGGTGAGGGAATTTCCATTGCTCCCGACACAGGGGATACAGGACAGGGTGCTTTCAGGGGTGTGGGTCGGAGAGGGCAAGGTGTCAGAGATTTACCGAGAGATGAGGGAAGAGGGGGAGGAGTCGGTGGGCGAACTAAAAGGAAAGTGGGAAGAAGAACTAGGGGAGGAGATAGAGGAGGGTATGTGGGCTGATGCCCTAAGCAGGGTAAATTCCTCTTCCTCATGCGCCAGGCTTAGCCTGATTCAATTTAAGGTGCTACATAGAGCACACATAACGGGAGCAAGATTGAGCAGGTTCTTTGGAGTGGAGGACAAATGTGGGAGGTGTGGCGGGAGCCCGGCAAACCACGCACATATGTTTTGGGCATGCCCGGCACTGGAAGGGTATTGGAAGGGAGTGACGGGAGTGATTTCGCGGGTGGTGAAGGCCCGGGTCAAACCAGGCTGGGGGTTAGCTCTATTTGGAGTTGCGGAAGAGCCGGGAGTGCAGGAGGCGAAAGAGGCCGACGTTGTGGCCTTTGCGTCCCTAGTAGCCCGGCGCAGGATCCTACTCATGTGGAAGGAGGCGAAACCCCCCGGACTGGAGGCCTGGGTAAATGATATGGCGGGGTTCATTAAACTGGAGCAGATAAAGTTTGCCCTGAGAGGATCGGCTCAAGGGTTCACCAGGCGGTGGCAGCCATTTCTCGACTACCTAGGGGAACGTTAGAGGGAAGACAGATGACCAGCAGCAGCAACCCAGGGGGAGGGGGGGGGGGGGGGGGGGAGGGGGGGTTTAGTTTAGGTCAAAGATAAAGGGGTTTTGTTACTTGTGTATTGTTTAAAATTTCTGTATTGTTATTGTTGCGTTTGCTTTGTAAGAGGGGAAAAATTGTTGTTTGGGAAAAAATTTTCAATAAAACATTTATAAAAAAAAAAAAAAAAAAAACATAATGCTATATTCATGCCTGTGTGAAGCTCCTTGAGATGTTTTATTACTGTAAAGTTGCTATACAAGTACACGTGTTGTGTATTATATTTTACTAAATAGGGCAGCATGGTAGCACAGTGGTTAGCACTGTTGCTTCACGGCTCCAGGGTCCCGGGTTTGATTCTGGCTTGGGTCACTGTCTGTGTGGAGTCTGCACGTTCTCCCCGTGTCTGCGTGGGTTTCCTCCGGGTGCTCCAGTTTCCCCCCACAAGTCCCGAAAGACGTGCTTGTTAGGTGAATTGGACATTCTGAATTCTCCCTCTGTGTACCCGAACAGGCGCCGGAGTGTGGCGACTAGGGGCTTTTCACAGTAACTTCATTGCAGTGTTAATGTGAGCCTACTGTGACAATAAAGATTATTATTATTTAAGTACATGATGTGTTTTCTGCGCACATTTATCCTGACTCCTGTCTGATTTATACCACAGAGCCAGAGTTCTGAGCCGCTCTCTGCCACATCGCCTGAGTCTCACTGGGAGGGGAGGGGGGTCCTGGGGGGGGGGGGGATCCTGGGGGTCTGCGGGGGGGAGGGGGGATCCTGGGGTCTGCGGGGGGAGGGGGGTCCTGGGGTGCGGGTGTGGGGGGGGGGGGGGGGGGGGGGAGGGTCCTGGGGGGGGGGGGATCCTGGGGGTCTGCGGGGGATCCTGGGGGGGTGCGGCGGGGGGGGGGGCTGGGGGGGGTGCGGGGGGGGGGCCTGGGGGTGTGCGGGGGGGGGGGGGGGTCCTGGGGGTGTGTGCGGGGGGGGGGGGGGTCCTGGGGGTGTGGGGGGGGGGTCCTGGGGGTGTGGGGGGGGGGGGCTGGGGGTCTGCGGGGGGGGGGGGGTCCTGGGGGTGTGGGGGTGTGCGGGGGGGGGGGGGTCCTGGGGGTGTGCGGGGGGGGGGGGGGGGCGGGGTCTGCGGGGGGGGGGTCCTGGGGGTGTGGGGGGGGGTCCTGGGGGTGTGCGGGGGGTGGGGGGGTCCTGGGGGTGTGCGGGGGGGGGGGGGGCCGGGGTCTGCGGGGGGGGGGGGGCGGGGGTCTGCGGGGGGGGGGGGGCCTGGGGGGGGGGGGGTTCGTCGCCCCTCTCCTCCCCCCTCCCTACCCGGATCCCCCCCCACCAGGATGAACATTAAGGAACAAAAAGAAAAGGAGCTCCCTAAGTCCAAAGATGTGCAGGTTATGTGGATTGGCCATGATAAATTGCCCTTGGTGTCCAAAAAGGTTGCCATGATGTGGAGATGCAGGTGTTGGACTGGGGTGAGCACAATAAGAAGTCTTACAACACCAGGTTAAAGTCCAACAGGTTTGTTTCAAATCACTAGCTTTCGGAGCACTGCTCCTTCATCAGGTGTTGTAAGACTTCTTACTATCCAAAAAGGTTGGGTGGGGTTACTGAGTTATGGGGATAGGGTGGAGGCGTGGGCTTAAGTGGGATGCTCTTTCCAAAGGCTGGTGCAGACTCGATGGGCCGAATGGCCCCCTTCTGCACTGTAAAATTCTATGATTCTATGATAATTCAATGAACTGAAATTTCTTTGAGGGAAAACCCCAACCTTTCCAGAACTTCAAAAAACATGTTTCAATGTACAATCAAAAACAATCTAAAGCAAAGTATTGGCAGACGTGTTATTTGGAAATCTGACTTGTCCATATCTCAAGTATGTTAATACCCGAAATAATTTTAACTAGATTGAGACACCCTTGATATTTCAACCGTTAAAGTAGTAGCCCAGATTTCCATGTCAAAATAAGGTAAGGCCAACTGGGCTTCATTTGCAAATCGCACAACAACATCAGGTGTAGGCAGATATACAGTTAATTGCAAGAATCTGGAAGTCATGGCCCAAGATTCAGCACTTCAGCTTTGCAAAAATGGTTTGATTCGCAATAGAATGGCGTGGTTCGTTATTTGAATGTTGAATATCAAATAAACTCACTGCAAAGTTTGAGCTTGTTCATTTCAGCCTAAGTACCCCTTTTAATATTAAGTATTAATGCCAAATGACCTCTGACGCTGAAAATTAATACGTTGAAATTTAATTTCTTCAGCTTTTAGTTAATTTAAAAATATTTATTGAAACAAACTTTTCTTTGTCTCTTCTTTGCAATCCAATATTTCTTTTCACCTGTTTCTCTCAGTGCCTGATATAACTTTGAATTCACAATTTTAACTTCCTGGTTAAGACCAATGCGCTGTTAATTTCCCTATCATTAAATCTGGTTGGTTAAGGAGTTATGGTTGTGTGCTCAGGTGCCAGATGTCCTGTAGAGGGCCTCACCCTGCTTTCATTTCCTGCTTGCTGCAACCTGCCATGAAAAAACCATGAAGATTAAATAAGTGAGAAAGTTCTTAATTAATGGTGGTTGTCAATTCATTGACCAGTTACAGGAATTTTTGGGTAGCTAGTTTGTTCTCTTCAGTCTACAACTTTGCATACATCAACATTTCAACAAAGTGGTAATTTCTGACACTGATAATTTTTAAATATAGATAAAATGATCTTTGGTGATTTGGATAAGTTTCAGAACAGGAGCAGTTCATGAAGCACCTTGAGACAGTTCCAGCGCTTAGATTGTGGCTGACCTGTATCATAACTTATCCACCTTGATTTCATATTCTTTAATAGCTTTGCCTAATAAAAATCTATCAATCTCATTTTGGAAATGTTTTATTATACTACCCTCAACAGCTTTTGGTGAGAGTTAGGATTTCCACTCGCCTCTCTGACGGCACTCCTCAAAACTCCAGCTTTAATCAAGTTATGGCCCCTTCGTTTTCTCTCACTAGAGGAAATAGGTCAATCAGATGGTTGTTTTTCCCCTCCTCTCCTTCACATCAAGATAAAAGTCCTGCTCATGTTCAGCTGACTGAAGTCGGTTTTAAATTCCTATTCTGTTTATGTAAATTAATAACAAAAATCAAAGACTATGGAGTTTTACTTTTTGAGACGTGACTGAACCCTGCTTCTGTCACATCTTTTTTTTTTTTTCTTTATTCATTTAGAGTACCCAATTATTTTTTTTTCCAATTAAGGAATAATTTAGCATGGCCAATCCACCTAACCTGCACATCTTTTGGGTTGTGGGGGTGAAACCCACGCAGACGCGGGGAGAATGTGCAAATTCCACACGGAGAGTGACCCAGGGCTGGGATTTGAACCTGGATCCTCAGCGCCGTTGTCCCAGTGCGTCTGTCACATCTGATGAATAGGTCTTTGTGAAGAGATTGGTATCCTTCTGACTGCAGCACCTACAGTATCCTCTTTTTTTTTTAAGATGTGGTAAATCCGACTGAAGTAGAGTAGAGACAAGGTAATAGGGTGTGAAATGATTAAGAGTAAATCAATAAATAAGGCTAAAAGTTACAAAAATGATAAAAGAACAAAACTAAAAGCTCTGTATCTGAATGCATATAGTACTCACTACAAAACAGATGGATTGATCGCGTGAATAGAAATAAAGAAGTACAATCTGATAGCCAAGACAGAGAAATGGCTACAGGATGATATAGATTGAGACCTGAATATTGAAGGGTACATGACATTTAGGGAGGGAAAGGCCAATAGAGATGCTGTGTTAGAAGTTTAAGGGGACATTTCAGAATACACAGAATAGATACGTTCCAACGAGAAAGAACGTTTCCAAGGAGAGGACCCACAATCCGTGTTTAACTCAAAAAGTTAAAGATCGTATCAAACTTTGACGGATAGCAAGAGTTTCTATCGATATCGAAATAAGGAATGAGTTGACAAAGTGAGTGTTGGTCCTGTAGAAAGAGAGGCTGGGGAATTAATACTGGAAAATAAGGAGATGGCAGATGACTTGAACAAGTATTTTGCATTGGTCTTCACTATAGAGGATACATTCCAGAAATAGCTGGAAATCAGAGAGTGGAGGGAAGGAGGGAAATAGCTGGCACAAACCTTTTAAGTATTGTGAGCTGTGAAGAGGATAGTAATATCAAATAGAAGACATGAGTTGGAATGCAAAAACATAAGGCACGTGAAATATAATACCGGGAGGTGCAAAGTCATACATTTTGGGAGAAATAATGAGGTTTAGTAATACAAGTCAAATGATACAATTCTCAATGATAATGGTGGTGGTGGGGGGGGGCGGGGACAGGAGAAGAGAGAGCTAAAGAATTGAGGGTTATGGGGATACGGTGGGAAAGAGGATTATTATTAATCCAAGCGTCATGACTATTACCATCGTAGAATCATAGAATCCCTATGAAGGACGCCATTCAGCCCATCAAGTCTGTGATGACCATCTGAGCACCCCACCCGGCTCCGCTCCCCCGCCCTCTCCCCGCAACCCACCTAACCTGCACATCTTTGGACTGTGGGAGGAAACCGGAGCACCCGTAGGAAACCCACGCACACACTGGGAGAACGTGCAGACTCCGCACAGACAGTGACCCAAGTCCGGAATCAAACCTGGGTCCCGGGTGCTGTGAGGCAGCAGTGCTAACCACTGTGCCACCCCTCCCATGGTTAAGGCGCTCTGAGGCAGCAGTGCTGACCACTGTGCCACCCCTCCCATGGTTAAGGATTGAAGATGGGGGGGGGGGGGGTAAATAATTGTCGGGTGTTTGGGAAGGGTGGGGAAGTGGGGTAAAGACCAGCCTAGTCCCTCTTGCAGAGAGCCAGGGCGGCTCTCTCTGTGCTCCCTCTGTGCAGCGCCTCTATGGAAGTGGGGGGGCAGCTCTCAGTGGGCACGGTTGCCCGGTGCTCCTGCCAGGGAGGGAGCAAGCTGTGTTCCTGGGCCAGGAGCAGATATTGTGGTGTATTAGGGCTTTTGACACGCCCACATTTGGAAGTAATCGGCAGCAGGAGTGCTGGATTGACCCAGAGCGAGTGTGAGAGTGGAAGAGAGCGCAGTCAAAGCCTGCTGTCCTGCCCGCTCGGAATACTCAGCACACAAGGGGACTTGGTTCGCAAGCTCACTTTCCAACCAGTGCTCCCGTGTGTGTGTGTGTGTGTGTGTGTGTGTGTGTGTGGAAACACACAGAGCGAGACTCTTGTTCAATATTTCCTTTCAGCAACGATTTCGCGAGGTTTTTCTCCCTACTCCGTCCCTCGCACCTTGCTCACATTTACTGCACAGCAGCACGTGTTGCTTGGCAGAGCCGATTGACACTGGTACAGGAAGGCATGCTGAAGTTCAACATTTTGTTCATTTTAACTTTTCCCTCTACTGTCTCTCCCGCTCGCCCTCCTACTAACTTTCTCCCTCTCGCCTCTATCCTACAGTATCCTCTTAAGTGACTCCTCCAGAGATTCATCAATATGCTGCAGGTGTTGAATCTACTAGACTTCCTGGGTTTCATTGTCAGTCAATGGCCCATGTATAGTCAGTGCATGATAATTTCACATCTGAGAGTGGATCAGGAATATTGCTGAGATTTCCTTTGAAGAATAAGAACAGCCTAATTTTGTTTCCTTGATTGGTTTGTTTCTGTATGCTAACCCTTAGTTTCTTTGTCAAGGGTCAGTCAGCCATATGATCCAAGCAGGGGCAGCTTGTCATCTCAGTAATTTCCCCATAATGGTCAAAGCAAAGCTGGTTTTTGGACCTTTTTCTCCATCCGAGTTTCTTTTTTTCAGGCAGGATCTACTCCTGGTTAAGTGTGATACAGAGCTTCCTAGAATCTTAATTTGACAATCTGAGAGAATTGGCTGGACAAACCACTCCTCTGTGACCTAATAATAATCTTTATTAGTGTCACAAGTAGGCTAACATTAACACTGCTATGAAGTTACTGTGAAAATTCCCCACTACGGCGCCTGTTCCGGTACACAGCGAAAATTCAGAATGTCTATCAAACACGTCTTTCGAGACTTCTAGAACCAAACCAGAGGAAATCCACGCAGTAACGGGGAGAACATGCAGATTCAGCACAGTGACTCAAGCCAGGAATCGAACCTGGGTTCTGGTGCTGTGAAGCAGCAGTGCTAACCACTGTGCCGCCCTGAATCTTAGTGTTGGTGCTCTCCAGATTGGGATTGGTAATCTATATGGAATTTAAAAAAATATATATATATATTTTATTGAAATTTTTCATTCACAATTTTTCCCCTTACACATCAAACGAAAAGAAAAGTTAACAGTACAAGTAACATGATAACTACAATCTAATAAAGAGTAACTAACTAGAACATAGAACATAGTAAATACAGCACAGAACAGGCCCTTCGGCCCACGATGTTGTGCCAAACCTTTGTCCTAGATTAATCACAGATTATCATTGAATTTACAGTGCCGAAGGAGGCCATTCGGCCCATTGAGTCTGCACCGGCTCTTAGAAAGAGCCCCCTACCCAAAGTCAACACCTCCACCCAACACGAAGGGCAATTTTGGACACTAAGGGCAATTTATCACGGCCAATCCACCTAACCTGCACATCTTTGGACTGTGGGAGGAAACCGGAGCACCCGGAGGAAACCCACGCACACACGGGGAGGATGTGCAGACTCCGCACAGACAGTGCCCCAAGCCGGAATCGAACCTGGGACCCTGGGGCTGTGAAGCAATTGTGCTATCCACAATGCTACCGTGCTGCCCAACTAACTAACATGGTAAACTAACCAAATAACATAAAATGAAACTTCCCCTCCCTCCCCTCCCCCCTGGGTTGCTGCTGCTGGTCATCTATCTTCCCTCTAATGTTCCGCTAGGTAGTTGAGGAACGGTTGCCACCGTCTGGTGAACCCTTGAGCCGATCCTCTCAGCGCAAACTTAATCTGCTCCAGTTTAATGAACCCCGCCATATCGTTTATCCAGGCCTCCTGTCCGGGGGGTTTCGCTTCCTTCCACATGAGTAAAATCCTACGCCGGGCTACTAGGGACGCAAAGGCCACGACATCGGCCTCTTTCGCCTCCTGCACTCCCGGCTCATCCGCAACTCCAAATAAAGCTAACCCCCAGGCTGGTTTGACCCGGACCTTCACCACTTTCGAGATCACTCCCGTCACTCTCCTCCAATGCCCCTCCAGTGCCGGGCACGCCCAAAACATATGTGTGTGGTTTGCCGGGCTTCCGCCGCACCTCCCACACTTGTCCTCCACTCCGAAGAACCTGCTCAACCTTGCTCCCGTTATGTGTGCTCTATGCAGCACCTTAAATTGAATCAGGCTAAGCCTGGCACACGAGGAAGAGGAATTTACCCTGCTTAGGGCATCCGCCCACAGACCCTCCTCTATCTCCTCCCTGAGCTCTTCTTCCCATTTTCCTTTCAGTTCGCCCACCAGCTCCTCCCCCTCTTCTCTCATCTCTCGGTATATCTCTGACACCTTGCCCTCCCCGACCCACATCCTCGAGAGCATTCTATCCTGGATCCCCTGTGTCGGGAGCAATGGAAATTCCCTCACCTGTTGTCTTGTCAACGCCCTCACCTGCATATACCTCAAGAAATTTCCCCGGGGCAGCTTATACTTTTCCTCCAACGCTCCCAAGCTTGCAAACGTCCCGTCTATAAATAAATCTCCCACCCTCCTAATTCCCAACTGGTGCCAGCTCTGGAATCCTCCATCCATTCTCCCTGGGGCAAATCTATGGTTGTTCCTAATTGGGGACCCCACCAAGGTACCCAGCGCACCTCTCTGTCGTCTCCATTGCCCCCAGATATTTAATGTTGCCGCCACCACTGGGTTCGAGGTAAATTCTTTTGGTGAGAACGGTAGTGGCGCCGTCACCAGCGCCTCTAGACTCGTCCCTTTACAGGACTTCCTCTCTAATCTTTTCCACGCCGCTCCCTCTCATTCTATCATCCATTTACGGATCATCGCCACATTGGCGGCCCAGTAGTAGTCGCCCAAATACGGCAGCGCCAGTCCCCCTCTGTCTCTACTACGTTGTAAGAACCCCCTCCTTACCCTCGGAACTTTCCCTGCCCACACAAAGCTAGTGATGCTCCTGTCTATTTTTTTAAAAGAAGGCCTCAGTGATCAGTATAGGGAGACATTGGAATACAAATAGGAACCTCGGGAGGACCATCATCTTAATTGCTTGCACTCTGCCCGCCAGTGACAGTGGCTGCATGTCCCACCTCTTGAAATCCTCTTCCATTTGTTCCACCAATCGTGTCAGATTAAGTCTGTGCAAGGTTCCCCAGCTCCTGGCTACCTGAATCCCCAGGTATCGGAAGTTTCTTTCCACTCTCCTTAAAGGCAGGCCATCTATCCCTCTACTCTGGTCCCCAGGGTGTATCACAAAAAGTTCACGCTTTCCCATGTTAAGCCTATATCCCGAGAAATCTCCAAACTCCCTCAATGTCTGCATGACCTCTGTCATCCCCCCCCCCACTGGGTCCGTCACATACAGCAGTAGGTCATCTGCGTAGAGTGACACTCGGTGTTCTTCTCCCCCTCTAATCACCCCTCTCCATTTTCTGGAGTCTCTCAGCGCCATGGCCAGTGGTTCAATTGCCAACGCGAACAGTAATGGAGATAGCGGGCATCCCTGTCTTGTTCCCCTGTATAGTCGGAAATACTCCGATCTTTGCCGACCCGTGACCATACTTGCCGTTGGGGCCCCATAGAGGAGTTTGACCCAGCTAACAAACCCGGCCCCGAACCCGAACCTCCTCAGCACCTCCCATAGATACTCCCACTCCACCCTATCAAATGCCTTCTCTGCATCCTTTGCCGCCACTATCTCTGCCTCCCCCTCTGCTGGGGGCATCATTATCACCCCTAATAGCCGTCGCACGTTAACATTTAGTTGTCTCCCCTTTACGAATCCTGTCTGGTCTTCGTGCACCACCCCCGGGACACAGTCCTCTATCCTCGTTGCCAGCACCTTTGCTAGCAATTTGGCGTCTACATTTAGTAGTGAAATAGGCCTATAGGACCCGCACTGCAGCGGATCTTTATCCCGCTTCAAAATTAGCGATATCGTCGCCTCCGACATTGTCGGGGGTAGAGTCCCCCCTTCCCTGGCCTTGTTAAAAGTCCTCACCAACAGCGGGGCCAGCAAGTCCACATATTTTCTATAAAATTCCACCGGGAACCCATCTGGTCCCGGGGCCTTCCCTGCCTGCATGTTCCCCAGCCCCTTGGTAACCTCGTCCACCCCAATTGGTGCCCCCAGGCCTTCCACCTCCTGCTCCTCCACCCTCGGGAACCTTAATTGGTCCAAAAACTGCCGCATCTCCTCTTTTCCCTCCGGGGGTTGGGACCTATAAAGTCTTTCATAAAAGGTCTTAAACATCTCGTTTATCTTCCCTGCTCTCCGCACCGTAGCTCCCTTTTCGTCTCCAATTCCCCCTATCTCCCTCGCCGCTGTCCTCTTTCGCAGCTGATGGGCCAACAGGCGACTAGCCTTTTTCCCATATTCATATCTCATCCCCTGTGCCTTCCTCCACAGCACCTCCGCCCTCCTCGTGGTCAGCAGGTCGAACTCCGTCTGGAGTCGTCGTCTCTCCCTGTATAGTCCCTCCTCCGGAGCCTCCGCATATTCTTTATCCACCCTTAAAATCTCCCCCAGTAATCTTTCCCTTTCCTTGGCCTCTGTTTTCCCTTTGTGGGCCCTGATGGAGATCAGCTCTCCTCTGACCACCGCCTTTAGTGCTTCCCATACCACTCCCACTCGGACCTCCCCGTCGTCATTGGCCTCCACGTATCTCTCGATACATCCCCGCACCCTTCCACAGACTCCCTCATCCGCCAACAATCCCACATCTAATCGCCAGAGTGCACGCTGCTCCCTCTCCTCTCCTAGTTCCAGGTCCACCCAATGTGGGGCATGATCTGAGACAGCTATGGCTGAATACTCAGTTTCTTCCACCCTCGAGATCAACGACCTTCCCAAAACAAAAAATCTATCCGGGAGTACACCTTGTGAACATGGGAGAAGAAGGAGAACTCCCTGGCCTTCGGTCTAACAAATCGCCATGGATCCACTCCCCCCATTTGGTCCATAAACCCCTTAAGCACCTTGGCTGCTGCCGGCCTTCTTCCGGTCTTAGATCTAGATCTATCTAACCCTGGGTCCAGCGCGGTGTTGAAGTCTCCCCCCATTATCAAATTTCCTACCTCCAGGTCCGGGATACGTCCCAGCATCCGCTTCATGAATCCCGCATCATCCCAATTCGGGGCATATATGTTAACCAACACGACCTCCGTTCCCTCCAGCCTGCCACTCACCATCACATATCTGCTACAATGCTCCTAGCTTCGAATGATACCCGTTTCCCCATCAGTATGGCCACCCCTCTATTCTTTGCATCCAGCCCTGAATGGAACACCTGTCCCACCCATCCTTTCCTTAACCTAACTTGGTTTGCCACCTTCAGGTGTGTCTCCTGGAGCATAGCCACGTCTGCCCTCAGTCCTTTCAAGTGCGCGAACACTCTGGCCCTTTTAATCAGTCCATTTTGGGCTCTCACGTTCCACGTGATCAGCCGCACTGTGGGGCTACCTGCCCCCTTCCCGTGTCGACTAGCCATCACCCTCTCTAGGCCAGTCCCACGTCCCGATTCTGCGCTCCCACCCGTTTCCCAGGTGACGCATTCCAGCCCCGACCACCCTTTCTTTAACCAGTTCCTCTTTGATTTCTGCAGCAACCCAGTTACACCCCCCCCCCCCCCCCCCCCGCTTGATCTAGTGTGATTGCTCCCCCCATATTACTTCCGAAAGTCAGCTGACTTCAACTGACCCCGGCTTCTCCCGCTCACTCCTTGACCCCCCCGTGTGGGGAACTCCCATCTACCTTGCGCCTATCTTCCCGCCATCACCTTTCTGGCGCGGGAACAAGGACAGTAGGCCCCGTATTCTCTGTAGTTGTCCCGCCTCTTGTGGCGCAGCTCCCTCTACCGCCCCACTCCCATTCCTCATCCCCCGCCTATGTCTCTTCTTTCCCCGGACCGGCGCCCACATTTCTTAGTGTCCCCCCCCCCCCCTTCCCAATTTGCATCCCGATATACATCGACAGTGTCATTTCCCCTCTAAGATCAGTCCCTCAGTTCCGATCCAGTTTCTCGTCTTTAATAAAGGTCCATGCTTCTTCCGCCGTTTCGAAGTAGTGATGCCTCTCCTGGTACGTGACCCATAGTCGCGCCGGCTGCAGCATCCCGAACTTCACCTTGTGTAGCACCTCCTTGGCTCGATTAAATCTCTCCCTCCTTCTCGCCACCTCCGCACTCCAATCCTGGTGCACACGTACCACCGCATTCTCCCATCTACTACTCCGTACCTTTTTGGCCCATCTCAGAACCACTTCTCTATCATTGAAGCGATGAAATCGCACGATTGTCGCCTTAGGTGGTTCTCCCGCCTTTGGTCTCCTCGCAGGGACCCGATGAGCCCCCTCCACTTCTAAGGGGCCCGAAGGGGCCTCAGCTCCCATCAGCGAGCTTAGCATTGTGCTCACGTAAGCCCCGCAATCCGCTCCTTCCACTCCCTCAGGAAGACCCAGGATCCGAAGGTTCTTCCTTCGTGCTCTGTTTTCTAGGGCCTCAATCCTTTCAATGCACTTTTTGTGGAGCGCCTCGTACGTCTGTGTTTTGACCGCCAGGCCCAGGATCTCGTCTTCGTTGTCCGTCACCTTCTGCTCCACCACGCGGAGCTCCGTCTCCTGGGTCTTTTGTGCCTCCTTAAGCCCCTCAATTGCCTGTAGCATCGGGGTCAGCACCTCCTTCTTAAGTAGGTCCACACACCTTCTTAAGAATTCGTCTTGATCGGGCCCCCATGTCGCCTGGGCTTTCTCCGCCGCCATCTTGCTTCTTTTTTCCTCCTGTCCCTTTCCTCGAGGATTCTTCGCGATGTAGCCACCGCCGCCGATATTTTTCTGTTTCATTGGGGGGGACTCCCTGTTAACTCACCTCACACCGGGTTTCGTCCTGAAAAGATTTCCCGTTGGGACTCTTAAAAGAGCCCGAAGGTCCGTTTGAGCTTGAGCCGCCGAAACGTGCGGCTTAGCTGGGCATCGCCGCAACCGGAAGTCCTCTATATGGAATTTAAGCTCCACTCGGTATGAAGAGGCATACTTGTAGTAAAGTACAGTTTTTCATTGCTTTCGACCCTCCACAACTACAGCAACTAAATTAAATACAATAGGGATTTCTGTTGGGTTCTAATTGTTTACTGTTTAAAGAGTTGCACAAGATTTAATTGTAATAATATTTATGTAAGCATAAGTGAATTCCGTTTTGAACATTTGACTGTAATTTTGTAATTGACCGGGGTGGTTTAACATAGATGATATTTGTTGACTTTCTAAATAAGGCAGCTTACATAGAAAATGCTAGGCTGCTGGATTTAACATTAGCAAATTTCACAATTGTTGTTTTTCTGTTCCAGGCAGTTTGCTGTTCAGATCATTTGCACTGCTGCCCTGAAAATACCACCTGTGATGTTGCCCATTCAACCTGTCATCATGGTTTGAGTCGCGTTCCCTGGGTGAAGAAAGTTCCAGCGATTCCTGCTGAGACTACCATGGTAACTTGGTGGCTCAAATGATTGAGACTTGTGCTGTAATTTCAATATTAGAAACATTATCAAATAATTCTGAGTTTTACAGCACAGAAAAAGCCCATAATTTCTGCACTGGCCATCAAACACCAATCTATTCTAATCCCATTTTCCAACATTTGGTCCATAGCCATATATGCTATGATGTTTCAGGTGCTCATCTAAATGCTTCCTGCCTCTATCATCCATTCAGACAGTGAGTTCCAGATTTCAAGTCTCCTCTGAATCTCACACTCCTTAGCTTAACTTTATGCTCCCTGATTATTGACCCCTCTACTAAGGGGAAAAGTTACTTCCAATCTACCCAATCTATATCGCTCATAATTTTTTACATTTCGATCTATCTGTCCAATTTTGTATATGGCTCATACTCTGATGCAGCTCTAGTAATTCTTACGAATTACCCATTCTTCACATGCAAAGCAGTTGTTGAGTGTTGGCCAGAAAATTACCATAGATGCCTGCCAAGCCTGATGGAAAAGTGCCTGCAAATGTCAATGTGGATTACTGGATTATATGGTAACCAGACTAATACATGCCTGAGTTATGTGGTTCGATATTGCAATGTCCCATTGGGCCATCTCTTTCTTCAAATTTTAACATTCCGAGTGAATGTTTCAAACTACAGGCGGTCTTCTGGAGTGATTGATGATGAGCCAATTGCATGTGAGACTACGATAAACTGCCTGAGAAACTCATTTTGTTTGTGTTTAGCTGAAATTGTGCATACGTGGGCTGCTCATATGGGGGGGGGGGGGAAGGAAATAAGAACAGCAGCAGTGTCACCATAGCAGATTTTATTGTTCTAACTACTAGTTATATAGGAACCAATCATTCTCTGTCTCAACGGATGCGCTTCAAAATTATTCTGGTTAATAAATTTGGTTCTTGGGTAATCGTGTCCAGTGAACCGTGAACTAAGATCTAACCTTGCTGATTATGGGGTAGCATGGTGGCGAAGTGGTTAGCACTGCTGCCTCACGGCGTCGAGGTCCCATGTTCAATCCTGGCTCTAGGTCACTGTCCGTGTGGAGTTTGTACATTCTCCCCTTGTTTGCGTGGGTTTCACCCCCACAACCTAAAGATGTGCAGGGTAGGTGGATTGGCCACGCTAAATTACTCCTTAATTGGAAAAATTGAATTGGGTTCCCTAAATTTATAAAAAAACCCTTGCTGATTATAAATTCACTTCCAAAGGTCTACAATAAACCTCATGACCAAGAAGGTGCTTTGCTCGAAGCTATAGCTGCACTTTCATCTTATTAAGTAAAACCTACAACCATACTAGGAAATGAGATTCTGAAAGTCGATGGCCGAAGCATAGTTTTGTGTTGGACCCACAGGGATTCTGTTCGCAGACCATGACTAACTGGTAGTTAATACAATACCCAAGAATGGGAAATCACTTCACACATGTTAATCTCTTTCTAGTGGGAAGAGGTAGAAGCCACCCCCCTCGTTCAAGCGGGAACACCCAATGCAGTGACTGAGAACATGTGTCTGGATAATACTGAATGTCCCCCTGAATACACTTGTATGCCTACGTCAAAAGGTGTCTATGGTTGCTGCCCACTCACTGAGGTATGAAAGCATATTTTAATTTTAGCAGTAGCGTTCTCATGACTTCCATGAACTGTTTTTATTGTAAACAATTCAAATTGAATATAATGTAAGTATTAGACTGGTTATACAATTTAAACTAATTTTATCACATACAGAAGTTGAATGTAAATAGCTAAAATCTATTAGACCTGCTCACATTGAAGAGGAGTTCTTTATCCCAGGCGTATAGAATCCTCTTTTTTTAATAATTCATTTGCATTTTCTCTGTTCATTACCTTTGTTCTGTCAGAATGTTGCAAAAACATTCCTCTGTTTTCATTGCAGGCAACTATTTGCAAGGACTGGGAGCATTGCTGCCCAAAGGGATACGAATGTGACCTGAACAAAGCCAAATGTAAAAGAGCTGGGGTAAAAGAGGAAAAGTTGCCCTTGGTTTCTGGAGTAGGAAACCTGCGTACTGCTAAGAGTGAGCTTTGCGGGAACATGTCCTGCTCTGAGAGATACACCTGTTGCACATCCAACAACTTTGGTTGGGGTTGCTGTCCTCTGAAAGATGTAAGCTCTGAGTGTAGTTATTTTATGGACTGTCTTTGTAAACTAGTTAAATGCTAATAAGTACTGTCAAATTAGTTAAACTATATATTGCTGCAGTGTGATGAGTTAGATCTTTATTTTCATTATTGTATTCACCTTGTGTGCAAATGTTTGGATCTGCTCCAGGCACTTGCTATTCAGTAGCTCCAGCGAGTGTTTTTAAAATCTTAATTTTATGGCAGTTGACTCTCTTGCCGATATTAAAAAGCGCAACCAAGAAGTGTACCACTGGGGTGAACTGACAATTCCCTCATTCTTATTTGGCATGTATAACAGCGTCAATGGCTGCCTGACTATAATGCTCTTGCTGCAAGTGGCTCATCTATTTGCAAATCTACTTTGTGTTTTCTAAAAAGACACTTTAAGGTAACTCCTCCCAATAACCCACATTCCTAGAATTTTCTATGTAATAAAAAGGTACAAAAAGTCTCAAAGATTGCCAATTCATTATACTCCAAGATGCAAGTATAGTGCAGCTATATTAAAAATGGCACTTCAATTAATGTTGATAGTTTATATGTTCCTGCATATAATAACCATCTGGTTCCCCTCCAACTTAAAGCAGAAATGAAGGGTACCTCTGGAGGAAATTCAAGTTTACAGTTTATGTGGCCCATACAGAATATAAATTTACTTACCAGTATGAGCGCAGTAGACCAAGAAGGGGGTTGACTTGCCTGGTATGAGAGGCCATTACCTTTATTCACTGTGATAGTCGTTTCTCCCCCCCCCCCCCCCCAGGAAACCCAAAAGCACTTAAACAATTGATCACTACTGATATTTACAGCTGATCCTGTTTCAAGGCCAAGATTTAAAGACTGACAGAAAGATTTATTTTGTGTTCGCCAGCGTGAAATAGCAGAAATGGACCAAATGGATCTTTGCCTAAGGAAGTGGAATGTGTTCACTTGACTTTTAACATCATAACGAATCCATGAGTAACAAGTGTCAAAATACTGCCACTGAAAGATTGGCACATATCCAGAAATAATAGTTGTATTGTTTTAGTTAGACTGGTGGAACTATGGATTCAGACAAAGTTCAAGTACTGGGGTTGGGGGAGTACTAACTAAAATATTTGAAACAAAATCAAATTTGAAGTGTAAAATTGGGTGAAATCAAATCAAATCTGTATTTCTAGCACTCAAGTTATTCAGTTGATTTGGTAGAGCTGTACAGTTAGTTATCACAAACTTTAGAAAAGTCCAGGTAAAGATTTAAAAGACCTCTTGGTATGTCGGCCTTAATATTGCTTTCTTCATTTGCCAGCAAGTGAAGTGACATATTTTGTTTTGGAAAAAGTAACATTTATACCTTGAAAGGGAGAAAGTTGGATAATCTTTGTCAGAACTGAATATTTGCATTTTCTGTTCATGTCATCTTTCAATTTGACAATTGTCGGGTGGATTAAGGGAATTTATTTTAGGTGATCACGTCTTTCTTAAACATTGCATGCTTTTCTTTTGCTGACAATTTATCACAGAGCATCATTCTGTTTACAGGCTGTGTGTTGTGATGACAATTACTGCTGTCCGAAAGATTTCAAATGCGATAAAGTACAAAAAACCTGCATCAAACCCGTTGGTAAGCTGAATGCACATTAAATGAATATAAGCCTAGGATGTCAAAATTCAGATTGTATTGATGAAAATAATTGCTTTTTCTCATTCTCTCCCATCCCCAACTTTATCCTCTATCAGGAAAAAGTAAAAGTTTTTCAAGAGGTAGAGTTTGTTACAAATATTTATTTTTTGTAACTCCTTCCAACCTACTGAAATGACAAGTTAAATTTATTTTTGATATAGAAAGAGTGTAGGCTTTTGCTTTAAATTTTATTAAGTATCACAGGCTGTAAACTCACAGATGGGTATCACATAATAGTTCTGTTAGGTTACCATTCTTCCATCTGCACGTGATGTGAATGCAGCCTGAAAACTTTGGTGAGGTCAGATGAGGTCACCTGCACATTCGATGGCTGAACAAGCTAATTATGGAAAAGCTGTATTTTGTTTTTAGGAAAAGTAACAATTATACCTTGAAAGGGAGAAAGTAGGAGAATAGATGAGTTCAGGCTAACAAGGCATTGACTTTGCAAGATGCTGCTTTAAATGTAATTTTTTTTAAAAAAGCTAATGTATTGCTGGGTTTTATAGTAAGAGCCATAGAATGTAACGTTGAAACATAATTGAGACAGTAGAAAATTAAATGCAAGAAATTCCGGGGACTTTAAATGTCTTGAGGTTTGAAGTGCATTTACTAGGTCTAGTTAATGTTTCCGAATTGGTTAGATAAATGTTTGAATATAAGGGGCAATAGAGCAATGTAGGGGCAACTGCATTCCAGTGTGGTTTGGCTATCCAAATGTGTTTGTTTTTATAACCCTATGCAAACCAGAGTTATACGGCTCACTGCTTATGTCATCTAACCAGCTCTGTGGTAGGGGACAACAGCTTGTGCAGTATTCCAGCAAGCTGGTCATAGGATTTGGTAATCAATTTGTTGCATAGCAACTATTACGGAGGTGGAGAGTATCTCAAATTAATTAGAGGAACTTGAATAAAATGAGTGCCATGTGTTCAAAGTAGATACAGTTGAGGCATTTAACTCCCGGAAGATTTACATATCTGCCTATCAGTTTGTGAAGAACCAAGCTTTAATTTGAATATAGATGGAGGAAGACTGTAATTTTTGATATGTTAGTGTTGCCTTGCATAATCAATTGCTTGGAATCTTGAACAACATTCAATCTTTTGTGGAGGAAGAATCTTGTAAGGGGTCTAGTTTGAGGGCTATTGCCAGTGGCTCCAAGAGGTATTCAAGGAGCCTGGTGGTGCAGTCCACAGTGAAGATATGGAATCAGTTGAGAAGACATTTTAGGGTGGAAGGGATGTTGGTGCTGACGCCGCTGTGCGAGAACCATGGGTTTGAGCCAGGGTGGGGGATGGATGGTGTATACAGGAGGTGGAGGGAAGTGGGGCTGGTCAAGGTGAGGGATCTGTATCTGGTGGAGCTGAGGGTAGAGCTGCCGAGGGCGAGTGAGTTCAAGTATCTGCAGGTTTGTGACTTTGTGCGAAAGGTCTGGAGGGGGTTTCCTAGGTTGCCAGGATACATCCTGCTGGAGCAATTGCTGCTTCTGGATGTTGAAGGGGAGGGGGGAATTAGGAATATTTACAAGTGGCTAGGAGAGCAGGGAGGTGAAGATCAAGGAGAAATGGGAAGCAGAGTTGGGATGGGAGATCAATTGGGAACTATAGAGTGAGGCACTGCGTAGGGTAAACGGGACCTCTTGTACAAGGATGAGCCCGATACAGTTTAAAGTGGTGCACAGGGTGCATATGACTAGGGCAAGAATGAATGGATTCTTTCAGAGGTAGCAGATGAGTGTGAGGTGTGGGCGGAGGCCAGCAAATCACGCGCACATGTTTTGGGTTGCAAAAAATTGGGAAGATTCTGGGTGGGAGTGTTCGAGGTCTTAGCCAGGATAGTGGAGGAGGAGGTGGACCCGGACCCTTTGGTGGCGATATTTGGGGTTTCAGGGAAGCCAGAGCTCATGGAGAGGAGGAAGGCCGATGTCTTGGCCTTCGCCTCTCTGATCGCACAGCGGCGAATTTTGCTGGAGTGGCGGGCAGTGTCGCCACCGAGGGTAGCGGCTTGATTGGGTGACCTGTACGACTTCCTGCATTAGAGAAGATAAAGTACGAGTTAAGGGGCACTTCAGGGGCGTTTGAGGAAAGGTGGGGGATGTTTGTGATCGGGTTTGAAGGGTTGTTCGTCGCGGGGGAGGGGGGGTGAAAAAGGGGGGAAATTTGTACAGACCGTATAGTTGATTGTTGGGAAGTATGTTTCCCAGGGAACAAATAATTCAGAATCACAAAATTGTTATGGTGCAGAGGAGCCTATTTGCCCCATTGTCTGCACCGGCTCTCCGACATGAGCATCATGACTTAGTGCCTTTTCCCTGTACCCTTGCGCATTGTTTCTATTCAAATAACCATCTAATGTCCTCTTAAATGCCTTGACTGAACCAGCTTCCACCACACTTCCAGGCACTGCATTCCAGACCCAAACAACTCCGTGTGAAAATGTTTTTCTCTCACGACAAATCACTTTAAATTTGTGCCCTCTTGTTCTTGATCCTTTTACGAGCTAGAAGAGTTCTCCCCATCTACTCCATCCAGCCCCCTCATGATTTTTTACATCTCTATCAAATTTTCTCCCAAGGTGAACAGTCCCAACTTCTCCAATTTATTCTCATAACTGAAGTTTCTCAACCATTCTTGTGAACCCCTTCTGCACTCTCTCCAATGCATTCACACCCTTCCTATTCACACACAACTGTACAAAATACTCCAGCTGAGGTCTAACTAGCATCTTGTATAAGTTCAGTATAATCTCCTTGCTCTTATACTCTGTGTGCCTTTTAATAAAGCCCAGAATACTACATGACTTATTAACTGCTGTCTCCACCTGTCCTACCACCTTCAATGATCTATGGACATAAATACCCAGGTCCTTCTCCTGCACCCCTTAAGCATTGTACCCCTTTTATAATGTCCACCCATGTTCTTCCTACCAAAAGGCATCACCTCGCACTTCCCTCCATGAACTTCATCTGTCACCTATTTGCCCAATCTACCAATTTGTCTGTCTTTCTGAAGTTCTACACTGTCCTTGTCACAGTTTGTAATTTAGTTTATGAAATAAAATGTTAAGGTTTGTAGTCAGCTGACCAGTCCTCTACTGATTTTTCTGTTCCTGCCTCATTCGCAAAATGCACAGCCTCAGGATTTAGTGACCGATGTGTCATATCACTGATTATTTAATCATGTTTTTTTCTAATCTGAGGGGAGAGAGAGGATTCTGAGCAAAGTGACCTTATTTGGTTGGCGGTGGGAGAGAGCGCAGTGATTGGCACTGTTGCTTCACAGCTCCAGGGTCCCAGGTTCGGTCTCCGGCTTGGGTCACTGTCTGTGTGGAGTTTGCACGTTCGCCCCGTGACTGTGTCGATTTCCTCCCACAAGTCCCGAAAGACGTGTTGTTAGGTAATTTGGACATTCTGAATTCCCCCTTCTGTGTATCCGAACAGGTGCCGAAATGTGGTGACTAGGGGCTTTTCACAGTAACCTTATGACAGTGTTAATGTAAGCCTACTTGTGACAATAAAGATTTTTATTATTAATAATAATAAGATGTGCAGGTTAAATGGATTGGCCATGCTAGATTGCCCTGAGAGTCCAAAAAGGTTAGGTGGGGTTACTGGGTTACTGGGATAGGGAGGAGTTGTGGGCTTAAGTAGGGTCCTCTTTCCAAGGGCTGGTGCAGACTCGATGGGCCGGATGGCCTCTTTCTGCTCTGTAAATTCTATGAAATCTATGAGATTGTTTCAGACAGGCAACTCTGGCAGACATCTTTCAAGAAGAGGGGTCAGAGCAGCTTAAGCCTATTCTCTTTTGAACAGAGATGACCCATGGACGGTTTGAAAACAATAGGTTTTGGTAGAGAAAAACTATTCCTTTTGCTGAGTGGATTAATAAGCAAAGATCATAGATTTAAAATCATTAACAAATGATCTCGATTGGCGATGAGAAATTGTTTCAATTCATGTTGTGTTCTGAAACGCTCCACCCGAAAAGATGGTTGAAACTGATTCCATAAGTAATTTTAAAAAGCAGTAGACCGTATTTAAGAATGAGGAACTTAACCTGGGATATGTTTAAAAATAAAAGTGGGTTGTGTGGGAGTATGCACGATTGCTCTTTTTAAAAAAAAATATATATATATTTATTCAAATTTTTCAACGAAGTTTCAACAAACGCCCCCCCCCCCCCCCTTCAACAAAAAGAAAGAAACAAGAACACAACAATCAGAAATTATACATTGGATTTCCCCCATATACAATAACCCCCCATATAACATTTAAAATCACAAATAGGGAAACCCCCCCCCCCCACCTTCACCCAAACGCCACCCCAAAAGAACCCCCCCCGCCCTTGGGCTGCTGCTGCTGACTTCTCCCAACGCTCCGCGAGATAGTCTAGGAACGTTTGCCACCGCCTGAGGAACCCTTGCACAGACCCTCGGAAGGCAAACTTTATCCTCTCCAGCTTGATGAACCCTGCCATGTCATTGGTCCAGGCTTCCACACTAGGAGGCTTTGCATCTTCCCATAGTAGCAAAATCCTCCGCCGGGCTACCAGGTACGCAAAGGGCAGAATACCGGCCTCTTTTGCCTCCTGCACTCCTGGCTCGGCCGATACCCCAAATAATGCCAATCCCCAGCTTTGCTTGACCCGGGCGTTCACCACGTTGGACATAGTCCTCGCAAAACCCCTCCAAAACCCATCCAGCGCCGGGCACGACCAGAACATATGGATGTGATTTGCCGGGCACCCCGAGCACCTCCCACATCTGTCCTCCACCCCAAATAACCTACTCAACCTTGCCCCTGTCATATGCGCTCTGTGAGTAACTTTGAACTGTATTAGGCTGAGCCTGGCGCAAGAGGAGGAAGAATTAACCCTACCCAGGGCATCAGCCCATAGACCCTCCTCTATCTCCTCCCCAAGCTCCTCCTCCCACTTGCCCTTTAACTCCTCCACCGAGGCCTCCTCTTCCTTCAGCTCCTGGTAAATCGCCGAAACCTTGCCTTCTCCAACCCATACACCCGAAATCACCCTGTCCTGAATCCCACGTGCCGGAAGCCGTGGGAATTCCCTCACCTGCCGCCTCACAAACGCAGTACCTGAAAGCGTTTCCAGGGGGTAGCCCAAACTTCTCCTCCAGCGCCCCTAGGCTCGCAAACGTCCCATCGATGAACAGGTCCCCCATTCTTCTAATCTCTGCCCAATGCCAGCTCTGAAACCCCCCCATCCATCCTTCCCGGGAAGAACCGATGATTCTCCCGAATCGGGGACCAAACTGAGGCTCCCACCTCGCCCCTGTATCGCCTCCACTGCCCCCAGATCTTCAGTGTCGCCGCCATCATCCGACTCGTGGTGTACCTTGTCGGCGGCAGCGGTGCCGTCACCTGCGCCCTCAGGCTCGTGCCCACACAGGACGACATCTCTAGCCTATTCCACGTCGCCCCCTCTCCTTCCATTACCCACTTACGGATCATCGCCACATTGGCTGCCCACTAATTGCCACACAAATTCGGCAGCACCAGCCCCCCCTGTCCCTGCTACGCTCCAGAAACACACACTTCACCCTCGGGCTCTTATTCGCCCACACAAATCCCATGATGCTCCTGCTTACCCGTTTGAAAAAGGCCTTGGGGATCATAATGGGAAGGCACTGGAACACCGAGAAACATCGGGAGGACCGTCATTTTGACCGACTGTACCCTACCCGCTAGTGAGAGTGGCAGCATATCCCATCTTTTTAAATCCTCCTTCATCTGCTCCACCAACAGCGTCAAATTGAGTTTGTACAGGGCCCCCCAACTCCTAGCTACTTGGATCCCTAGGTACCGAAAGCTCCTTTCCGTCCTCTTCAGCGGTAGCTCGTCTATCCCCCTTCCCTGGTCCCCTGAATGCACCACTAAGAGCTCACTCTTCCCTACGTTAGGTTTATACCCCGAAAAGTCCCCAAACTCCCGAAGGATCCGCATGACCTCCGCCAGCCCCTCCACTGGATTCGCCACATACAACAACAGATCGTCGGCATACAATGATACCGGGTGTCCCCACCAGTCCCCACCATTTCCTGGACTCCCTCAGTGCCATGGCCAGCGGATCAATTGCCAGTGCAAACAACAGGGGGGATAAGGGGCAGCCCTGCCTCGTTCCCCGGTACAGCCAAAAGTACTCCGACCTCCGCCGGTTCGTAGCCACACTCGCCACTGGGGCTCTATATAGCAGCCTGACCCAACTGATGAACCCCTCCCCAAACCCAAACCTCCGCAACACTTCCTAAAGATACTCCCACTCCACCTGATCAAAGACCTTCTCCGCGTCCATAGCTGCCACTACCTCCGCTTCCCCCTCCACCGAGGGCATCATAATCACATTGAGGAGCCTCCGCACATTTCTGTTTAGCTGCCTACCCTTCACAAATCCCGTCTGGTCCTCATGAATCACCCCCGGACACAGTCCTCAATTCTCGTAGCCAGCACCTTCGCCAGCAACTTAGCGTCAACATTGAGGAGCGAGATCGGTCCATACACCCACATTGCAATGGACCCTTGTCCTGCTTCAAGATCAAAGAAATCAGCGCCCTGGACATTGTCGGGGGCAAGGTTCCCCCCTCCTTCGCCTTATTAATAGTCCTCACTAGCAACGGGCCCAGCAGGTCCACGTATTTCCTGTAGAATTCAACCGGGAACCCATCCGGCCCCGGGGCCTTCCCCGCCTGCATGCTCCCCAATCCTTTAACCAGCTCCTCCAGCCCAATTGGTGCCCCCAAACCAGCCACCTCCTCCTCCTCCACCCTCGGGAACCTCAGCTGATCTAGGAATCGTCGCAACCCTCCTCCCCCGCTGGGGGCTCAGACCTGTACAGATCCCCATAGAAGTCCCTAAATACCTTGTTTATTCTCATCGCACTCCGCACCATATTCCCCCCTCGAACCTTAACTTCACCAATGTCCCTCGCTGCCTCCCTCTTACGAAGCTGATGTGCCAGCATCCGACTCGCCTTCTCCCCATACTCGTACATCGCCCCCTGCACTTTCCTCCACTGTGCCTCTGCTTTCCCCGTGGTCAACAGGTAGAATTCCGTCTGGAGGTTCGGTCGCTCCTTAAGTAGCCCCTCCTCGGGGGGCCTCTGCATACCTCCTGTCTACCCTTAAAGTCTCCCCCACCAACCTCTCTCCCTCCCCGCTCTCTTCTCCCTGTGGGCCCTAATGGAGATTAGCTCTCCCCTGACCGTCGCCTTCAACACCTCCCAGACTACCCCCACATGCACCTTCGGCCCGTTTAGGCCCCTCACATTCCAAGTTATCAGCCGGATCACGCGCTCCTGCCGCCGACTAGCCATCTCCTTGTCTAGGCCAGCCACGTGCCCGCGCCTCCCACACCCTCCAGTCCCCCAGGTGGCGGAACCCCGGCCCGACTACCTCTCCTACCTCCAGCTCCCTTTTGGCCAATGCAGCAGCAACCCAGCCCCCCCCCCCCCCCCCCCCCCCCCCCCCAGATCCTCATCTAGCCATTTTGCTCCCCCCATGACACTCCCGTAAGTCAGTTGACCCCGGCCTCTTTCTTCCCCCCCCCCCCCCCCCCATTCCATCGACACCCCAGTGTGAGAATCCCCCACCCCTTGGCAGTCAGTGTGCACTCCTCTCCAGCACCACCCTTCCCCCCTGGCCCCGCCCCCATCCTTCCCTAACGCAGGAAAAAGCCCGCGCTTTCCTGAGCCGGCCCCGCCCCCTCTGGCGCAGCTCCTTTTTGCGGCCTTACCCCAACTCCCCATCCCCGGGCCTCCACCCCGCCTCTTTCTCCGTGGGGCCCTGCCCCTCCAACACCGAAGCCCACACTCTCCCACAGCCCCCACATCAAATCCATTCACCCATCCCCATCCAGCACTCAAACAAAAAGAACATTCCCCAAACACAGTAAACATCCCCCCACGACAAACCCTCGATTTGAGTCCAAATTTTCAGTCTGTATAAAGTTCCATGCCTCATCAGGCGTTTCAAAATAGTGGTGCCGATCTTGGAACGTGACCCACAATCGCGCTGGCTGCAGCATCCCGAACTTCACCCCCTTCCGATGGAGCATCGCCTTAGCCCGGTTGAAACCAGTACTTCTTCTTAGCCACCACTGCACTCCAGTCCTGGTAAATTCGGATCTCCGTGTTCTCCCACCTGCTGCTCTGCTCTTTTTTGGCCCATCTCAGGACGCACTCTCTGTCCATAAAGCGGTGGAACCTCACCACTACAGCCCTTGGCGGCTCGTTGACTTTGGGTCTCCTTGCCAGGACCCGATGAGCCCCATCCAGCTCCAGGGGCCTCGGGAAAGCTCCCTCGCCCATCAGCGAATTGAGCGCCATGCTCATATATGCCCCGGCATCGGGCCCCTCCACTCCTTCAGGGAGACCCAGAATCCGAAGATTCTTCCTCCTCGAATTTTTCCGCCCACCTCTTGTGCAGCGCCTCGTGCGCCTCCACCTTCACCGCCAGGCCCAAGATCTCGTCCTCATTCTCCTAAGCTTTTTGCCGCACCTCCCGGATCGCTGCCCCTTGGGCCTTTTGGGTCTCCACAAGCTTCTCAATCATCGCCGTCATTGGCGCCAGCATTTCGGTTTTCAGCTCCTCAAAGCAGCGTCTAGGAAACCCCTGCTGCTCCTGCGACCACTGCACCCATGCTGCTTGGTCTCCACCCACCACCATCTTGTTTTTCCTCCCTCGCACTTTTCACTGCATCAAGATCACTTTTTTAACTGCTCCACTCCTGGTCCAATCCATATAATGTCAGGGGGTCCTTGCTGTCACCTTCCCACACTGGAAGCCGTCGAACAATTGCTGTTGGGGCCCCTCTGAAGAGCCCAAAAGTCCGTTCCCGGCGGGAGCTGCCGAACGTGCGACCTACCTCGGCATAGCCGCAACCGGAAGTCCACGATTGCTCTTTCGATGAGTCAGCTCATGTAAGGTGGATTGAGTGGTGCCCTTTTGTGCTGTAAAGTTTCTGTAATAATATACCAGACATAGACTGGACTTGTCTGCATCGCTTGTTACTTTCTCGCAATTACCATGGTCTGCCTCTTAGAAATGTTAGTGAAACTAAATGTCGTCTTTGCTCACAGGGTCACTTGGGTCGCAACCTGTGACCTGTCATGACATGTGTCTTTTTGAGTGAGGAAACTGTTTTGTGTTGGTGCAAAAGAACAATACTACCGAGACTGAAATAAGACTTGTTGTTCACAGATGAGAATGTAAAAGCAATTGTTTGCCCAGATGGGAAATCCGAATGCCCAGATGGCTCAACGTGTTGTTTACTTCCGGATCAGGATTGGGGCTGCTGCCCTTTGGAAAAGGTATAGTCTTGGGTTTTGATGCCATTGCGTTCTAACCTTGGGATATTGAGCATTTTAATTCAATGTACATACATGATATTTTGAAATTATGTTACTGCGCTAGCAATCTTGAGGTTGTAAGATCAAACCCGGTGATGATAAATTGAAGGTTAATTCAATATATCTTCTAATTTGTGGACCAGATATTATAAAACCCCAAGTGGTGAGGGAATGGAGGTTGCCGTCTACCCATTCTGGCACATGTGTGACTCTGTTCAGTTAATTCTTGATGCATACTGTAGCCATCCTCTGTAAACGTACCCTTTCCAGTCCCGCTTGTATCCCAAGAGAAACCAATCTGAAACTGGTTGGAATGCTTGTTTTCTGATTGGCATTAATTGAATGGCTCTTTACATGCTTTGATTTCAATGATTGATAACACGGAGAAAGGAAATAGAATTATAGTGGATAGTAGCACGGTAGCACGGTTGCTTCACAGCTCCAGGGTCCCAGGTTCGATTCCCAGCTTGGGTCACTGTCTGCTGAGTTTGCACTTTCTCCCCATGTCTGCATGTATTTCCTCTGGGTGCTCCGGTTTCCTCCCACAGTCTAAAGATGTGCATGTTGGGTGGATTGGCCATGCTAAATTGCTCTTAGTGCCCAAAAGGTTTGGGTGGGGGTATGGACTTAGATCGGGTGCCCTTTCCAAGAGCCGGTGCAGACTCTATGTGCCGAATGGTGTCTTACTGCACTGTAAATTCGATTATGCTGTAACTTCAATTATATGATGTTTGAGCTTTCAAATCTATTACCGATCTCAACGGTAATATTCAAGTTGGTTGCTTCTCCAGCTTTTGAGTACAGAACCAACTATCGAATTGATTTGCATATCAGTATAGATTATTGATCAGCTTTCCTTTTTGATCAGTAAATATCCATTGCATGCTGACAACATAGAATGAGCTCCTATACCTGTTGGTTAATTACCTCTTCTTGTATAGGCTGTGTGCTGTGAGGACCGTCTGCATTGCTGCCCTTCTGAAACAAAATGTGACCTGAAGCAGTCTAAGTGTGTATCTCAGTTTGGTATGATGGAAATGTGGAAAAAGTTTCCAGCTCGCAGGAGATTTACAACGGGGAACACTAAAGGTGTTGTGAATTTTATTTTACTTTAACTCATTAATCCACAGTCAAGTTAATAGAAGGATTAATCCACATTAGGATCCATTAACTAATTTAAGCTTTTCCCTCACATTGGGACCTAATAACTAATGCTCATGCTGAACACACTGCAGAAACCAGATGATTCTTTTCTGATCATTGTTTTCGTACCTTAATATTTTTGCCATTTAGTTGAAGTGAGCTAAGGAAAGGATAATCCATCAATTGTGTATGAAAGATACCGTTTTCCCATTGAGCTTGAAGTCAGTCCAAATATTAAAAAGAGCTGCTTTTCACTTCTGAGGACCTCGGGTGAAATGAGCACTCTTGCATTCTGAATCATCAACATGTTGTAAAAGTGTATCCTAGCTTTGTAAGTTTGTTGAAAACGCATGCCTGCACAATATCTCTTACAACTCACATAGAACATAGGACATTACAGCGCAGTACAGGCCCTTCGGCCCTCGATGTTGCGCCGACCTGTGTAACCACTCTAAAGCCCATCTACACTATTCCCTTATCGTCCATATGTCTATCCAATGACCATTTGAATACCCTTAGTATTGGCGAGTCCACTACTGTTGCAGGCAGGGCATTCCACACCCTTACTACTCTCTGAGTAAAGAACCTTCCTCTGACATCTATGTCCCCTCGTGCATCACCATCCGAGGAAAAAGGCTCTCACTGTCCACCCTATCCAATCCTCTGATCATCTTGTATGCCTCAATTAAGTCACCTCTTAACCTTCTTCTCTCTAACACCCAGCTTACCCCCTGGATAACATATGTCCAACAGTTCATTGGCGATAATCATCTGCCTCTAGTTTCACAATACCCAACTGGATATGACCACTTCAGGGGCTGTGGTCAAAAAGGTGTGCACACTCATCATGACTCTGCATTCAGTTATTCCAGATAGCAGTTCAGGAGCCCACTGAGATTGTGTCCTTTGATTCGTGCAGACTCAGTCTAGCTATTATTCGGCTTACCACTTAAAGATACAATTGCCAGTGCAGCTCCCCATAATGAGCAGGTTTGAAAAGTGCTTGAGGATGTGTGACATTTGTGTTGGGCTCTGGACAGTCAATCCAAAACTTGGAAATCTGCTCGATTCAGCCATCCATAAACACACTCTCTCAGAAAGGTAAGGGAAAGGTTATAAAGATGTTAGGAATGCTGTTCGACTGGACTAGACTGCAAAATACAACCCTGTGAGACCCATTGCTCAGGCAGAACCGTGCAACCCTCCCTGACTAAGTAAAACCTGTCGGGCGTGGTCATGCATCTCAATTTAAGTCTTACCTGTGCCAGTGATTCCAATTTGTCACAGATACATCTTTTACCATATAATCATGCATAGCAGCTTCAATGCGCAGAAATGTTTTAGTAAGCAGTTCTCATGATCATGTATCAAATGTCAATTGGTAGCTTATTACATTGAAGTGGAGATGCCGCTGTTGGACTGGGGTGAGCACGGTAAGAAGTCTTACAACACCAGGTTAAAGTCCAACAGGTTTGTTTCGAATCACTAGCTTTCAGAGCACTGCTCCTTCCTCAGGAGAATCTCTTACAACACCAGGTTAAAGTCCCAACAGGTTTGTTTCGAGCCATACTAGTCTGAAAACGCCCGATCTCGTCTGATCTCGAAAGCTAAGCAGACTCAGGCCTGGTTTGTACTTGGATGGGAAGTTTGTTTCGAATCACTAGCTTTCGGAGCACTGCTCCTTCCTCAGGTGAATCCGGAGGAAGGAGCAGTGCTCCGAAAGCTAGTGATTCGAAACAAACCTGTTGGACTTTAACCTGGTGTTGTAAGACTTCTTACTATATTACATTGAAAGCTTATAAAAAGGATGCATAGACCACCTGGCCCATTGAACCTGTGCCAACCTTTGGAAAATATTTACCACAAATATCTGATCTTCCAAAGCAATCCAGCTATCTCCAAGAGACCTTGATAACTGGGGTCACCAAATTCCATCAACACAGCCTCCTTTAGTTTGTTATGTTCACTCCAGGAACTTGGCCAGCTTCCTTCTGAACATTTGTGGAGAATTGGCATTCACCATAAAAGCTGGCATCTGAATAGAGAGAAACCACCTGTATTTCCTCTGGTGGGGTGATGCCAGAACAAGAGGGTATAAATTTAAAGTTAGAGGTGGGCTGTCCCAGAGTGATGTTAGAACCAATATTCTACACAAAACATAATGGAGAACTGGAACATGCCCCAAAACGCTGTTGAGGCTAGATTAATCCAAAACCTAATCTTGATGAATATTTATGCAGCAGGGGCAAATATTCTCTACTGCAAACATTTTTATTTAACTCCTGTGTCTCTTCCTGCTCCAAAAACAATGTGAACTTCATTGTCACTAAGATTGCGGTCATCCATTCAGCTGCCTCTGCTGCTTTCCTTCATTCTCCTAGCTCACTGGTCTAAAAATCTAAGGTTCCCCAGTTCCTGATTCTGCCCTAGTGCTGAGTTCTTTTATAATGTTCAGTATCTCTCCTCTCTACCATCATGCCCTCTGTGAGCTGCTCACGTTCACAAGACCCACTTCTGGCTCCCTCAAATGTATGCTAACTGCTCCACTTCCTTTCCTGGCCCTCACGTTAGATGATCTTGTTAGTGGTTCTCTCTCTTCATTTCCTGTTTCTCCCCTCCTCAAAATTGCCAATAATCGCCCTCTCCTTTTAAAAAAGAAGCCAAGCCTTGACCCCTGTCTTTGCAAACTACCACCCTGTCTCCACTTTCCCTTTCCTCTTAACTCGTTGAACATGGGGCCACCTCTCAAATCCATGCTCATATTTTCTGGAGCACCATGTGTGAGCCCTGTCATGATATGCAAACATGCAACCAATGAACACTCAGAATAGGACACAACCAATGGGCAGTCAGGACACTCAGAGGTGGCATCACCACAAGGGGGCATGACATAAACACTATAAAAGGGATGAGGCACTCACACCCTTCCTCTTTCCACAGACAGACATCTAGAGAATTAGGCAGGGTTGATCAGTAACATCACACCCCAGCACGTGGCTTGGAGCAAGCTGGTACAGTTAGACTGAGTTACTACAGTTAGATTAGCAGAGAGTCAAACTCATTTGAGAAATGTTAATAGTTCAATAAACACGTTGAACTCATTTCAGAGTCTGGAGCATCCTTTAGTTTAGACTGCATCAAGTAGCAGCCTGTATTATCCGAAGCAGCATAACACAACAAACCCCTCCAATCAGATTTCCATCCTGCCACACCACCAAAACAATCTTAATGTCACGAATTACATCCTATGTGACTGACAAAGGTAAACTATCCCTTCTCATCTATTTCAACCTCTCTTTGCGCTTTTGGCATGGTTGACCTTCTGATTCTGCTCCTGGACCATCATGCCTGATGACATGTGTATGCTGACAGCACTCAGCTCAACCTCGGCACTATTGTTTCTGAATTGCCAGGCATCCTGTTCGGCATCCAGTATTGGATGAGTCGAAATTTCATTCTGTAGTCGCCGATCCCATCCCTTTCCCTGACATCTGCCTGAGGCTGTCTCAGAATATTGCAACTTTGGTGTCATATTTGACCTCCAGTTCAGCCTCCGACTACATATCCATGCATTCAGTAAGACCATGCATTTCCACTTCCTTAACATCCTGCCTTAGCATGTTTACTGAAACCTTAATCCATGCTTTTGTTACCTCTAGACTGTTCTAACACTCTACTGGCTTGCTTTCCAATTTCCACTCTCCATCAACTTAAGCTTGTCTAAATCTGCGCCTTCACCCTCATATGCACTAAGTCCCGGTCACCTATAACCATGTGCTTCTAGTTAAATAATGCCTGAATTTTAAAATCCTTATCCTTGTTTTTCAAATCCACCCATGGTCTTAATCTTCTCCAACCCTACCACCTTTCAAGATATATGTGCTGCTCCAATTCTGGCTTCTTTCATGCTCTGGCTTCTAATCACTTGATGGTTGTGCATCAGCTGCCAAATGCCATCCCAAACCCTCTGTCTCTACATTTTTGTAAGATGCCCCTTAAATCTTAACCAAAGAGGTTATCATGTTTTATGATTCTTTTCATGGGATATCGACATCGCTGGCAAGGTCATCATTTCTTGCCCATGCTTGGATACCTTGAGCTGAATGGCTTGTTAAACCAGTTCAGTGGGCAGTTAAGAATCTGCTCTGTGCAGTGAGCCTGGAGCCAGACAAGATAAGGATAGCAGATTTCTTTCTCTAAACTGCATTTGTGAACCAAATGGGTTTTTACACCAAGCTCAGAGTATGTTTTGGAGCTTGCAGAGGGGGAACATTGTAATTGTTGATTCTAATGATTTTGTATGTTGTATATTTAACCGTTAATCTTTGTATTTTTATAATTGTTAACTTATTCCTCTTCTTGCTTCAGCACCCTCATTAATTGATTACCTTGTTTGCTTTTGTAGTTCAAAGTGTGAGGTGCAATGGGACAGTTGCCTGCCCTGATAATGATACATGCTGCAAGCTTTCCACTGGAGAATTTGCTTGCTGTCCCATTCCACAAGTAAGAAATTATTACCTTTGTGTTTGAACTGTAAAGCATGATTCATATTTTCAATCTTTCTGCCAAGGACTAGAACAGCCCTTCTGAAACAATTCAAAATGACATTCTATTGTTCTGTATTCTTCTGACCGAGTTTGTGTTTGTGATCTGTGAAGCTCACTGATCTGTCGTGAACACTCCTATGGTCCAATGTTAAAATAAATGGGATTATTACTGATGTGTTGGGTGTTCTGGATCACATACAGGTCACCAACACTTGAAATAGTGCAACACTATTTTATTGAATCATTAACTGTTTAAACATACTCAGACTGTGGGTTAATACGATACTAGCTTTAACTAAAGACCTTTGCCTTGTCCTAACCAGTCGATGCACTCAGCACATGGTGAATGTCTGTGTTGCAGGCTGTGAGCTCTGACTTCCGAGCTAGCTGCAACTCGAATGAGCAGGAACTCTGATGGCCCCTGTCTTTATAGTGCGTGTGCTCTCACTGGTGATTGGCTGCGGTGTTGTGTGTGTTGATTGGTCCAACTGTGTGTCCATCAGTTTGTGTCTGCACCATGATATACTGGTGTATATTATGAGAATTACTAAAAACGCCTTTTTAAGATTCTTTTTGATCCAAACCAGTCTTTGTGAGCCGAGAGCAAAATCCCAGCATGGTTCTCTGTTGGTTGTGTGCGTTGTGAGCATCAGTAATTGAAAATAAACAGCTCAGAAACATTATCGAAGTAAAAGTTGACCCTTTAACTTTTTGCCTAAAACAGAGTTTCAAAAGTTCAACTTTTCCACAAATATATTTGGTAACTTTGGCATTTGAGACTGTAAAGACCCAAGGATCATTTGTTGGCCTGAGCAAGTTAACAGTTCTCTGTGAGGAAGGCTTCAGTTGCTCAGGTTCGCAACAAAATCAGTTGAGTCCTTCCTTCCAATCACTGTACTTTACTAGTGTTAACTGTGTAGAGTTGTGTGTTGAAGTCCACATTGAAATTGACTCTGAATGCCCGCCTAATACCCCAACTAAATCTATTTAGGCACGTTATATTTTGAAGACTTTTAATTCTTCATTATTAACCTATCCCTTACGTTCTATTTAAAAATTAAATCATCTCGCTGTAAAACCATAAAATACCTCAATAAAATGTTTATTTAAAATTTAAAATTAAAAAAAAATTAAATCAACTTCTGTCATGTACAAGGGCAGAATTGAGGTAGGTTTTACAGCCAATTTTTCGAAGTAAAATAGAAAAATACAGAAAATAATAGAGCAGTGTAAAATTACATTGATCATTAGATTCGGGTCTTTGTGATCAGGATTCAATGATGTGGAGATGCTGGCGTTGGACTGGGGTGAGCACAGTAAGAAGTCTTACAACACCAGGTTAAAGTCCAACAGGTTTGTTTCAAACAATAGCTTTCGGAGCACTGCTCCTTCCTCGGGTCACCTGAGGAAGGAGCAGTGCTCCGAAAGCTAGTGTTTGAAACAAACCTGTTGGACTTTTAAGGAAAATCCCAAGGCTTTTTACACATACATAAAAAGCAAGAGGGTAGCCAGGGAAAGGGTTGGCCCACTGAAGGATAGGCAAGGGAATCTATGTGTGGAGCCAGAGGAAATGGGCGAGGTACTAAATGAATACTTTGCATCAGTATTCACCAAAGAGAAGAAATTGGTAGATGTTGAGTCTGGAGAAGGGTGTGTAGATAGCCTGGGTCACATTGAGATCCAAAAAGACGAGGTGTTGGGTGTCTTAAAAAATATTACGGTAGATAAGTCCCCAGGGCCTGATGGGATCTACCCCAGAATACTGAAGGAGGCTGGAGAGGAAATTGCTGAGGCCTTGACAGAAATCTTTGGATCCTCACTGTCTTCAGGTGATGTCCCGGAGGACTGGAGAATAGCCAATGTTGTTCCTCTGTTTAAGAAGGGTAGCAAGGATAATCCAGGGAACTACAGGCCGGTGAGCCTTACTTCAGTGGTAGGGAAATTACTGGAGAGAATTCTTCGAGACAGGATCTACTCCCATTTGGAAGCAATTGGACGTATTAGTGAGAGGCAGCATGGTTTTGTGAAGGGGAGGTCGTGCCTCACTAACTTGATAGAGTTTTTCGAGGAGGTCACTGAGATGATTGATGCAGGTAGGGCAGTGGATGTTGTCTACATGGACTTCAGTAAGGCCTTTGACAAGGTCCCTCATGGTAGACTAGTACAAAAGGTGAAGTCACACGGGATCAGGGGTGAGCTGGCAAGGTGGATACAGAACTGGCTAGGTCATAGCAGGCAGAGAGTAGCAATGGAAGGATGCTTTTCTAATTGGAGGGCTGTGACCAGTGGTGTTCGACAGGGATCAGTGCTGGGACCTTTGCTCTTTGTAGTATATATAAATGATTTGGAGGAAAATGTAACTGGTCTGATTAGTAAGTTTGCAGACGACACAAAGGTTGGTGGAATTGCGGATAGCGATGAGGACTGTCAGAGGATACAGCAGGATTTAGATTGTTTGGAGACTTGGGCGGAGAGATGGCAGGTGGAGTTTAATCCGGACAAATGTGAGGTAATGCATTTTGGAAGGTCTAATGCAGGTAGGGAATATACAGTGAATGGTAGAACCCTCAAGAGTATTGAAAGTCAAAGAGATCTAGGAGTACAGGTCCACAGGTCATTGAAACGGGCAACACAGGTGGAGAAGGTAGTCAAGAAGGCATACGGCATGCTTGCCTTCATTGGCCGGGGCATTGAGTATAAGGATTGGCAAGTCATGTTGCAGCTGTATAGAACCTTAGTTAGGCCACACTTGGAGTATAGTGTTCAATTCTGGTCGCCACACTACCAGAAGGATGTGGAGGCTTTAGAGAGGGTGCAGAAGAGATTTACCAGAATGTTGCCTGGTATGGAGGGCATTAGCTATGAGGAGCGGTTGAATAAACTCGGTTTGTTCTCACTGGAACGAAGGAGGTTGAGGGGAGACCTGATAGAGATCTACAAAATTATGAGGGGCATAACAGAGTGGATAGTCAGAGGCTTTTCCCCAGGGTAGAGAGGTCAATTACTAGGGGGCATAGGTTTAAGGTGAGAGGGGCAAGGTTTAGAGTAGATGTACGAGGCAAGTTTTTTACGCAGAGGGTAGTGGGTGCCTGGAACTTGCTACCGGAGGAGGTGGTGGAAGCAGGGACGATAGTGACATTTAAGGGGCATCTTGACAAATACATGAATAGGATGGGAATAGAGGGATACGGACCCAGGAAGTGTAGAAGATTGTAGTTTAGTCGGGCAGCATGGTCGGCACGGGCTTGGAGGGCCGAAGGGCCTGTTCCTGTGCTGTACATTTCTTTGTTCTTTGACTTTAACCTGGTGTTGTAAGACTTCTTTTTTTTTTAATAAATATTTTATTGAAAATTTTTGGTCAACCAACACAGTACATTGTGCATCCTTTACACAATATTACAACAACACAAATAACAATGACCTATTTTATAAACAAAAAATGAATAAATAATAAATAACAAAAATGAAAACTAACCCTAATTGGCAACTGCCTTATCACAAGTAACACTCTCCAAAAATATAATTTAACAGTCCAATATATAATTATCTGTCGCAACGACCTTTACATATTATACAGTATATATTAACAACCCTGAGAGTCCTTCTGGTTCCTCCTCTTTCTCCCCCCCCCCCCCCCCCTCTGGATCCTGGTCTGCTGCTGCTGCCTTTTTTCCATTCCATCTATCTTTCTGCGAGGTATTCGACGAACGGTTGCCACCGCCTGGTGAACCCTTGAGCCGACCCCCTTAGAACGAACTTAATCCGCTCTAGCTTTATAAACCCTGCCATGTCATTTATCCAGGTCTCCACCCCCGGGGGCTTGGCTTCTTTCCACATTGACAATATCCTGCGCCGGGCTACTAGGGACGCAAAGGCCAAAACATCGGCCTTTCTTGCCTCCTGCACTCCCGGCTCTTGTGCAACCCCAAATATAGCCAGCCCCCAGCTTGGTTCGACCCGGACCCCCACTACTTTTGAAAGCACCTTTGTCACCCCCATCCAAAACCCCTGTAGTGCCGGGCATGACCAAAACACATGGGTATGATTCGCTGGGCTTCTCGAGCACCTCGCACACCTATCCTCCACCCCAAAAAATTTACTGAGCCGTGCTCCAGTCATATGCGCCCTGTGTAATACCTTAAACTGAATCAGGCTTAGCCTGGCACACGAGGACGACGAGTTTACCCTGCTTAGGGCATCTGCCCACAGCCCCTCCTTGATCTCCTCCCCCAGCTCTTCTTCCCATTTCCCTTTTAGTTCATCTACCATAGTCTCCCCTTCGTCCCTCATTTCCCTATATATATCTGACACCTTACCATCCCCCACCCATGTCTTTGAGATCACTCTGTCCTGCACCTCTTGTGTCGGGAGCTGCGGGAATTCCCTCACCTGTTGCCTCGCAAAAGCCCTCAGTTGCATATACCTGAATGCATTCCCTTGGGGCAACCCATATTTCTCGGTCTGCGCTCCCAGACTCGCGAACTTCCCATCCACAAACAGATCTTTCAGTTGTGTTATTCCTGCTCTTTGCCACATTCCATATCCCCCATCCATTCCCCCCGGGGCACACCTATGGTTGTTTCTTATCGGGGACCCCCCCAAGGCTCCAGTCTTTCCCCTATGCCGTCTCCACTGTCCCCAAATCTTCAGTGTAGCCACCACCACCGGGCTTGTGGTGTAGTTCCTCGGTGAGAACGGCAATGGGGCTGTCACCATAGCCTGTAGGCTAGTCCCCCTACAGGACGCCCTCTCTAATCTCTTCCACGCCGCTCCCTCCTCCTCTCCCATCCACTTACTCACCATTGAAATATTAGCGGCCCAATAATACTCACTTAGGCTCGGTAGTGCCAGCCCCCCCCCCACATCCCTGCTACGCTGTAAGAATCCCTTCCTCACTCTCGGGGTCTTCCCGGCCCACACAAAACCCATGATGCTCTTTTCAATCCTTTTTAAAAAAAGCCTTCGTGATCACCACCGGGAGGCACTGAAACACAAAGAGGAATCTCGGGAGGACCACCATCTTAACCGCCTGCACCCTCCCTGCCAGTGACAGGGATACCATATCCCATCTCTTGAAATCCTCCTCCATTTGTTCCACCAACCGCATTAAATTTAACCTATGCAATGTGCCCCAATTCTTGGCTATCTGGATCCCCAGGTAACGAAAGTCCCTTGTTACCTTCCTCAACGGTAGGTCCTCTATTTCTCTACTCTGCTCCCCTGGATGCACCACAAACAGCTCACTCTTCCCCATGTTCAATTTATACCCTGAGAAATCCCCAAACTCCCCAAGTATCCGCATTATTTCTGGCATCCCCTCCGCCGGATCCGCCACATATAGTAGCAAATCATCCGCATACAAAGATACCCGGTATTCCTCTCCTCCCCTAAGTACTCCCCTCCATCTCTTGGAACCCCTCAGCGCTATCGCCAGGGGCTCAATCGCCAGTGCAAACAGTAATGGGGACAGAGGACATCCCTGCCTTGTCCCTCTATGGAGCCGAAAATATGCCGATCCCCGTCCATTCGTGACCACACTCGCCACTGGGGCCCTATACAATAGCTGCACCCATCTAACATACCCCTCTCCAAAACCAAATCTCCTCAACACCTCCCACAAATAATCCCATTCCACTCTATCGAATGCTTTCTCGGCATCCATCGCCACTACTATCTCCGTTTCACCCTCTGGTGGGGCCATCATCATTACCCCTAACAGCCTCCGTATATTCGTGTTCAGCTGTCTCCCCTTCACAAACCCAGTTTGGTCCTCGTGAACCACCCCCGGGACACATTCCTCTATTCTCATTGCCATTACCTTGGCCAGGACCTTGGCATCCACATTTAGGAGGGAAATTGGTCTGTAGGACCCGCATTGTAGCGGGTCCTTTTCCTTCTTTAAGAGAAGCGATATCGTTGCTTCAGACATAGTCGGGGGCAGTTGTCCCCTTTCCTTTGCCTCGTTAAAGGTCCTCGTCAGTACCGGGGCGAGCAAGTCCAAATATTTTCTGTAGAATTCAACTGGGAATCCGTCCGGTCCCGGGGCCTTTCCCGTCTGCATATTCCTAATTCCTTTCACCACTTCTTCTACCTCGATCTGTGCTCCCAGTCCCACCCTTTCCTGCTCTTTCACCTTGGGAATTTCCAGCCGATCCAAAAAGTCCATCATTCTCTCCCTCCCATCCGGGGGTTGAGCTTCATATAATTTTTTATAAAATGTCTTGAACACTTCATTCACTCTCTCCGCTCCCCGCTCCATCTCTCCTTCCTCGTCCCTCACTCCCCCTATTTCCCTCGCTGCTCCCCTTTTCCTCAATTGGTGTGCCAGCAATCTGCTCGCCTTCTCCCCATATTCATACTGTACACCCTGCGCCTTCCTCCATTGTGCCTCTGCAGTGCCTGTAGTCAGCAAGTCAAATTCCACATGCAGCCTTTGCCTTTCCCTGTACAATCCCTCCTCCGGTGCTTCCGCATATTGTCTGTCCACCCTCAAAAGTTCTTGCAGCAACCGCTCCCGTTCCTTACTCTCCTGCTTCCCTTTATGTGCCCTTATTGATATCAGCTCCCCCCTAACCACCGCCTTCAACGCCTCCTAGACCACTCCCACCTGGACCTCCCCATTGTCATTGAGTTCCAAGTACTTTTCAATACATCCCCTCACCCTTAGACACACCCCCTCATCCGCCATTAGTCCCATGTCCATTCTCCAGGGTGGGCGCCCTCCTGCTTCCTCCCCCATCTCCAAGTCCACCCAGTGTGGGGCATGATCCGAAATGGCTATAGCCGTATATTCCGTTCCCCTCACCTTCGGGATCAATGCCCTACCCAGCACAAAGAAGTCTATGCGCGAATAGACTTTATGGACATAGGAGAAAAACGAGAACTCCTTACTCCTAGGTCTACTGAATCTCCACGGGTCCACCCCTCCCATCTGCTCCATAAAATCTTTAAGCACCTTGGCTGCTGCCGGCCTCCTACCAGTCCTGGACTTCGACCTATCCAGCCCTGGTTCCAACACCGTGTTAAAGTCTCCCCCCATTATCAGCTTTCCCGTCTCTAGGTCCGGAATGCGTCCTAGCATTCGCCTCATAAAATTGGCATCATCCCAGTTCGGGGCATACACGTTTACCAAAACCACCATCTCTCCCTGTAGTTTGCCACTCACCATCACGTATCTGCCCCCGTTATCCGCCACTATAGTCTTTGCCTCGAACATTACCCGCTTCCCCACTAATATAGCCACCCCCCTGTTTTTCGCATCCAGCCCCGAATGAAACACCTGCCCCACCCATCCTTTGCGCAGCCTAACCTGGTCTATCAGTTTCAGGTGCGTTTCCTGTAACATAACCACATCTGCTTTAAGTTTCTTAAGGTGTGCGAGTACCCGTGCCCTCTTTATCGGCCCGTTGAGCCCTCTCACGGTCCACGTGATCAGCCGAGTTGGGGGGCTTCCCCCCCCCCCCCCCCCCTTGCCGATTAGCCATCATCTTTTTCCAGCTTCTCACCCAGTTCCCACGCAGCTGTATCTCCCCCAGGCGGTGCCCCCCCGCCCATCCTCTCCCGTACCCACTCCCCCCTTTCCCCAGCAGCAGCAACCCAGTTATTCCCCCCCCCACCCCCCCCCGCTAGACCCCCCGCTAGCGTAATTACTCCCCCCATGTTGCTCCCAGAAGTCAGCAAACTCTGGCTGACCTCGGCTTCCCCCCGTGACACGGCTCGCACCGTGCGACGCCCCCTCCTTCCTGCTTCTCTATTCCCGCCATAATTATCATAGCGCGGGAACCAAGCCCGCGCTTCTCCCTTGGCCCCGCCCCCCATGGCCAACACCCCATCTCCTCTCCCTCCCCACCTCCCCCCATCACCACCTGTGGGAGAGAGAAAAGTTACCATACCGCAGGATTAGAACATAAAACCCCTCTTCGCCCCCCACATTCGCCCCACCACTTTGTCCAAACGTTCTTTTTAATAATCTACTCATTCCAGTTTTTCTTCTACAATAAAAGTCCACGCTTCATCCGCCGTCTCAAAGTAGTGGTGCCTCCCTTGATATGTGACCCACAGTCTTGCCGGTTGCAGCATTCCAAATTTTATCTTCCTTTTATGAAGCACCGCCTTGGCCCGATTAAAGCTCGCCCTCCTTCTCGCCACCTCCGCACTCCAGTCTTGATAAACGCGGATCACCGCGTTCTCCCATTTACTGCACCGAGTTTTCTTCGCCCATCTAAGGACCATTTCTCTCTCCTTGAAACGGAGGAATCTCACCACTATGGCTCTGTGAGTTTCTCCTGCTCTCGATCCTCGCGCCACAACTCGGTACGCTCCCTCCACCTCCAACAGACCCGTCGGGGCCTCCGCTCCCATTAACGAGTGCAGCATCGTGCTCACATATGCCCCGACGTCCGCCCCCTCCACACCTTCAGGAAGACCAAGAATCCTCAGGTTGTTCCTCCTTGCATTGTTTTCCAGTGCCTCCAACCTCTCCACACATCGTTTCTGATGTGCCTCCTGTATCTCCGTCTTCACCACCAGGCCCTGTATATCGTCCTCATTCTCGGCTGCCTTCGCCTTCACGACCCGAAGCTCCTGCTCCTGGGTCTTTTGTTCCTCCTTTAGCCCTTCGATCGCCTGTAGTATCGGGGCCAACAGTTCTTTCTTCATTTCCTTTTTTATCTCCTCCACGCAGCATTTCAAGAACTCTTGTTGTTCAGGGCCCCATATGAAACTGCCACCTTCCGACGCCATCTTGGTTTTAGCTTGCCTTCCTTGCCGCTGTTCCAAAGGATCCGCTGCAATCCGGCCACTTTCCTCTCCTTTTTCCATCCGTGTCCAGGGGGAATTCCCTTCTGGTTTACCGCACGGTGTTTTTTGCCGTTAAAATTGCCGTTGGGGCTCCTGTCAAGAGCCCAAAAGTCCGTTCCACCGGGAGCTGCCGAAACGTGCGACTTAGCTGGTCATCGCCGCACCCGGAAGTCCTGCCTTAAGTTTCTTAAGGTGTGCGAGTACCCGTGCCCTCTTTATCGGCCCGTTCAGCCCTCTCACGTTCCACGTGATCAGCCGGGTTGGGGGGCTTCCTACCCCCCCCCCCCCCCCCTTGTCGATTAGCCATCCCCTTTTTCCAGCTCCTCACCCGGTTCCCACGCAGCTGTATCTCCCCCAGGCGGTGCCCCCCCGCCCATCCTCTCCCATACCAGCTCCCCCCTCTCCCCAGCAGCAGCAACCCAGTAATTCCC
Organism: Scyliorhinus torazame; assembly: GCF_047496885.1. NCBI lineage: Eukaryota > Metazoa > Chordata > Chondrichthyes > Carcharhiniformes > Scyliorhinidae > Scyliorhinus > Scyliorhinus torazame. Next base: position 88,826,889 of record NC_092727.1, read on the forward strand.
CCCTCCCACCCCCCCCCCCCGCTAGATCCCCCGCTAGCGTAATTACTCCCCCCATGTTGCTCCCAGAAGTCAGCAAACTCTGGCCGACCTCTGCTACCCCCGTGACCTCGGCTCGCACCGTGCGACGCCCCCTCCTTCCTGCTTCTCTATTCCCGCCATGATTATCATAGCGCGGGAACCAAGCCCGCGCTTCTCCCTTGGCCCCGCCCCCAATGGCCAACGCCCCATCTCCTCCACCTCCCCTCCTCCCCCCATCACCACCTGTGGAAGAGAGAAAAGTTACCACATCGCAGGATTAGTACATAAAACTCCTCTTTTCCCCCCTTTTTAACCCCCCTCTTCGCCCCACCACTTTGTTCAAACGTTCTTTTTAATAACCCGCTCATTCCAGTTTTTCTTCCACAATAAAAGTCCACGCTTCATCCGCCGTCTCAAAGTAGTGGTACCTCCCTCGATATGTGACCCATAGTCTTGCTGGTTGCAGCATTCCAAATTTTATCTTCTTTTTATGAAGCACCGCCTTGGCCCGATTAAAGCTCGCCCTCCTTCTCGCCACCTCCGCACTCCAGTCTTGATAAACGCGGATCACCGCGTTCTCCCATTTACTGCTCCGAGTTTTCTTTGCCCATCTAAGGACCATTTCTCTATCCTTAAAACGGAGGAATCTCACCACTATGACTCTGGGAATTTCTCCTGCTCTCGGCCCTCGCGCCATCACTCGGTATGCTCCCTCCACCTCCAACGGACCCGCCGGGGCCTCCGCTCCCATTAACGAGTGCAGCATCGTGCTCACATATGCCCCGACGTCCGCTCCCTCCGCACCTTCAGGAAGACCAAGAATCCTCAGGTTGTTCCTCCTTGCGTTGTTCTCCAGTGCCTCCAACCTTTCCACACATCGTTTCTGATGTGCCTCATGCGTCTCCGTCTTCACCACCAGGCCCTGTATGTCGTCCTCATTCTCGGCTGCCTTTGCCTTCACGACCCGAAGCTCCCGCTCCTGGGTCTTTTGTTCCTCCTTTAGCCCTTCGATCGCCTGTAGTATCGGGGCCAACAGCTCTTTCTTCATTTCTTTTTTGAGCTCTTCCACACAGCATTTCAAGAACTCTTGTTGTTCAGGGCCCCATGTTAAACTGCCACCTTCCGACGCCATCTTGGTTTTTGCTTGCCTTCCTTGCCGCTGTTCTAAAGGATCCACTGCAATCCGGCCACTTTCTCCTCCTTTTTTCATCCGTATCCAGGGGGGATTCCCTTCTGGTTTACCGCACAGTGTTTTTAGCCGTCAAAATTGCCATTGGGGCTCCTATCAAGAGCCCAAAAGTCCGTTTCACCGGGAGCTGCCGAAACGTGCGACTCAGCTGGTCATCGCCGCACCCGGAAGCGTTGTAAGACTTCTTACAGGATTCAATGCTTTAACAGTTGTTGGAGTTTATTCAGAGTACGGATGAGAGATGGCAATGCACTGTTCTTAAATCAAATTGATTTGCAGCATAATTCAGTTTGTTTCTTTTAGCCCTGTATCTTGTACCGGCTATGAGATCTGTTTCTGTGTAGCAAAAATGAGTTTGGAGTTTGCCAGTGATTTTGTGAAAGAATAGCAGTGTTGGGCACATCTGTTCTCAAGTGACTCCAGGCACAATCATGTAAAGCATCCGAGTACTGTATCTAAGCTTATTTGGACTCTTAAGACATTTTTATGAACATTTGTAGTGGCTTCACGTTGCTGCTTTGCGATTCCCCGCAATAAACTGGTGTCCTGTACGCGACAAACAAAAGATGGGAAAATGGGTACAAAGTCATCGCTTGAGCAGAAATGGACAATGGTGATGCTATGCACTGGTAGTGCCAGTGAATGTATAGGGGTGGTGGTTATACTTTTTAGGGATGGTTATAGCCTGGCATTTGTGTTGTGTGAATGTTACTTGCCACTTTTCAGTAACTTCACACTTAATTATATTTTGCTAATTTCACACCCATTCTGCAAATTTATTAATACGCCCTGTATTTTATTACAGTCCCTCCTGTATTAATTATACTCTACATGACCCCTCCCCACCATCACCAGAACTTTGTGTTGGAAAAATTTGAAATCCTCGTTCCAATTCCAAAATTGATATTATTTATGTTGATGGTGAATAACCGTGGCCCCAGCATTCCATCCTTCTGACATACCACTTCCCATTATTCACCATATTGAGTAAATACCTTGATTTAACTCCTATACTCTGCTGTTTTAAAGCTAGCTTTCTCTCCATTCTGCCCCTTGTCTCGGATCTACACATTCTGGTCATAGTCAAGACCTTGGAGACATAGTGGAGTTAATCATATGTTCTGTCATTTAAACAATGAACAAGTAGAATAATCTGTATTGAGTGCATTTTATCATCTAAAACTATAAATGAGGTCTTGATACTTTTTAAAATTTTCCTTCGATTATTTGAAAGCAGATTGTGATACGAGATAGTCCAGAAACTAATAATAATTACCAATATAGTTCACGCTTAGTCTGCTGAACCTGATTAAATGTTTCCTTGGGCGTCAGGAAAAAGTAAGCACTGGAAGAATTGTTCGATTTAAACTCGGCCATAAGAGTGATTTGAAATATAAATGCTACCTTAATAAAGATTCACATTTTAGAAAGTAATTTGTAACCCTGAAACACACTTTGCAGGGCAATATTTGTGATTATAGTTACTTTATTACTTATTCTTTGTTCCCATCAGGCAGTTTGCTGTGCTGACCACATACATTGCTGTCCACATGGCTACAAGTGCAAACCTGATACTGGAGACTGCTACCAGAAGGATAACTCCAGCCCCTGGTTGATGAATACTCCAGCTATTGTGCAAGGCAGAACGATGAATGTCCAGTGTAATGGCACTGTGAGCTGTCCTCCAGATAACACTTGCTGCAAGGAAGCCTCAGGGGATTGGGGGTGCTGCCCTTCTCCACAGGTTGGTTTTCAAAACAAAAAAAACCTTGACTTGAACCCAACTAGGTGAAGACTGCAAACTACAACAATAATCATACATAGATTCTTTATTAGCCAATTATCAAAGCAGTGACAGATGTTCCATTGTTACAAACAGTAGTGTCAGCATGTTAACACTTTTCCAGCTAGGAATCAAGTTAATGTGTAAACTGGAAGGAGAGTACAGATACATTGAGTTGTCAGAAACATAACATGCATAGCAAAAGTAACTAGAAAGAATATGACCAAACCTTGCACCACTGAGGCTCCCAAGGATCCTAGCCATTCAGTAGCCCAACCCCAAAGGGTGCTGGACTCGTGTTGGCTTGAGTTTTTCAACCTCCTTCTGGATGTTTTTTGCCAAAACAGTTTCACTCTGTTGGCCCCATTGACCATTTCCGGCCATGCTGTTTGTCAAGTAGTGTGCATTCTTGGGGCCTGCTCTTCAATGCATAATGGCAAGGAGTTTCAACCCCTTGAAAGGGTCTATTGTGAACTGGTTTCCTGCCTATTAGTTACTTCACACGTAACTCATCTGCACACGTACGCAGTGTCCCCACTGTCATACCACACATTCTTGAACCTTTTGTGATCGTATCAAAAGATCTCCAAAGTTGTTGCTTGTCTCCATATGTGCTCTAGATGCCTTGGGTGGTGGCTAGAGTGTCAAACTTTGTTCTCTTAAATAAAAGCACAGACAAGGACACCAGCATTACAAAGTGAAAGTTTATCAAGTTACTCGCCTCTAGATTTACTCCTTCATATTAATGCCAGATACATAGATTCATAGAATATAGGAGCAGGAGGAAGCCTTTTGGCCCTTCGTGCCTGCTCCGCCATTCATCAATATCATGGCTGATCATCCTAATAGCCTAATCCTATTTTCTCCCCATAGCCTTTGATCCCATTCTCCCCAAGTGCTATATCTAGCCGCCTCTTGAATATATTCGATGTTTTAAGCATCATCCTGTGGTAATGAATTCCACAGGCGCACCACTCTTTGTGCGAAGAAATGTCTCCTCATATCTATCCCAAATGGTTTACCCTGAACCCTCAGACTATGACCCCTGGTTCTGGACGCACCCATCATTGGTGACATCTTCCCTGCATCTACCCTGTGTAGTCCCGTTAAAATTTTATAAGTCTCTATGAAATCCCCCCCTCATTCTTCTGAACTCCAGCGAGAAAAATCCCAACCTAGTCAATCTCTCCTCGTATGACAGTCCTGCCATTCTTGGAATCAGTCTGGTAAACCTTCGCTGCACTCCCTCGAGAGCAAGAACATCCTTCCTCAGAGAAGGGGACCAAAACTGCACATAATACTCCAGGTGTGGCTTCACCAAGGTCCAGTATAATTGCAGCAACACATCCCTGCTTCTGTACTCAACCTCTCACAATGAAGGCCAACATGCCATTAGCCACCCCAAAGAATCTGCTCGTCCGGGCCACTGTCATGTGAGCTTGGTGCACAACCTTAAATTGTATCAGGCTGAGCCTGGCACATGTTGCGGACGCATTGACTCTACTCAACGCGTCTGCCCATAAACCAGCCTCTATCTCACCTCCCAACTCCTCCTCCCACTTACGCTTCAGCTCCTCGGTCTGCGTCTCCTCCGACCCCATAAGCTCGTTATAGATGACTGAGACGCTCCCCTCCCCTACCCACCCTCTGGAAATTACCCTATCCTGAATTCCCCTCAGCGGTAGGAGCGGGAAAGTTGCCACCTGTTTACGAAGGCAGTCCCGCACCTGCAGATATCTGAATTCGTTATCCACCTCTCCAGCCCAAACTTTTCCTCCAGCGCCCCCTTACTCGGAAAGCTCCCCTCTATGAATATATCTCCCATCTTCTCAATCCCCGCTCTCCACCTTACCCGGAACCCCCATCCATATTCCCCGGGGCAAACCGGTGGTTATCACAAATTGGGGCCCAGACCGATGCTCCCACTGGCCCCAAACTCTCAGGGCTGCCCCACCACAGGGCTGGTGGAGTACCGCACCGGCGGGAGCAGCAGAGGCGCAGTTACCAACGCTCCCAGACTGGTGCCCTTACAAGAAGCCGCCTCCATACGCACCCTCGCCGACCCCTCCCCCAACACCCATTTCCTGATCATGGCTATGTTAGCCGCCCAGTAATAGTTGCTAAAATTTGGCAGCGCCAGCCCGCCCTCTCCCCGGCTCCGCTCGACCATTACCTTCCTTACCCGCGGGGTCTTGCCCGCCCAGACGAAGCCCGTGATCACCCTGTTGACCCGCTTAAAAAAGGACCGCGGAATAAAAATGGGGAGACATTGAAATACAAATAGGAACCTCGGGAGGAACGTCGTTTTCACCGTTTGTACCCTCCCAGCCAGCGACAACGGGAGCACGTCCCATCTCCGGAAATCGTCCTTCATTTGGTCCACTAGCCGGGCCAGATTCAATTTATGCAGCCAGTCCCATTCCCGCGCCACTTGGATGCCCAAGTACCTAAAACTACCCCCTACTGACCGAAACGGCAGCTCCCCCAGTCGCCACTTCTGTCCCCTCGCCTGGACCACATACATCTCACTCTTATCCATGTTTAGCTTGTACCCCGAAAACTGGCCGAATTCCCCTAAAATCTTCATGATTTCCTCCATCCCCTCTACTGGGTCCGAAACGTACAGAAGCAGATCATCCGCATAGAGTGAAACCCCCCCCGGACCAGTCCCCTCCAGCCCCTTGAAGCTCTCCGAGCATTTGCCAACTGCTCCATAGCCAACGCAAACAACAGTGGGGAAAGGGGGCATCCCTTTCTCGTCCCCCGGTGCAGTCTAAAATAGTCTGAAGTTGTCCTGTTCGTCTGCACACTTGCCACAGGAGCCTGATACAGTAACCTGACCCTGTCAATAACGCCCCGCCCAAATCCGAACCGTTCCATTACCTCTCACAGATAATCCCATTCTACCCGATCAAAAGCCTTTTCTGCATCCATTCCGATCACTATCTCCACCTTCCTACCTTCCGGGGGCATCATGATCACATTTAACAGCCTCGTTACATTGGCCACCAACTGCCTACCCTTAACAAACCCCGTCTGGTCCTCCCCAATAACATCCGGAACACAATCCTCAATCCTGGAGGACAAGATTTTGGCCAGCAACCTGGCATCCTCATTTAGCAGCGGGATCGGCCTGTAGGACCCACACAGCTCCGGGTTCTTGTTCTGCTTAAGAATCAGCTAAATCATTCCCTGTGACATTGTCGGGGGCAGCACCCCTCTTTTTGTTGCCTCATTGAACATCCTGAACAACACTGGCCCCAGTATCCCCGAGAACATTTTATAAAACTCCACTGGGTACCCGTCCGGACCCGGGGCCTTACCCGTCTGCATGCTTCACTCTCCATCTTGATAAAAAATTCCATGTTATGGTCGCTCTTCCTCAAGGGGTCTCGTACAGCCAGATTGGCAATGATTGTCTTCTCATTACACAGTACCCAGTCTAAAATGGCCTGCTCTCTAGTTGGTTCCTCCACATATTGGTCAAGAAAACCACCCTGTATACACTCCAGGAATTACTCCTCTACGGCATTGTGGCTAATTTGATTTGCCCAATCTATGTGAAGATTAAAATCACCCATGATCACTAATATTTCCTCATTCCATGCATCTCTAATTTCATGTTAAATGCCATTCCCAACCTCACGACTGCAGTTTGGGGGGCTGGTTTAGCACACTGGGCTAAATCACTGGCTTTGAAAGCAGACCAAGGCAGGCCAGCAGCACGGTTCAATTCCCGTACCAGCCTCCCCGAACAGGCGCCGGAATGTGGTGACTAGGGGCTTTTCACATTAACTTTGTTTGAAGCCGACTTGTGACAATAAGCGATTTTCATTTTTCATTTATATATGACACCCACTAATGTTTTTTGCCCCTTGGTATTTCTCCACTCTACCCATACAGATTCTACATGGTCAGAGCTAATATCCTTTCTCACTACTGTGTTAATTTCCTCTTTAACCCACAGTGCCACGCCACCACCTTTTCTTTTATGCCTGTCCTTCCCAAATACTGAAAACCCTGGGACATTCAGTTCCCATCCCTGGTCACCCTGTAGCCATGTCTCAGTAATCCTAATTATGTCATACCCATTTCTATCTATCTGCGCGATTAGTTCACTACTGCAAATGCACCGTGCATTAAGGCACAGAGCCTTTAAGTTTGTCTTTTTCACATTGTTTGTCTTGCTCCCAATATTTTTCTCTAATGTCCTGTTTTAATTTTGTCCTTGGTTTCTCCACCTATCACTTTTCTTATTCACTTTTCTAGCTTTTGGTTTTGTCCTTGCTCCCTCTTTCTCTGACTCCTTGCAAAGGTTCCTGCCTCCCCCTGGCATATTAGCTTAAACCCTCCCCAACTGCTCCAGCAAATAGCCCCTCCAGGACATCAGTTTCAGTCCTGCCCATTGATGCACGATCAATATACAAAGACTTTGAGTTGGATACAACTGAGGCTTTATTGCTCTAAAATGTGTGGCCTCCCACAGCAGCTGGCGAAATGGCTGCTGCACGGAGGACACACATATTTATACTCCGCCTACTGGGTGGAGCCAGCAGGCAGGCACTACCAATGTACCTGTAAGCACAGGTCCTACCATACATCACCTAATAGAGGTGCAACAGTGGTTTACCACATTCCCCCCCCCTGTTAAAATTGAGTCCGGCGGGGGTGGTGGAGAACTATATACAACAAGTGTTTTTTTTATACATTTACAATATTTGCTAGAGAGAAGAAAACAAAAGTGCCTTTTGAAGTCTAGTGGACCAGTTAGAAGTTTAACCGGTCCGGGGCCTTGATGTGCCGCTGGGAGCGACGTGGTGGTGGCGGCATGCCGATGATGGTCTGATGTCCGGTGACTCCGGGAGCATACCAAAATCCTCTTCATCCTCTGGCGTGGGCAGGGGGAGGACGTATAGTCCTGGGGGGGTTGCTGCTGGGAGTGCCGGGGGAGGGGAGGGTGGCGCTGGTGGGGGGAGAGAACCTGCTGGTGCCAGGTCCCTGAGGGAGACAGTATCCTGGCGGCCGTCGGGGTAGGCCACGTAGGCATACTGGGGGTTTGCATGGAGCAATTGCACCCTCTCCACCAACGGGTCTGCCTTGTGGATTCGGATGTGCCTCCGGAGCAGGACGGGTCCTGGAGCTGCGAGCCAAGTCGGGAGCGACACCCCGGATGTGCACTTCCTGGGGAAGGCAAAAAGACGTTGATGGGTTGTGTTGTTAGTGGCGGTGCACAGTAGTGACCGAATGGAGTGTAGTGCATCAGGGGGGACCTCCTGCCAGCGGGAGGCCGGGAGATTCCTTGACCATAGGGCCAGTTGGACGGCCCTCCATACCGTCCCGTTCTCCCTCTCTACCTGTCTGTTTCCCCGGGGGTTGTAACTTGTCGTCCTGCTGGAGGCGTTACCCCTGCTGAGCAGGAACTGACGTAGGTCATCACTCATGAATGAGGATCCCCTGTCACTGTGAATGTAGGCAGGGAAACCAAACAGAGCGAAGATTGTGTTGCGGGCTTTGGTGACGGTGGCAGTCGTCATATCGGGGCATGGGATGGGGAAGGGGGAATCTGGAGTACTCATTGACCACACTGAGAAAATACGTGTTACGTTCAGTGGAGGGGAGAAGCCCTTTGAAATCCACGCTGAGGCGCTCAAATTGACGGGAGGCATTCACCAGGCGCGCACGGTCCGGCCGGTAGATGTGCGGTTTGCACTCTGCGCAGACCTGGCAGTCCCTGGTGATTTTCCGTACTTCCTCGATAGAGTAGGGCAGATTGCGGACCTTTATAAAATGGTACAATCGTGTGACTCCTGGGTGACAAAGGCTGTCATGCAGGGCCCGGAGTCCGTCTACTTGTGCGCTGGCACATTTAGCTCGGGATAGGGCGTCTGGGGGCTCGTTGTGCTTGCCGGGGTGATACAAAATCTCGTAATTGTAGGTGGAGAGCTTGATCCTCCACCTCAAGATCTTATCCTTTTTGATCTTGCACCGCTGTGTGTTATTGAACATGAAGGCTACCGAATGTTGGTCAGTGAGGAGAGTGAATCTCCTGCCGGCCAGGTAATGCCTCCAATGCCGCACAGCTTCAACGATAGCTTGGGCCTCTTTTTCGACGGATGGATGCTGAATTTCTGAGGCATGAAGGGTGCGGGAAAAGAATGCCACGGGTCTGCCTGCCTGATTGAGCGTGGCGGTTAGGGCGATGTCTGATGCGTCGCTCTCTACTTGAAAGGGCAGTGTCTCATCTACTGCATGCATCCCGGCCTTGGCGATATCGGCTCTGATACTGGCCAAGGCCTGTTGTGCCTCGGCCTTCAGGGGAAAATGGGTTGACTGTATGAGTGGGCGGGTCTTGTCCGCATAGTTTGGGACCCAATGGGCGTAGTACGAAAAGAACCCCAGACAGCGTTTGAGGACCTTGGGGCAGTGGGTGAGGGGGAGCTCCACGAGGGGGCACAAGCGGTAGAGATCGGGCCCCAGAACTCTGTTCTGGACCACATAGCCGAGGATAGCTAGGCGGGTCGTGCTAAACAAGCACTTCTCCTTGTTGTAGGTGAGGTTTAGGAGAATGGCGGTGTGGAGAAATTTGCCAAGGTTGGCATCGTGGTCCTGTTGGTCATGTCCGCAGATGGTGACATTGTCTAGGTACGGGAAGGTGGCCCGCAAGCCGTACCGGTCGACCATTCGGTCCATCACCCTTTGGAAGACCGAGACCCTGTTGGTGACGCCGAAGGGAACCCTGAGGAAGTGATAGAGGCAGCCGTCTGCCTCGAAGACAGTGTATGGACGGTCCGATTTACGAATGGGGAGCTGGTGGTAGGCGGATTTGAGGTCTACCGTTGAGAAGACCCGGTACTATGCAATCTGATTGACCATATCAGATATGCGTGGGAGGGGGTACGCGTCGAGCTGCGTGTACCGATTGATGGTCTGGCTGTAGTCCATGACCCTTCAGTGTTTCTCCCCAGTTTTAACTACTACCACTTGGGCTCTCCAGGGGCTGTTGCTGGCCTCGATGATACCTTCCCGAAGCAGCCACTGGACCTCGGACCTGATGAAGGTCCTGTCCTGGATGCTGTACTGTCCGCTCCTGGTGGCAACGGGTTTGCAATCCGCGGTTAGATTTGCGAAGAGAGAAGGCGGATTGACCTTTAAGGTCGCGAGGCCGCACACAGTGAGGGGTGGTAGGGGCCCGCCGAATTTCAGGGTTAGGCTCTGGAGGTTTCACTGGAAGTCCAGGCCGAGTAGTAGGGCAGTGCAGAGGTTAGGGAGGACGTAGAGGTGGAAGCCGCTGAATTCTACGCCCTGGACTGAGTGTGTGACCGTACAGCACCCCCGGATCGCCACAGAATGGGATCCGGAGGCCAGGGAGATTCTTTGGTTGGCGGGGTGTACCGTGAGGGAGCAGCGCCTTACCGTATCCGGGTGGATGAAGCTTCCAGTGCTCCCTGAGTCCAGCAGGCAAGAGGTCACGTGACAGTTGATTTTAATGCTGGTCGATGCGGTGGCCAGGTTGTGCGGACGAAACTGGTCGTTGGTCACTGGTGTCGGATGATGGGGAGCCCGGGGTACACAGGTCCTGGAACGCTGGCGGTTCCCATGTGCCGTGGGGGAGACAAGGTGGCGGTGCCTGAAGATCTTGAGGACAAAATGGCAGCACCCATGGGCCCGCGTGGCCGGGGTTGAACAAGGTGGCGGCGCCCATGGGCCGCATGTGTTGCTCGGCGGGGATGATGGCGGCGCCCACTGGCTTGGTCTGAGGGGGAGAAGATGGCGGCGCCCACTGGCCGCGCGTGGTCTGAGGGGGTGAAGATGGCGACGCCCACTGGCCGCGCGTGGTCTGAGGAGGTGAAGATGGCGACGCCCATTGTCTGTAAACGAGAGGGGTGGGGGCGATAGCGGCGACTGCACGGGCCTGACACACCGCGGCGAAGTGCCCCTTTTTCCTGTAAGCCTTACAAAGGGCAGAGCGGGCCGGGCAGCGTTGGCGGGGGTGTTTCTGCTGGCCGCAAAAGTAACATCGGGGACCCCCGGGGTTGGCTGGCTGGCGCATGGCACAGACATATTGGCTGGGTAAGGCGCCCGCTGGGGCGGTCGTCTGTGGGGTCCACGATGCGTAGGAGGAGTGGGCCGCCCGGCTGGGGGTGTAGGCCTGAACGTTGTGCAAGGCGACCGCCAGGGAGAGTGCTAGTTTCTTTGTCTCTGCTAGGTCGAGCTTGGCCCCTTCTAACAGTCGCTGGCGTATGAGGTCCGACCCAATCCCCGTAACAAACGCGTCCCGCATAAGGAGGTTTGAATGTTCAGTGGCCGTAACGGCCTGACAATCACAGACCCGGACGAGTGGGATTAGGGCCCGCCAGAAGTCTTCTATGGACTCACCAGGGCGTTGAGATTGAGTGGCGAGTACGTGCCTGGCGAAGAGAGTGTTCGCCTTCTGAGCGTAATTCTCTTTGAGAAGCGTCATGACTTTGGCGTAGTTCGGCGCGTCCTGGATTAGCAGAAAGACGCTGGAGCTCAACCTTGAGTACAGGATCTGTATCTTCTGAGCCTCCGAGACAGGGCTGGGCGCCGAGTTGATGTACGCCTCGAAACAAGCTAGCCAGTGTTGAAAGTCCTTTTTGGCGTCGCTTGAATGCGGATCCAGCTGCAGGCGATCCGGTTTGATACGGAGGTCCACCTTTTGATAATCTTAGAGCAATAAACTGATGCACGATCAATTGCACAAAGACTTGAGTTGGATACAACTGAGGCTTTATTGCTCTAAGATGTGTGGCTTCCCACAGCAGCTGGCAAAATGGCTGCTGCGCGGAGGACACATATTTATACTCTGCCTACTGGGCGGAGCCGGCAGGCAGGGACTACCAATGTACCTGTAATGTGGAGATGCCGGCGTTGGACTGGGGTGAGCACCGGGACCTGGGATTCATGTCGCATTACATTCATCCCCCACCATCTGGCCTGCGAAATCCTACCAACTGTCCTGGCTTGACATAATTCACACCTCTTAAACCTGGGGTTACCCCATCTCTGGATCTGTAAAGATTTCATCACCTGCTAATGCTCGCATTCCAAGCATTGTCTTGCATCTTTAAATCTGTCTATATATATGTTTCTGGAACACACCTCTTCATTCACCTGAGAAAGGAGCAACGCTCCGAAAGCTAGTGATATTGAAACAAACCTGTTGGACTTTAACTGGTGTTGTAAGACTTCTTAATGTACTGTAGTACAGGTCCGACCATACATCACCTAATAGAGGTGCAACAGTGGTTTACCACACACATATATTCCATTGATGATATATTTCAATTCCCATTTCCTGTTTTCATTTCCTGCCTCGGCTGTCTATCCTCAATTACTTAATCCTATCCCAGCCATGAGCCCTGGAGAACTCTTGCAGTCCAATAAAATATCTTCATATTTAAAACAAAAATCAAATATTTCCATTTGATTCCAGGCAATAACATTTGATTGCTTGCTCTTTGTCTTAAATTACATCTTTTTTTTTTAAACATAACTTACTATATGACAATGCCTTTCTACATCCCAGAATTGTCCCAAATTCAAACAACAGTGTTGTTGGCTTTCAGATTTTAATTAATGTCCAGTTCATTTCTTCTTTGTCTTAAGTTGTAGAGTCTCTTTTTCAAAAGATGCTTTGTCCTTATGTCCATGGACACCAGCTAACTGCAAATCTTGTTCCACTTGCAATTACCTGTAAAGTAAAACACAAAAGATCCATTCTACTTGGGGCAAAATGGGTTAATTAATCTAAACTTAAAGTTTGTTATTCCCAATTTCTGTAAAAATACAAATACATCTTCAGCTGTTCACAGGAAAGGGTTGATTCTCTGCTCGTTTGGAAAAGGGGAGGAGTAAAAGTTTTCAACTGTACATTATTACGTCACCACCTCTTTGTTTCGATATAAGGAGAATACATGATCAGGGACCCCTTTTCTTTAGTAATCATTACTTTACATTCTGATCTCAGAATTTTTTCTGTCTTTCTTGTGTCAGTTGCGTTGGGAATGATTCTTTTTTGAACCTGACAAGTTTTAACACGAGATCAATTCAACACAGGATTGGCTATAATCATTTTGGATATCCCAAATTCCAATAAATCCTATTAAATTAAAATGATCTCACTCTTACATGTGTGAATTTGTATCCAGATTAAAATTTCCATATTTTGATCACATATCTTGGAATTCTCTGGCCAGAAAAACATGATTCCAGATTTTGTTAGCTGTTTGCTCAAAGATTACAATTTCAACAGAAAACACCGACACTTGAAACAGATACACACTAATATCATTCACACACAAGCAGTGAAACATATCAAATGCTTTAAAACAACAAATTAGTTACCTCAATGTCCTTTTGTTTCTATTGTAACATGCCACGAATGTCTGGAATTAAAAGCTCCAGACATGGTTAATTTCCATAAAGATAAACCTTAACGATAACATGATTCTACGAACACCCACATATTAATTTGCTCGTAGAGTTCAAACAGTTAAGCATCAGCCTTCTCTCGCTGCTACAGATTTTTAAAGAGACATAGGAAAATTCAGATCTCAAAGACATTTTCACCCAAACTCATTATGACCTCTGTTCTCAAATGGAGATGATGTGATAGCACAATAAATTCTCCTATTTGTTCCAAATTCCTCTAGAGCGTGCTTAACGTTTCTGCTTTTAACTGCCATCATTGAGTTCCTATAAATCAACACCTTATATTGAGTAATTTAGACACAAGTTTCTGGGCAATTTAAAAATCAAATCAATTGCCTGCCAAATAGTTACCTCCTGTGCTCTAATTTATTTTTCTATATCCTTTATTTTTTTTCCTTTAAACCGATTTCAATTTAGTTACTTAACCAAATTTGAAAGAAATCTTAACATTTCACTTGTAACATGTTTGAAGAATTGGATCACTGCCAAACAGCAAGCTGTAATCCTGACCTTGACTAGACAATACAAGCTTGTATTTCTTTTGTCTGGGTATGTTCGCGCAGTACTTTCAATTGGTCTTTCATATGTGTTGTTTTTCCCCAGACCCTTTTAATATCTTCCAAGAATTTCCAGCAGCCATTACAACTCCGAAATTGTATTTCCTTACCCCGGGCCTGAAGTTTTGGAAGGCCTGTTACCTCGGTTCTGCCTATTTTCCAAATTTAGTTCCCAAAACCATTGCCTTGCCTATTTTGCTGCTAATTCATGCTCCATAAGTCTCACTCCCTTCGTGTGTGCCTTGTCGTGTTTCATTATGTGAAACACACTATTTAAATGTTGGTAGTTATTGTAATATAATTTTTATACATGTAAAGTGCTCTCTCCTCTGCCTCAACTGTTCAGTAGAAATAAGTACGAAGTCTTACAACACCAGGTTAAAGTCCAACAGGTTTGTTTCGATGTCACTAGCTTTCGGAGCGCTGCTCCTTCCTCAGGTGAATGCAGAGGTCTGTTCCAGAAACACATATATAGACAAATTCAAAGATGCCAAACAATGCTAGGAATGCGAGCATTAGCAGGTGATTAAATCTTTACAGATCCAGAGATGGGGTAACCCCAGGTTAAAGAGGTGTGAATTGTCTCAAGCCAGGACAGTTGGTAGGATTTCGCAGGCCAGATGGTGGGGGATGAATGTAATGTGACATGAATCCCAGGTCCCGGTTGAGGCCGCACTCGTGTGCGGAACTTGGCTATAAGTTTCTGCTCGGCGATTCTGCGTTGTCGCGGGTCCTGAAGGCCGCCTTGGAGAACGCTTACCCGGAGATCAGAGGCTGAATGCCCTTGACTGCTGAAGTGTTCCCCGACTGGAAGGGAACATTCCTGCCTGGTGATTGTTGCGCGATGTCCGTTCATTCGTTGTCGCAGCGTCTGCATGGTCGCGCCAATGTACCACGCTTCGGGACATCCTTTCCTGCAGCGTATGAGGTAGACAACGTTGGCCGAGTCGCACGAGTATGTACCGCGTACCTGGTGGGTGGTGTTCTCACGTGTAATAGTGGTACTCGATCGACAGTTCCAACGCGCCACAGCGAAAAACCGGACCGACCTCCTCAGAAGACAAACATGGGACACAACCGACAGAATACCCTTCGTCGTCCAGTACTTCCCCGGAGCGGAGAAACTACGTCATCTTCTTCACAGCCTTCAACACGTCATTGATGACGATGAACATCTTGCCAAGGTCATCCCCACACCCCCACTACTTGCCTTCAAACAACCGCGCAACCTCAAACGAACCATTGTTTGCAGCAAACTACCCAGTCTTCAGAACAGTGACCACGACACCACACAACCCTGTCATGGTAATCTCTGCAAGACGTGCCAGATCATCGACATGGATACCACTATTACACGTGAGAACACCACCCACCAGGTACGCGGTACATACTCGTGCGACTCGGCCAACGTTGTCTACCTCATACGCTGCAGGAAAGGATGTCCCGAAGCGTGGTACATTGGCGAGACCATGCAGACGCTGCAACAACGAATGAACGGACATCGCGCAACAATCACCAGGCAGGAATGTTCCCTTCCAGTCGGGGAACACTTCAACAGTCAAGGGCATTCAGCCTCTGATCTCCGGGTAAGCGTTCTCCAAGGCGGCCTTCAGGACCCGCGACAACGCAGAATCGCCGAGCAGAAACTTATAGCCAAGTTCCGCACACATGAGTGCGGCCTCAACCGGGACCTGGGATTCATGTCACATTACATTCATCCCCCACCATCTGGCCTGCGAAATCCTACCAACTGTCCTGGCTTGAGACAATTCACACCTCTTTAACCTGGGGTTACCCCATCTCTGGATCTGTAAAGATTTAATCACCTGCTAATGCTCGCATTCCTAGCATTGTTTGGCATCTTTGAATTTGTCTATATATGTGTTTCTGGAACAGACCTCTTCATTCACCTGAGGAAGGAGCAGCGCTCCGAAAGCTAGTGACATCGAAACAAACCTGTTGGACTTTAACCTGGTGTTGTAAGACTTCGTACTGTGCTCACCCCAGTCCAACGCCGGCATCTCCACATCAGTAGAAACAAGATCAAAGAATCAAACCCTCCTATGCCAGTTTCTCTTTTCTGTTGCCTATTCCTTCATCTGCCATTCTCTGGCTTGCCTAAATAAAATTGCCAAATTGGGTGCATTTTTATGATGCTAATATCAACTACAAACCGAATGATTCACAAGCTCATTTCGCATAACACCATTCTAGCCAAGTGGGTAGAGAGTCTGAGACATCCAGATTTCACCCTGAGGTGAAAGGGGCATAGACTTTCAGGAGTTTAGTTTGATGTGGGGATGTATGCTGATGATTTCACGCTGATGATTGCACAATGTTCAGCAGGATTTGTGACTCCTCAGACACTGAAGCAGTCCATGTCCAGCTAGAGCACGGCCTGGGCAATATCCATCTTGGGCTGACAAGTGGCAAGTAGCTTTTCCACCACACAAGTGCCAGGCAATGACAATCTCCAATCAGAGAATGAAACCATCAGTGGCACTCAACAGCATTACTATCACTGAACCCCCGACTATCAACATCCTGGGGGGTTACCATTGACCACAAACTGACCTAGGGTATCCATATAAACGTTGTGGCTACATGTGTGGAGTTTGCTCTTTCTCCCTGTGTCTACGTGGGTTTCCTCCAGGTGCTCTGGTTTTCTCCTACAGTCCAGAGATGTGCAGGTTAGGTGGATTGGCCATGTTAAATTGCCCCTTAATGGCCAAAAGGTTATGTAGGGTTACGGGGATAGGGTGGTGGCATGGGCTTAAGTGGGATGCTCTTTCCATGGGCCGGTGCAGACTTGATGGGCAGAATGGCCTCCTTCGGCAGTGTAGGGATTCTATGAGTCTCAAAGCAGGTCAGAGGCCAGGAATCCCCATAGAATAGAATCAAAGAATCCCAACTGTGCAGAAGTAGGCCATTCGGCACATCAAGCTTGCACCAGCCTCTGCTCCGATACAGCACCCTAAGTAGGCCCAATCCCAGCCCTATGCCTGTAACTCCACCTAACCGTTTTTACACAATAAAAGTAAATTTAGCGTGGCCAGTTCACGTAATCACACCTTTGGACCGTGGGAGGAAAACGGAGCACCCGGAGGATATCCACTCAGACATGGTTGGAATGTGCAAACTCCACACAGTCACCCAAGGTCAGAATCGAACCCGGATCTCTGGAACTGTAAGGCAGCATTGCAAACTACTGTGCCGCCCTGTGGCGAGTAACTCGCCACCTGACTCCCCAAAGCCTGCCCAGCACCTACAAGCCATAAGTCATCACTTGCCTGGATGAGTGCAGCTCCAATAAAACTTAAGAAGCTCGACAGCATCCAGGACAAAACAGCCCAATTGATTGGTACCTCTTCCACAAACATTCACTTCCTCTACCACTGACGCACTGTAACAGCATTGTGTACCATCCATAAGATGCACTGCAGGAACTCACCAAAGTTCCTTGGGCAGCAGATACATGGAAACACCACTCAACATTCTAACTTAGGAATATATCGCCGTTGCTTTACTGTTGGGGGTCAAAATCCTGGAACTCCCTCCCTAATAGCACATGGTGGTCCAGCATTTATTGCCTTTTAGGCGGCATGGTAGCACAGTGGTTAGCACGATTTCTTCACAGCTCCAGGGTTCCAGGTTCGATTCTTGGCTTGGGTCACTGTCTGTGCGGAATCTGCACATTCTCTCCGTGTCTGCATGGGTTTCCTCTGGGTGCTCCGGTTTCCTCCCACAGTCCAAAGATGTGCAGGTTAGGTGGATTGGCCATGATAAATTGCCCTTCGTGTCGAAAAAGGTTAGGTGGGGTTAGAGGGATAGGGTGCAGCCGTGGGCTTAAGTAAGGTGCTCTTTCAAGAGTGGGCGGAATGGCCTCCTTCTGCACTGTAAATTCTATGATTGTATGATTTAAGAGTCAACCATATTGCTGTGGACCCGGAATCACGTAAGGATAGTAGATCTCGTTCCACTGGAAGACATTAATGAATCAGATGGGTCTTCATTATAATTGACAATGGATTTATGGTGAATATTTAGACTTTAAATTCCAGATTTTTATTGAATTCAGATTGCACCATCTGCTGCGGTGGGATATGAACCAGGGTCCCCAGAAATTACATTGGGTATCTGAATTATTAGTCTTGTGACAATGGGCGAGATATTCCTGCTATTCATTTTTTCCCATAAATTTAGAGTATCCAATTATTTATTTTTCCAATTAAGGGGCAATTTAGTGTGGCCAATCCACCTACCCTGTACATCTTTTGGATTGTGGGGGTGAGACCCAAGCAGATATGGAGAGAATGCGCAAACTCCACACAAACAGTGACCCAGGGCCAGGATAGAAGCCAGGTCCTCAGCGCTGTGAGGCAGCAATGCCAACCACTGCATCATCATGCCGACCATATTCCTGCCGACAGCGCCCTCACCCCTGCGGGTTTCCCAGCGGCGTAGAGTGGATTCAATGGGAAATCTCATTGACAGTGGTGGAACAGCTGAGGAACACGCCACAAGGAGGCCAAAGAATCTCGCCCAATACCACTTCACCACTGCCTCTCTGTATCTGATTACAATTTGAAATTTCTTTTCTGAACACATTCTTATGAGGTGCACCCTTACAGTGTGTTAAAGAGGGTGGGGCATGTTGCACAGAGAACCCTTTCCTAGTTGATAGAACAGTCTAAAGCTATACATTCACTGAACAATTTTGATTATGGTGGATGAAACGTGCCTAGATAAACTTTTGCATTTCTTCTCCTATCAGGCGGTTTGCTGTGAAGGCGCCGATCACTGCTGTCCCAATGGCTACACGTGTGATGTTAAGCATAAGGGCTGCACGCAGAAACCATTATCTTTCCCCAGGGCTACCAATGAAGCAACTAACATGAAACCTCTGGGGAAGAGCAGGGCATTAAACACCAAGTGTGATGACACCAAGAGCTGCCCTACAGGCAGTACCTGCTGTCGGCGTCGCTCAGGAGCCTGGGGCTGTTGTCCTCTGACTGAGGTAAGTTATGTTTGTGCCGCTGTTTAGATCTAATACGTGGAAAAATAGTTTCAATTAAATATTGTCACCAAATATTTCTGTGGAGGGCCAGGAACATGGAAACTGCAAAACTCCACAGTTGCTTTTTCTTTATACCTTGTCTGGTAATTTTTGCTATTTGCTAGGATGGCTAACATGCCAACCCTTGCTAACGCTTTGATGAAAACTCATTCTTGATTTGAAACATGAAACTCTGTTTCCCTCCACCGATGATGCCGGATCTGAGTTTCTCCTGCATTTTTAGTTTTTGTTTCAAATTTCCTCTATCTGCAGTATTTCACTTTGCATGTCAAGCTTTTATAAGTTTGGTAAAAGTTGGTAAAATCCAGGAGAAACATTCTGATGAACTAGTTAGAAATTGGAAGAAATAATGACCTTGCAGAGTTGAACGACATTTTATGTGTGAATGTGTTACACTGAAACTGCTAAACTTTAGCAGAATATGGTGCAAGAAGCTGCAGGATTATTAAAAAATGAAGGAGAAATTAGAGTATGAGAAGAAGCTAGCTGGAAACATACAGATCGTAAGCCAAGTATTTAAAAAGGAAAAGAGTAGCTAAAGTGAGTGTTGGTCATCCAGAGAGAGTCTGGGGAATTAAAATAGGAAATAATGAAATGCAGAAGCCTTTGTTAATACCAGCCCCAGGTTAGGTTCTCCAAAAGTTGTTGATCTGGGCAAGACCCCTTGATTTGTCACCATCCGATGGGATACTCCAAAATTGTACAAACCTGAGTGAGGAGGAATGACTGGCTTTGTGTCAGTATTCAACCCACCCTCTGCTGGTAATAATAAAGGTTTAATCTAACCAAGTTCCCTTTCTCTTGGATACCTTTTCCAGCCCAAAGAGTTGTGCTTAAAAAGGAGCCAATTTACCAGGCTTTCTTGAGTTAGGATGGGGTAAGTTTATAGTTTATTAACTAATAAGATCGAACAAATCATGTAAACAATCATCTGCATTTATACAGAATTGTGTCCAATAGTAAGTAAGTAAAAAAATTATGCCGAACAGCTCCCCAGTTGCGAGGAATAGGTGATGAGTGTTGCAGCTGGATTCCAGTAACTGACCTCTGCTGGTGAATAGTTGATTCTTCAGTTCAGGTGTTTGGTATTTTGGGAGAGATTTCCATTCATTTCCCAGCTGCAATCCTTCTGCTGGCTGATTGATGTAAGAGCGAGTGCTTTGGATGATCCTGCAGAAGCTGGCTATCTTTGCAGGGGCCCTGCTTCTGTTATTGTATCAGTCAACGTGGCAAACGCCCAACTACTTTTCCCTCAGGCCGTGGGCATTTCTATCAGCTGGCTAGCTTTTAACTTGTATATGTGAACTGTCACTAGTCGGTCTCGGCAATTATACCCAGGAGGTACCCAGGGTCTTTGGATGGGATAGCCATTATGTTCCTGTGTCTTTATCAGAAATAGTAATCAGTGTTTGGATTCTTTTAGAATTACCTTACCTGGAACCACAAGGAGGGGTTCCGTTCCTTAGAGAAAGGCCATGTATCCATTCCTGTCAGTGGCTAGTGGTGTATTCTCAGCCATCTTCAGCGCATGTACTTATAAAATCTGGTCTTTGTAAAGTCCAATATTTCTGTGTACAATTCCATTCCCCCCCCCCCCCATCATCATAACACATTGAGCAGATATTTTGGTTGTCTTCACTTGAGAAGACACAATTTTAAAAAAAATTAAAAATTAAAAAATATATATATAAATTTAGAGTACCCAATTCATTTTTTCCAATTAAGGGCAATTTAGTGTGGCCAATCCACCTACCCTGCACATCTTTGGGTTGTGGGGGCGAAACCCACGCAAACACCGGGAGAATGTGCAAACTCCACACGGACAGTGACCCAGAGCCAGGATCGAACCTGAGACCTCAACGCCGTGAGGCAGCAATGCTAAACACTTTGCCGCCGTGCTGCCCGGAGAAGACACACACATAACATCACACTTGGTATTCAATGCCCTGTTCGATGTGGGAAGCCGGGAACATTTCCAGTGTCCAGGCCCAACATGTGTGCAGCAAGTGTCTCCAGCTGCAGCTCCTGGAGGCCCAGATTGTGGAGTTGGAGCGGTGGCTAGGGACTCTGTGGAGCATCCGTAAGGCAGAGAGTATCATGGATAGCACGTATAGCGAGGTGGTCACACCACAAGCGAAGACTCCCAGGTACGAAAGGGAATGGGTGTCCAGGCAGAGCAAGAGGGTGAGGCAGGCAGTGCAGGATCTGCTGTGGCCATTCCCCTGCAAAACAGTTACACCACTTCGGATACTGTTGGGGGAATGGCCTCTCGGGAAAGCAGCAACAGGCAAATTTGTTGCACCACTGTTGACTCTGCTGCACAGGCTCGGAGTAATAAGTGTGGGAATGCAATAGTTATAGGGGATTCAATTTTAAGGAGAATAGATTGGCTTTTCTGAGGCTTCAAACAAGACTCCAGGATGATATGTTGCCTCCCAGGTGCTAGACTCAAGGATTTCCTAGAGTGGCTACAAGGCATTCTGGAAGGGGAGGATGAACAGCCATTGGTCGTGGTACACATTTGTACCAACGACATAGGTAAAAAGGGATTAGGTCCTAAAAGCCAAATATAGGGAGTTAGGAAGTAAGTTGAAAATTAGGACCTCAAAGGTAGTGATCTCAGATTACTACCAGTGCCACGTGCTGGTCCGAGCAGTAATAGCTGGATATTATATGATGAATACACGGCTGAAGAGATGGTGAGAGGGGGAGGGTTTCCGATTCCTGTGACATTGAGACTGATTCTGGGGGAAGTGGTACAAACTGGACAAGTTACTCCTGGGTAGGACCTAGGCTAATATCCAAGGGGGAGCATTTACTAACATGTTTGAGAAGGGTTTAAACTCATGGCAGGGGGATGGGAAACTCTGCAAGGAGTCAGAAGGAAACCAGGACCAAGAACAAAAGACAAAGGGGAAATAAGAAAACTGAAAGGCAGAGAAATCAAGGGCCAGAATCAAACAGAGCCACAGTGAAAAATAATGGGAACGGGGCAAGGAATTTGTGGGGGCTTTTGTGCCGTTATGTACAGAGCATTTGCAATAAAGTGGATGAATTAATCCTGCAAATAGATGTAAACAGGTATGATATAGTCAGGATTAAAGATGGTGATCAGGGATAGGAATTGAACCTCCGGGGTATTCGGTATTTAGGAAGGACAGACCAAAAAGAAAATGCGGTGAGGTTGCATTACTGGTTAAAGAGCAAATTAGCACAATAGTGCGGAAAGATATTAGTTCCAAAGATGTGGAATTTGTATGGATGGAGTTGAGAAACACAAAGGGGCAAAATAGGTTAGTGGGGTTTGTAAATAGACCTCCAAACTACAGTGATGATGTTGGGAATGGCATTAAACAGGAAATTAGATATGCATGAGATAAAGGAACGTGTAATTATGGGTAACTTTAATCTGCATACAGATTGGGCAAATCTAATTAGTCACAATAATGTAGAGGAGGAATTGCTGGTGTGTTTACAGGATGATTTTCTGGACCAATATGTTGATGATCCAAGAGAGAACGGACCATCCTGGACTTGGTATAGTGTAATAAGAAAGGAATAATTGGCAATCTAGTCGTGCAAGGCCCATTGAGGATGAGTGACCATAATATGATAGAATTCTTCATCAAGATGGAGAGTGATTCTGAGACTAGAATCTAACTAAAGGAGACTACGATAGTTTGAGACGTGAATTTGTTATGATGGATTGGGGAACGTTACTTAAAGGGATGACGGTGGATAGGGAATGGCAAATATTCACTGAGCGCATTGATGAACTACAATAATTGTTCCTTCCTGTCTGGCACAAAAATAAAACCAGAAAGGTGACCAAATCCTGGTTTACAAAGGAAATTAGAGATTATGTAAGATCCAAGGAAGAGGCATACAAATTAACCAGAAAATACAGCAGACCTGAGGATTGTGAGTAGTTCAGAATTCAGCAAAGGAGGACAAAGGGATTGATTAAGAAGGGAAAAATAGAGTGCGAGAATAAGCTTGCAGAGAAAATACTGACTTTAAAAGCTTCTATAGGTATGTGAAGAGAAGAAGATTGGTGAAGTCAAATGTAGGTCCCTTACTGTCAGAAACCAAAATTTATAATGGTGATCAAGAAATGACTGACCAACTAAATAAATATTTTGGTTCTGACTTCACAAAGGATAACACAAATAATGTACCAGAAATGTTGGGCCTGAAAATTCACATCCCTAAGTACATAAGGAAGTGGTCCGAAAAATCGTGGATGCATTGGTGATCATCTTCCAAGACTCTATGACTCTGGAACAGTTCATATAGATTGGATGGTAGCTAATGTAACCCTACTATTTAAAAAGGAAGGTAGAGAGAATGCACGGAATTCTGACATCGTTGGGGGGAAAATGTTCGAGTCCATTATAAAAGATTTAATAGCAGAGCACTTGGGAAACAGTGGAAGGATTGGACAGAGCCAGCATGGATTTACAAAAGGGAAATCATGCTTGACAAATCTACTAGAATTCTTTGAGGACATAACTAGTAGATTTGACAAGGAGGTAGTGAATGTGGTTTATTTAGACTTTCAGAAGGCTTTCGACAAAGTTATTTGTTCTTGTTGTCCATATAAGAGATTAGAATGTAAAATTAAAGCTCATGGGATTGGAGGTAACGTATTGAGATGGAAAGAAAACTGGTTGGCAGACAGGAAACAGAGTAGGAATATACGGGTCTTTTTCCAAATGGCAGGCAGTGACTAGTGGGGTACTGCAGGTAACAGTGAATTCACAATATATATATATATATATATATATTAATGATTTAGGGGAGGGAACTAAATGTAATACCTCTAAATTTGCAGATGACACAAAGCTCGGTGGGAGGGTGAGCTGTGAGGAGAATGCAGAGATGCTTCAGTGTGATTTGGACATTTTATTTTGATAAGTTTAGAGTACCCAATGCATTTTTTCCTATTTTCTTATGTCTTATGATCTTATGGTCTGAGGGGCAATTTTAAAGTGACCAATTCACCTACTCTGCACATCTTTGGGTTGTGGGGTGAAAGCCACGCAGACACGGAGAATGTGCAAACTCCACACGGACAGTGACCCGGAGCCGGGATCGAACAAGGGTCCTCAGGACCGTGAGGCAACAGTTCTAATCATTCTGCCGTCCCGTGAGTTGGACAAGTTGACTGAGATGGCAGTTGCAGTATAATTTGGATAAATGTGAGGTTATTTACTTTGATAGCAAGTACAGGAAGGCAATTATTATTTGAATGGCTATAGATTGAGAGAGGGGAATCTGTAATGAGACCTGGGTATCTTCGCACATTAGTCGCTGAACGTAAGCATGCAGGTGCAGCAGGCAGTAAAGAATGCAAATGGTATGTTGGCTTTCATAGCGAGAGGATTTGAGTACATGAGCAGGGATGCCTTGCTACAATTATACAGGGCTTTGGTGAGACACACCTGTGGTGTATTGTGTGCAGTTTTGGTCTCCTTATTTGAGGAAGGATGTTCTTGCTACAGGGGGAGCGCAGCGAGGGTTCACCAGACTGATGCCTGGGACATGGGATTGATGTATGAGGAGAGATTGAGTGGGTTAGGATTATATTTGCTGGAGTTTAGAAGAATGAGGGGGAATCTAATAGAAACCAATAAAGTTCTAACAGGACTAGACTGGGTAGATGCAGGATGGATGGATGTTCACTATGGTGGAGACGTTCAGAACCAGGGGTCACAGTCGAAGGATGCGGATTAAACCATTTAGGACTGAGATGAGGAGAAATTTCCATGTTTCAATGGGCGGAATCTTACTAGAATTTGGCAAAGTGGGTGGCACAGTGGTTAGCACTGCTGCCTACGGCGCTGAGGTCCCGGGCTCAATCCCGGCCCCGTATCACTGTCTGTCTGGAGTTTGCACATTCTCCCCATGTATGCATGGGTTTCACCCCACAGCCTGAAGATGTGTAGTTAGGCGGATTGGCCACATTAAATTGCCCCTTAAATGGAAAAAAAAATAATTGGGTACTATAATTTATATTTATTTGCCAAATTCTTTTTTTTAAAGTGTCCGACACAGACAGAAAACTGGTGTGTAACTCTCCAGTTGCAGACCAGTTTTCTCACCAAATCCTGAACCTCTTTAAAAGAAAATGAGTGGCCATGGTGTACGCCGTCACTCTGGTTGGGTGGGACGTCATGGAGTTGTGAACAAACTTCAAAAGAGATCAGGACACCAGCTTTAAAGGGCATCCCGGTCAGCGGTGAAGCCTAACGGCCCCCCGCCCCTTCCAATGGAGCTCTCACTAGGGCCTGCCCCTGTCACAGGTTGACACTCAACCTGACAGTGTCAACCTGCGCCTGACAATGCACAGGCATGTTCCACCCCCCCCCCCTCCCCCAATCACTCCAAATATATACCACACCTACCTATGCACCCCCTCAGGGATCTCTTTGACTGCCTCATGCCTTGCCAAACCTGTTAGCTATGATGTCATGTAGGTGAGGTATGAATATTTAGTGAGGGGGAATCATGTGGCAGGGGGCTACTAATATGTGAATCAGGGCAGCACGGTGGTGATGTGGTTAGCACTACTGCCTCATGGCGCTGAGGACCCATGTTCGATCCCGGCCCCGGGTCACTGACCGTGTGGAGTTTGCACATTCTCCCTGTTTCTGTGGGTCTCACCCCACAACCCAAAAAAGGTAGGGTAGGTGAATTGGCCATGCTAAATTGTCCCTTAATTGGAAAAAAATAATTGGGTACGCTAAATTTATAAAACAAAAATAATATGTAAATCGATGCACATGTATTAAAATGTAATTCATCACTGACGTGAATCTTGTGACATGGAAACATGATCTCCCCGGCAAGAATCACATTTACCGACTCTTGTGGGACTTTTCCCCCAGTGCTGCCGATCCCATGTGAGTTCAAAATGGCCTCCTATGATTTAACATCCCAGAAATATTCTAAAACCAAGAATTGAAAAGGAAGATGCAACTGAAAACAGTTAAAATCACCAGGGAAAAAGGGTGCAAAAATAACTATTAGAAATAAAGGATGATGGACAGCACTGCAGCGCAGTGGTTAGCACAGCTCCTTCATGGCTCCGAGGACCCAGGTTCGATCCCAGCCCCAAGTCACTGTCCGTGTGGAGTTTGCACATTTTTCCCGTGTCTGCGTGGGTGTCACCCCCACAACCCAAAACAATGTACAGGTAGGTGGATTGGTGAAGCTAAAATTGCCCCTTAATTGGGGGGGAAAAAGAATTGGGTACTCCTAAATTTATACATTAAAAAAATAACGCTGACGAGTCCCCAGGACCTGATGGCCTGCATTATAGAGTCTTTTAAAAAGGTGGCTGCGGCGATAGTAGATGAATTAGTTGTAATTTTCCAAAATTAAGTTCCATATTGGAAATTGGTGATTTAATAATCTTCAATATAATAATTCAATAAAGGAGAAAGCTGGAAACTACGAGCCATTGGCCTAACATCTATCATCAATTTTCAGGAGGTTATAGCAGGGCACTTGGAAAATCTTTATGCAATCAGGCGGAGTCAGCATGATTTTGTGAAAGGGAAATTGGGATTCTTGGAGTTCTTTGCAAATGAGCAAGGTGAACGTGTGGATGTGGTGTACTTAGATTTCCAAAAGGCATGCGATTATGGTGCTACATCAAACATTATAACCCAATAAGAGCTCACAGTTTAGGGGGCAACCTGTTAACATGGCTAGAGGGCAAGTTAACAGGAAGCAGAGTAGGGAAAAATAGGTCATTTTTCAGGTTGGCAAGCTATAACATGTAGAGTTCCACAGGAATCAGTACTGAGGCCATAGCTGTTCACAATCTATATCAATGATTTGGATGAAGGGGCCGAATGTATGGTTGCTGCATTTTCTGATGACACAAAGATAGGAGAGTAAGTTGTGAAAAGGACATGAGATTGAAAAGTGATTTAGATAGATTAAGTGAGTGGGCAAACATTTGTCAGATGGAGTATAATGTGAAATCTGAATGTGTTCACTTTGTCAGAAAGAATAGATAAGCAGCCTGATATTTAAATTGAGAGATTGCACAACTCTGGGACTGAAAGATCTGGGTGAGCTGTTGTATGAATCGCACAATCTTAGTTTGCAGTTACAGCAAATGATTAGGAAGGTAAATGGAATGTTGTTTGTTGCAAGGGGAATGGAATATATAAGTCTCTCCAGTTATAGAGAGGATTGATGAAACCATGTCCGGAGTACTGTGAGCAGTTTTCGTTTCCTTACTTAAGAAGGGATATAATTGTAACAAGCAGTCCATAGAACGTTACTTGACTGATTCCTTGAATGAAGGAGTTAACTTGAGGAAACGTTGGCGAGGTTGTGCCCGTATCAATTGGAGTTTAAAAGAATGAGAGATGATCCTGAGGGAACTTGGCAGGATTCTGAAAAGGTGTTTGCCCTTATAGGAAAGGCTAGAACCTGTGGGGTCAGTTTAAAAATAAGGAGTCTGCCATTTTAAACTGAGATGAGAAGAATGTATTTCTCTGAAGGTCGGTCGTCTGGAATTCTCTTCCCTGGAGAGCTTTGGAGGCTGGGTAATTGAATATTTTTAAGCCAGAGCTAGATTAATTTTTTAAACAATAAAAAAATATTTATTCAAATTTTCAACAGAACCTCCCCCCACCCCCCCAACAAAAAGAAAGAAACAAAAACACAACAATCGGAAATTATACATTGGATTTCCCCCATATACAATAACCCTCCCCATATAACATTTAAAAACACAAATAGGGGAAAAAAAACACCTTCACCGAAACGCCACCCCAAGAGAACCCCCTCCTCCTCCCTCCCCCCCCACCCCGCCCGTCCTTGGGCTGCTGCTGCTGACCTCCTCCTAACGCTCCGCGAGATAGTCTAGGAACGGTTGCCACCGCCTGAGGAACCCTTGCACAGACCCTCGCAAGGCAAACTTTATCCTCTCCAGCTTGATGAACCCTGCCATGTCATTGATCCAAGCCTCCACGCTAGGGGGCTTCGCATCTTTCCATAGGAGCAAAATCCTCCCCCGGGCTACCAGGGACGCAAAGGCCAGAATACCGGCCTCTTTCGCCTCCTGCACTCCTGGCTCGTCCGATACCCCAAATAATGCCAATCCCCAGCTCGGCTTGACCCAGGCGTTCACCACCTTGGACATAGTCCTCCCAAAACCCCTCCAAAGCCCATCCAGCGCCGGGCACGACCAGAACATATGAACGTGATTTGCCGGGCTCCCCGAGCACCTCCTACATCTGTCCTCCACCCCAAAGAACCTACTCAACCTCGCCCCTGTCATGTGCGCTCTGTGAGTAACTTTGAACTGTATTAGGCTGAGCCTGGCGCAAGAGGAGGAAGAATTAACCCTACTCAGGGCACCAGCCCACAGACCCTCATCTATCTCCTCCCCAAGCTCCTCCTCTCACTTGCCCTTTAACTCCTCTATGGAGGCCTCCTCCTCTTCCTTCAGCTCCTGGTAAATCGCCGAAACCTTGCCTTCTCCAACCCATACACACAAAATCACCCTGTCCTGAATCCCACGTGCCGGAAGCCGCGGGAATTCCCTCACCTGCCGCCTTACAAACGCCCTCACTTGCATGTACCTGAAAGCGTTTCCCGGGGGTAGCCCAAACTTCTCCTCCAGCGCCCCGAGGCTCGCAAACGTTCCATCGATGAACAGGTCCCCCATTCTTCAAATCCCTGCCCGATGCCAGCTCCGAAAACCCCCATCCATCCTTCCCGGGACGAACCGATGATTCTCCCGAATCGGGGACCAACCCGAGGCTCCCATCTCGCCTCCGCTGCCCCCAGATCTTCAACATCGCCGCCACCACCGGACTCGTGGTGTACCTTGTCGGCGAAAGCGGCAGCGGTGCCGTCACCAGCGCCCTCAGGCTCGTGCCCACACAGGACGCCATCTCTAGCCTCTTCCACGCTGCCCCTTCTCCCTCCATTACCCACTTACGGATCATCGCCACATTGGCTGCCCAGTAATAGCCACACAAATTCGGCAGCGCCAGCACCCCCCTATCCCTGCTACGCTCCAGAAACACACTCTTCACCCTCGGGGTCTTATTCGCCCACACAAATCCCATGATGCTCCTGCTTACCCGTTTGAAAAAGGCCTTGGGGATCATAATGGGAAGGCACTGGAACACACCGAGAAACCTCAGGAGGACCGTCATTTTGACCGACTGCACCCTACCCGCTAGTGAGAGTGGCAGCATATCCCATCTTTTTAAATCCTCCTCCATCTGCTCCCCCAACCACGTCAAATTGAGCTTGTGCAGGGCCCCCCAACTCCTAGCTACTTGGATCCCTAGGTACCGAAAGCGCCTTTCCGCCCTCTTCAGCGGTAGCTCGTCTAACCCCCTTCCCTGGTCCCCTGAATGCACCACAAAGAGCTCAGTCTTCCCTACGTTGAGTTTATACCCCAAAAAGTCCCCAAACTCCCTAAGGATCTGCATGACCTCCGCCATCCCCTCCACTGGATTCGCCACATGCAACAACAGGTCGTCGGCATACAACGACACCCGGTGCGCCCCCCGCCCCCCCAGACCAATCCCCTTCATTTCCTGGACTTAGTGCCATGGCCAACGGCTCAATTGCCAGTGCAAGCAGCAAGGGGGATAAGGGGCACCCCTGCCTCGTTCTCCGGTACAGCCGAAAGTACTCCGACCTCCACCGGTTCGTAGCCACACTCGCCACTGGGGCTCGATATAGTAGCCTGACCCAACTGATGAACCCCTCCCCGAACCCAAACCTCTGCAACACTTCCCAAAGATACTCCCACTCCACCCGATCAAAGGCCTTCACCGCGTCCATAGCTGCCACTACCTCCGCTTCCCCCTCCACCGAGGGCATCATAATCACATTGAGGAGCCTCCACACATTTCTGTTTTGCTGCCTACCCTTCACAAATCCCATCTGGTCCTCCTGAATCACCTCGGGACACAGTCCTCAATTCTCGTAGCCAGTGCCTTCGCCAGCAACTTAGCGTCAACAGTGAGGAGCGTGATCGGTCTATACGACCCACATTGCAATGGATCCCTGTCCCGCTTCAAGAACAAAGAAATCAGCGCCCTGGACATTGTCGGGGGCAAGGTCCCCCCCTCCCTCGCCTTATTAAATGCCCTCACTAGCAACAGGCCCAGCAGGTCCACGTATTTCCTGTAGAATTCAACCGGGAACCCATCCGGCCCCGGGGCCTTCCCCGCCTGCATGCTCCCCAATCCTTTAACCAGCTCCTCCAGCCCAATTGCTGCCCCCAAACCAAACCAGCCACCTCCTCATCCTCCACCCTCGGGGACCTCAGCTGATCTAGGAATCGTCGCATCCCCTCCTCCCCCGCTGGGGGCTCAGACCTGTACAGATCCCCATAGAAGCCCCTAAATACCTTGTTTATTCTCACCACACTCCGCACCGTATTCTCCCCTCTATCCTTAACTCCACCAATCTCCTTTGCTGCCTCCTCTTAGGAAGCTGATGTGCCAGCATCTGACTCGCCTTCTCCCCATACTCGTATGTCGCTCCCTGCACTTTCCTCCACTGTGCCTCTGCTTCCCCCGTGGCCTGGAGGCTCCGTCACTCCCAAAGTAGCCGCTCCTCGGGGCGGCCTCTGCATACCTCCTGTCTACCCTTAAAATCTCCCCCACCAACCTCTCCCTCCCTTCTCTCTTCTCCCTGTGGGCCCTAATGGAGATTAGCTCTCCCCTGACCACTGCCTTCAACACCTCCCAGACTACCCCCACCTGCACCTCCCCGTTGTCGTTGGCCTCCAAATATCTTTCAATGCATCCCCGCACCCGCCCGCACACCCCCTCATCTGCCAACAGTTCCACATCGAGGTGCCACAGCGGGCGCTGGCCCCTCTTCCTCCCCCAACTCCAGCTCCACCCAATGCGGGGCGTGGTCCGAGATGGCTATGGCCGAATATTCCGTTCCCCAGAGCTAGATTTATGACTCAGAAGGAAGTCAAAAGGCTATTGGGGTGGTCAGGAAAGTGGAGTTGAGGTCACAGTAAGATCTTCCATGATCTTATCCAATGTTGAAGCGGCTTAAGGTTGAATGGCATACTCATAATTTGTATGTAGGATCTTAGGAAGCCAAAGTTGGAAGTTGCAGATCCACCCGTAAATGGTACCAATGTGTTCTTATAGGGTGATGGAATATGAAAAAGAATCAGAATAAATCATGAAAAGTTAGAGGTTTTTGTCAAAACCCTAAAGCCAAAAGTCACTGCGCTAAATTGTACTATTAAAATCTTTTAATCCTGTGCGACACGGTGGAATAGTGGTTAACACTGCTGCCTCGAGGGCAGCACGTGTCGCAATGGTTAGCACTGCGGCCTCACGGCGCCATGGTCCCAGGTTCGATCCCAACTCTGCTTCACTATGTGGAGTTTGCACATTCTCCCCGTGTTTGCTTGGGTTTCGCCCCGACAACCTAAAGGATGAGCAGGGTAGGTGGATTGGCCACGCTAAATTGCACCTTAATTGGAAAAAAATGAATTGGGTATTCTAAAATTTCTATATAAAAATAAAGAAAAACACTGCTGCCTCACGGCGCCGAGGAACCGTGTTCGATTCAGGCCCCGGGTCAATGTCGTTGTGGAGTTTGCACATTCTCCCCATGTCTGTGTGGATCTCACCCCACAACCGAAAGATGGTAGGTGGATTGACTACACTAAATTGCCCCTTAATTGGAGAATTAAAAAAAAATCTTTTAATCCTCATATTAATGAATTAAAATTGCATTGTGACAAGACGATCACTAATAGTGAGCAGAATAATCATTTACAATTCTGATGGACATTGAGGAGAGGAGTATATTGCTGGTAGAGGTTATGACCAGCCCTGAACCTGTGCAATTGATGACTCTTTTAAAAAGAAGCACTAAACACGTAAAGTAGATCTGAGTGCAGTGGACAA
This sequence comes from Scyliorhinus torazame, assembly GCF_047496885.1. Classification (NCBI taxonomy): domain Eukaryota; kingdom Metazoa; phylum Chordata; class Chondrichthyes; order Carcharhiniformes; family Scyliorhinidae; genus Scyliorhinus; species Scyliorhinus torazame. The sequence continues at coordinate 88,858,900 of NC_092727.1, forward strand.
TTGGCTATATAGTTGTGATCCATTATGATCTTAAGTGCCAGTACATTTGTCTCCCTAACGCTCAAATCAGCCTTCACAGAAGAAACCTGCCCAAAATTTTGACCTACTTCGTATATTAGGAACATATTTTGGGAAATAGCACATCCACAGCCCATACGTTTCAACCATTAAAACGAAAGTTTAACGGTGTACAATTTTCTGATGTGTTCCCCAGTAGTTGTGGGCGAAGGTAGCAAATTTTCCCCTGTAACAACCAAACTGACAGCTGAGGTGGATTCTTCATTTCTGAACTATGGGCTGAGGGCGGCCCCAGATTTAGATCTGATGTAGGTTGGGTTGAATGCGGTCAAGGCAGTAGATTTGGAGGGGGAAATTTAGCCAATGTTTGGTCCCCTCCTGATGGTCTATAATGATTCCTACTGAAAGTGCTTATGTAAGGATGCTGGACGGAGGCAGGATTGTAGAATATTCTACCAGCATTCAAGGTTCATGCATGACGAGTGACCACTTGAGCAAAGTACAGGAGGGCAACAGGAGAGGTTCTAAAGTATTCTGCAATGCAGAAGTCCTCCTCCCCTTGAGGGGCAGGAACAAATGTAGCTAATAAACTTTTTACAAACGATGTAACCATGATCATGGAATTAAACCTGATACTAAAACTTAGGTTGCTACCAAATAATTTTGATCGGCATACTATTTTGCTCTGTCTTTCATCATTGCTGTCAGTGGATTCTTTATAGCTGCTATTGCTAATATTCCATGGCATATGTAAACCATATTGTATGCTTTCTGAAGCATGGTTTCATTTAGTCTGCATTGTGTCGGCAGTCAGTACTCCTATACAGTGCACCTCGGCATGTTTTATCATCTGTGCTAAGAGATTACATGGGTTAGAAAAATGCTTTCCGTCTTATTTCAGAAGGCTCTTGGTTATGAGCCTAAAATTCATTTGCTGCTGGTTGCATAAATTATTGTTCACATGCTGGTTTTATTTTGGATGTCAAATGTAACATGCCAAACATCTTCCCTCCCGTGGCTCTATTTCCCCCTTCCAACACCCCAACTCTTTCCACTCCGCCTTCACCACCGATAATGTTCTGTCCTGAGGGCACTGTTTGGTGTTGTGGTGTGATTCCAAAGGTGGTGTTTTAATTATTCTTCATCTTCACACCCCAGCCCCCCATTTGCGAATGTGATAGAATGTGGAGGGCATTACAGCATAGCCAGATTTCTATTTGTACTTGACACCATATGTGTGTTTTCCATCAAGAATCAAGCAATAGTCAAGATATGGAAAATGGTTGCTGAACTAGTAAACAAGGGTCATGAATGTAAAGCCCTCCATGGCAAATGTGCAATTAAATTTATTCAATCTGATAGCTGACACCAGTCAAAATAATAATTGTACTTTTGATGGCGTAATGCTGAGAGATGGCGCGCACGAGGTGGCTCCCACTAGAGTACTGCACCTTTTGCCCATTTCTCTCCGTATCAGGGGTATTTTCTTTTGAAAACCCACATAATTAATGGAGTAAGGATCCTGTACGATCGAAATGCCCGGAAAAGTCAAGGGAAAGAAGGTGGACAGAAGTTCATCGACGGAGTTAAGGGCCTCTCAGAGTTTGTCGCCAGATAAAATGGCAGAGGCAGTCTCTGGGGCTCCGACCACTCCACTAACGGCCGAGGTGCTTTCGAGTACATTAGAAAAGGAATTTGTTAAACGTTTGATGGATTTCAAGGTGGTGTATAGAGCGCACCTTACAAGGGCGAGGATGAGCCGGCTCTTTGAGGGGGTAGAAGATGTGTGTGAACGTTGCAGGGGAGGCCCCGCAAACCACATTCATATGTTTTGGCTCTGTCCAAAGCTGGAGGATTACTGGAAGGAGGTGTTTAGGGTAATCGCTAAAGTGGTGCACGTGAAACTGGACCCAGGCCCTCGGGAGGCCATATTCGGGGTGTCGGACCAGCCTGGGTTGGAAACGGGCGTGAAGGCAGATGTTGTAGCCTTCGCCTCATTATCGCCTGAAAGCGGATCCTGTTAGGGTGGAGATCAACCTCTCCGCCTTGTGCCCTGGTGTGGCGGGGGGATCTGCTGGAATTTCTAATGCTTGAAAAGGTCAAATTTGAACTGAGGGGAAGGATGGAGGGGTTCTACAATTCATGGGCATTATTCATTGTGCACTTTAGAGAATTGGATCACATCGAACATTAGGGGAGTTAGGGGCTGGGAGGGTTGGGGGTGGGGGACTGTATGTGTTAATGGTGACCATGGGTGATTCCTGATTCCTTTTTGTCATTTGTTTATGTTAACATGCGGGCCAATGTTTGGGGTTTGGTGGGAGGATGGGATTGTTATTATTGGTATGGGGATTGACATTACATTCGTTACTGATTATTGTTTATTGTGGGGTGTATATTTGGAAGAAAATGTGAAAAAGGAGAATTTAAAAAGAAATACACTTGATGGATTGTGTCGGTGAACCTCTGGAAATGAATGAAAGAGACCTCTGCCCCCATCCGAGCAGCTCATGGAGAAGACAAATGAAGCCGTGAAAGCCCATGGAGAGACTTTTTCAATGTCTCCCCATTTTCCTCCCCACGTCCTTTTTGTTATAGTCAACAAATTAATGTTGTGCTTTGGGCGGGTAAGACTCCCAAGGATCTGTGGGGCTTTGCTCCAGAGGGACAGGCAATCAGGGGGCATGGCTCTACCCAATTTATTGTTTTACTACTGGGCAGCCAATATTCAGAAGATATTCTTGTGGTTCAGCAATCCTGGTTCCACACGGGGACAAATGGAAGCGAGCTCCTGCACTGTTTCTGTGCAATAATTACTGCATCGTTGCCTTTCCAACCAGTGAGGTTTACCCTGAATTCAGTGGTGATCTTCACCCTGAGAATTTGTAAGAGATCAGGCTGCATTTCGAGCTCTGTCCACTGTCCTCGCTAGCAACCACCTTTTTCTGCCAGCAGGTTGGGAGTCTACGTTTAAGTCATGGGAGGGGAAGGGTTTGTTTAAACAGCTGGCAGGGAAATTCCAACTGCCTGGTTCCACTTTCTTCAGGAATTTTCAGATTCATAATTTTTCACCCCTTTTCCCGTGGCACCATCCTCTTTCCTGTTGAAGAGGATTTTGTCCATACAAGGGTTATGGGGGACTATTTTGGGGATACATGGTCAGACGCGCTCAGTGGAGTCTGCTCCGTTGAGTGAGGCGAGGATAAAATCAGAGGGTGGGGTGAATTGGGTTCCATTCTGGATGGAGAGGTATGGAGTGAGGCTCTTCACAGGGTCAACTCCATGTCTTCATGTGCTCAGCTAAGTTTTATTCAATTCAAGGTTGTGCACAGGGTGCATCTGGCTAATGCGAGGATGAGTGGATTCTTCTCTGGGCTGGATGATAAGTGTGAGCGCTGCACACATGTTTTGGTTTTGTCCCAAGTTGGTAAGCTTGTGGGCCTCTTTCTTTAACACAATGTCAGAGATACTCTATGTAGATTTGGATCCAGATCCATGTCCACTGGTGGCCATATTTGTGGTGTCAGACTCGCCGGTGCTTCAGTTGGAAGTGAAGGCGGATGTCCTCGCCGTTGAAAGCCTGGAGATGAGTTCTGCTTGGATGGCACTCCTACTCTTCCTCGTGTCTCTACTTGGTTGGATGACCTAATATCTTTTGTACATTTGGAGAGAGTTAAGTACACCAGTAGAGGGTCGGCAGAAGGATTCTACCTACGATGCCAGCTGGTCACCGTCAGCTGTTAGGGGCTTTAGATTTTTGGGTTAAAGTTAATGTGTTTTTGGCAGCATGGTGGCGCAGTGATTAGCACTGAAGCCTCATGGCGCCGAGGTCCCAGATTTGTTCCCGGCCCTGGGTCACTGTCCATGTGGAGTTTTTTTCACATTCTTCCCATGTTTGCATGGTTTTCGCCCCCACAACCCAAGGGGCAGGGTAGGTGGATTGGCCACACAAAATTGCCCCTTAATTGGAAAAAATGAATTGGGTACTCTAAATTTTTTTAACAAGTTAATGTGTTTTTGCTTGCTCGTCTCTTTTCTTTCTATTTTGTTATTTTGGTTAACTGTTTTAGATGGTTTTGTTCAATATGAACATTTTTTAATAAACATTTTCTTAAAACAATTATACTTTACGGATTGGTGCAAAATCACAACTGGTTCATTAAAATACTTTAGGGAAGGGAGTCAGCCCTTAATTGACTCTAAACTAGAACATATGGTTGGCAAATGCCCTCTGTAGCCCAGCAAGCCACTCAGCTGTAACAGAAACAATTGGCATATAACAAAAGGAGGATCCGCAGTGAATGCAGTTTTGCCATTGTTTGTCCATGTCCAAATTTATTTAGAAAACTGGTTGAAATTTAAACACAAGTCAATTCATTGGAAGTCACCGAAAGTTCCGTAATACTTCTAATCTACATGTGCAATATTTTAGTTTAGATGCTGATTAAGGGATGGAAAAGAGTGGGGAGGGTGGGGGGGAGAGTTTCTTTAGAACCTTTCATTTAGGACAGCACTCAATGTACTTAAATTCTATTTGCCCTCAGGTCCTTGCTTAACACATGGAGCTGAGTATTTCTTTATTAAAGTAGATAGAGGAGTTTGTAGACAATGGAAATCTTTTGTTTTACATTTTCACCTCCTCCCACATGCCCCAAACGATAATATAGCACAGGATGCAAGTGCAACTGTTGCTTCTCCCTAGCCTTTGCCTATTTTCACTCCTCACCACTTCAGGAATATCTGAAAGTAAATCAGGTTGATCGATTTCTACTGCCGTTAGTATAAAGATCATAAACCTCACTGATTACTGCAGAGTGAGGTTGGGCTGTTAATGAACCCTTCTCGTCTTCTGTTCACCAGGATTTTGTTTGCTATTGACTTTTTAAACTCCGTTTTACAGTTAATTGCTTTGTTTGTTGCCATGGACAAATGACGGGCTCTTTTCCCAAACTGCCTCTGATGGACTGTGTGCTGGACAAACGTCAACTTACTGCTTGTACACCTACCTGGATACAAGGTCATGAAAAATGGACGTTAAAGTTATGGAAACCCTCTTATCTGACTGCTGGCTGTCAATTTAGAGTTATTGTGCTCAATTGCTTCCAATGCACTGATCTTGTGAAACCACTGAGCATTAAGTAGAACTATGAGTGGGGTAAAGTTGCCTGGACTTTGCACAGGCCACAGTTCAGATATTCCGTTACTTAATATAATGCCTGCAAAAGCAAATAAAAGTAAATTCGCCTTCGTCCCAGATGACCATAGGCTGCTTTCCCCTTTGAGGGGGAGAGCTGAGTGGTGGTGATACCGCCTGAGGATCACCATAAATGCCTATGAAAGCAAGTTTCAATTCTTATAAACCACTACAGTGAATTCATCCATGTTTTATATAAAGTCCAGTAATTGTATAGTCCACTTTATGATCATGACTGGATGTATGGGGCAGCATGGTAGCATTGTGGATAGCACAAATGCTTCACAGCTACAGGGTCCCAGGTTCGATTCCGGCTTGGGTCACTGTGCGGAGTCTGCACATCCTCCCCGTGTGTGCGTGGGTTTCCTCCGGGTGCTCCGGTTTCCTCCCACAGTCCAAAGATGTGCGGGTTAGGTGGATTGGCCATGCTAAATTGCCCATAGTGTCCAAAATTGCCCATAGTGTTGGGTGGGGTTACTGGGTTATGGGGATAGGGTGGAGGTGTGGACCTTGGGTAGGGTGCTCTTTCCAAGAGCCGTTGCAGACTCGATGGGACGAATGGCCTCCTTCTGCACTGTAAATTCTATGAAATTCTATGAATTAACACTCTAGACCTTTTGGCTCTTACAGTTTTAATGTTTCCTCCCCATATAATATAAACTGTAGACTTAGCTTGGTTTGCAACCAACTGCTTACTTGGAAGGGAAGGGACCCTCAAGAAGCTACTGAAGATTTTCTTGTATTTCCACTAGGCTGTGTGCTGCAAGGATCATGAACACTGCTGTCCAAATGGTTACACCTGCAACCTGAGCATTGGAACCTGTGAAAAGCAAAGCCTTTCTGTACCTTGGGAGGTCAAGCTTTCATCCATTTCTGAAATAAAATGTGATGACAAGTTCAGCTGCCAGTCTCCAGCCACCTGCTGCAAGGTTGCTTCAGGGGGCTGGGCTTGCTGTCCATATGAAAAAGTAAGTGCTTCAGAAATTGTACTTTGGTCCCTCAGGGGATTGCCTTTGCCATCTAAGGCTGTAATGGACAATAGGGACCTAGAGGTGATGTATTCAATGATGAATTTGCCAAGTCAGAGCTGGATCGATGATAAAGTTCAGTGCCCTTCAGATGCACGACATTTACTTAAGGCTCCCAATCTTATTTGCTGTCTAGTGACATCTGCTGGACATCGAAAGAGAACAGGACAAAGCTCAGTTGTGATGTCCTATAATTTCAAATGCCCTATTCTTGAAGTGCGAAACGTTACATTAACTTAACATTTGGAGATGCCTTTATTGAAGGAGGAAAGAATGTGGGGCAGAGGTTTCAACAATGTCCAAATATCTTTTGGTAAAGTACACACCTCTTTGCAGATGATTTTAATGTTCCCACACCAACTAAGTTCTTGAGTCATAGAGGTGTTTGGTGGCTTGCTTTGACATCAACTCATGAGTGTTTCTCCGTGCTGGGGAACAGTGTTGAATGTCACACTGGGAATCTTTAAACTGCATACCATGAGATTATTTTTAATGTTTTGCAATTTCTCCATCATTAGTCTGATATTGAGCTGGTGGTTTTCTTTGGATATTACACTAATAGTCTGAGTTTAAGCAAATTCAGTTCTTCATAATCAAGTTCAAGTACACCAGACAAGCAAAGATAGAATAGTTATAGAGTTCTTTGCTTGGTTTTGTAAGTCAGATTTGTAACATGAAATGATTTATCACCAATAAGAGAGGTCATCTATTTTCTCCAGTTTCACTTCACAAGCTCTTAATTTTTGCTGAAAATGTCCTTCTAGGGAGATAAATCCATTAAAAATCAATTTAAAATATCTGATAGTGTAAGCATATTTGAGAAAATGTCTGGCTCATCGAAACATAGGAATAACAATCCTCATTTAGACATAAAATGATTCTTGGACCTCTTTCACAGAACAGGTTACTCTCTGCTAAACATTTCTAATGGAAAGGACTACACTTCAACATAGTAAAAGTGGTTCTGCCACAAATGTCCCCAGCTTCAGAGTCAAGTTGTTCAGGTTGGCAGACCCCGGTTATGATCATAGTGAAGTAACCTCAAATTTAAGTGAATCTCTCTTTTTGAAGCCCAACATCATTTCAAACATGCCTAATATCATTCAGCACAGAACAGCCTTGCAGTTAATCACATAGAAAATAAGTTGAGCATTGATTTTTGAGATATGCCATTGAAACTTGTTGACTTACAACTCATCAGGATAAATTCTCAAGAATACCAATCTAATGGGAACAACAATTTATACTGTATGAAAAGAGTCTGCCAATTGGTTGACATTTGGACTCTGGTTGGCAGAGGCATGTGCCAACTGCCGAGCTTTTGTTTAAACTAAAAGCAGGCAGGTCCATTAATTGGTCAAGGCATTACTTGGTTCTCCCCACAGCATGTCTCTCTTCATTCAGCAATATAAAAAAGAATTCATAGGGCCAATGATAAATAGGACAATCCACTTTATTGCCTAAAGCCGCTGTTAGCCTCAGGGTAGCGAGAGATGAGTAATAAATGTAATGTTGCAGTATAGGGGCTGGTTTAGCACAGTGGACTAAACAGCTGGCTTGTAATGCAAAACAAGGCAGCAGTGCGGGTTCAATTTCCGTATCGGCCTCCCTGAACAGGCGCAGAATGTGGCGGCTAGAGGCTTTTCACAGTAACTTCATTGAAGCCTACTTGTGACAATAAGCTATTATTATTATTATTATTATTATTATTATTATTATTACCTGGTCCCCATGAACAAATGATTTAAAAAGATTTAGTGTCTTCTAAGCATAAATTTGGAAATTATGATATGGAAATGAGAAGGTCAATTAAGCGAAAACATGACACTTAGTCCCAAATGTATAGAAGTGAATCTGTGAAATACGTCAGCTTGCTTGTGAAATTGAACTGAACAGTTCAAGGTGTAAAAATGCCTCCTTGACAATAGGAGACATTTTCTCAAATTCGTTACACATTTAAAAGGGGTGGTGCTTGCCTGGACAAGTAGAAATTCTAAAACATGCCAAATGTTCATTGGATTGGGGTTTGATCTTGGCCATCCAGGCAAATTTCTTTCCATCACTGATTCTCGGCTGCAGAGTAGCAGCTCTGGCACTGCACATTAGATGGCAAAATTAAAACGTGATGTGAGGAAGTACCTTTTTAGGCAGCGAGAGGTAATGCGCTGGAACTTGCTACAAACAAGGGCGGTGAAGCGGAGACGATCAGTGATTTGGGCACTAGAGGGAAATACATTTGCAGAGCTATGCAGATTGAACAAGGGACTGGGGCTGATTGGGTTTCTTTAGAGGATGCTGGCATGGACTTGATGGATCGAATAGCTTCCTTTATGCCATAATGAATTCATTGTTTGTTTTCAAAGATTCAGAATCACAATGAATGTATCCCATATCCTTAATTGTTGTAATGTATAATTTTAATTACTTTGCAGGCTACTTGCTGTGAAGATAGGCTGAACTGTTGCCCAAATGGCTACACTTGCAACGGAAAAGCTAAAGCATGTACACTGCGACCTCAGCTGAGATGGGATCTCTTCTTTCCAAAGCAGAAAAAGGCCTTCGAAAGGCTGTAATGTGTGTGTGCCTCTCATCTACTTGAACTGTGTAATGCACCAAAACAAAACTCTACAGTGTGAAATCTCGGGATTTGTACAAAATAACATTTTGAGTTACTTTTATATGGTAAATCTTCTAGTCAGGCAAAAAACAAGTTCCTAAAATAGTAAAGAACAGTTCTGGCACAGCAAAATTTGGTTTGTTAAGTCTTTTGAATATTTTTCTTTAAAGATTTTAATCCTCTTTACTATAAAATCATTTTTAGGAACCTCTTCTGTAAACTGTATTGATGCTGTTTTTGTGCATTACATGGATGTTGAATGTAAAATTGCACCAAATTGAAACCCAGCTGCTTGATTTTCTTGCAAAATGGAAACCTGTAGGTTTATCAACCAACTTGACGTAAAGTAATACAAGCAGACAACCTATCCAATAAATTACTAACCAGATTGGAGATTGATTTTATTCAGGCATAGTAGATACTGGCATAGATGACCTATCTCTTGTCTGAGAAGCATTCAAATCCAAGCCCTTTAATTCAGTGTGCACTGAGCACGTTTCTCAGGGTAATACTCTTGACTGTTTAATCTATGAAAGCACTGAAGGATGTTTGAAAATGTGGATGAACCGTGATCCAGTACAGGTGCAACCATTGATTTGGGAGAGAAGGCGAAAGTATCTCCACTCTTGTCGTCTGGCCTAGATTATGCTGCACTCCCTCCCAAATAGAATGGACCTGATGTGCATTTCTCTCCCCTTGCAATCGCCACTCCAAAGCACGCTTGAATTTGTATGATGTAAGTTTAGCTGCAACCAGCTGAACGTGTCATTCTGTGGAGCCGTGACCTGATCTTGCTCCACATCAGCCTGCAAACCAGCCTCCTTTTTTATATAAGAACAAGACAAAACAGGGAAATTTGAGAATCATTCTTAAAATGATACAATCTTTGAGATAGTTGAGATTAAAATGTTTTAAGTCCTAATTCAAAAATTCATTGATTTGGGCTTTATTATTATTAACATGCTTTGATGTTCAATCAAATTGCAAAATGAGTTCTAATTTTTAATGATAAAGACATTTTTAAAACTATTTTGTTGGGACTTGTTCAATTCTTACCGATTCCTAACTTAAATTCAGTTCATCCATTTTTTTTCCGATTGAACTGGAATTCATCTCTGGCCAATGCTTTTCTTTAAAGATATGAGGAGGCAAAAGATTTGTCAGCCCTTTTTGAAGGTGTTGGTTGCTTGTAGAATTAGCAAAAGACAGCTTCAGTGAGGTGGTGGTATAATGGTGATGATTAAAACAGCCAGGTGGTGCGATTGCTGTAACGTTTCCAAACTTTTTGTTTTGCTCATCAGAAGCATATCTGATGTCATTTCACTTTTAATGGATTTAATTTTTGTTATAATTTACTGTTACCATGAACATATGTATCCAAAAGTCTAGCCTTGCGCAATCCTGCTTATTTCTGGGTGAAGGCATGCTACTGAACAGCGATGGAGTGACTTTATGTTTAATCATTAGGTTTTGATTGTTTCTTTCTGAGCACCTCTAATGGGGCTTTTGTGCGCATGAGAGAGGATTTCTCAAGCAAATATTTGGGCAGTTCATTTTCAGTAAAGTAGAATATTCAATTTGAGATGCGCTTCCACTCGAGTATAAATTTTCATGAAAGCTCATGCATTTGTATAAAATGTTTCAATTTTGAGTTTTGGTAAGTTCGGTGTTTTGAAATCCTCGCATCCACTATACAATGCATCTCACTATGTACACCATAGTTCCACAGTGGCCACCATTTAAAACCACTTCATTGTCTAATCCTTTCATTGGCACTTTCAACCATTACAGTTGGACCGTGTGCTCATTGGATGATTGAAAGGATGGCACTGCAATATTGCTTTGGCATTACCGAAAGGGAATTCTTGCAACTAAATGATGGAAATCAAATCACTTGTACTGTGCAATAATCCTGTTTCTTTTATAATGTTTGCTATAAATAAAAAATAAATAAACTGAAATGTTTTTGCTTATTTAATCAAACGGCACTCCAGTAAAACTGGTGTCTTGTGTTCCACCGCATATCAGAGGCTTGTTTTGGTCTTGGGAAGCTATGTGAGTACCATGCACATAAAATCTTGTGCTGTCAGAATATCTGCACATGGTTCTATCCTTGTTCCAGCTACACTACCTCAAAACATGTTCTTTGCTTCTTGCGCTATTGGGATCTTGCTAAGATTTCAATCCCTTCAGAAATAAATTGTCCGTCCTTATTTTTGCATTTTAATTCTATAGAGTCCCTACAGTGCAGAAGGAGGCCATTTGGCACATCGGGTTTGCACCACCCCTTTTAAAGGGCATCCTTACTAGGCCCACTCCCTCACCCTATCCCTGTAACCCCACCTAACCTACACCTCTTCGGAATCTATGGGACAATTTTAGCATGACCAATCCACCCAGATTTGTACCTGGGTCCCTGGCACTCCGATGCAGCAGTGCTAACCACTGGCACCTTCCACTGTGCCGTTCCATTCCAAATGATTTTGCATGTTGTCTCTCCCAGAACCTAAAGGCTCTGAAGAAGGGTTAATGGACCCGAAACATTAACTCTGTTTCTCTCTCCACGTTTGCTGCCAGATTTGTTGAGTTTATCCAGCATTTTGTATTTTTATTTTAAGTTAGGATGGGTGCTGCTTTGTCGCACATTAATAAGAATATTCCACTTTTATTTGAACCTTTACAAAAAGGGCAAGATAAATTGCATCCACATTGCTAGCCTGAAAATATAACGTCTGTGCTCTATTTGGTTTGCTGTCTACAATAGTAAGTCTAAATTCCACTCTCGCTATGTTATTTGTTTAATTCAAGTCATTCGATTATTAATATTTCTTGGTCCAGAAATTGACTCTCAATTTCAGAAATAAACAGTCATTCTTTGATGTAGTTTCACAAGCACATGACATCTCAAAGCACTTTACAGCCAATGAGCACTCTTGAAGTATTGTAATGTTGGCAATGAGGTCGGCAGCTTTCACTCAACTGACTACCGCAAACAGCAAAATGATGACGACTATTTTTGTGGTTGAGGGGTAAATAATGGTCAGCACACTTGGGATAATTCCCCTGTTCGTCTTCAAATAATGCCACAGTATCTTTCACATCCACCTGAGGAGGCAGATTAGACCTCGGTTTAATGTCTCAACCAAAAACTCCGACAGTGCAGTGCACTAGAATCATAGCCATGATCTTGGTGCTCAAACACTGGAAAGGGGGCTTAAACCCTGAACCTTGTATCTCAGGGGTAAGAGTACTGCCAACTGGGCCACAGCTGTCACTCTGAACTGTAATGGTTGTTTCCAATCACATAGTGTCAAAGTAACAGCAAGAGTGCAATGAAACCTGAGGAATAAAATTGGAATTTGAAAACGTGATTTGGTGGCTTCCCCAATCTCCATCCTGTGTTTTATCAGCACTTTTCATGCAATGCACTGCCGACGTGCATTGGAACTTGGAGAAACATGTCAACTTTTTCCAACGGAGGCTTCACCAGCTACATGAATGTGAAACTGCACCTGCAAGGAGTTACTGAACCACATTTTCTGGCATTATGTTGAAAAAGAAACCCCAGGAAAGAATACTTTAGGTAAGAATCATCAATATGAATGACCTGGGCCCCCTTTCATAAGAGTTTGAGAGGCAGTCTTTCTAGCCTGATTCTACCTGCTAATCTGTATTGCGTGGAAATAAAATTGAAATCATAGCTGCAGAAGAGATTTCTGTGCCATTAAATGTCAAGAGGTCCCTGGTGGTAAACTGGAGCTGAACAGAAGATGGTACATAATCCTTTCAATGCTCCATTCTCCAGCTTTATGGGAATCCTCACATTCCCTCATTGGGAGTGCCTGTTTTATGAGGACACATAGTTCCTTTTCAAAGGAATTGCCCTGGGGTGTGGGAGAGTGAAACTGGATGTTACAGTAGATTAGAGAATAGTCTTTCTCTTTTTGGGTCTGCTACAGCTCTTTTGTTTAATGGCTGCAAGGTCCTGTAAATTTGAATAATCTTAATCTAGTCACTACTGGGAGTAGGCCACAACATAAAACTCGGGACTAGTTGCTTGGAACAGTCAAAAGGTGGTTAGGAACAGGAGACCCTTTAACCCCTTCAGCATGTTCTTCCATTCATGAGATCATGGCTGATCTGCAACCTAACTTAATTTATGCACCTTTGCCCCACATCCTTTAATACTGTCAGAGAACATAAGATTAATTTAATAAACTGTTGCTGTAAGGATAGGGCAGGGAAGTTGGTGGTGGCTCCAGTGCTGATTAACAAGGTTTTTGGGGAGTTTTATGAGGGGTTGTACAAGTCAGAGCCACCCAGGGGAGACCGTGAGATGCAGGAATTTCTAGATGGGTTGGAGTACCTGAGGCTAGGGGAGGGGGACAGGGCTACATTAGAAGGAGCAATAGTGGAGCAGGAGATGATGCGATTGGGAGGTTGCAGTCGGGGAAGGTGGCAGGGCTGGATGGGTTTCCGGTGGATTATAAAAAATTTAAGGATAGGTTGGCACCCCTGATGGTGGGGATGTTTGAGGAGGCGATAGGGAAGGGGGTGTTGCCGCAAACCTTGGGGCAGGCATCGATTTCACTTGCTAAAAAAAGATAAGGATCCGACGGAGTGTGGGTCCTATCGGCCCATATCACTTCTGAATGTGGACGCAAAAGTGTTGGCGAAGGTCCTGGCGGGTAGGCTGGAGGAGTGCCTCCCGAAGGTGATAGGGGAGGATCAGACGGGGTTCGTGAAAGGGAGGCAGCTGTTTTCGAACATTAGGAGAGTTTTGAACGTTGTTATGGCACTGGCGGAAGGGAAGGAAGCAGAGGTAGTTGTGTCATTGGACGCCGAGAAGGCGTTTGATTGGGTAGAATGGGGGTACCTGATGGCAGTGCTGGAGCAGTTTGGGATTGGACCAAGGTTTGTGAACTGGGTATAAGGAGCCGAAGGCGAGTGTCCGCACAAATAATATCAGTTCAAGATACTTTTCTCTCCACTGTGGGACGAGACAGGGATGTCCTATGTCCCCCCCCCCCTGCTGTTTGCACTTGTGATTGAGCCATTGGCCATCGCATTGAGAAGTTTGGGAGCATGGAAAGGAATAGTTGGGGGGGGGGGGAAATAGAGCATAGGGTGTCCTTATATGCCGACGACTTGCTGCTGTATGTGTCGGAACGGAGTGCGTCGGTAGGAGGAATATTGGAGCTACTGCGGGTATTTGGGACTTTCTCGGGGTACAAGCTGAACCTGGACAATTCTAGAATTTACAGTGCAGAAGGAGGCCATTCGGCCCATCGAGTCTGCACCGGCTCTCGGAAAGAGCACCCTACCCAAGGTCAATACCTCGGAGGTGCGGTCCTTGGGTAGGTTGCTCTTTCCAAGAGCCGGTGCAGACTCGATGGGCCGAATGGCCTCCTTCTGCACTGTAAATTATATGAAATCTCCACCCTAACCCTATAACCCAGTAACCCAACTCAACACTAAGAGCAATTTTGGACACTAAGGGCAATTTATCATGGCCAATCCTCCTAACCTGCACATCTTTGGACTGTGGGAGGAAACCGGAGCACCCGGGGGAAACCCACGCACATACGGGGAGGATGTACAGACTTCGCACAGACAGTGACCCAAGCCGGAATCAAACCTGGGACCCTGGAGCTGTGAAGCAATTGTGCTATCCACAATGAAACCGTGCTGCCCACAAGAGTGAGTATTTTGCGGTGTCTCGGCCGGGGGTGGGGGCAGGGAAGGGTGGGGGCTGCCATTCCGTAGAGCAGGGACTCATTTTAGGTATCTGGGGGTGCAGGTTGCCCGGGAGTGGGGGAGGCTTCGCAGGTACTACATCACTAGTTTGGTGAGGAGAGTGAAAGCCGATCTGGCAAGGTGGGATGGCCTTCCTCTGTCACTGGCGGGTCGGGTACAGGCGGTTAAAATGAATGTGTTGCCGCGATTCCTGTTTATTTTTCAATGCCTACCGATTTTCCTGCCAAAGTCTTTTTTCAGGGAGATTGAGGGAAGGATTACCTCATTCATATGGGGAGGGAAGGTGGCCAGAGTGAGAAAGGTGCTGCTACAGAGGGGAAGGCAGGCAGGGGGTTTGGGTCTCCTGAACCTGTTGTACTACTACTGGCGGTGAATGTGGAGAAAGTGCGGAGCTGGGTCAGAGGGGTTGATTCTCGGTGGGTCAGAATGGAGGAGAGTTTGTGCAGGGGGTAGGGGCTGAAGGCACTTGCAACAGCGCCGCTCCCAATAGCTCTGGGGAAATATTCCGGGAGTCCGGTAATAATAGCTTCATTGCAAATCTGGAGGCAGTTTCGCCAACACTTCGGGTTGGGTTTAGGGTCAAGGGAAATGCCAATTCGGGGGAACCACAGATTTGAGCCAGGCAGGTGGGATGGAAGTTTTTGGAAATGGGAAGAGAAGGGGATTAAGATGCTAAAGGATTTGGTTCTTCGGGGTCGGTTTGCAGGATTGAGGGAGCTGGAAGCAAAGAATGGGCTAGAGCAGGGAGAAGTGTTTAGGTACATTCAGGTTCGGGATTTTGCCAGGAAGGAGATACAGAGCTTCCTAGAGGAACCGGCCTCCACATTGCTGGAGGAGGTGTTGACGACAAGGGGACTGGAGAAGGGAGCAGTGTCAGTGATGTACGGAGCTATTTTGGAAGAGGATAAGGCACCACTGGAAGGGATCAAAGCAAAGTGGGAGGAAGAGCTGGGAGAGGTTATAGAGGAGGGGGTCTGGTGTGGTGTTCCGGAGAGTGAATGCCTCCACCTCATGTGCGAGGTTGGGGCTGATACAGCTGAAGGTGGTATATAGAGCGCACCTCACGAGGGCGAGGATGAGACGATTTTTTGAAGGAGTAGAGGATGTCTGTGAGCGTTGCGGGGGTGGGGGCCCGCTAATCACGTTCATATGTTTTGGTCCTGTCCAAAGCTAGGGGAGTACTGGAAGGAGGTGTTTAGGGTAATTTCCAAAGGGGTGCATGTGAAACTGGACCCTGGTCCCCAGGAGGCCATATTCGGGGTGTCGGACCAGCCAGGGTTGGAAACGGGTGCGGAGGCAGATACCATAGCCTTCGCCTCGTTGATCGCCCGAAGGCGGATCCTGCTGGGATGGAGAGCAGCCTCTCCACCCAGTGCCCTGGCGTGGCGGGGGGACCTGTTGGAATACTTGACCCTTGAGAAGGTTAAGTTCGAACTGAGGAGAAGCTCGGAGGGGTTCTACAAGTCATGGGCACTATTTATTATGCACTTTCAAGAACTGGATAACATCGAACATTAGTTGGTGGGGTGGTGGGGGGGGTGCTGTGTAGATTAAGGGTGACTACAGGTAATCCCTGATTCCTTTTTGTCATTTGTTTATGTAAACATGCGGGCTGATGTTTGGGGGTTGGTGGGCGGATGGGATCGTTGTTATTATGGGGATTGACATATCTTGCTGTTTATTGTTGATGGGTGTAAATGCGGGAGAAATTGTGAAAAAGGAGAATAAAAATATTTTTAAAAAAAATAAAAATAAAATAAACTTTCTGTGAAAAATGGAAGAAGTGGGCACCACTGCAACAGCAGGTTTGGGAACCGAGTGAACTCTGCACCTGTTGGTTACCACCTGACATGAGTACTTGATGTTGACACTGGATGTCTGAAAGGGGATGTATTGGAGTTCTCTGCCACTAATATCTCACCTTGATAAGCACACAACAATCAGCTTTATTTTAATAAATAATGCACATGGAAGACAACATTTCTAATTTTCCAAATGCTATACCTGGGAGTAACACTCTTTCTCTTGTCATTTAATCAATCCTGCATTCCCTTTTGTTAATTCTTACCTGTTCCTGTACTTTTATTAAAAAAAAATGTTACATCTCAAAGATCATTGACTTGAAACTATAAGTCTTTATTCTCAATAGATACCGCCTGAGTGCTTCCAGTAAAGGCAGTCCTCGGACTGAACACTGTTCCTAAAAACCACGTTGTAAGCAAAACATGGGAAGTTGGAACCGATTTAACCATGGGACCAAGGTTACAGATGGGGGATTGGTTCCCGAACCAAGGCTGGAAATCACTCATGGGGTGTTTAATGCTCTCAAGTCTGTTTTGTTACGTCGCTGAGGCAACTGTCTGCATGCCTTAGCATAGGTTCCCCAGTGTGGGGGATATAATGAAGCCATCCGATCAATGTCAATTGCCTGTTTTAGAATAATCTTTATTATTGTCACAAGTAGACTTACATAACACTGCAATGAAGTTTCTGCAAAAATCCCCTAGTTGCCACACTCCAGCTCCTGTTCGGGTCCACGAGGGAGAATTCGGAATGTCCAATTCACCTAACAGGCATGTCTTTCAGGACCTGTGGGAGGAAACTGGAGCACCCAGAGGAATCCCACGCAGACACTAGGAGAACGTGCAGACTCTGCACAGATAGTGACCCAAGCTGGGAATGGAACCCAGGTCTCTGCTGCTGTGAAGCAACAGTGCTAACCACTATGCTACCGTGCAGCTTTGAACTTCTACAAGCCTTTGCGCATATTAAATACAATGTAAGCGTACAAATGCATTAAAATGGCAATGGTTGTACCAAATTTTTTAACTTAATAAAAACATCAGTTTCCAACCTAATAAAGGTGGTTCAACCTGTCTAGTATTACTTTTTTTACATTTGGATTACCCAATTATTTTTTGCAATTAAGGGGCAATTTAGTGTGGCCAATCCACCTACGCTGCACATTTTTGGGAGTGAAACCCACGCAGACACGGGGAGAATGAGCAAACTCCACACGGACAGTGACCCAGAGCCAGGATCGAACCTGGGACCTCAGCGCCGTGAGGCAGTTGTGCTAACCACTAGGCCACCGTGCTGCCCTCTGTCTAGTATTACAATGGGCAGCACAGAATGTCTGCGTGCGTATAAAGGTTCCGACAAGGAGCAGTAAAGTCGAAACTGTCAAAGTCTTTTTTTAATTTAGAGTAGCCAATTCTTTTTCTTCCAATTAAGGGGCAATTTAACATAGCCAATCTACCTACCCTGCACATTTTGGGTTGTGGGGGTGAGACTCATGCAAACAGGGGGTGAATGTACAAACGCCACATGGACAGTGATACGGGGCCGGGATCGAACCCGGGTCCTCAGCGCTGTGAACGTGTCTCCCCCGACATAAAGTCTAAATGGCGTGTCATGTATAATCTTTAGTGCCGCTCGTCATAACTCGAATATCGTAAAGTCGAGAGCTGCCTGTATTTTGTGCTTATTTCTGTCTTTTTCTGGCTATGCCCAAAGCAGCTTGGTCCCTAGGTTTCCTGAGGGTAATTTAGACTCCGACATATTCCTCTGTAGGGTTGAATCAGTTTCCTGAAGAGATGCACTGCATGGTTGTCCATTTTATGTTGTTGTGGGTCACATGGGGACAGTGGATAATAAGTAAAATAATGTTTCTATGGATTTTGCAAACCATTTCAGTTATTGATACTGAGCCAAGTGCTGGGGTTTTAGGTTTTAGACACCAATGAGGGAAGTGTTCAGGATGGAAATGAACGTTTTTGGGAGCACAAAATATAAACCAGGAAAAAAGATTGTGGATTTGAAGGACTGGGTTGCCTTTGTCTGGAGGAGTGGCAGCGTTCTCCTGGGTTTGACTCCCTTCATGCTTCCCTTTATACCTCAACTGATTCACAAAATGAAACAATTTCCTCTATGCACCGGGGAATCGTTCTGGCCAGCGTGAGAACTTAATGAGGTGCTCAATGACAATTTGGAACAGATCTCCCTGTAAAAAAGACAAAGAAAAATAGTGGTGAGCTGCCCAAAGGGGAAATAATGTAATCGCGATGTAATGAATGGAAGAAAAGATCTAGTTAGTGCAATATTGGATAATGGAAAAACTGTGTGTGTAGGACAGTCCACCTGCATGCGTCTGAGTTCTTAAATAACAAACTCCTCTATTTATAAGAAGTCAATCACCTAGCTTTGGGGTAGTTCTCTTTTTGCCCCAAAATGTTACTTCAATATTATAATTTAAAAAAATTAATTTATGGGATATGGGCATCGCTGGCTAGGCCAGCATTTATTGCCCATCCCTAGTTTCCCTTCAGAAGGTGGTGGTGAGTTGCCTTCCTGTATAAGTATGCCCACTGTGCTGGTGGAGTTCCAGGATTTTGTCCCAGCGACAGTGAAGGAACCGCAATATAATTCCAAATCAGGGTCCTGAGTGACTTGGAGGTGAACCTCCAGGTGGTGGGTTTCCCAGGTATCTGCTGCTCTTGTCCTTCCAGATGGTAGTGGTTGTGGGTTTCGAAAGTGCTGTCTAAGGAACCTGAGTTACTGCAGAGCATCTTGGAGATGGTACACATGGCTGCCACTGTTCATCGGTGGTGGAGGGTTTGAATGTTTGTGGAAGGAGGAGCAATTATGCGGGCTGCTTTGGCCTGGATGGTGGCAAGTTTCTTGAGTGTTGTTGGAGCTGCACTCATCCAAGCAGGTGGAGAGTATTCCATTACACTCCTGACTTGTGCCCTGTGGATAGTGGACAGGCTTTGGGGGGTCAAGAGGTGAGTTACTCGCTGTAGAATTCCGAGCCTTTGGCCTGCCCTGGTAATCACAGTATTAATGTGGCGAGTCCAGTTCAGTTTCTGATCAATGGTAGCCCCCAGAGTGCTGCCGTCACATGGATCAGTTGCAAATGGATCACTCAATTCTATTTGCAAGAAGGGTAATGAGCAATTCTCACATCATCACTGAAAACTAACATCTGAATTTACTATTCAAAACCAATATGATTCATTGCATTTGTCTTGAAAAGCCGCTCTTGAAATTGCCGTCCTTTTGTGCAACTGTGGCATTTTTCTGATTATTAATTGGGAAAGATGATGGGGATTACCTACCCGTAGCTCTTTTCATTGAATGCAATTTGCCAAGCATGCTGTATCTGTCCCTCCCTATTTTAAATTAAGAGTATTTTGCATTTTTAAAATTCATTTTTTCCTTTATTTTCATTCCAGTGCACATCCCAGTGCATTAGGTCACTCCCTCGGTTATTTTCCAGAGAGGGACAATGCTAGCCTATGGAGGAATGAGTCAAGATGCTGTATGAACTTCCATTTTTATCTGAATGGCAACTGCAAAGTAGAATTTTTCTTGTCCCCATTTTCCTTTCTTGTCTTGAAGACACCAGCTTATGCAGCAGTGGAAATAGGTTACCTTTGAGCAAATTATTTGTTTGTGCTTTATAAGCCTAAATAGTGACTTTCCATTGGCTATTTAATCAGGCAAGGCATGACTGATAAATTCAGACCAGTCCCACATGCATATCTTGACATCCCAATAGCAGGAAACTTGGTGGTTTTCCCCTACCTGGCCCAGGAAATGATGAACTAATTCAGCATAGATGCGGGCTCAAACCCTTCAGGCCTGCATTCTCGGGTCTAGTGGGAGGTGAGGAGGGGATTAGAACGCAGAACTTTAGGTATTGTGACTTTAATCAACATACTTTTGCAACACATTAATTTTCAACCCCAGTTCAATGACTTGTTCAATAACGCAGAAAAGCTGGATTCATTTCTCAAACATTTTTAATAAGCTTTGTATTAACAACTTTTAGGAACAAGCAAAAAAGATTGCACAGCATTTTTGACCATGTTTTCTTTGAAAAGAGCAAACTCGATACCAAGCACACATTTCTGTTTAAGACCACCTCGTAAAAAAAAAAAAACGTGGCCAAGAGTCAAACAAAAGACACCGAGTCACTAGCACTAATAATCATTTCAAAATGTAGCCACACGCATATTACGACCAGCAGAATCAGTCCAGGTCATTCATCCTACCTCAGTTGTGGTACAGCATCTGAAACAATGACGTGAATGCCCCAAAAGGAGATGTGAACTGATGGCACAAGACAACTGTCTATCAGGTTTAAAAAATGCGACAAGTCCACAATTACAATACTAATAACCCTTAGAGTAGTTCTTATTTTGAGCCTAAAATTACATAGTTTAATATGTGCATTAACAGGAAATGCCGGCACCTCAATTAAAAGGCTATTCAAACAGATGAAAAGAAAATACATTCCCTAATATACTTTTGGTCTAATTTAGGTTGTTACGAGGTGATCTTGTGATGCTGCACTCAAGGTGCGGGTTCAAACTAGGGCTATAAAAGTAACTGGCTGGTTACAGATGAGCCATGCCCCTCTCTATTGGGTCCCTGCCTTGTAAAGAAGCTCCACTGTCTTGCTGCTGGACAACATTTTTGCTAATGGTCATATATTGTCTATGATCATGCGTTCAGCATGAGTGACGCAGTAATAAACTGAATGCAATTGAAGTTTTGAAAAAGAACCTAGCACACAAAGAAACAGTATTAGTTTCCTGCCAGCTTTTGGCTCACCCATGTTCTGAGATGGATTATTAGGTTGCAAAAAAAGGACCCGTTAAGGTGTAAAATTTATTGGCTAAAATGTGTTGAATGTCGAAAAACAAGGACTAATCTTATCCGGTAGCTTATTAAATGCCACTCTCCCTTCCCCCCCCCAAAGTGGTTTGTTTCATCATTTGTAGTTAATTAAAATCCAGTTCCTCAATGAGAGTTGTACTCTCCCTAATTTAGTTTGAAGAAATTCCCTTTTCTCCACACTGTCTTCAATCGGATTGTGACAAATGATTTGACTTGGTTCCCAGCCTAAATTGCTCCCCCCTCCCTCCCCTCAGCTCTTCTACCTCATGCTGCTTTGTTGGAACCCCATGAGGTTAAATGGCTTCTGTGTGCGGTGGGGAGTCTATATATTGTTATGTACAAATTATGAGAGAGACAAATTAGATGGTCCAGAATGCTGTTTATCGTCTGTCATTTTCCGCAAGTTCATAATGTCAGCAGAAGTATGTTGGGGGGTGAGGGTGGTGGAAGGGGTAATACAGGTTGGGCTCCAATTCATAACCTGTCTGGATATAGGCTGGCCTCATTCCACATCAAATCCTATCTTTAAGTTTTTGTAAAACTTCATTTAAATTTCCCCGGAGCTGCGATCATCAAGCGGTATAATCAATATTGGGGCTGCGTGACTGAGTTTCCGGGTGCTTGCTAATACCTGAACGCAATGTTTCACATTTTTTGCATTTTATATACTTTTATCAATGAGCTTTATTGCAAGAACAGGTTCATAGGTTCTGCTTCCTTTGTATCATATGGAATAAGAAGTCTAAGCTTAATGAAAATTGGGTATCATTCATTCACTCACAGGCCTGTTGGAACTCGGGATATCAGTTAACATTTGGTAGGGCTGCCTGCTCTTAACCAAGGTGTGCATATAGGGACATTCATGTCAAAAGAAATATATAAAGTATTTACTAGATATGAATTAGTAAAGTAATAATATTCTTGTATCTGTCTGATACAGTGATGATGCTTTTTTTAAACTAAATATCCTAAAATGATTCATTCCATTTCTGATATCTGACAATCATTTTTTATAAATTTAACATAAAGAGACGTCAGTGATGATAACTGAAATAGCCGACCCTCTTTCTTTGCACCATTATCTTTACCCTCAGCTTTAACAAGGTGAGGTACAGAGAAAGGTCTGTAATTAGTCCCAGCAATGAGGCTTAACGTTAACCTGATGATTTCCATTTTTTCCTCCAGTCATTTATTGGGATTTGCTACTTCAGTCCAATTACAGTGATTTCTGTGCTGGAGGGGGTCATCTTTCAATACCTGTGGCTTGCTCAACCGGACACGGGGGAATGTGAAGTTTCTTTCCATTTAGATAATAAGTTCCCTTTTATTCATTTCAATTGGCTGGGAAGGGGGCCAAGGCTGGGTTTTGAACCCAAGTCTCTCAGGTGAAAAGGCAATGTGTGCTAATATGCTGCATAACCAATATGCAGTATGGTGGCACAGTGGTTAGCACTGCTGCCTCACAGTGCCACAGATCCAGGTTCAATTCCAGCGTTGGGTCACTGTCTGTGTGGAGTTTGTACGTTTTCCCTGTGTCTGCGTGGGTTTCCTCCAAGTGCTCCAGTTTCCTCCCACAGTCCAAAGATGCGCAGGTTAGGCTATGCTATATTGCCCCGTCGTGTCCAGAAGTGGGGTTGTTTGGTTCAGGGGTTAGGGTGGGGGATGGGCCTAGATAGGGTGCTCTTTCAGAGGGTCGGTGCAGACTCTCTGGGCCGAATGGCCGCCTTCTGCACTGTAGGGATTCTATGACTGTTACTTTACTCATTTTTGACGTTGCTGATCCACAAAAGGAAAACAAAAATGTGAAAAGCAATTTCTGCAGCTAAGCAATGTGTTTAATTCCCGCTGAAAATTTGTGTTCAGAGGGCCTGAATTAAACACTTTGTTATATTTATATCACAATGCAGAGAGTCATGTTCAGTAAGATATACTGTTCACGTTATCCAATAAACTACAGGGCATTAATAGTCAGAGCAGTATCTGAACATTTATTTCACTTTGATTTCTTTTCAGCTAATTCATGTTTTATGGTGAAGATAATCATTTGATATAGATTGACAATACACTGGATGAGCAATCTTTTACTTACAGTCATTAGGATATCGCTCCCCCTCAGCTAGCAAGTTTTCTAGTGCCTGTCTGGTTGAAGGTGCCAATAAGATGCTTGACAATAGTGCTGATAGGATGGGCCATTTTGAGAGCTGGACCCCACTGACATTGGGCTGGCGTGTTGCAGCCAGAGTTTGGGTGACCAGGAGTGGCTTTGTCAATCTCTGGGCTGAAGAAAGGAGGTTTGCTGGGGTAGTGGCGAGGAGGGAGAATGCCACAACGGAGGTGGCCCAGGTAAAATTTGTGGATCCCTGGTGGAGGCACTCTTGCTCATCCTGGCCTGACCTAGGAAGCTATCAATGAGGTTGTCTCGTGCCAGGCTGTCAACTATTACTAGTCCCATCCAGCCAGCTCAGTAAAATGACGGGCATAGTCCCATTGACATCACAGTACCCACATCTGAAATGAGCCTAATGCCAGGGTCCAGGTCCTGCTTCACTGTAGGTAACACCGAACATTGCCAAGGTAATGGGGCACTGGTGAATGCAAATTACTTTCGAGGTGCTAAACTCCTGATTCCCAACTCAGGCAGGAGAGCTGAAAATGCAGCCCATAATTCAAGTGAATTAGGCTCTCCTACACTTTACATGGCCAGATACATCCCTCGTAACAGGTAATGTACATGACAGGTACTTTGTTTAGACTCCTGCAGCAATCTAACATAAGTCGTTATGTATATTAGCCGATTTACACAAGAAATCATACAAATGCATCATTGATTTACCAGGTAATCCCTATAGGCCTCAGGCTACTAGTCATTTCTCATCCACATATATTAATTGAACAATTCATCTCGACGCAAACTAATATATTTAAATATAAAACAAGCACTTGAATTAATTGTACCTGTGATTATTTCTCCTACCTAGCAAGTTGGCTAGCAAAAATCACAGTGCTAAATTGTAACTGGGCTACGGTTCTTTAGCTGTTTCTGCACATGTCGAATGTCACACTTACAAAATATGTATAAATTCTGACTTCCTAATTTTAGGCTCTTTTTGTCATCGCCTGCCACTTTACATCAGCACAAAATGTTGCTTTCCCTCCTTTTTGCACAACTTAGACATAAAGAAGGCACTTGGAGAGTACTGGACCAGGTCTATATGGTCTGCTACTGGGATTAGTTTCGGGTCAAGTTAAGGAAAGTACGATATACAAGAAAGAAAACAAAAAGTACCTTCCAAAAAAAAAAAAAAAGCTCCTATTCAAAAAAGTTGTGACATGTAAAATTACTGCTCCTCAAGCAAGAAAATGCTTCATTTGGTAGGGTTGTTCCAATTAAAATAACAAAAAGGACCTAACCTTTATATAGTCTTTTCATCTTCCTCAGGAAAAACAGTTACTGAGTTTATTGTGTGGGTTGGGACCACACTGACATTTTTATTTTTACAAAAACTCAGTATTAAGTTCTGAAGACAACATTGACAAAGACAGCATGTTCCAACGTGCAAACGTGCAGCTTTGTCTCTGGGATTCTTTTCTCTCCCGCAGCAATTTCTTCAGCTTTTGCAAAACAAAACAAAAATGCACAAATTCTGGACAAACTAGTTTGCTGCTTTCATCTCTTCTTCCCATTTGGAATCTCTCTTGAGGAAGATTTTTTTTTTTTTTTTTTAAAAGGTCACCAGATATGTTGCTTCAGACTTTGTAATTTCATTTTGTTTGTGCTCAAATTTTCTGTCGGGATGCTGATGCATTTTCAAACACTTGTGAAGCGTTTATTCAAGGTCTTGGGAAAATAAGTCCGCTTTTTCACTTCAGGTTAAAAACCATCAAAGGCCTCTCCTCTCGTTTCTGCCAGGGACTCTTTTTATTCTCACCTTGGTCATCTGCCTCTTCAGAATGGTCTTGCATCTCCTCTTCCGGGCTGGTGGCAGAATCCCTGTGGATCTCGCTGGTGCTGCTCCTCATGCTGTTACCTCTGCTGCGATCCCGCCGGTGAAGTGTTTCCCTGTGTTCAGAGGTCTCTTCGAGCAAAGGGGTGAGGGAGTTATCCTCTGGGGAACAGACGGCTGTTCTACTTTCGCTGCTGCTCTGCTCAGTGTCATCCATGTAGACCAGCTTACTGTAGGCCACATTTCCAGGAACATGCCTGTCGCGGTCGTCTTTCATCTTTTTGCCTGGCTTTGTTTCATTCACATCGACGCCAGAATCTAAGCTGGCATCGTTGCTTCCGATTCTTTCTCCTGTCTGTAAATCAATGTAGGAGTGCCGGACGTGAGCATTGGAACGCCCGTCCAATGATACGAACCATGCTCTGGGATGTTGAGGCTTTACCCCAAGCTCCAAGAACTTCTTTTCAGTGAGTGCTTGCAGTTCTCCATTCATCTGTGCCATTGCTGACTCGTTCAGTAATACTGCCATTGGGCCACTCATAGAGGAAGAATGGGGGCCCCATCCTTTGCCTTCACCATCATCTGATTGGGGGGTCGATTGTTGCACTTGCTGATGTTGATACTGCTGAGGTCCATGCTGGTGGGCCATGGGAGCCCCCTTCATCTCCAGCTGGTCTGTTGGTCCGCCCGCCGACTGATCCATGCAAGGATAATCGGAAGTTAATCCCATATAATGGGCAGGTATGACTAAAGTAGGCATTACATTTCTGTACATGCTGTCCTTCATGTGATCGATAGAACCGCAGAAGATCAGTTGACCTGGCTGGGACAATGTTGTAGGCCTGGCCAGGTGATCAACAGACTGGGACATCATGTACTCTGAGGGCTTATTATCCATTTTGTGGCCAATGAGGGATTCAAAAGGTGGTGGCAATGGTGGAGGTGAGGGTGGATCATTCGCACAAAGTTTACTTTCAGCCAAAATGCGCCTGGCATGAACCTCTCTGCCTTTTTCATCCATTGGTTGTTGTGAAACCATTGAACTGTAGCTCCGGCGGTAGTCGTCCATTAAAGGTGGTTCTAACTCTCCGGAAGCATCCATGGACCTTGCAACTTTCAATTGAAAGCTCTCCACCGGTCTGTGGTAGTCTTCTTTCGAAATTCCCCGATGAGCCAAAGTATCAGTGGATGCCTTGCTGATGTGCCTCATCTTTTGACCTGAATCCCTCAATGGGATCTGCTTGAAGAACTCCTCTCGAGAACTCTCAAACTCTCGAGATGTACTAAAGGCGGATTTCAGGATCGGTGTGTGGACATCCATATCCCCATTGGAGGACACTGATTCCAAGTGGCTGGTACTGATCAAATTAATATGAGACATGGAGGTGGCTTGGTCCTTCGTGGAGCTGTCTAAAGTGGAAGCGATCTGCAGTTTTCTGTGCTGTTGGCGTGGTTTTAGACATCTTCTCCTGTTAAAAAAAAAATTCTATTAATGAAACTCTGACAAGCTTAAAATCAACACTTTCGCATTGAAAAAGACAGGACAAGGTAAAAATTTGCAAGCATATAACTGAACATAAGTTACATTTCAAACCTAAGTTAATACAGTGAATTAAAACAAGACACTACAGTCCTGAAAATATGTTTGCAATTGATTGGGGGAACTTTTGTTTTCAAGCAATGGCCTATTGATCTCAGCCAGGAAATGCAGTTGCGTTAAACTGACTAGCCCAGTGAACAGGTAACCTCGGCTAATGAGTGGGCCGCAAGATTGAAATCAGGCTTGTTGACTAACCATGAACACATGAATAAGATTAAATGCATTTAATACACACTGAATATCGGGCGCAACTGTGACACAGTGGTTAGCATTGCTACCTACATTGGTTTGCATTGCTGCCTACGGTGGTGAAGACACGGATTCGAGCCCAGCCCCGGGTCACTGTCGGTGCGGAGTTTGCACATTCTCCCCGTATCTGCGTGGATTTCACCCTCACAATCCAAAGATGTGTAAATCAATTCTCCAAACTTTTGATCTCGATTCAGCGGCCTTTGCTCGAAATGGCACATCAGTGTGCAGTAGGAGCAGTATTTGAGCTCACCTATCAATACGCAACATGTGCATCAGTAGCACCATTTTATCCATCTGCGGAATCCAACATGTTATACGATAAATCCACTGCTTTCCCTTTTCCACACTAGCCACCCTTGTGGGCATGTCTGTTCGTTTCACTGTGCAGTGTTTGGAAACTTCGTGCCGACGCTGTACTTTAAAGATCTGTTAAAAATCTTAATGTACGTAAATGATTGCGAGGAAAAGGCCACTAATCCAGCTCTCTCACCCCATATAGTATTTTAAAAATAAATATTTTTATTCTCCTCCTTTTTCACATTTTCTCCCACATTTACACCCATCAACAATAAACAATAATCAGCAAGATATGTCAATCCCCATAATAACAACGATCCCATCCGCCCACCAACCCCCAAACATCAGCCCGCATGTTTACATAAACAAATGACAAAAAGGAATCTGGGATTACCCAGTCACCCTTAATCTACACAGCCCCCCCCCCCCCCCCCCCCCCCCCCCCACCACACACACACACACAATTCTCACACACATCCTCTACTCCGTCAAAAAATCAGCTCATCCTCATCCTCGTGAGGTGCGCTCTGTATACCACCTTCAGCTGTATCAGCCCCAACCTCTCACACGAGGTGGAGGCATTCACTCTCCGGAGCACTTCACACCAGACCCCCTCCTCTATAACCTCTCCCAGCTCTTCCTCCCACTTTGCTTTGATCCCTTCCAGTGGTGCCTTATCCTCTTCCAGAATAGCTCCGTAAACCGCTGACACGGCCCCCTTCTCCAGTCCCCTTGTTGTCAACACCTCCTCCAGCAATGTGGAGGCCGGTTCCTCTGGGAAGCTCTGTATCTCCTTCCTGGCAAAATCCCAAACCTGCATGTACCTAAACCCTTCTCCCTGCTCTAGCCCATACTTCGCTTCCAGCTCCCTCAATCCTGCAAACCGACCCCGAAGAAACAAATCTTTTAACGTCTTAATCCCCTTCTCTTCCCATTTCCGAAAACTTCCATCCCACCTCCCTGGCTCAAATCTGTGGTTCCCCCGAATCGGCATTTCCCTTGACCCTAAACCCAACCCGAAGTGTTGCCGAAA
Organism: Scyliorhinus torazame; assembly: GCF_047496885.1. Lineage (NCBI taxonomy): Eukaryota > Metazoa > Chordata > Chondrichthyes > Carcharhiniformes > Scyliorhinidae > Scyliorhinus > Scyliorhinus torazame. The sequence goes on from NC_092727.1 coordinate 88,887,324, forward strand.
CTGCCTCCAGATTTGCAATGAAGCTATTATTACCAGACTCACTGAATATTTCCCCGGAGCTATCGGGAGCGGCGCTGTTGCAAGTGCCTTCAGCCCTGACCCCCTGCACAAACTCTCCTCCATTCTGACCCACTGAAAATCAATCCCTCTGACCCAGCTCCGCACTTTCTCCACATTCACCGCCCAGTAGTAGTACAACAAGTTCGGGAGACCCAAACCCCCTGCCTGCCTTCCCCTCTGTAGCAGCACCTTTCTCACTCTGGCCACCTTCCCTCCCCATATGAATGAGGTAATTCTTCCCTCAATCTCCCTGAAAAAAGTCTTTGGCAGGAAAATCGGTAGGCATTGAAAAATAAACAGGAATCGCGGCAACACATTCATTTTAACCGCCTGTACCCGACCTGCCAGTGACAGAGGAAGGCCGTCCCACCTTGCCAGATCGGCTTTCACTCTCCCCACCAAACTAGTGATGTTGTACCTACGAAGCCTCCCCCACTTTCACCCCATATAGTTGTGGTGCATCAGAACAAAGACATTCGGCACCCACTCTGTTGTCGCCAGAGAGATGGAGAACACGTCATCAGTAATAACTTTTGTGTCAAACACTTTGAGGACTGCCGACACAAAAGTGATACAGGGAACAAACAGTACCTGTTCATTATACCCTGAGATGCATTGTTGCAGAGACTGACAGAGATCTTCAGGTTTGTAGCCCTTGATTTGCACTAATAATGCAAATCTTTAAGACCCATTGAAATCAAAATATCCAGAAGAACATAAAATGACAATGAAATCATAAAATACTGACACAATTGGACCTTGGTGTCATCAATCTAAATCAACCTTTATCTACTACTGACCCACTGCGCAGCCTTATTCATAAAACAAACGATTTATCACTCTGTTATCAGCTAATCGCCATTCTTAAAATGAAAAGAGTTTTATTTCCTTTACTATGTTGCCCTGTTCCAGGTTTGATGCTGTACAGTCTCGCCAGTCATTGTCACCATTCAAAAGCGGTCCAGGGTAGACATAGACATAGAATTTACAGTGCAGAAGGAGGCCATTTGGCTCATTGAGCCCACACTGGAAAGACCAACCCACCTAAGCCCACACCTCCACCATATCCCCACAACCCGGTAACCCCACCTAACCTTTTGTTTGAACACTATGGGCAATTTAGAATGGCCAATCCACCTAACCTGCACATCTTTGAACTGTGGGAGGAAACCCACACATACACAGGGAGAACGTGCAGACTCCGCACAGACAGCGACCCAAGCCGGGAATCGAACCTTGGACCCTGGAGCTGTGAAGCAACTGTGCTACCCACTGTGCTACCCTGTCACTCTCTTTACCGCCCTCCCAGAAGGAAAAGGACTTCAATTTGTCACTTGCATGTAACAGCGCGGCTGAAATGGCCAATTCAGTATGCTGAAGATCAAACGCGAATCCATGGTACACTTTAAGCTCTACGTTGCAAAAGGCAACATTGCCAATGGCAATAAATTGGGGCTGATTTTACAGATTCTTGCCATCGTACTGGGAAATAGAGGGACCAGAATTCTTCCTGAACAGAAAAAAAAGTATTGCAACACATCCACACTTTTCTAACACTCAAGACTGGCAGACACGCCAGCCAGTAGGAAAATAATTCTTATGTTTGACAGTAAATTCTATTGTTTAGTTCTCCATGTTGTAGTGAACACTAGCTCCCAGCAGGTGGAGCCTGAGCTACCAGCACAGAGATCCAACAGGTTTTGAACCCCATCTCCCGGTGTCCAATGTCTGAAACCCTCAGGAGTATTTCGCTCTGTTCTTAATGTGCTGATAGTGAACTCAAATAAATGCCACCATTTTGAATGATTTTCTCAAGGAGCGGGACGCCCAATCTAATTTAAAACACCTCAGTTATTTCTAGCTTAAACTATGCTGCACAATCTTATTTCCATAAATACAGGTCAGAGATTAGAGATTTTGTAGATGCCCAATGGGAAAATGTTTTTTTTACACAGGGCTCTAAATCAAACAACATGAAATGTTGTACTTTAAACCCTCCAGCATTGAAGAAGCGTCAGACTGCCTTTTCAAACAAGTGGGAGGGAGGGCACGCCAACACTGGAGAAAAGAAGGCCTCTAGGCCTGCCGGCAGCGCTGATTCCTGATCTGCTGCCAGCACGCTGCCTCCAATCGGCTGAAATTTTCCCCATTGCCTCCAAAGACTGAAGGCTGACTGGCAAGTTCTATTTGGCCTCTGAGATTGGTCCTGGAATGGCCTTTAACAAGGTCAATTAGCTACCCGCTGCAAACGAGTAGTCCTACTGCACCAACACCCTGCATCCTGCCTCTCGGAGAATGGCACGGGAGCAGATTGGAGCCAGGGAACCGTCATGCTAGCTGGTGACGTGAGTTTATGTGCCACCCTGTCTCTGTGCTCACTCTCATTGGGGCCCAAAGTCTTTGAAAGGAGGCTGTTGCAGGAAGACAGGTCAAGTGAGATTAATTATTTTTAGGAATACGCATATAACGGATTCATATTTTTAATGATAATTGCAAAATTTTACAACTCTGAAATCTAACACGAAGACAGTGGCAAATGGAATTCTATTCTGGTAAGTGTGAGGGGATGCATTTTGGGAGGACTAGAGGGACTTTGGGATGTATGTCCAAAGATCCCTAAAGGCAGCAAGACAGGTAGATGAGGTGGTTAAGAAGGCACATGGGCTACCTGCGTTTATTAGCCCAGGTATAGAATATAAGAGCAGGGAGGTTATGATGGAGCTGTATAAAATGTCCATTAGGCCACAGCTAGAGTACTGTGTGCAGTTCTAGTTGCCACACTATAGGAAAGATATGGGGTGGGATTCTCCATCCCACCAACCCCCATTTCCAGCGGGGCGTGCACCTGCCAGCAGCGGGATCCTCCGTTCGGCAGCTGGCCATTGGAGTTTCCCATTGGGGCCAACCCATGCCGTCGGGAAACCCGCGGACACAGGTGCGCTGCCGGTGAAGTGGAGGATCCCGCTGAGTAGAATCCCGCAGGTGATTTTCCGAGAAAGGATGCAGAGGAGATTCACCCGGATGTTGCCTGGGCTGGAGCGTTTCAGCTGTGAAGAGAGGCTGGGATTATTTTCCTTAGAGCGGAGAGGCTGTAGGGAATCTGATTGTGGTGTATAAAATTATGAAGGCCAGATATGGTGGATAGGAAGAAACCTATCCCCTAAGTAGAGGAGTCAATAACCAGGGGACATAGGTTTAAGATAAGGGACAGGAGATTTAGAGGGGATTTGAGGAAAAACATCGTTACCCAGAGGGTGGTGGTAATCTGGAACTCACTGCCTGAAGGGGGATAAAGGCAGGAACCATCACAACGTTTGAGAAATATTTAGGTGAGCACTTGAAACACCATAGCATAAAAGGCTACGGACCAAATGCTGAAAATGGGATTAGAATAAATAGATGCTTGATGGCCAGTGCCAACACGATGGGCCATGTGGTGGTTTGAGACATACTCTGGAGGCTTCCAGTAATAAACAAAGGGATTTAATGATGAAAGGCAAAGGCAGTTAGATAACAGGCACAGAACACTATACAACACCAGCTGAGACTCCGGGGTAGGATTTGTGGACTTCCACGACAGCAAATCTGGCAACGCAACTGGATCGATTCAGCGACTGTTAATAGGCTAGCATCAGCACCATGCGGAATCGATTCCAATGAGAAACGGTACCGGATTTGCGGTTGACACTCAGGGGGCCAACAAGCTGCAGCCACCTATACGCACTTCACTCCCCAGACACACTCATCCCTGCCATCAAGATGACACGGGTTGTGCTGGTACGCGTCCATACGGCTGATGGGTCAGCTGAGGCCAGAGGACACCTAGGGGAGTGGCCTGGGGGGACACCCATATGACCTGTGACACTAAATTCACAGTGTGCAGTTGCATGGCTGCCTTGCAGGTTGCGGCAATGGTGTTCCGTGCCTGTCCACCCCGACCCCACAGCCCACCTCCTGGCCACCCCCCGCGACTCCCACAAGCCCTGGTAGAAGCCCCTGGCCAGCAGCACAGCTGTCAGCACACTATGACGATGTTGGACACTTTTTGCACCCTCTCTTTCCCTCAGCAGCCACTGCGCCTGTTTCACAATTTGTAAAAGCACAAGTGAACCGCACCATCAGGAATTCGTCCCACTGGAGGCGGAGAACCAAGGAGACCCTGGAGAATGATATGCCAACAGCGTTTACTGTACCTGCGTTCTGGAACGCATTAACGCCACTGTTGAGCCAATGGAGAATTGCGATTTGGCGTGAAATCGGAGACTGTTGCAATTTTGGCATTGGAACCAATTCTCCGCCTAATCGCGTTTCCCAATTCCGGCTTCGGCTGACAGAGAATCCCGCCACAGGTCCTTACTATTCAGCTCACTAGTCTACACTGCCAGGGATCTTGCTACCAGAGCCCCACACAAACTCCCCATTGGCTGGTGTTATAACTCTCCCGCGCAATTGGCCCCAAGCCTTGTGGTCAGTGGAGCTCTCCCCTTAAAGGGACCACGCTACCACATCCCTCCCACCTTAAGATCCCTAATGCATGACCTAAAGCTATGTACAAAAGTCACAATTGTTAACTGGGACCACCAAGGAAAGCGTCCCATCAGGTGAACGATGTGTTCCTTAACGGTCTTCCCGTTAACATCGATGACATCCTTCTGCACTGTACATTCTATGATGATAAGACACCGGCCCCGACTGGGCCACAACCTGTCCTTCTAAACAAGGTGGACCTGCTGCAAAATTGCAGACCAAAACCGAGTCTCTCACCCGGAATGACCTGTCCTCTCTCTGCTCTGACTACCGAGTCTTTTCAGAGGCCTGCCGTGCCTCCACCTTCCCACAAAAGTTGTAAATACAAGATCCAATCGGGTTCTCGACCGGCGGCCCATGGGCAGTTCAGCTGATGTGACCCCTGTGGTTTAATGAGGGGTTGAGTTGTACAGCAACAATAAATTAACCAACCTCTGGCTACGTTGCTTATCTGACTGCTTTTTCATTGAGTTCTTGAAAGTTTGAATGGCCTGTTCAGCCAGACCGTTCGACGCTGGGTGACAGGGGCTATTCCCGTGTGTCGTATGCCATTCGCTCTCAAAAACTGCTGGGAATCATCGCCGGTGAAGGGGATGCCATTGTCTGAATCAATTACCTTGGGAAGCCCATGAATGGCAAACACACAGCGCAAAGCCTCTACCATAGCCGCCGAGATAGTGATCCCCATCTCCTGGACTGATAATCACTTCGAGTGGGCATCTACGAGGAACAAATATATCTTGCCCAAAATGTGGCTCACATAATCCACGTGGATTCTGGTCCTCGGGCGACCTGACCATTCCCAATGGTGAAGTGAGGCTGAAGGTAGCAACGATTGATGTATTTGGCAAGGGTGGCACTGTTGTACGATCTCTACAATAACTTTGTCTATTCCTGGCCACCAGAGATAACTGCGCACAACACCTTAATCTTTGCCTGCCCTGGGTGTGCGCGGTGTAACTCTTAAAGGAGAGGCCTCCTAGCCTGAGGCAGGACGGTCACCCATGATCCACAGAGAACCACCCCGTATTCACATGTCAACTCGTCTTGATGAGTGAAGTGGGGCCTCAGCTATTCAGACTTCATTTGGCCTTTGGAAGAGGGTCTCTTTGAGTCCAGCTTCGATGCGCACCCCCTCCCCCCCCACCCCCCGGACACTGGCAGGGTAACTATAAAGTTTAGGCTTAGAATGATCCCCTGGGGTAACGGTGGGGATGAATGCTGTTAGGTAGGGGCAGGCAGGCGACTTAACATATCCGCATTAGCAATTTGTGTCCCAGGTTGATGCTGAAAAGCAGTTGTAAGCTGCCAACAGCAGGGTCAACACTGCACCCTCACCGAGGCCCTGGGGGGTGGGAGGGTATGGGCTTATCTTCTCTTAGCAGGTCCAGCAATGACTTGTGGGTAGTCACTATGTCGAACCTTCGACTGTACAAATACTGATGGAATTTCTTCCAGCCGAATATAGCGGCTAAGCCCTCCTTCTCAATCTGGGCATAGTTTCATTCTGCTTCAGAAAGGGTCCTTGAGGCAAAGACGACAGGGCGTTCTGTACCATCTCCCATTTTGTGGGATAAAACAGCCCCTATACCATAAGGGGACGCGTCACGTGTGAGCACAATTGATTTTCCCAGATAAAAATGAACCAAGAAGTTTGAAGACTGTAATGTTTGTTTCACGACTCGGAAGGCTTCCTCTCAAGGCTCCCTGCATTGCCACCGCTGATTCTTCTTTAATAACTGGTGTAATGGTGGCAATGTTGTGGATAGATTCAAAATAAGCCTTCCACAGTAATTGACCATACCAAGAAAGGACGTCAGCTCACTGACATTTTTGGGTGTAAGGACATCATGTATGGCCTTGACCTTTTCTTCCAAAAGGCGCAAGCAACCTTGTTGCATCACTCAAAATCCTAGGTATGTCACTTCAGAGGCCTGAAAGAAACATTTTTCACATTTCGCCGCACTCTGTCACCTGAGCTCTCTTGATCACTTCTTTCAATGTAATAGTGGTCTCTCCGCCGGAAGCTCCTTCTTGATACTGAGGTGATGATTCCACAAACCAGCCCGTTGTGCAACATATCGCTGAGAGCAGTCCCAAACTCACAGTGCTCAGCTAGCTGGCAAAGCCTGGTTATTACGGCTGAGGTGGACTCTTCATGGTCCCTCACCACAGAGTTAAGCTTGTAACATTTGGAGGATAATGGAGGGCCTTGGGTTGTAATGTTCTTGAATCAGTTTAACTATTCAGTCAAAAGTCTTCGAGTCAGGTGCCTCCAGGGACACGAGGTTCCTAATCAAGTTATAGGCCTGGGGCCTGCAAACTGTCAGAAGTATCACCTTCTGCTTGTCCTCGCCTGTGATCTCATTCGCGCTAATGAAGAAATGGAATCGTTCAATGTACATGACTCAACACCTTGGTCAATGCGTCTAGCTTTCCTATGATGAGCATTTCACTTACGGTTTAAATGATTCTGACTCTTACTGGAGCTTCTCTGTTTTCCCAGTTACTCCTGCATTTCCCCCCCACTCGTTTCACGATCACTGTTGGCTGCGATCGAAAATTGTTACCTCGTCACCAATGTGGTGGCTCGAGACAGACACTGGCGGCTTCCAGAACTGAACAAAGGGGTTTATTGATGAAAGGCAGATAGATAATATGCACAGACACTATACAAAGGTCTTTACTCTTCAGCTGCCTGATCCGCACTGCCTGATATCCTGCTCCCAGAGCCCCTTGCAGACTCCCAATTGGCCAGGATTGGTCCTAAATCAGTCACATGGTCATCAGAGCTCTCCCCTTTAAAGGGGCCACGCTATCACAGGCCAAAGGGCCTCTTTCTGTGCTGTGAAGCTCTGTGACTCCATGAATCCATGGTGCTCACGTGTTTAATGAGTTTAATAAAACATTTGTGTTTAAGCTGCCATTTTGTTAGCCATTTGATTTCTTTAATCCCACTATTTCTCCATATTCCTTAATTAATTTACTCAAGTAACTAATTTTGCACCTATGGCCTTCTTGGGCAGTACTTTGCACATTCTCTTGTGTGAAGAAAAACATTTTGTGTTTGCTTAAATCCTCTTCATTCTTTCAACCCATCAAGCACATTATCCTGCAGCCTCCTTGCCTCCAGGGAGCTAAAACTCAAGATTATCTAGTCTTCAACCATACCCATGACCTATCGGTGATGTGAAGAAGCTGCACCACCGCCGCCCCGGGGGCGTTGAGTCACCTGGGACCTCTGGACCGACCTGCACTTGAAGAGCTTGGCCATCACGGCCCCACAAGAGGCCAGTAAGGCTGACCTGGCTGGGCTCTTCGAGGGCATCCAGCTTGTGCGTTTGCATGGAAAAGGAACAGAGCCACGGAAATGGGGTTGCAGCACACAAATTGGCCCATATTGACAAGGTTCAAGAGATGAAGAGGTTGTAGCGCAGTTTGAAAAGAATGCTGACTGATAAAGAAAAGGATGATTGCTGCTGCTCTTTCAGTTACTTTTAAGGGACTGACTGACCAGACCCAACCATACAGCACACAGGGCTGTCACGGATAGTTTGGGTACAGGTAATACTGGTGGATACCCGCTATCAATTGTCATAAGAAGAGCTGAGGAGGTTCCAGAAAGCATCACAATTTTGTTGAAGACTGTGCCACTGGCCCTTGGGTTGAGCAGAAACTGCTTCAGTCACTTTTCCCAGAATGTCCGTAACCGCCGGCTTGTTGTCAGGAACTCCGTCAACTTCTCAGTCGTCCACTGGGCAGGCAACGACGCCACAGGTCGCTCCGTCATGTTTTCCCCTCCTGCGCCACATGGGTCCTCTGAATCCGAAGAGAGCCCTTCACTCGACACACTCCTCGTTTGATAACTTTTAGACATCCCACACCAGAGGAGGAATCCTAATCCTTCACTATATCACTTTTTCACCTGCACAGCACCCGCTAAACGGGCAAAAAGTGACAAAAATCAAGTCCTCAGGCAGGAGCCACCTTATGAGCGACCTCTTACTTCATGGCCACCACCAGAGGTTGAGTGGAAACTGCTGTTGACTGAGAATTGGTGACTGTATCTCTGAAGAAAAGGAGCTGTAATTCTACCTGAGGAAATTCAGTCTTGAAGGAAATTGGTGTCCGAAATGCTGAGTGGGACGGCATGGTGGAGGGGGGGGGGGGGGGGGGGGGGGGGGAGTGGAAATGGGGATTTGGGTGGAGTTCCCCGAAAGTGCGGCCTTTGTCCGCAACCACACCTGAGCTCTCAAGACTGCCTGGTAAATCTGTGATAGCCATCTTTACAGTATTTGCTAGTTAATGTGCAGCTTAATAATACATATTAACAATTAGTTGTCCGCTAAATCTAGGTTAATTTATGTTGCTTTTGGTTGGATTGTTAAAGTAAACGTTGGAAACAGTAAAATCTTATCCAATGGTTTGTTTGTTCGAGGGCCATTTGTAAAATTTGTTTTTTGGGGTTTGTTGATCTCCATGCCGATGCCCCCAGAATTGGCTTAGAGATGTGTTCCCTGTCCTTTTCGGCAGGAATTCAGCTGTTGGAGTGGGCGGAGCTACAGTCGACCGGTGAGCATTTAAACTAGCTGCTTCGCGGACTCGAATCTTTTTGGCGGGAATTCAGCTGTTGGAGTGGGCGGAGCTACAGAGTCGAGCGGTGAGTATTTAAACTAGCTGCTTCGCGGACTCGAATCATTTCGGCGGGAATTCAGCTGCTGGAGTGGGCGGAGCTACAGAATCGAGCGGTGAGTATTTAAACTAGCTGCTTAAACAGTGGCCACAGGGTCTTTGGGGATAAATTTGAAGAGTGACATCACAGCAAAGCAGTGACCTGATTGGCTGGTAAGGAAAGTGCTCCAATTAGCAGTAGCTGGGAGAAATTCATGTGCGGGTAGTGTGTTCAGCTGCAGCTCCTGTTAGACTGCATGACGGCTCTCGAGCTGCGGATGGACTCACTTTGGAGCATCCGCGGTGCTGAGGAGGTCGTGGATAGCACGGTCAGTGAGTTGGTCACTCCGCAGATTAAGATTGGTGAGGGAGACGGAATGGGTGACCAAAAGGCAGAGAAAGAGCAGGAAGGCAGTGCAGGTGTCCCCTGCGGTTATCTCCCTCCAAAACAGGTATACCGTTTTGGATGCTGTTGGGGGAGATGACTCACCAGAGGAAGGCAGTAGTAGCCAGGCTTCAATCGTAAGGGGAGTAGACAGGCGTTTCTGTGGTCGAAAACGAGACTCCCGATTGGTATGTTGCCTCAAGGGTGCACGGGTCAGGGATGTCTCAGATTGGCTGCAGGACATACTGAAGGGGGAGGGTGAACAGCCAGTTGTCGTGGTGCATATAGGCACCAACGATATAGGTACAAAACGGGATGAGGTCCTACAATCGGAATTTAGGGAGTTAGGAGATAAGTTAAAAAGTAGGACCTCAAAGGTAGTAATCTCAGATTGCAACCAGTGACACGAGACAGTCAGAGTAGAAATTCAAGAATAGTCAGAATGAATACGTGGCTTGAGAGATGGTGCAGGAGGGAGGGGTTCAGATTTTTTGGGAGATTGGAACCGGTTCTGGGGGCGGTGGGACCATTACAAATCAGATGGTCTACGCCGGGGCAGGTCTGGAACCAATGTCCTAGGGGGTGCTTTTGCTAACACTGTTGGGGAGGTTTTAAACTAATGTGGCAGGGGAATGGGAACCAGATTAGGAGGTTAGAGGTCAGTAAAGAGAAAACAACGAAACCCAGTAATGTGCTAGATAATAAACTCATTGTGACCAAGGGGAAGAGTATGATGAACGCAAAGGGACAGGTGGTCTGAGGTGCATTTGTTTTAATGTGAGAAGTGTAGCAGGTAAGGCAGATGAATTTAGGGCTTGAATTAGTACCTGGTAATATGATGTTATTGGTATTACTGAGGCTTGGTTGAGGGAAGGGCAAAATTGGCAACTAAATATCCCAGGGTATAGATGCTTCAGGAGGGATAGAGAGGGAGGTAAAAGGGGTGGAGGAGTTGCATTACTAGTCAGAGATGATATCACAGCTGTAATTAAGGAGGGCACTATGGAGGATTCGAGCGCTGAGGTAATCTGGGTAGAGCTAAGAAATAGGAAGGGTGCAGAAACATTGTTGGGACTTTACTACAGGCCTCCCAAAATTGAGCGTGAAATATGTAGACAGATTATAGAAAAATGTAGGAGCAATAGGGTGGTTGTGATGGGAGATTTTAACTTCCCCAACATTGAATGGGACTCATGTAGTGTTGGAGGCGTAGATGGAGCAGAATTTGTAAGAAGCATCCAGGAGAGTTTTTTAGAGCAGTATGTAAATAGTCCAACTCGGGAAGGGGCCATACTGGACCTGGTATTGGGGAATGATCCCGGCCAGGTGGTTGAAGTTTCAGTCGGTGATTATTTGGGGAATAGCGATCACAATTCCGTAAGTTTTAGAGTACTCCTGGACAAAGATGAGAGTGGTCCTAAAGGAAGAGTGCTAAATTGGGGAAAGGCCAAGTATAACAAAGTTTGGCAGGAGCTAGGGAATGTGGATTGGGAGCAGCTGTTTAAGGGTAAATCCACATTTGAAATGTGGGAGTCTTTGAAGGAAAGGTTGATGAGAGTGCAGGACAGACATGTCCCTGTGAAAATGAGGGATAGAAATGGCAAGATTAGGGAACCATGGATGACGGGTGGAATTGTGAGACTAGCTAAGATGAAAAAGGAAGCATACATAAGATCTCGGCGACTTAAAACTGATGAAGCTTTGGAGGAATATCGGGAAAGTAGGACAAAACTCAAACGTGCAATAAAGAGGGCTAAAAGGGGTCATGAAATATCTTTGGCTAACAGGGTTAAGGAAAATCCCAAAGCCTTTTATTCGTATACAAGGAGCAAGAGGGTAACGAGAGAAAGGTTTGGCCCACTCAAAGCCAAAAGAGGGAATTTATGCGTGGAGTCAGAGGAAATGGGTGAGATTCTTAATGAGTACTTTGCATCGGTATTCACCAAGGAGACGGACATGACGGATTTTGAGGTTAGGGATGGATGTTTAAATACTCTAGGTCAAGTCGGCAAAAGGAAGGGGGAAGTTTTGGGTATTCTAAAAGGCATTAAGGTGGACAAGTCCCCAGGTCCGGATGGGATCTATCCCAGGTTACTGAGGGAAGCGAGGGACGAAATAGCTGGGGCCTTAACAGATATCTTTACAGCATCCTTGAGCACGGGTGAGGACTCGGAGGACTGGAGAATTGCTCATGTTGTCCCTTTGTTTAAGAAGGGTAGCAGGGATAATCCAGGAAATTATAGACCTGTGAGCTTGACGTCAGTGGTAAGCAAACTGTTGGAGAAGATACTGAGGGATAGGATCTCTTCACATTTGGAAGAAAATAGACTTATCAGTGATAGGCAGCATGGTTTTGTGCAGGGAAGTCATGTCTTACAAACCTAATAGAATTCTTTGAGGAAGTGACAAAGTTAATTGATGAGGGAAGGGCTGTAGATGTCATATACATGGACTTCAGTAAGGCGTTTGATAAAGTTTCCCATGGTAGGTTGATGGAAAAAGTGAAGTCGCATGGGGTTCAGGGTGTACTAGCTAGATGGATAAAGAACTGGCTGGGCAACAGGAGACAGAGAGTAGTGGCGGAAGGGAGGGTCTCAAAATAGAGAAGGGTGACTAGTGGTGTTCCACAGGGATCTGTGCTCGGACCACTGTTGTTTGTGATATACATAAATGATCTGGACGAAGGTATAGGTGGTCTGATTAGCAAGTTTGCAGATGATACTAAGATTGGTGGAGTTGCAGATAGCGAGGGGGACTGTCAGAGAATACAGCAAAATATAGATAGATTGGAGAGTTGGGCAGAGAAATGGCAGATGGAGTTCAATCCAGGCAAATGCGAGGTGATGCATTTTGGAAGATCCAATTCAAGAGCGGACTATACGGTCAATGGAAGAGTCCTGGGGAAGATTAATGTACAGAGAGATCTGGGAGTTCAGGTCCACTGTACTTTAAAGTGGCAACGCAGGTCGATAGAGTGGTCAAGAAGGCATACAGCATGCTTGCCTTCATCGGACGGGGTATTGAGTACAAGAGTCGGCAGGTCATGTTACAGTTGTATAGGACTTTGGTTAGGCCACATTTGGAATACTGCGTGCAGTTCTGGTCGCCACATTACCAGAAGGATGTGGATGCTTTAGAGAGGGTGCAGAGGAGGTTCACCAGGATGTTGCCAGGTATGGAGGGTGCTAGCTATGAAGAAAGGTTGAGTAGATTAGGATTGTTTTTATTGGAAAGAAGGAGGTTGAGGGGGGACCTGATTGAGGTCTACAAAACTATGAGAGGTATGGACAGGGTGGATAGCAACAAGCTTTTTCCAAGAGTGGGGGTGTCAATTACAGGGGTCACAATTTCAAGGTGAGAGGGGAAAGTTTAAGGGAGATGTGCGTGGAAAGTTTTTTTACACAGAGGGTCGTGGGTGCCTGGAACGCTTTGCCAGCGGAGGTGGTAGAGGCGGGCATGATAGCATCATTTACGATGCATCTAGACAGATATATGAACGGGTGGGGAACAGAGGGAAGTAGATCCTTGGAAAATAGGCGACAGGTTGAGATAAAGGATCTGGATCGGCGCAGGCTGGGAGGGCCGAAGGGCCTGTTCCTGTGCTGTAATTTTCTTTGTTCTAATTAAGGCGATGAGTGGACTCTCAAAGCTGGAGGGCCAATTAGAGGTTCTCTTGCTTGAGAGAAGCTGTGGCCTGTGATGGATGGAAAATAACTGAGAGGGCCCTTTAACATGGAAGCAACCTCTCACCGACCTTTTCAAAAGCTTAAGTGAAACAAAACAGAAGAAACGGTCAGGCCACCACTGTGGGAGGTGGCAGCTGGGTGGCAGGATGCCAGGGTGAGGGACTGGATGCCAGTAGGAAAATCCCAGTTGTTGTCCTTTCAGACTGCTCCTGAGGGTTTCTAATGAGCCTACTTGGCTGCCCACCTTATGGGCGCGGGTAGCTCTGCTGACCACAATCTCACCCTTGTCGAAATGGCCAGCGTCAGGAACTGTCGGGAAATCAGCAGGCCAGCTTATGTCTCTATTTTCCAGTCCCGTCTGTAGTTTTTCCCTATATGGGCGGGGCCATAAAATTCAGCCCGTAGTAATTATACTTCCAACAAGAACTGTTAAGTGGAAGATGTTGGAGCACGCTTTTGTCACTTAGTTATCAGAGCGAACATTGGCTGCAAAACAAAACCCAATAAACTTCACGGGGTTACCAATAGTCTCTTGAGAAAGTTGCCTGTCCAGGACTACAAAGTTAATTTGACGTCCACAAACAACAGTAGCTTTAGTCTGAGCCAATTGGCTGGTTGCATATTTAGGTTATTGGACCTGAGTCAGGTAGATGTTGTCAGTTCTCAGCTATGTATCTGATCTGAGCCAGGCATTTCATATTGAAGAGGAGAGATCACAATAACGACTTGCTCTATCGACTCTAACATGCTAAGCCAAAAGACCATAGGGCTGGATTCTCCGCCCCGCCGCGCCATATTTCTGTTTCACCCTGCCGGCTGGTCAATGGGGTTTCCCATGGTGGGGCAGCCTCACCCCGCCCGGGCTGCCGGCAAAACGGAGCATCCCGCCGCAGAGAGTCCCGCCCATTGAAAATCAATCAGTATGATCTTTGGCCCAGTGTGTTCTAGCCTGTTGGATGTCAGGGGCCCAACGAGCAAATGATCCTTGAATGGAGGTGAAGGGTTAAGAGGCAGAAGAAAACAAATAGGTTTACCTGCAATAATAGAGAAGCAAGCACAGAAGAACCAGAACCAAAAGAGCCATGGCTCCAAGAATGGTGAGCAGAAATATAGTGTGGTAGGTTGTGATGTCTCCAAATCTTGAGGGGTTGACAGCAGCTGTAAACAAACAGTAAAAATCTGAGTTAAAATGAATGAACTTCAGAAGGTAGCCATGACGTGGAGATGCCGGCGTTGGACTGGGGTGAGCACAGTACGAAGTCTTACAACACCAGGTTAAAGTCCAACAGGTTTGTTTCGATGTCACTAGCTTTCGGAGCGCTGCTCCTTCCTCAGGTGAATGAAGAGGTGTGTTCCAGAAACACATATATAGACAAATTCAAAGATGCCAAACAATGCTAGGAATGCGAGTATTAGCAGGTGATTAAATCTTTACAGATCCAGAGATGGGGTAACCCCAGGTTAAAGAGGTGTGAATTGTCTCAAGCCAGGACAGTTGGTAGGATTTCGCAGGCCAGATGGTGGGGGATGAATGTAATGTGACATGAATTCCAGGTCCCGGTTGAGGCCGCACTCATGTGTGCGGAACTTGGCTATAAGTTTCTGCTCGGCGATTCTGCGTTGTCGGGGGTCCTGAAGGCCGCCTTGGAGAACGCTTACCCGGAGATCAGAGGCTGAATGCCCTTGACTGCTGAAGTGCTCCCCGGCTGGAAGGGAACATTCCTGCCTGGTGATTGTTGCGCGATGTCCGTTCATTACCAATAGTCGCGATCTCTGTTCAAAGCTAGTGACATCGAAACAAACCTGTTGGACTTTAACCTGGTGTTGTAAGACTTCGTACTGTGCTTCAGAAGGTAGCCAGTATGACAGAAGCAGACATAAATGTAACCATTATTCAACACTGAAGCCTTTGAAAACGCTCATTGTGCCCTTGTACATTCTTACTTGCCAGAAGATGAACATTAGAGCTTTTAAGTAACAGGGAAGGACCAAAACAAACCTATCTCTTTTTGGTAGAAAGATTCCACCTTCTCACCATATCCCCCATCCCTTCCTCACTCAGAAAGACATAATCACATCTTAAAACCATTTGCAACTTTTGCCTAGTCTATCCTCTAATGACCTTTGGGTGGGAAATCCTTGGCCATTTTGCCTCCTTGTTCCTAATTTCTTAATCATTAACTTTTATGTTTTACGAGTTAATCGCAGGCTGGTGTTTAAAAATATTTTTAACCAAAGGGGTTGGGTGGAGGGAAGGCTGATAAAAGTGACCACACCCAGAAATACTTCCAAATCTCTTCCTTGTGTTTTACAAATAGCTCTAGCCTGCCTTAAGTATTTGCACTTACTGCACAGTGGGACATTAATCACAATGTTACATAGGATATATGCAGTACAGAAGAGGTCTGAGTTTGCCAGAATACTATTTATAAATGTAATTCTACCATACGCATCATATTTTCCCCAGTAAATGCACAGCCTCCCACCAGAATTAAGATATTAATGTTGTCAAGCCTGGTACTTTTCTATTTAAATTCAGCTGAAACATTGTTTATTCTGTCAACTAAGGTTATTCAGACAAATTGCCAGTTTTGCACTCAGTTCTGGCACGAGAGTGCGCATTGTGAAGTGAAGAATCCAGCCCTGGTGTCTGTTCGGTTTCGTCCCTAACAGGTGATTCTCTGTTACGAGCGCCAATTTCAGATTTCCGTTACGATTCTCTAAAAGGCGTATTCTCTCAAGTCAAGACAACACTTAAAGCCAGATTCCTGGATGGCCGCAGCCAGTTTTACACAGCTACGGTTTGAGTTTCCAGCATTTCCTTCTGCAGCTGTGTGCTTCTCGCAAGCCAAATGTGGAAAAGGGATTTCAACAGGAAACTGGGGCAAAACCCAAGGCCTCTCAGCCCCTGTGAATGACTAATAATGTGTCAGAAACATTTAAACATTAACAGTAAAAGCTGCGGAGAATGGTGATATAGTAATCCCACTCGAGATGTTGTGCAGATAATCTTGTCCAGGCATTTATTAGGAATAAAATAGTTCATATTTGCAGGAATTGCACTTTCCAGGTCCTATTAGGATTGAACCTTGGCTGATGTTTCCCTTCCGAACTCCAAGGGACCGAGGCCATGTTGAGCTCATCAGCTGTTTCATTAGTTTAATGTGACAATCCCAGTAATATTACCAGGGATGAAAGATTTCAGTTATGTTGAAGAGACTAGAGAAAGTGGGGTTGCTCTCTTTAGAGATAACGGGAAGATTTTACTGAAGTGTTCAAAATTATGAAGGGTTTTGATAGAATAAATAATAATAATCTTTATTGTCAAAAGTAGGCTTACATTAACACTGCAATGAAGTTACTGTGAAAAACTCCTAGTCGCCACACTCCGGCGCCTATTCAGCTACACAGAGGGAGAATTCAAAATGTCCAATTCACCTAACAGCGTGTCTTTCGGGACTTGTGGGAAGAAACTGGAGCACCCGTTGGAAACCCACGCAGACACAGGGAGAACGTGCAGACTCCGCACAGACAGTGACCCAAGCCGAGACTCAAACCTGAAGCAGAAGTGGTTTCTTGTGACGGAAGGTTCAGTAACCAGAGGACACAGACTTAAGGTAAGGGGGCGGAATAAGTAATAAGATATTTCAACGAGTTGCTATATTTTGGAATGCATCACCTGAAAAGATGATGGAAGCAGATTCAATAATAGCTTTCTAAGTAAATTAGAACCATTTATTTGAAAAGGGAAAAGAAATGTGGGCTAATGAAATTAAATGAAATGAAAATCACTTATTGTCACAAGTAGGCTTCAAACGAAGTTACTGTGAAAAGCCCCTAGTCACCACATTCTTCGGGGAGGCTGGTACGGGATTTGAACCATGCTGCTGGCCTGCCTTTGTCTGCTTTAAAACCAGCGATTTAGCCCAGTGTGCTAAACCAACCCCAATGGAGTGAATGGGATGTATTAGATAGCTTTATCAAAGACCTGGCACACTTTAATGATGGACTGAATAGTGTTGTTACATTCTATGAAGGAGAACACTAAAGTGGAAAGCCAAGAACAATTTAACACTTTTGTTCCTGTGAAATATTGTTGGTAAACCTCTCGGTTTACAAATCCAGATGAGATTAAAGGTTTCTATCTGTGGCTGTTAGAACAGAATTCCTACAATGCAGAAGGAGGCCATTTGGCCCATTGAGTCCACATCGATCCTCTGAAAGAGAACCCTACTTATGCCCACTTCCCTACCCTATCTAACCTGACATCATTGGACTGTGGGAGGAAACCAGAGGAAACCCACGCAGACACAAGGAGAACATGCAAACTCCTCACAGTCACCTGCGGCCATAATTGAACCCAGGTGTCTGGTGCTGTGAGGCAGCAGTGCTAACCACTGTGCCACCGTGCCGCATCCTACATATCATATGTTTGGGCAGTTCAAACTCAATCTGTGGTGAGTGTGAGTTCATGCCTGGAGCTCACTACAAGGTAACCTTCCTCACTCTCAGCGGTTTGTGTGGGAAATGGACATTTTCCTTCGCTGAAGGGGCTGAGAGATACCTTAGGGGGAATTTTATGACTCCTCCTGCCAGTAGGAATTTCCAGTCCCGTCAAAGTCAATGGTCATTTAAATGGCTCACCACTTTTTGCGGCCCAGCCCCTGAGATGATAGGGCTTTAAAATTCTGTCCCATTGAAGATAATCACAGGTCGTATTTTCCTCAGTGAATGCTATACCTACCCTGGGAATGCTTTTGAGCGAAGGGATTCCATCCTCCAGTAACTACTTATCATGATAAGTGCAAAGTTTACATAAAGGCAAATAAATTGATCAAAGTCTAATAAAGAAATGGAAATCACAATTGACATCCATTTGTCTGAGTTTAACAGCTGCATCATGTAGTATTCAATTGCTCAGCATTTGATTATGTGTGTCTGTTGACTCTTCTCTGCTCTGTGTGCTATTGGTCAAGCCTGGATGTGGGGACTGAGAAAGAGAAGCTAAACTGCTAAACAAGCAGTAAGTATGAATGCGGACATTTTAATAAAGCTTCTTTTCAGACACAAAAACTGATGTGTTGTCTCTTCATATCTCGGAGGAATAGAACACAACAGATAGATTTAATTGTCGTTCAAATCTAGAATTGAAACATCTTCCAGGTCAGAAGGAGGCTATTCGGCTCATTCTGTTGTGTCTGCTCATTGAAAGGGCTGTCTCATTGGGCCCAAACCCCTGTCTAGATCGTTTTTTCAAAGTATAAATGAAAACCCGTTTGAAATCCGTTTGGCTTCCAATCATTAACATCACCGACAGTGTTTGTTTGTGAACCACGATACATCTGAATTATTTTCAAGACATTTTTCAACCCCGTTCGTAATTCCTGTGTAATTGTGGATTTGAAACTGCAACACAAAAGCCATGATTGAAAACAGAGCAGATCTGCGAACGTATTGCCTCCAGCAGCCTTGCTTCTAAATCCCCAACCACTTGGCGAATCTTCAATGTCGCACCCACCCACCATCTGGGTTTGCTCACTATCGGCTTATGAAGTTCAGCATATTTAGTGAATTTAGTCAAATAAGTTGAAAAGAGGATTTTCATAGGACGCTGAACTGTGCGACAGTTTAGCTCCCTTGACCAGAATACCAACATCAGAAATAACCCTGCTCAACACGACTCAGGAAGGCCATTTGGCCCATTTTAGTTCTTCCAGCCAGAAAGGCCTTAGAGTGCACTCCCCCCATCCCCTGCAGCATCCGACTGTGCTTTGGAAGAAGTATCACCGGTGGGTCTCCACAACGCCAGAGATTTCTCCAAATCTTGGTCCAAAGTAAGAAAAGGATTCGCATTTATGTAGGGCTGATCACCCTACAGGATGCCCGAATGCGGTTTCATAGCCAATGAGGTGCTTTCGCTGGAAGGTTTTGTGATTCTCCTCATCCCCTTCATTCCCAGGAGATTTTATTGCAGTGTAGTGTGCTAGGGCCTAATTTATTTTTAGAATATATAGCTGCGATATTGTACATCTTACTTACTTGGCAAAGCTTCAGTCATGGCTCAGTGACTAGCATCCCCAGAAAGAAGGTTAAGCCCCACTCCTGAGCACTCCAATGCCGTACTGAGGGAGTGCAGCACTGGCGGAGGTGCCATTTTTGGATGAGATGTAAACTGAGGCCTCGTTAGACTTCTATAGTGGATATAAAGGATCCCATGTCAAAGAAGAGTAGGTCCCTGATCTCCTTGCCAGTTAATCCCTCAATCAACATCACTAAAAACAGATTATCTGATGATTATCACACCACTGTTTGTGGGAGCTTGCTGTGCATAACACATCTGCTGCGTTTCCTAAATTCCAACAGTGACCACACTTTAAAGGGTACTTCATTGGCTGTGAACTGCTTTGGGATGTTTTGAGATTGTGAAAGATGCTATATAAACACAGGTTTTCCTTTCCTATTCATGCCCAGAATTCCCCGATGCAGGTTTATAATATATTTTTTGATGACCTCCTGCACATTTGACTCACGTTTTACTGCTCCCCACATTCCAGTAAACCTATCACTGATAGGAGGTCCTGCTCTTCCCTTTCAGCCCATGGGGGCATGACCCTGGAGTCAAACACTTACCAATTAAATTCACAGGAAGCAATAGTTGGACGGTATGGTGGCACAGTGGTTAGCACTGCTGCCTCACAGCGCCAGGGGCCCAGGTGGAATTCTGGCGTTGGGTGACTTGTCTGTGTGGAGTTTGCATATTCTCCCTGTGTCTGCGTGGGTTTCCACCGGGTGCTCCGGTTTCCTTCTACAGACCAAAGATGTGCAGGTTAGGTGGATTGGCCGTACTAAAATTGCGCCTTAATGTCCAAAAATGTGCAGGGTGGGTGGAGTTACAGGGATAGGGCAGGGAGTGGCCCTGGATAGGGTGATGTTTCAGAGGGTTGGTGCAGATTCGATGGGCTGAATGACCTCTTCTGCACTGTAAGGATTCAATGGAATTTTGGATGCAAACAGAATTCTGCATGATGACCGTGTTCGATAGCAGGAACGACTCAGGAATCAATACTTGGTTCTTGGTCTGCTTGCTTAAAGGAGGAACTTCCATTCATTAAATAAAAAGCAAGATTTAGACAAACTGTCCCAGCTTACCTTGGGTTAACGGAAACATGGCTGCAGCCCAGTAGCCTAGCTGCGGAGCGATGTATGACCAGGTGAACTGCCCTCCGTCGTTCTTAATCACCCCGGTTCCACTCCTGAGCCAGGCACCTGAAAAACAGGTTGTTGAAAAGCGATCACTTTCACTGCACCTCAGACCTAGCTGCACAGCAAGCTTTCAGCAGCCAGAATATTTCTTCCCACCCCTCTGTTCAGCCCCTGAACCACACTCAGGATTCATCCGAGGGATTCGCTGTCTTCTGACTGTGATTTACAGAAGAGCACTGCATGTTTAGAAAAGATGACAGCATTTGGAGAAAATGCAAAACTTTTCCCAAGAATTTTTTTCCCCTCCTCTCTCAAAGGCTGCACTGCACAATTGATGCTCTCGTAACTCTGGTAGGATTCATAAACCTATAAAAAGTTTGCAGCTTTTTTTTTGCAAGCAAAGCACAGAGACACAATTCAGCGGGGGGAGAAAAGAGAAAGCAGGGGTCCAGGGAAAGCAGAGACTAAATAAAAGACTACAAGTTTCTGAGGTCCCATACTTCTAAAGTCTGGAAAACACTGACATCGGGTGGGATTTTCTGGCCTTTCCCGCCGAAGATTATACTCCAACCCCCCACTCCCTCCCTGCGGCAGGTTCCCCGGCGGTTGTACGGGCGAGCCAGGCAAAACGCCACAGACATCGGTGGGACTGGAAGGTCCAATGGCGAGTCGCCTCTGCCGCTGGAGAACACACCCCGGCGGAGGTGGTTGGGTGGGGGGAGGGGTGGTAATCCTGCCCGTTGAATTTACAGTATAGGAACAGGCCATTCTGCCCAACAGCTCTTTGCTGGTGTTTATGCTCCACACAGACCTCTTCCTGCCTTAGTCCATCTCACCTTATCCCCTTTTCCTTCAATTCCATTCTCCCTCGTGTACTTACCGAACTTCCTCTTAAATGCTTGCACCTCAGCCCATAGTGAGTCCCCTATTCCCACTACTCTCTGACTAAAGAGGTTTGTCCTGAATTACTCAGTGAAATCATGCATGACTATCTTACATTTATGACTCCCATGTTTCGGGCTCCCCCCACAGTTGGAAACATTTCTACCTGACCTGCCTACCTAATCCCATCTGCCAGCACATGGCCCATAGCTTTGAATGTTATAACATAACAAGTGCTCATCAGGTACTTTTAAGGGATATGAGGCAACCCGCCTCTGCCACCCTGCCCGGCAATGCATTCCAAACAGTCTCCCCCCTCTTGGTAAAAAAGTTTTTTCTCAAATCCCCCCTAATCCTCCTGTCCCTCACTTTGAACTTGTGTCCGCTCGTAACTGAACCTTCAACTAAGGGGAACAGCTTCTCCCTATCCACCCTGTCCATGCCCCTCAGAATCTTGTACACCTCGATCAGGTCGACCCTCAATCATGGCTGAACATCAGTATCCATTCTACTTTCCTGCTCCACCTTCATTTCCTTTGAGTTCCTTAGTGTCCTGGTCTAAGCCTTAAATTTATTAATTGACAAAGCAGCCACAGCAGTGGAACATTCCAAAGATTTAAGGTACTCTTTTCCAGACATTCTTTCCCAGGGTGGAGGGGTCAGTCACCAGGGGGCATAGGTTTAAGGTCTGTCGTGCAAGGTTTAGAGGAGGTGTGCGAGGCAGGCTTTTTACACAGAGGGCAGTGAGTGCCTGAAACTCGTTGCCAGGGGAGGTTCTGGAAGCAGGTACATTAACGGGGTTCAAAACGCATCTTGACAAACACATGGATAGGCTGGGTATAGAGTGATACGGCACAAAGAAGTGCTGAGGGTTTTGGCAAAGGTTGGTATCATGACTGGTGTACAGGCTTGGAGGGCCGAAGGGCCTGTTCCTGTGCTGTATTGTTCTTTGTAAAGGTAAAGTTGCCATAGTCCCAGATGACCATAGGCTGCTTTCTCCCTTGAGGGGGAGAGCTGACTGGTGGTGATTTAACCTGAGGATCATCACACCTCAGGCGAGGGGCAAGGTTGAGAAGGCGGGAACTTCATGAATAACCTCAGCCGGTACGGGAATTGAACCCACGCTGCTGACCTCACTCCACGTCACGAACCATTTATCCCTCTGAGAGAAAACATTTCTCCTCAAGTCGCCCCTAAACAGTCCGAGTGCTTATCCTGACATTATGACCCTGAATTTTATGCTCTCCAGCCAGGGGACTGGGCCCACCAATACCCAACATGTCAAGTGCTCGAAAGCTTTTAAACATTTCAATGAGATCACCTCTCATTCGTCAAAACTCCAGAGAATATAGGCCCATTCTACTCAATCTCTCCTCAAAGGACAACCCTTTCAACTTAGGAATCAATCGAGTGAATCTTTATTGCAACCTCACTGAGGCAAGTCCTTTCTTAAATTAAGGCCGGAATTCTCTGGCCGTTGGCATTCTCTGTTCACACCGGCAGTGCACCCCCGCTCCTGGGTTTCCCGGCAGCATTGGGTGGCTTCAATGTGAAATCCCATTGACAAGTAGCGGGAGTAGAGAATCCCACTGCCAGCGAACACGTGACGCCGCCGAAAACAGCCGCCGTTAGGGGACTGGAGAATCCAGCCCTAAGATCCCAAAACGTTCCATAATACTCCCAAGTGTTTTGTCACCAAAGTTCTACATAATTGCAGCAGGATTTATTTACTCTTATACTCCACCCCCTTTGCAATAAAGGCCAATATATTATTTACCCAAAGTACAAACAGAAAGAGCTGGAAACACTTAGCAGTTCTGACAGCTTCCCGAGAGAGAAAGAGAGAGAGAGAAAGAGAAAGTGGGTTAGCATTTCTGGTCTGTGACCTTTCATCAGTATTATTTGCCTTCTTCATTGTTTTTCTGTGCATAAATATTACTTTCTGGGATTTGTGTGCAAGGATCTCCAATTCCTTTGAGTACAACCATTTACTAGCTTCTAAGCTTTCAAAAAATATTCTGTGTTGTGTTTAGAGTAGGCGGGAACAGTGGGAGATGGAGGGATGTGTTACACACTGAATTATGTGTACATTTGTATTTGTATCGTTTATTGTTATAAAATCATAAATGCCTTGATAAAATGTTTAACAAAAATATTCTGTGTTTCCTTTCTTTCTAGCTGAATGGAAATTTCACACTTTTCCACAAAGTCCCAATCACTTAATGGCTCCATATCCCTTTGTATCCTCCATGCAGCTCAGTGTGCTAGCTCAGTATGCTACCTCACTTTGCATCATTAGCAAACCTGGATACATTACACTTCAATATATATCGCTGTCCCCAAAACACCCCCTTTATTCCTATTCTCTGTTTTCTCCTCTTTTAATGAATCCTCAATGCATGCTAACATATTACTCCCAACCTCATGAGTCCTAATGCCATGCTACAACCTCTTGTGTGATACCTTATCATACGTATCCTTACTCAAAATCCAAAGATACTGCATCCACAGCTTCTTCCTCACTTACCACGCTAGTTATATCTTCAAAAAGAACTCTAATAGCTTTGTCATTTCATAAAACCTGTTGACCCTGACAAATCATATTGTGATTTTCCAAATGCTATCTCATCCCTAACAATGGATTCTAGCATTTTCCCTATTATAGACATCAGGCCAATTAGCCTATTGTTTCCTGTTTTATTTCTCCCTGTTTTTGTAATAGTGAGGTTATATTTTCTACTTTCCAATCTACAGGGAGCATACCAGAATCTAGTTCCCTAACTCTAGATAACCAAACCAATACATCAATGCTCTCTGCGGGCAACTCATGTAAAACCCCAGGATGTAGACCGTCAAATCCAGCAGATTTGTTGGATTTTAGTCCCATTAATATTCCTTTACTCATATTAATTACTTCAAGTTCCTCACTCTCATTAAACGCTTGGTTTACCACAATCTCCGGTAGGTCCTTTATATTTTCTACTGCAAAGACAGACACAAAGTACTTGTTAAATCTCTGTCATTTTCTTATTTCCCATTAAAGTTCAATCCTGCGTCTGCCTCTAAGAGACACTTAATCACTTCCTCTTCACATATAAAAACAGATTCTATGTCCAGCTGGTTTACTCTCGTATTCTGTTTTCCCTCTCGTTATCAATTTCTTGGGCATCCTTTGCTAATCCAAAAACTCTCCCAATCCGCAGGTTCACAATTCTTTTTGGTAACATGGCAACCCTCTACTTTTGGGTGCGGTAATCTATTTCATTTTACAGCTGGGGCCAAGGGTTGAACCGGTAATGAAGGTAATCCGTTTCAATCTCCAGCCTGTTTTGAACTGGGTCATGTAGAAAGAGGTAGTTCCTACTCCTCATTGCTATCTTTTAACTTGAAGCAGACATGCACAATTCTGATTACACTCATTGCAAAACTCAATAAATATCTGGCAGTACCAATGTGTAGCTCAGGTGGCTTGTCAGCTAGTTCGTGTGGCAGAGCGAGGTTTCAATTCCCGTGCCGGTTGAGGTTATTCATGAAGGCCCTGCCTTCTCATCCTGCAGTGTGGTGATCCTCAGGTTAAATAACCACCAGTCAGCTTTTCCCCTCAAAGGGAAAAGCAGCCTATGGTCATCTGGGACTATGGCGACTTTACACACTGTACTTAGACCAATCAGCTGTATCAAGTCAAACAACAATGTGAAGGAAAAGAGAGGCAAGACACTGCAGCCTCTATCCTAATTCACATCAAATTCCATTCACCCATCACCCGTGCTCACTGACCTACAATGGCTCCCGGCCTGTCAATGCATCGGTTTTGCAATTCTCACCCTTGCTTTCAAATCTTTGTGATCTCTTCCACAACTCTCTGAGATCTCCAAGCTTCCTCCAATTCAGGCCTCTTGCACATCCCCCATTTCCACTACTCGACTGTGGGCGGTCATGCCTTCAGCAACTTAGACCTGGAGTTCACTTCTGAACCTTCCTGCTGCTGTTGTACATCGCTCTCCTCCTTTAAGATGACCACTAAAATCTGCCTTTTTGACCAGGTATTTGGTCATCTATCCCAATATCTTATGAGACCTTGGGTAACATTTTGCCTTATAATGCTCCTGTGAAGTGCTTTGAGGCATCTCAATTTGTTAAAGTTGCTATATAAATGCAAGTTGTTGTTGTATATTAAGCAGTATATAGTGCTGAGATTTGTGGATAGCTCATATTGTGGTAAAGATAAAGGAGTGGAGCATCAATCATCCTTCTAGGGGTTAAGACTGTCGACACAGGTGGTGAATGTATGAGCAGGAGGGAAACTGCTAAGCATAGAAAAAGATGGAGGAGTAAGAGTTAGAGACAGGCGGGATTTGCTGCGATCTGAGTACTATGACAAGAGGGCCGATTTTCTGAATGTGCATTCTGAACATGGAGATTCGTCTTATCACAGCATGGAGTGGAATGTTTCCCACTGCTCCCAACAATAATATTGTGGGGACCATGCTCGCCAATTGTGCTCCCAGTGGCAGAAGCTCTGGGCACATTTGGACACGCAACCTCAATATCGATGGGGACTAGAAGATCCTGAGTGTGATTCTGGCTTGAGCTAGCCAGGAAATGGAGGCCATGCGAAGGGAAGAGAGCCGTACCTTATACAGTGAGCTGGCAGGAGGTGCAGCTATCCGAATGTGGATAAGCATGTCAGAAACATACAGAAAACCAACTGAACACGTCAAGTGTCCCTGCAGTAACACTGAGACCAACAAAAAAAAGATAATTTTGATAAAGAGAAAGAATCCTTTCAGACAACATTTTCTGGTTTCATTACATTGTACTGAATGGAATGCCTATTGATCTGAAATACTGCTTTATTACAGTAACTGAAGAAGTTATATATTCTGTTGTTATTATCGAATTTTGGGACTTGTGCCAATATTTTGGGGATCACATCCCGGTATTTATTTTCAGCGGGCTTCCTCATAAATCCTAATTCTGTGTTAATAAGCAAACTGATGTAAACATATTTGGCAAATCCTTTTTCTTTCTATGGGGGAGGGATGGCTGAGGGATAAGAATTTGACATTATGCTATTGGTGGAACACATGCTAGCAAGACAGGAGAGATGGAAAATGGGCTGATGACTCACTGTTGCCATCGCACAAAGTCAGGATCTGCCACAAGAGCTGGATCTATCACAAAGGCATCATGGATAATGCATTGGCACACTTTATGCATAATTATATTTCAGCACTGGTTTCAGGAGCGAGTTAGGTCAGTCTTCCTGCCTTGTTTATTTTGGTTACACTTTCATCCCAAATGCTCCATTAGATTACTTAACTCTGTGCCCAAGCCACTTTCATTTTATAATCCAATAAATATTTGGTGTTGATCCTGTTACGTGTGTCATGATATACACCAGTATATCATGGTGCAGATACACACACACTGATGGACACACAGCGGGACCAATCAACACACACAACACCGCAGCCAATCACCAGTTAGAGCACACTCACTATATAGACAGAGGGCATGACAGTTCACGCTCATTCGGGATGCAGCCTCATAGATTACATAGAACATAGAACATACAGTGCAGAAGGAGGCCATTCGGCCCATCGAGTCTGCACCGACCCACATTAATCCCTCACTTCCACCTTATCCCCGCAACCCAATAACCCCTCCCAACTCAACCCTTATGGACACTACGGGTAATTTAGCATGGCCAATCCACCTAACCTGCACGTCTTTGGACTGTGGGAGGAAACCGGAGCACCCGGAGGAAACCCACGCGGACACGGGGAGAACGTGCAAACTCCGCACAGACAGTGACCCAGCGGGGAATCGAACCTGGGACCCTGGCGCTGTGAAGCCACAGTGCTAATCACTTGTGCTACCGTGCTGCCTCCTACAAGGACAGAGCTTACAGCTTACAGCACAGGTCCTCACCATGTGCTGAGTGCATAGACTGGTTCAGACAGGCATAGGTCTTTAGTTTAATCTAACATCGTGTTAACCCACAGTGAAAGTATGTTCAACAGTTTCTAACTTAATAAAATAGTGTTGCACTATTTTAAGTGTTGGTGGCCTGAATGTGTTCCATGGATCCAGAACACCCAACACATCAACGTGAACACGGTGTTGTTCAAACGCTACACTTGCAGCCATTTACAACCCAATTTATACCTTCTGTACAACCTGGTGAAAAAACTCTGCTATTTTTAATGTTGAATTCTCTAGATGCAGAATTTCATCCCACCTCCCCCAAGGCAGGTTCTGAGGGTGGGGAAGCGGAAAATTGAATGGTCGGGATTCCCCCCCGGGAACTCGTCCACCCAAACCCAGATGCAATTTCACACTTCATCACTTAAGGGCCTTTTCCCTCCCAATCTCAATTTTAGGCTGGTGGGAGCAGGGGTGAGAGCAGGAATGGGCTTTTCCTCATTTCGGCAGGACAGTGGGGTGACTCACTCTGAAGGACCCCTTTGAGTTGGGATGACCTCCCCTCCAGGACCTTGAAGTCATGAGACCCATCCCTCCCTGGCATATGCCTTGAGGTTGCAATCAGGCCCCTCCTGACCCCTTAGCCTCTTGCCCTGGGACTTACCTTTCGAAAGGTCTTAGTTCCAGGCAGAGAGCTGCAGTACCACCTCTGGCCACTGAACTGCTGTCTCTGGCCGGGTTGGAGAGCTGTTGGGCAATCAAATTGGCCAACATCTCTCACAGGCGGCGCTTCCTTCCAAGTGTGAACAGAAGCCCTGCTCACTGCCAATCAATACTCAAGTGAGCGTTAAATGGTAGTGGGATTTTGTGAGTAGGCAGTAGTGCATTATTCCCCGACTCCCAGAACAGCGAGCGTCGATTGCTCACCATCCTTAAAATCCTACCCCCAAATTCTCCGCAAACCTCTTCCTCCAAGTATTGGCCTGAACTGAGTTCCAGATCTACTGGTTTCCAGGCTCTCACCTAAGTGATAATTTTTCACCTGCAGGAGTGCCAGGCAATTGAGATTGGGAGGGAAAAGGCCCTTAAGTGATCACAATTGAACCTAATTCTGTCCTCATACCAATATAGTTTCTAGTAAAGAGTCACTCAACAGTAACTGGGGAAGGGAAGGAGCTCTGATGTTTGATGGTTGGTGTTTGGACTCCTGCTCTTTTTTATCTTTAATGACCAAAGTCGGGAAGACGAGGACGTTGTCCTGGGCAACACTCGTGATTCAGTGTCAGTCTTTGGTGGCAGCGCCACATTGGCTTCTGAGGGGGTTATCTAGAAAGTCCGATCCCATCAGATCAGTGGTAAGGTGCGGCTGTCTTCTCAGTGGCTGTAGTGCGATGGTTAGCTTGGCAAAGGGCAGAAATAGCCCCGAGCAGATTCAGAGGCTGCAGGGCGAGGGTTAGCTTGACAAAGAGGGGGATGAAAATGTCAGGGTATCTGGCAGGGTGGGGGATCATGCTGTACATCTGAACATGATACTGGCCTCACAATGTTGAGGGTTGAGGTGGATTCCGGACATAAGTCCCAGAACGTCCATGAACTAACTGATGGATATGTACCACAAGAGCAATGGGATCATGGAATACAGGGAAGGAGTGAAAGGTCTGTGAGGAACGATAATCTTAACATTCACTTCCTCAGCGACAAAGGTGGAGAGGGGGTTTTGGATTTGGCACGGGGAGTGTCCAAGCTGGTCTGGCAATGAGAAATCACCACAGCTGCCACCTTGCTGCTCGTCGTCATCGTGCAGACGGAAAGTGTCAGGAGACCAAATCCAGATGCTGCTGCAAGGAATAGGACAGGGACGGGGGCAGCACTAAAGGGCCACCCAACTATACCGTGCATTCCCACATGAGCCGACAGTACAGCTGAGAGATGTTAGTGGTCCCTCAATGGCATTGCAGGAAGTCACTAAACTGAAGCAATTATGTGCATTTCTGTGGCACTAGTTGCAGAGTGACATAATTAATATCCTGGGTTTAACCCCTTGCTCACAGCCTGGCATTTCCCCACAGCGATGATGAGGTTAAGTGCAATTGAGCAGTCAGATATGCTTTTGAGACATATTCCATTTGTGGAGCTGGACGGTTCCTAGAAGCCTCAGCACACCTTCAGCATTTTGCAGAATGAGTAGAAATTGAGGCTCCTGTAGACTCTATACACTGTAATTTTAAAGTGTTGTATATGAGACTGGCAGTGCCTGGGATGAACGCAGCACATCCAGGCACCTGGCCAAAGAAGTCTCATCTCCGTGGCTCACGGTGTGTGGAGGGGTATCACCTGAGTGCTCACACTGCAGCGTAGATTGTTTATGTGGCAAGCATGTGTCAATGATTGAACAATTAATATTGCAGACCAGTTCAGACTGCTGCATGCTGCTCATTTATATGACAGAGAGGAAGCCACCAGGCAGATGGAGCTGCATTCATTGTTGCCTGCATAACTGCAGACAAAAATGAAAAGAAAGAGACAATTGCAAAGGAAAATGCTGGTTCACCAAAGACAGGAGCAAAATGCTGAAGACCCAGGCCCAGCAGCCTCCCGCAGGGAAACAGAAACATTGTGCATAGGCACCTTGCTACACCTAAGGTGTACCAACATCTGTCTTATCTATAGCTGACCGAGAACAAGTATTCTATTGCTTCTGCATGTCCAGGGATCTGTCAACGCACATTTGCCACATTCTCCACAAATTGGCACCACGTGGAATCAAAGGACATCCTTTGCCATTGGCTGTGAAAGCAACAGCCGCAATCAACTTCAAGCTCCTTGCGAGGTTTGACTGGGTATCTATGCGGGATCTCTCAGGCATCCACACACAAATGCATATATGAGGTAACAGACACCCTTTTTCCAAGTCCCACAATTACTTCGACAGAGGTCAAGCACGCCAGAGCACTGGCCTTCGCTGAGGTTCATAGGTTTCTACAGGTGCGTAAGTGCAAAGTCGCCATAGTCCCAGATGACCATGGGCTGCTTTCCCCTTTGACTGGGAGAGCTAACTAACTGGTGGTGATTTAACTTGAAGACCACCACACCTCAGGCGAGTGGAAAGGCTGAGAAGGCAGGGCCTTCATGAATAATCTCAGCAGGTACAAAAATTGAACCCGCACTGCTGGTCTCACTCTGCATCACGAACCAGCTGTCCAGTCAACTGGGCTAAACCGGCCTACCGGTGCAGGGTGCCATTGACTGCACTCATGTGGTTATCAAAGCTCCCTGGCAGCAGTCACTACAATATATAAACAGGAAAGATATCCACTACCTCAATGTAAAGCTGGTGTGTGACCATAACAAGCAAATCCTGCAGGTTTGCACCAGATATTACGGAAGCATGAATAGATCGTAGATCCCTGAAATCTTTGAGGGACCACGCAGAATCCAGAGCTGTCTCCTTGGGGACAAAAGGACCCGCAAAGATCGTGATTGATGACAGCCGTGCCGCAGCCTCCTGAGAGTCTGCTTGAGAGTGTAGTGGAGGCAGATTCAAAAGTAGCTCTCAACGGAGGATTGGATCATTATCTGAAGAGGATAAATTGTCAGGACTACAGGGAAAAAGGAAAGCATCAGTGAATGAATTGTTCCTGCACAGAACCAGCGAGGATATGATGGGCTGAATGCCTCCTTCTGTGCTATAACCATTTTATGATTCCTTACTTTAACCTCAGAGTCCAACAGAGTATTTCAATTGTTAACCCAGCTCAGGTCAACTGTTTCACTACAGAATGGAGATCAAATTTAGGACCTTCTAGTGTTCATTGCTTTGAGAACATCGGAACATAACAATAATAATAATCTTCATTATTGTCACAAGTAGGCTTACATTAACACTGCAATGAAGTTACTGAGAAAATTCCCTTGTCGCCACACTCCGGCACCTGTTCGGGTCACTGAGGGAGAATTCAGAATGTCCAATTCACCTAACAGCATGTATTTTGGGACTTGTGGGAGGAAACCGGAGCACCCGAGGAAACCCACGCAGACACGGGGAGAACATGCAGACTCTGCACAGTTAACTAAGCCAGGAATCGAACCCAGGTCCTTGGTGCTGTAAAGCAACAGTGCTAACCACTGTGCTATTATGCCATCCAAATAGGAGCCCATCAACCCTTCCCCGCCATTCAGTATGATCATGGCAGTTCCAGGACTTCAACTCCACTTGCTCACCTGCTCCCTTTATCCCTTGACCAAAAATCTGTCTATCTCAATCTTAAATACATTCCATGATTGGCACACCCGCAACCCTCTGGGGTAGGGAATTCCAATGGTTCATAAACTTTAGAGTGAAAACGTTTCTCCTCACCTCAGTCCAAAGTGCTTTAACCCTTATTCTGAAACTGTGATCCCTTGTTATAGATTCCACAGTCAGGGAAATAATGCCCCGTAATCTCCTCAGAGTGGCAGTCTCCATGGGATTGCCACTCTTGACGGACTCATCTGCCTGGGACGGGAGTGGCGGGGTTGGGCCAGAGGGGCGGGGTTGGGCCCGGGGGGGGGGGGGGGGGGGGGGGGGGGGAATGTCAGTCCTGGCTGGTGGGTGGGGTGGGGATGGTCGTGTCGAACCAGGAGGGGTTGGGTTGGGTTTGGGCGGCTGGTGTCAAGCCAGGAAAGGGGGGCAGGCGGTGGGGTGGGGGTGGGGATGGGGGGTGGGTGTGGTGTGGTGGGTCTCCTGGGGGTCGTTTGGGTGTGGGGGTTGTCCTATGTGAGGCTGGGTCTCGGTTTTTAAATAGTTACTCTGGAGTTAGAGGTGAGATTTTTCCTCCAACTCTTTCAGAGTCACTATCAGGGTTAAACCGGCAGAATCATCCAAAGTTAACAATTTAAATCACTTCTGTTGGACCATTCCCAGCCCAGCGCAATTTTCCAGGAGAAGTTAGCACTTTTGAGGAATTGCTGGGAATTTCCAAGAGGGATTCCCCAACGGTTCATAGGGGTACCCCCTAAATTCGACACAGGGAACCAGGTAACTATGGGCCAATCATGTCAGTAAGTATTCTGTTGTGCTGCACTGACCAATATCTTTACATAGGGAGCCATCAGGTGGAGCACTTCAACAAACAAGAACCTTGTTACACTTCAGAAGATCTCCCAGCACAATTAAACATGCTCAACAGGGAAGTCTTTGTGGTAATTTACTGGGCTGCTGACAAATGAATAATGCAAAGCAGCAAACAGAAGACGAGCCTTTTTATTCAGTCATCAGGAATTAACTACCTTCTAACACTCTCACAACAGACTGATAAAACGAGGATTCTTTTTGCAGTAAAAGGACAGTGATTGAGTAAATAATTAATTAAAACTGGCAAATTAGACAATCAGTTATCCTCCTGAGTCACAGCACTTCTATATAATCCTAATAGTTACAAACACTGCTGGCATTAGCCTGTCTATAAGTAAGTGTTACACTCTCTTCGCTTCAATTACCTAAAGGTTCCATACCCATATCCATAGAATCCCTACAGAGCAGAAGGACGCCATTCTGCCTATAGCGTCTGCGCATCCCTTCGAAAGAACACTCCACCTAGGCCCACAGCCCCGCCCTATTCCTGTAACATCACCTAACCTGCACATCTTTGGACACTAAGGGGCAATTTAGTATGGCCAATCCACCTAACCTGCACATTTCGAACGAAACCCATGCAGACACGGGGAGAACCCGCAAACTCCATAGCGTCACCCAAGGCCAGAATCGACCTGGGTCCCTGGCACTGTGAGGCAACAGTGCTAACCACTGTGTTAATGTGCCGCAGGTTCTAGAGAGCTCACTAATTAAATCCTGTTTATTTATATTCTGAAACGCATTCAATCTCTGAAGGGTCTATTTCTGTTTGAACCTAAAAGTCTCTCGGGTTCTTTGTTTATTTAATATTTCCAGTATCTATTCACAGTCACTCGCATTAAAATACGAGGTGACAGGTACGCAATCTGAAAACGTTGAACCCCGTTATCAGACACACCAACACCCAACAAATAACACTGAATCTATTTACACACATTTAGTGTACAGGAGAAATACTGATTTACAAGAATGAAAACATGGGGCATTTCAAATCAAGGATTCATGCGGCATAGAAGGAGGCCATTTGGCCCATTGTGCCTTGTGCTGGCTCTTGGAAAGAGCTATTCAATTAGTCCCATTCCTCCACTCTTTTCCCACAGCCCTGCAAATGTTTCTCCTTCAAATATTTACTTAGCAACATCATTTTGGGAGAGCAGCCAGAAACCTATAAAACTGCAAGTAAATGATAAATCAACTAGAAAATGCCTTTTGCAATTAAATATCCCAAGGCTTTACAAGGGAGTCACTTCGATAGAAGTGGAAAGGATTGGGGGAATTGAGTCAAAAAGGTAGGTGAACCTCACCCAGCATGTTACTTGGGATTCTTTCATTTGGCCAAAGTCACATCTGGTGACCCAGCACCTGTGTCTACAGATTGTTTTACTTTGGATGCAACGTCCCACGCTGTCTCTGCCCTCCTCCCGCATCTTAATCCGAGTTTGCCGCAAAGGCCTGTGTTCTTCTGGTCAGCCATCCACCTACCCACTCACAGACCTGTCAGCCAGTCATTCAAATATGTTTCCCCTCATAATGGTCAGCAATGAAAATGCTCAAGCTCTCATACACCCTCCCCAGTTCTGAAGATGGTGCAGTCCTGTTTGCGTTCAAGAAGACAGAAATGACAGCGGACACCATGCATATGCCTCACTGACACACCAATGCTATTTTATTAATTCCCAAGAAACAAAGTCGCAACAAGGCAATCGAGTTAGAACTGTGCTTATCCCACGTTTGTGTGTGCACCGATCAGAAGTGAGTACAGTCACGAATCTGAATATATTCTATCCAACTGGGTTCTGTCAATCTTCCATTAGGCTCCATTTATTTTATACAGCTCTGGAAGCAATGTTTTCATTAATATTTAATACAATGCTAATGTTTCTAATATTATATTTGTTTGACAGGGTAATTAATGGGAAGGCAGTTTATTTGAATCCAATTTAAAGCCATCAATATTTCAGCGATCCTCAAAATAAATTTCACTAGGCCTAACAGTAAACAATTCTGATTTTGTTGTGTGTTCATCACCTCGAGGACTGTGGACACAGGTGAATGCAATATTACTCCAGGATTTACAAATGCTTCAAACGGGCTAGAATTCACGAGCAGAGCACATTCAAATGTCCAATGTGCCCTGCCCACTGGCCACACAGACTGGTAAGACTACCCGTCCTCACCATAGGACTTGGAATAAGCCATTCAGCCCCTCAAGTCTGTTAAACTATTCAGTGTGATCATGGCTGATTGGTGGAGTGCCTGGTGATGGTAATGTAGTCAACAGGTCTGTTGCAGAGTTAAGCTTCCCATTGACCTCCCTTTCTTTCCTACTCCTGTAACAAGATTTAAACAATGGCACCTCCTGCCCTCCACACCCCACAAAGAGGTTTTCTTTACTACATTACAAGAGTGTCTACGTTAAAAGGTACTTCACTGGCTGGAAAGCTGTTTGGGGCATTGGGAATTGGAGGATGCAATAGAAACGCAAGTCTTTCTTTTTTCACTGGTTTATTGAAGATATATTGAGCACCGCAACTCATCATAATGACAGAACTTCTGTGCGCCAATACTGAGGTGAATGTGGTCCAATAACCCCATCAGAGAGTGCAGCTCCTGCTTTGCACTCTGTTTTAAAAATGGAAAAATCAGGATGATTTAGCATTTATTTTAAACATTTAGATATCATCTAAATAAACAGCAGGATCTGAACTTGCTGAGCCATGCTCCACCCCCTGGCGTGGCACTTTCAGTCTTAAGATTGCAAAACCCTGGCTCTATCCTAGATCCTGGCAACATGAATAATGACTGCACTATTTCTGATGTCCTAACAGATGGGTAGTAGTTTTGGGGGGGGCAGAGCATAGGGCCAAGGATTTAACAGCAACGGCATTCTGCTGTGATGTACGGCTGCCCATTCTGATTAAAGGAGGCGAGCCCGGGCAGCACGGTGGCGCAGTGAGTAGCACTGCAGTCTCACGGCGCTGAGGTCCCAGGTTCGATCCTGGCTCTGGGTCACTGTCTGTGTGGAGTTTGCACATTCTCCCCGTGTTTGCATGGGTTTCGCCCCCACAATCAAAAAAGATGTGCAGGGTAGGTGGATTGGCCATGCTAAATTGCCCATAAATTGGAAAAATGAATTGGGTACTCTAAATTTCTAAAACGAAAAGGAGGCGAGGAAATTTAACAATCCCCTTTTCCGAGGACTGTCCAATTGCCCTGCAGTCGGACACTTTGGAGACAGTAGCAATTTGTGAAGGTGCAGGCCCCACTCCCACCAGGTGCAGCAGCAAATGCACATGGCACAGAGGGCAGGTCGCAACACTTCCAGTGATGTTTGCACCTGGTAGAGGTCGAAGGGGAGAGGGATTCCCCCACCCCATACTTCCGAATGATTGAAATATAAAAAAGGACAGTGACTCAGCTGAACTGTGCCTTCTGCCCGCATGTCCTATTTATACTCACACCAGGGGCGAGATTCTCCGACCCCCAGCCGAACCGGAGAATCGCCGGGGGCTGGCGTGAATCCCACCCCCGCCGGTTGCCGAATTCTCCGGCACCCGAGATTCGGCGGGGGTGGGAATTGCGCCGCGCCGGTTGGGCCCCCCCCCCCCGCGATTCTCCGGCCCGGATGGGCCGAAGTCCCGCTGCTAAAATGCCTGTCCCGCCGGCGTAGATTAAACCACCTACCTTACCGGCGGGACAAGGCGGCGCGGGGCGATCTGGCCCCGGGGGGTACCCCCACGGTGGCCTGGCCCGCGATCGGGGTCCACCGATCCGCGGGCGGGCCTGTGCCATGGGGGCACTCTTTTCCTTCCGCCTTCACCACGGTCTCCACCATGGCGGAGGCGGAAGAGACTCCCTCCACTGCGCATGCGCGGGAATGCCATCAGCAGCCGCTAACGCCGACACGCATGCGCCGCCCGGAGATGTAATTTCTGCGCCAGCTGGCGGGGCACCAAAGGCTTTTTCCGCCAGCTGGCGGTGCGGAAATTCGTCCGCCGCGGGCCTAGCCCCTTAAGATTGGGGCTCGGCCCCCCAAGATGCGGAGCATTCTGCCCCTTTGGGGCGGCATGATGCCTGACTGATTTGCGCCGTTTTGGGCCCCAGTCGGCGGACATCGCGCCGAAACCGGAGAATTTCGCCCCAGACCTGGGAGATTTTGGAACTTGAGTTTCTTCTTTCAGTACTTGCTAACTGTCTCCAATGTTTATCCATTTTTCCGCCCCACAGATTCAGCCAACCACAGTTCCATGGAATGAACCACCCTCATGCACCTCACCCGAGTCACCATTTGTAATGTAAGTTAAGTCACTTCTTCGATCAATCTTTGAGGCCCAGGTCGGATTCACAGAGTTGGGGCATTTTCTGGCTCAGTGAACCCATCCTTTAAAAATGTCCACCAGCGAAGTACAAGCTTAATATGGGAAAAAGTGAGGTCTTCCCGATTAATGCACGGGGAAAGGAGAGGAAGTCAGGGACTGCCACTTTGGTTGATGGGGCTGAGCTTTCGCTACCTTGGGCTACAGATGGCACGGAGTTGTGCCCAGCTGCTTAAGTTGAACTTGGCTCGGCTGGTGGACGGAATGAACGCGGACTTTAAAAGGTGGGATGTATTGCCCTGGTCATTGGCGGCTCGGGTCCAGATGGTAAAGATGACGGTGTTGCCGAAGTTTTTGTTTGTCTTCCAGGACCTCCTGATTTTTGAGCGCAAGTCCTTTTTTTGGAAGGTTAATGGGATGATTTTTAGATTTGTGTGGGCGGGGAAGGCTCCGCTGGTTAGGAGGCTACTTGCGGAAAGAGATCGACGGGAGGGTGGGGTTAGCATTGCCCAGCTTGTTGAACTACTACGGGGCAGCTAATATTCGAATGATTAGGAAATGGGCGGTGGAGGAGAGGTCAGTTTGGGGGCGGATTAAATATTTTAGGGATTTTTTTGTGGGAGGGAGGTATGGCTCATTTAAATGTGGTCTGGATCAGGCCCAATGAGAACAAAGAACAAAGAATAAAGAAAATTACAGCATAGGAACAGGCACTTCGGCCCTCCCAGCCTGCGCCGATCCAAATTCTTTATCTAAACCTGTCTTCTATTTTCCAAGGATCTACTTCCCTCTGTTCCCCGCCCATTCATATATCTGTCTAGATGCATTTTAAATGATACTATCATGCCCGCCTCTACCACCTCCGCTGGCAAGGCGTTCCAGTCACCCACCACTCTCTGCGTAAAAAACTTTCCATGCACATCTCCCTTAAACTTTCCCCTCTCACCTTGAAATCGTGACCCCTTGTAATTGACACCCCCACTCATGGAAAAAGCTTGTTGCTATCCACCCTGTCCATACCTCTCATAATTCTGTAGACCTCAATCAGGTCCCCCCTCAACCTCCGTCTTTCCAACGAAAACAATCCTAATCTACTCAACCTTTCTTCATAGCTAGCACCCTCCATACCAGGCAACATCCTGGTGAACCTCCTCTACACCCTCTCTAAAGCATCCACATCCTTCTGGTAATGTGGCGACCAGAACTGCATGCAGTATTCCAAATGTGGCCTAACCAAAGTCCTATACAACTGTAACATGACCTGCCGACTCTTGTACTCAATACCCCGTCCGATGAAGGCAAGCATGCTGTATGCCTTCTTGACCACTCTATCGACCTGCGTTGCCACCTTCAGGGTACAATGGACCTGAACTCCCAGATCTCTCTGTACATCAATTTTCCCCAGGACTCTTCCATTGACCGTATAGTCCGCTCTTGAATTAGATCTTCCAAAATGCATCACCTCGCATTTGCCTGGATTGAACTCCATCTGCCATTTCTCTGCCCAACTCTCCAATCTATCTATATTTTGCTGTATTCTCTGACAGTCCTCCTCGCTATCTGCAACTCCACCAATCTTAGTATCATCTGCAAACTTGCTAATCAGACCACCTATACCGTCGTCCAGATCATTTATGTATAACACAAACAACAGTGGTCCGAGCACGGATCCCTGTGGAACACCACGAGTCACCTTTCTCCATTTTGAGACACTCCCTTCCACCACTACTCTCTGTCTCCTGTTGCCCAGACAGTTCTTTATCCATCTAGCTAGTACAGAGGGTGAGATCCAGATTGCGATGGTCTCACGAGATTCCATTGAACCTTGAGATTCAATGACCTCGCCCCAACACTATGTCGGGTGAAATTCACCAGTTTCATCCCGCCCTCTGAGACTAAACCAGAATCTTTTTGCAGCCCTGATGTCATATCTGAAGGCGAGCTTCTGACCGCATAACCGTGCCACCACTAAGGCAACTATTTCCACCTTCATAACATTGCTCAACTCCACTCCTGCCTCAATTCATCTGCTGGTGAAATCCTCTTTGATGTCTTTGCTATCTCTACCTTCTATGCACTGTCAGCTTGAGGTCATTAAAAAATTTGCAGTCTGTGCCGTTACTCGTGGCAAAGTCCATTGCCCTATCACCCCTGTGCTCCCTGATCTACATGTGCTCCCGGTCAAGCAACATCTTGATTTTAAAGTTCTCATCCATTTTTTCAAAGCCCTCCGTTGTAGTGCCCCTCTCTATCTCTGTAATTTCTTCCAGCGCCACAACACTCGGAGAAATCTGCATCCCTTTAATTCTGGCCTGCTGAGAATCTGTGATTTACTCGCCGTGCCTTCAGCTGCATTGACCGTAATCTTTGGAGTTCCCTCCCTAAAACCTCTCCACCTCTGAAACACTCTTTCTTCTTATCATGTGCTCGTAAAACTCTTGAACTGAGCATCTGCCCGAATGTGGCTCAGTGACAACCTCTGCTTTAGAATGCTGTGCAGCACCTGGGCACACTCCAATCATGTTAAGGTTGCTGTACAAATTTCAGTTGTTGTTGACTACCCATCAAGAAACATTTTGGGAGTTTTATTCTGTTAAATGTGCAAAATACAAATATAAGTTAATATTATGCAAGTACCAGTGTAGATCATAGCTGCGCTGAATCTCTTAATGATGTAAATCACTGTGCTGCTTCCCTTTAACCCAAATACATATGATCCTTCTAGCAGCATCTCCACTAATGATAACTAAGAGGTTATTTCTCTGTTTATTGGGATCATGCACAAATCTTTGCCCCACGAAAGGTGAAGAGCATTGAGATGGTCAGTGGAAGATTCTGGATATCAGTCTTAATTGGATATTCTAAATTGGTGGTGAACAAGAAGCAAGGAGTAAATCAGAATTCAGGACGTTGCTCTCCCAAGCACATTTCAAGAGCACTGTTCCACAGTGTCCAGTCTATAAGTGGGGCTGTGCAATAATTGGTTACTCCTGTACAGCTGTACCGATTTTTAATTAAATTGTCACTGCAAAGAGCTATGAATTGTGGTGCCCGACAGTTAAGCTGCAGGAGGGCTGAATGCTTCAGGTGAAGTAGAGTTCAAAATGAATCCATTACACAGCTGTAAACTGGCAATATAAAATGGGGGTTTTCTTGGAGATGAGTTGTATTGTTTCCTGCTACAGATGCGGGATTTTCGTAGCCTGATGCCGAAATCAAGAATGGCGATCGGGCGGAGAATGGCTCCCGAAGCCGAAATGGGGGCAGGCGCCAGTTTGATGCCGGTTGGTGATTCTCCGCCCCATCCAAATCGGCGTCATCGGGACGTGCGCCGGCGCAACCAGGTCGGCCAGCCCACCCGCAATGCTCCGCCTCCGATGGGCCGGGTTCCCGACGGGCCACTTGTGGTGCCAGCGGTCGGGAACCTGGCGTGACGGCTGTGGACAGTTTCCAGCGCCGCCTCACTTGGCCGAGATCCATGCCGCTGGCCAGGGGACTTCAGCTAGGGCTGAGGGGAGTGGTGGGGGTTGGCCAGAGGTGGGCTGTGGAATTGGGGTGGGCGGGTATGCGGTCCAACATGGCCGGCGTTATGTTTTCCGACGCGACTGGTGCCAGTGTAGGCGTGCGCGGCTACAGCTTGTCAGCCCTGCGTATGTGCAGCCCGGGACCTGGTGATTTTCCGGCCATTTTCCGCGCATTCCACGGGTGTTCCACGCGGCACCGGTGCTAGCCCCTCACCGGTACCGGAATCAGTGAGGGTCATGCACCGATTTTGTGGTCGTGGCACACCACGGATTCTCCGGTGGGGCCGCACTTAGCCTCAGAAACGGAGAATCCAGCCCATTGTTTTTGGTGATGGGGAAATAGTTTTCCTCATTATAAGAGCTCAAAGCACGATGGCGCAGTGGTTAGCACTACTGCCTCACGACGCAGAGGACCTGAGTTTCGATCCCAGCCCCGGGTCACTGTCCGTGTGGAGTTTGCACATTCTCCCTGTGAAGGCGTGGGTCTCACCCCCATAACCCTAAAAGATGTGCAGGGTAAATGAATTGGCCATGCTAAATTGCCCCTTAATTGTGAAAAAAAGAATTGGTACACTAAATTTCTTTAAAAAAATAATAAGAGCTCACTTAGTTTATCTAGCAGGAAGTCCTATGGCTGAGTGGGTAGCCTCCCTGCCTCGAAGCCAGAACATCCGGGTTTCAGTTCCATTCCAATAATTATAGCTTGAGATGGCTCATCACGGGCGAAATTCTCCCGAAACGGCGCGATGTCCGCCGACTGGCGCCCAAAACGGTGCCAATCAGACGGGCATCGCGCCGTCC
Organism: Scyliorhinus torazame; assembly: GCF_047496885.1. Taxonomy (NCBI): domain Eukaryota; kingdom Metazoa; phylum Chordata; class Chondrichthyes; order Carcharhiniformes; family Scyliorhinidae; genus Scyliorhinus; species Scyliorhinus torazame. Next base: position 88,928,420 of record NC_092727.1, read on the forward strand.
CAAAGGTGCGGAATGCTCCGCATCTTTGGGGTCCGAGCCCCAACACTGAGGGGCTAGGCCGGCGCCGGAGGAATTTCCGCCCCGCCAGCTGGCGGAAACGGCCTTTGTTGCTCCGCCAGCTGTCGCGGAAATGACATCTCGGGGCGGCGCATGCGCACGAGTGTCAGTGGCCGCTGACAGTTTCCCACGCATGCGCAGTGGAGGGAGTCTCTTCCGCCTCCGCCATGGTGGAGACCGTGGCGGAGGCGTAAGGGAAAGAGTGCCCCCACGGCACAGGCCCACCCGCAGATCGGTGGGCCCCGATCGTGGGCCAGGCCACCGTGGGGGCACCCCCCGGGGCCAGATCGCCCCGCGCCCCCCCCAGGACCCCGGAGCCCGCCCACGCCGCCTTGTCCCGCCGTTCAAAAGGTGGTTTAATCCACGCCAGCGGGACAGGCAATTTATCGGCGGGATGTCGGCCCATCCGGGCCGGAGAATCCAGCGGGGGGGCCCGCCAACCGGCGCGGCCCGATTCCCGCCCCCTCCGAATATCCGGTACCGGAGACTTCGGCAACCGGCGGGGGCGGGATTCACGGCAGCCCCCGGCGATTCTCCAACCCGGCGGGGGTTCGGAGAATGACGACATCTCATAACTTTCCTACATTCAACCTGCAACTTTATACCATTGTGAACGGAAAGTGTTTCAACGTGAAAAGCATGTAAAGGACAGCTCACTAAAAAATGATGGTCTAGTGAAAGGCCAATATCAGACTCCAATGTTTAAGGTGCTAGTGCTCTCAGATTCATGATTATCCAGCTTGTCAGATGGTCCACGGCTAAATGGCTCTACAGGGACGGAATGTTATGGCAGTCTGCATTGGTCAGTGGCATAGAGTGGGAGGAAGAAAGCTCCCAATCTAAGGCAAGTTGAGCAAGGGAGGGAAACAGAAAGAAAAATCCATCCCGGGTCCCTTTAAAGCCTTCCAGCTGCCCTTTTGATGGCAGAGACAACAGCAGACAGACTGAAAATATATGTGAATAACTGACAACGAGAGCTTGAGGGTCAAGGGCCAGATTCAAATGGACAGCCTCAATTTTACTCTGTTGACATCGCCATATCATTGCAGTTGGGATGTTTGCAGGCTAGGGTGTCTTATTCTGTCTGAAAGGGAAGATATCAATGAGGATGACTGCAGTGATATTCAAGGAAGGGATTACATTTTAAAAATCCACCTTGATTCAACTGGACAATAGGGTGTTATCCTTCAAACGTTCAAATGCACCTTTCGTCAGTCAACCAAACCTGGTGCATTAGTTCAGTTAATTGCATTACATTAAGCCTCAGTCTATATGTGAAAGTAGCTGGCTTTTGCTGTCTTTAAAAAAGGCTTAAGGTTTCTATCCTTGCTTGACAACAATTGTGATCACTGTCTCACAAACCCCAGCCGCCACTGTCTATTGTGTTCCCCAAATAGCACAATAATGAGGCAGTATGTCAGCAGTCGCACATCAGCTGCTTGGCTTCTCAAGGTGCCCCAGATTATGCGTGTGAACAAATTCCTCTTTTGGGGCCCTCGGAAGACTTGCCTTAATTACCGTCATAGATCAAACATGCTTCCCCCTCCCCTTTGGACCTTCATTATTCCTCCACCGCATGTTCAATCAAACAGTGTGAAGAAAAGCTGCAATATTTCATCAAAATCATCAACTTAGTTGATTGAATTAATTTTGAAGTTAGAGATTTGACTCAAAATGAAATTGCATTGTCAATTTAAATTAATCCATACTGATTTTAATCTCCTTAGATTTTAGGTACTCAATTGTGATGTTGTTTTAGGTAGTTTTGACTCCACAGGAAAGTTGTTCTGAGAAAATACAGCATTCACCCCCCTCCTCCACCCACTGACCCCCCCCACACCACCGCTCCCAAGTCACAGATTATCCTGACTTGGCACATTTACGCAATTTCTTCATTGTTGCTCGATCAGAAAACTGGAATTCCCCACCTAATATCACAAGTATCTCCCACAGTCCAAAGATGTGCGGGTTAGATGGATTGGCCATGCTAAGTAGCCTTTAGTGTCCAAAAGGTGGGGAGGGGTTGCGGGGATAGGGTGGAGGTGTGGGCTTGGGTAGGGTGCTCTTTCCAAGGGCCGGTGCAGACTTGATGGGCTGAATGGCCTCCTCCTGCACTGTAAATTGTATGATTTTATGATCACCGTAATGCCTGCAGCAGATCCAGAGGGTGGCCCTTCACCATCTTCTCTGGGCATCTCGCTGTGGGCAATAATGTGCCCATGTGAGCCTCAGGCACATCCAAAGAACAATTTTTTTGAAGTTGGTTGAATTGCAAAGGAATAGGCATAGACCTAAGAGAATGTTACGTTTCCTATTTTGAGTGAAAGAGTGCCTCAAACAGATGACTAGACGTCGTACTAGTGTAGGGCTAGTACAGGTTGGGGTACTATTTCTTCACCTCCCTGACACTGACATTGACGTTGACCTGATCCGTTCCCAGAGTCCAATCTGGTCAAAACTGACATTGATTTAGTGAGTTATTAAACAGCCTATTGTGATTGGCAACTCAAGGATACTTTTACATTATTTACTGAAGTATTGAAGGAGACTTAACCTTCAGAGAAAAGGGAGTAAAGCTAAAAATTGTCCTTCATTTTATTTCACCTCTGCATGGGTCCTGAGGCTTGCTCAGGGTGGATACTCGGTGAGTTGGCATAGAGGGTATAAGGGCAAAAGTTGGTGGATGGGGGCATAACTTGACAGGAGTTGGCATTAAGTTGGCATGGGGGCTATAAAGGTCCATGGGGTGGGTGGGGGACATGAGTACCATGGAGAGTGTGTAGGGATGTGAGGGGAGGGCGGTGATGGCTGGAGGGTGTTTCATGTTTTATTCATTCTTCCATTTTTCAACTCCACAGGAATGTTGTCCTGAGAGAAGTTTTCAACACAGTGAGGAGCCCTGAGGCAAGCCTTCTGCCAGCCCACCTCCGCACCTGCCATTAGCCTGCCCTCCTGGACCGAAAACCTAATGTCTGGGCAGCCATTTTTAAAGTTCGGATTGCGGAGCCAGGAATAGTTTTGATTTAGTAGTTGTTCCGATGTAGAAGTCAAATACTGCAAGCAATTTAATTACAATTGCAGCCATGGGTATCTTCATACCATGATCCTGGGCCTGAGAGATTAGGGTTGCCAACTCTCCAGGATTGGCCTGGAGTCGCCAGAAATTGAAGATCAATCTCCAGGACACTCCTGGAAAAGAATCATCAGGACATTAAAAAGATGATTATTTTTGTCATTTTATTTGAATATTTCTCTTTACCAGATATTAAAATATTGAAAATGGGGCGGAGAAAAGGTGTTTCGCTGCCAGTCAGGCATCATCCAATTGAATAATGAGTCCTTTTGCTTTCTATTTGGTGTCACAAGGAAAGGAGTGTTGGGTGACTAATGACTGGTGGGTACGAACATATGAATTAGAGGCAGGAGTAGGCCACTCGGCCCCTTCGAGCCTGCTCCACCTTCATGGCTGATCTGATTGTAACCTCAACTCTACATTCCTGTCTACCCCTGATGACCTTTCACCCCCTTACTTGTCAAGCATCAAGGACTGTGGGCAAGTCATGTGATGAAACCTCCAGGAATACATGCAATCACATTTGGCAATCCTGTGAGAGCTGGCAGGCAGTGTCCTGAAGTGGCCTGAAGGCTGAACGGTGAACCATATCAGCCCAGAAGGAAAGAGTGAGCTTTGCGCTGAAAATGAACATGGTCACAGGTTCTTGGTGGTTCTGCACTAATCACGATTTTCAACAACCATATAGCTCATTCAACATTGTGACTTAAATTAATACTCAAGACATTAATATTTTAGCAAATTAAATAGATTATCCCTAGGCCTGGGTAACTTGTATCCTGTTGGCAAGTGCTTTTTAGAAGTCATCAAGTCCCTACAGTGCACAAGGAGGCCATTCAGTCCATCGGGTCTGCACCAACCCTCTGAAAGAGCACCCCACCTAGGCCCACACCCCTGCTCGTAATCCCGTAGCCCCATCTACCCTGCACATCTTTGGACGCCGAGGGATAACTTAGAATGGCCAATTCACCTAGCCTGCACATCTTTGGACTGTGGGAGGAAATTGGAGCACCTGGAGAAAACCCACGCACACACAGGGAGAACATGCAAACTCCACACAGTCACCCAAGGTCGGAATTGAACCCGGGTCTCTGGTGCTGTGATGCAGCAGTGCTAACCACTTTGCCAACGTGACCCCCCCCCCCCCCCCCCCCATACGCCTTATCTTACTCCTTCACAAATGTGGTTTATGTCAGGCCCCCTCCTCAGGCACATCTCAGCTCAAGAGCTGAGCAGAGTGATGGATTTAGAAACGACATTCTGCTGCTCTTTGTCTCTGACAGGTACAGTCAGCACCAGCAAGTTGTAATTATATTTCATTTCATATTGCATTAGCCCAATACTTCATAACTGTCTCTAAATGCCCAGTGCCATCAAAATTGCTTGTAATTTGTGAAGGAGGACACTACCGCAAGTGATTAATGTTATTCCATGAACAATGCTACGGCAAAGAGATTCAGCTTGAATGCTTTTCTGAGGAAGAAGGATGTCAAAATCAAGTGAGCTCGGTTAATGTCCTCTTCTGCTTCCCCCCGGTGACAAATAACAAAATGATAAAATGAATCCAATTTAAAGAGGCAATGCAGGAATTAATTTGTTGTTTGATTCACCAAACTGTAAAATACGTAGTGGGGATAGAAATTTCTGTCAATCAGTGGGAGATTACTGCCCTGTTACCCTGCAGTGAAGACCGTTAGAGTCAGCAATTCTCATAAATGAGTGGCTTTATGCATCAAGGACATGCACTGCACCATCGGCTGGCAAGCACAAAGTGAACCTTGGATAAACAGTCTCAACGATAGCTGAACGAGTTATACCCCTTAGGAATAGAGTGCTGTAGTGGTTATGTTACTGGACTAATAAATCAGAGGACTAAATTAATAATCTTTCATTTGAATTCAGTTTTTAAAATTTCAAAATTAAATCAATTGTTACGACCCCCGAGGCTAGTGTGCGCTTTCAATTCCAGCCCCACTTGAGCCGGAGTCGCAACACAATTGAAATTAACAATTAATTTTTTAGAAAACACCCAAAGTCTTTTGCAGCCCAATAATTACAGTCACCAGGTTTTCTAAATATAAGCACAATTAATTTTTATTATTCACAATAACTATGGGCACAATCTAACAAATAAACAAAAGACATTTCCTGCACTTTCTCTTAAACCGCTGACTCCGCCGTAATGCCCCAACTCACCTGTTGGGTGTCCTTGAGCCACCCCGCCAGCCTGGCAGTGCCCCCCGGGCACCCTGGCAATGACATGGTGACACTGTCAGGGTGCATAGGGGTACTGCCAGGGCATCAGCAGTGCCAGGGTGTCACCTTGCGCGGAGGCCAACCACCAATTGCCTGGGAGACCCCCCCGAAGTGCCGTTCCGCCTGGTCGCCGTTTGTGGGGACCAGTGCCAAATGGCAACCAGCTGGGTCCTCTTTGGCGAGGCTGGCAGATCCTGTGTGCCAGTTAGATGCGGCATCGCTCACTTAACTGTGCAAGTCTGGATCCTGCCCATTGTGGGTGGGATCGCGACATCTCGCGTGATCTCATTAGATCCCGCAGGGCTTAACGACAGTCAGGAACCCTAGAAGAGGCCCTTCGTGGGATCTACCAGTCGTGTTCCGTCCCAATTATGGAGGGACGCAGCCAGTAAATTGCGCCCTATAATTGAATATGCAGCAAATACAACTGGTTAACTATTATCTAATTCCTAACCCCCTCTTTAACTCACTCCACCCTCTACACACACAAGCAAACACAGAGGGGAAAGAGGGTGGAAAGAAAAATAATATGAAAAGTAAAGAACAAAAGTCTTTGTTTCAGATGTACGTCTTTCGGTTTGATTTTTTTTTGTGTAGGCCTTCAGAAGGGTGAGGTCATTGCTTTCAATCTGTAATGCTTTTCATTGTATATTCATCAGGATCTCAAGGCTTCTCTGCAGATTCAGAAACAGCAGGCAAGAAACCTTTTTTAGCAAATTGGGAAAGAGCAACTTTGGCAAAGAGCAACTCACAGCGTCTTCGCTCGGCACCTAGGAGAGTTCTGTTTCCTTCCTGGGTCTTCTGAAAACTTCCCACCTGACTGAAGCCAATCATTGTCTTTCGCCGGGCACTACACGGTCTTTGTCCAATCTTTTGGTCACCAGCCAACCAATCAAACCAAATCATTCCGATCTCTCAGTTGCCTGCAAGTCTGAGTTCTTCTGTTAAAAATCTAAATCTCCAACAGAAAAGTGTACTATTTTCCAACTTTTGAGTTCCTCACTTCCTTTGTTCGACTTAAAGGTATATGTCCATGGACTTCCGGTGACGGCGGGCGGGAGGCGGCCGCACAATGGAGAGCTACCGCTCGGGAACGGCATTTTCGGGGCTTTAAGCCCGGTCCCAGGGTCCACGGAGGCGGCAGAAGCAGGGAGAAGGCACGGAGGAGGCACTGTGAAGACACAGGAGGGAAAAAAACCCCAAAGAAAAATGTCGAGGGTGAGCAAAAAAACGGCCGAAAAAAACCCAGCTGGAGGTCCGTCGGGGAGTGGAAAGGTCACCGCGGGGTCACAAGGATAAATGGAGGCTGGAGCACCAGGGAAGGCCGCACTGCTTACGGCTGAAGAAATAACCAAGGTGATGGCTGCGGAATTTGAAAAGCAGTTGGCGCAGATTGCGAAATGCATGGAGACGGTGAGGAAGGAGATGAGGGAGGTTTTGAGTGTGCTGGTGGAGGAGGCGGTTTCCCTGGTGAGGACGGAGGTGGCGAGCGCAGTGGTGGAGGTGCGAGAGCAAGGGGAGGCGCTGAAGGAAGTGAAGGAGGCGTTATTGCAGCACAGTGATCAACTTGCCTCGATGGGGAAAGAGATTCGGAAGGTGATGGATACTAACAAAGATCTGCGAGGAAAAATGGAAGACCTGGAAAATAGATCCAGGCGACAGAACTTGAGGATTGTGGGGCTTCCCGAAGGAGTTGAAGGACCGAAGCCGACTGAGTATTTTGCCGTGATGCTGGCAAAACTATTGGGGGAGGGGGAGGACCCCTCCCGATATGAACTGGATCGGGCTCATCGGTCGTGGAGGCCTGTACCAAAGGTGAGTGAGCCGCCAAGGGCAGTGACTCTGTGTAGGTACAGTGTGAAGGAGAAGGTCCTGAGCTGGGCCAAGCAGAAGCGGGTGGTGCAGTGGTCTGGAGCTGGTATACGTGTATACCAGGACTTTACGGTGGAGCTGGCAAGGAGGTGGGCTGCCTTCAACCGGGTGAAGAGGGCACTGTACATTAGCAAGGTGCGGTGCGGCATTGTTTATCCAGCGAAGCTGAGGGTGACTTACAAGCTCAGGGACTTTAATTTTGGAACGGCGGAAGCAGCGGAGGAGTTTGCGAAAGCAGAAGGACTGTGGCAGAACTGACAAATTGAGGAATGGCCATGTGCCGATGTAACCTCATGACTGTATTTTCTTCATTTTTGTATCACTGCGTGCGGGTGTAGAGATTAAAGGAGCCAAGGTGGTATATATTTGGACAAGGGAAGGGACGGGACTTTCACTCGAAATGAGAGTTCTTTGGGGTGTAGGTGGATATGCGGGGTTTGTGTGCTAAAAGGGGATCTTTGGGCTTTCCTGGGGCCGGGCAAGTGGGAAAGGGACCCGGGCGGGGGCTTCCACGCTGGCCGGTTTGTGCCGGCCAGTGAACGGGAGTGAGGTGGGGGGAGGGGGGGCTGCGGCCATCGGAGCCTGGCAGAACAGGATCCGAGTGGTCTAGCCGGGGTGGAAAGTTGGGGGGGAAGGAACCGAGGGTGGGGGGAGGAGTTTTACAAGAGGCAGTGGACGGGAGGAGCTGGAGGCCTGGGGTGGGGTGGGGGGGGGGGGGGGGGGGGGAGCTGTGTAAGATTAAGGGTGACTACGGGTAATCCCTGATTCCTTTTTGTCATCTGTTTATGTAAACATGCGGGTTGAGGTTTGGGGGTTGGTGGATAGATGGGATCGTTGTTATTATGGGGACTGACATATCTTGCTGATTATTGTTTATTGTTGATGGATGTAAATGTGGGAGAAAATGTGAAAATGGAGGAGAATAAAATTTTTTTAAAAAGGTATATGTCCATAAATATCCGTGGATCAAAATGATAATGACAAAGGGAAATAAGGGACTCAACAAGAAGGGTCCTTACACAATAAAAGTGGCTGTGAAACTGTTGGTCATTAAAACCCAACTGATTCTTTTACGAAAATAAACCGGCCATTCTTATGCAGTCTTGCCTTTATTTGTATCTGGTCCCAAATCAGTAGGTGGGATTTTCCAGTCCTTCCCGATGACAGGATCTTCCGGTCCCACTGAAAGCCAGAGGCATAGACATCGACGGGACCAGAAGATCCCACCGGTGGCCAATGGCAAGCCGCCTCTGTGGCCGGAAAACATGCCACGGGGGGAGGGGGTGGAAAATCCCACCCAATATGTTTGCCTCTGATATTGAATGGTTTTTTGACGTATTCTAATGAGCCACTCAGTTGTACCAAGCAACTATAAAAATATCACCAAATCTGCAGCCAACCAGGACAGGCATTGAATGACGGTCTTGCCAGTGATGCCAACATCCTGAGGAGATGCTTTAAAAATAGACCAGGGGAGAAGCTATCTGAAAAGATAGCTGAAAAGGACTTTGATAAGGCGTGGATAAAGTAGACATGGAGTGAATGCTTCTTTTTGTGGTGCATTCTAGAACAAGAGGTCATAGTACCTGGGACCCTGGTGCTGTCCCAGGTTCGATTCTTGCTTGGGTCACTGTCTGTGCGGAGTTGCCATGTTCTCCACGTGTCTGCGTGGGTTTCCTCCGGGTGCTCCGGTTTCCTCCCACAAATCCTGAAACATGTGCTTGCTAGGTGACTTGGACATTCTGAATTCTCCCTCAGTGTACCCGAACAGGTGCCGGAATGTGGCTACTAGGGGATTTTCACAGTAACTTCATTGCAGTGTTAATGTAACCCAACTTGTGACAATAATAAAGATTATTATTATCTTGGGATTAGCGGGCAACATGGTGGCATAGTGGTTAGCACTGCTGCCTCACGACACGAGGTTCCACGTTCGATCCCGGCTCTGGGTCACTGACCGTGTGGAGTTTGCACATTCTCCCCGTGTTTGCGTGGGTTTCGCCCCCACAACCCAAAAGATGTGCAGAGTAGGTGGATTGGCCATGCTAAATTTCCCCTTAATTGGGAAAAATGAATTGGGTAATCTAAGTTTAAAAAAAGAGGTCGCAAATTTAAAACAGAGTTGAGGATTAACTACTACACCCAAAGGGTTGTGAATCTGTGGAATTCAATACCCCAGATTATGATGGATGCTGGGACAGTGAGTTAATTTAAGGAGGAGTTAAGATGGATTTTTAATTGGTAATGGGTTCAAGAGTTATGGAGAATGGGCAGAACATGGAGTTAAGGCCAGGAAGAGATTAGCCATGATCGAATGGCGGATCAGGCCTAAATCTGCTCCTATATCTTATCAACTTGTTGACAGTTTTAACCAGCAATGCAGTAGCATTTAATTATGCACAGTGAAGGTCTCCTGTCCAATCCCACAGGTTCTGAGACCTCAGCCAGGGCAGCAATTGGAGCATCAAGGTTGGACCTAGCATTCCTGAGGATGAGAGGGGGTTTGAGTTTAAATCAGCCAGATTTCTGCTGTGATACAGTCTATTCTTTTTAAAAAATATATGTTTATTCAAAATGTTCAACCCAACACTCCAGAAAGAAAGAAAGAAAAACAAAATCGAACATAGGAAACCAAACAAGGATATATTAACCCCATTTAACCAATAAATACAAAAGTGGGGAAAACGCCCTCTTCTAACAAATACATAAATCAACCCTCCCCCCCACCCGGGTTGCTGCTGTTTCGACCTCCACCTAGCGTTCTGCGAGAAAGTCTAGGAACGGTTGCCACCGCCTGGAGAACCCCTGCACAGACCCGCACAAGGCAAACTTTATCCTCTCCAACTTAATGAACACTGCCATGTCATTGATCCAAGCTTCCACGCTCAGGGGCTTTGCATCTCTCCACATTAGTAAGATCCTCCGCCAGAACTCTTTCGGCTCCTGCACTCCCGGCTTGTCCGATACCCCAAATAGTGCTATCCCCCAGCTCGGCTTGACCCGGGTGTTCACAACTTTGGACATAGCCCTCGCAAAGCCCCTCCAGAACCCCTCCAGTGCCGGGCACGTCCAGAACATATGGGCGTGATTCGCTGGGCTCCCCGAACATCTCACACATCTGTCCTCCACCCCAAAAAACCTACTTATCCTCGCCCCTGTCATATGCGCCCTATGTACTACTTTGAACTGTATTAGACTGAGCCTGGCGCATGAGGAGGAGGAATTGACCCTGCCCAGGGCATCAGCCCACAGACCCTCATCCAGCTCCTCCTCGAGCTCCTCCTCCCACTTGCCCTTCAACTCCTCCACCGAGGCCTCCTCCGCTTCCTGCAGCTCCTGATAAATTGCCGAGACCTTGCCTTCTCCAACCCATACACCCAAAATCACCCTGTCCTGAATCCTTCGTGCTGGAAGTAGCAGAAATTCCCTCACCTGGGGCGAAATTCTCCCCCAACGGCGGGATGCCCGCCGACTGGCGCCAAAGCCGGCGCAAATCAGACGGGCATCGCGCCGGCAAAAAGGTGCGGATGTCTCCGCATCTTTGGCGGCCTAGCCCCAACATTGAGGGGCTAGGCCGACGCCGGAGGGATTTCCGCCCCGCCAGCTGGCGGAAATGGCGTTTGTTGCCCCGCCAGCTGGCGCGGAAATGCGGCGCATGCGCGGGAGCGTCAGCGGCCGCTGTCAGTTTCCCAGCGCATGCGCGGGAGCGTCAGCGGCCGCTGTCAGTTTCCCGCGCATGCGCAGTGGGGAGAGTCACTTCCGCCTCCGCCATGGTGGAGACCGTGGCGGAGGCGGAAGGGAAAGAGTGCCCCCACGGCACAGGCCCGCCCGCGGATCGGTGGGCCCCGATCGCGGGCCAGGCCACCGTGGGGGCACCCCCCGAGGTCAGATCGCCCCGCGCCCCCCCCCAGGACCCCGCCCACGCCCCCTGGTCTCACCGGTAAATACCAGGTTTGATTTACGTCGGCGGGACAGGCAATTCCTGGGCGGGACTTCGGCCCATCCGGGCCGGAGAATCCAGCGGGGGGTCCCGCCAACCGGCGCGGCCGGATTCCCGCCCCCGCCCAATCTCCGGGAGCGGAGACTTCGGCGGGGGTGGGGGCGGGATTCACGGCGGCCAACGGCCATTCTCCGACCCGGCGGGGGGTCGGAGAATGACGCCCCTGCCGTCTCACAAACGCCCTCACTTGCATATATCTAAAAGCGTTTCCGGGAGGCAACCCAAATTTCTCCTCCAGCGCCCCCAGGCTAGCAAAAGTCCCATCTATAAACAGGTCCCCCATTCTTTTAATTCCTGCCCGATGCCAACTTAGGAACCCCCCATCCATCCTGCCCGGCAGAAACCTATGATCATCCCGTATCGGGGACCAAATTGAGGCCCCCACCTCACCCCTATGTCGCCTCCACTGCCCCCAGATCTTCAATGTTGACGCCACCACCGGGCTCGTGGTGTACATCGTCGCCGGTAGCGGCAACGGTGCCGTCAACAGCGCCCCCAAGCTAGTACCCACACAAGAGGCCGCCTCTAGCGTCTTCCACGCCGCCCCCTCCCCCTCCAATACCCATTTACGGATCTGCGCCACAATGATAACCACACAGATTCGGCAGCGCCAGCCCGCCCCTGTGACTGCGCTCCAGAAACACCCTCTTCACTCTCGGGGTCTTGCTCACCCACACAAACCCCATAATACTCCTGCTTACCCGCTTGAAAAAAGCTTTGGTGATTAGGATGGGCATGCACTGGAACACAAACAAGAACCGCGGGAGGACCGTCATCTTGACCGACTGCACCCTACCCACCAGGGAAAGTGGCAACACATCCCATCTCCTAAAATCTTCCTCCATCTGGTCCACCAACCGGGCCACCCTGCTCCTAGCTACCTTGATACCCAGGTATCGAAAGCTCCTCTCCGCCCTCTTCAATGGCAGCTCGTCTAGCCCCCTTTCCTGGCCCCCCGCATGCTCTACAAAGAGCTCACTCTTCCCCACGTTGAGCTTGTAGCCCGAGAAGTCCCCAAATTCCTTAAGGATCTGCATGACCTCCGCCATCCCCTCCACTGGATCTGCAATATATAACAACAGGTCATCAGCATACAACGATACCCGGTGTTCCTCCCCTCCACGGACCAACCCCCTCCAGTTCCTAGACTCCCTTAATGCCATGGCCAGCGGCTCAATTGCCAGCGCGAACAGCAAAGGGGACAGGGGACACCCCATGTCTCGTCCCCCGGTACAATCTGAAATATTCCGATCTCCGCCGGTTCGTAGACATGCTCGCCACCGGGGCCCTGTATAACAACCTGACCCACCCTATGAACCCTTCTCCGAACCCAAACCTGCTAAGCACTTCCCATAGGTACTCCCACTCCAACCGACCAAAGGCGTTCTCTGCGTCCATAGCCACCACCACCTCCGCTTCCCCTCCCACCGAGGGCATCACAATCACGTTCAGGAGCCTCCGCACATACGCATTTAACTGCCTGCCCTTCACAAACCCCATCTGGTCCTCATGTATCACTCCTGGGACACAATCCTCAATCCTCGTAGCGAGGACCTTCGCCAGCAACTTGGCATCTACGTTAAGGAGCGAGATCGGCCTATACGAACTGCACTGCAGTGGGTCCTTATCCCGCTTGAGAATCAGCGAGATCAGCGCCTGAGACATTGTCGGGGGCAGAGTCCCTTCCTCCCTCTCCTTATTGAAGGTTCTCACCAGCAACGGACCCAACAGATCCACATACTTCCTATAAAACTCAACCGGGAACCCATCCGGTCCCGGGGCCTTGCCCGCCTGCATGCTCCCCAATCCCTTAACCAGCTCCTCCAGCCCCATCGGGGCCCCCAGGCCAGCCACCTGCTCTTCCTCCACCTTCGGGAACCTCAGTTGATCTAAGAACTGCCGCATCCCCTCTCCCCCCTCCGGGGGCTGTGACTTGTACAGGTCCCCATAGAAATCCCTAAATACCTCATTTATTTTAACCGCACTCCGCACCGTATTTCCCCCCCTATCCCTGATTCCTCCAATCTCCCTTGCCGCCTCCCTCTTACGTAGCTGATGTGCCAGCATCCGACTCGCCTTCTCCCCATACTCATACACTGCCCCCTGCATTTTCCTCCACTGAGCCTCTGCCGTCTCCGTGGTCAATAAATCAAATTCCGTTTGGAGGTTCCGTCGCTCCCTCAGCAGCCCCTCTTCGGAGGCCTCTGCATAGCTCCTGTCCACCCTTACTATCTCCCCCACCAACCTCTCCCTCTCCATCCTCCCTCTCCTCTCCCTGTGAGCCCTAATTGAAATTAGCTCTCCCCTAACCACCGCCTTCAGAGCCTCCTAAACCACACCCACCTGCACCTCCCCATTATAGTTGGCCTCTATGTATCTCTGAATGCACCCCTGGACCCGCCCACAAACCTCCTCATCCGCCAACAGTCCCACATCCAGGCGCCACAGCGGGCGCTGGTCCCTCTCCTCCCCCAACCCCAACTCCACCCAGTGCGGGGCATGGTCCAAAATCGCTATAGCCGAGTATTCCGTTCCCTCCACTCTTGGGATCAGTGCCCTACTCATCACAAAGAAGTCTATCCGTGAACAGGCCTTATGTACATGGGAGAAAAAAGAGAACTCTCTGGCCCCCGGCCTGGCAAATCTCCACGGATCCACTCCCCCCATCTGGTCTTTAAAACCCCTTAGCACCTTGGCCGCAGCTGGCCTCTTACCCGTCCCTTGACCTGCATCGGTCCAATGCTGGGTCCAGCACCATATCAAAGTCCCCCCCCCCCATTATCAAGCTCCCCACTTCCAAGTCCGGGATCCGACTCAACATGCGTTTCATAAACCCTGCATCGTCCCAATTTGGGGCATACACATTCACCAGTACCACCCGGGTCCCCTGCAACCTACCACTCACCATCACGTATCGACCCCTATTATCCGCCACAATATTCAGCGCCTCGAACGACACCCGCTTCCTCACCAGTATTGCAACCCCTCATACAGTCTATTCTTTCATAACTTGCTGCCACCCATTTTCCAGAATGGTTATTGAGAACAATTTGAATAAGATGTAGGGTTCCTAAAAACGATAACACCAGATGAATCTGCATCCCAGAGTGTTTAAAGAGGTGGCTCTGGAAATAGTGGATGCATTGGTGGTCACCTTCCGGGATTCTATAGACTCTGTAAGTGTCCCTGCAGATTGGAGGGTAGCTCACGTCACTCCGATATTCAAAAAGGGAGGTAGAGAGAAAGCAGGGAATTATAGACCAGCAAGCCTAACATCGGTAGTGGGGAAATTGCTTGAATCCATTATCAAGGACTTTATAGCGGAACATTTAGAAAGCAGTGGCAGGATCAGTCAGAGTCAGCATGGATTTATGAAGGGAAAATTGTGCTTGACAAATCTGTTGGAATTCTTTGAAGAGGTAACCAGTACAGTCAACAAGGGGGAGCCAGTCGATGTGGTATATTTGGACTTTCAGAAGGTGTTTGACAAAGTCCTGCATAAGAGATTATTGTGCAAAGTTAAAGTGCATGGGATTGGGGGAAATATATTGAGGTGGATAGAAAACTGGTTGGCGGAGAGGAAACAAAGAGTAGGGATTAATGGGTTCTTTTCAAATTGTCAGGCAGTAACCAGTGGGGTACCACAGGGATCGGTGCTGGGACCCCAGCTATTCACAACATATATTAATGATTTGGATGAGGGAACAAAATGTAACATCTCAAAGTTTGCAGATGATACCAAATTAGGTGGGAGGGTGAATTGTGACGAGGATGCAGGGATTGTACAGCAAGATCTGGACAGGTTGGGCGAGTGGGCAAACCAATGGCAGATTCAGTATAATTTGGATAAGTGTGTGGTTATTCATTTTGGAAGCAAAAACAGGAAGGCAGATTACTACCTGAATGGTTGTAAATTGGGAGAGGTGAGTGTGCCGCGGGACCTGGGTGTCCTTGTGCACCATTCGCTGAAGGTAAGCATGCAGGTGCAGCAGGCGGTAAAGAATGCTAATGGTATGTTGGCCTTCATTGCAAGAGGTTTCGAGTATAGAAGCAGGGACGTGTTGCTGCAATTGTACAGGGCCTTGGTGAGGCCATACCTGGAGTATTGTGTGCAGTTTTGGTCTCCTGCTCTGAGGAAAGATGTTCTTGCCCTCGAGGGAGTGCAGCAAAGGTTTACCAGACTGATTCCAGGGATGGCAGGACTGTCATATGAGGAGAGATTAACTAGGTTAGGATTGTTCTCGCTGGAGTTCAGAAGAATGAGGGGGGAATCTCATAAATACTTATAAAATTCTAACAGGACTAGACAGGGTAGATGCAGGGAAGATGTTACCAATGATGATTCAGGATAAACCATTTTGGACAGAGATAAGGAGACTGTTTAGCACAGGGCTAAATCGCTGGCTTTGAAAGCAGACCAGCAGCACGATTCAATTCCCGTAACAGCCTCCCTGAACAGGCGCCGGAATGTGATGACTAGGGGCTTTTCACAGTAATTTCATTGAAGCCTACTTGTGACAATAAGCGATTTTCATTTCATTTCTTCACACAAACAGTGGTGCGCCTGTGGAATTCATTACCACAGGATGTAGTTGATGCTAAAACTTTGAATATATTCAAGAGGCGGCTGGATATAGCACTTGGGGAGAATGGGATCAAAGGCTATGGGGAGAAAGCAGGATTAGGCTATTGAGTTTGATGATCAGCCATGATCGTGATGAATGGTGGATCAGGCTCGAAGGGCCAAAAGGCCTCCTCCTGCTCCTATCTTCTGTGTATCTATGAGCACAACATTTGCAGGAAGTTGTCATTCAGCCAATGCCGGTGTTTGAAGCCACATCAAGGGGGACAGTTATCAATTTTATATGAGCATTAATCTGATATGCCAGTGCAGTATTGAGGGAGTACTGCACTGTCAGAGGCGCCTTCTTTTGAATGAGATGCTAAACTGAGGCCTCCTCGGCTCTCTCAGGTGGATGGAAATGAACCCATGATACTATTCTGAACACGAGCATGGTGCCTCAGACAATATCTGCCCCTCAACAAACATCCCTAAGGATCTGGTCATTTATCACGTTGCTGTTTGTGGCAGCTTGCTGTGCACATTTTTATACCACATTTCATAAGATTATAACAGTGATTACATTTCAAAATGGCTTCACTGGCTCTGAAGCACTTTGGGACGTCATGAAGATGTGAAAAATATAATAGAAATGTCAAGCTCTCTTTTCGTTCTTTTATAGATTTTGACAATCAACAAGGCCATTCAATCACCACAGTGGAATTTAAATATTAGGGCACTTGTGCAAGTACCATACTTTGAAAATATTACACAAAAGAGCAGCTGTTGACAAAATGATAAATGGTTGAATAAATATGAGAATGCCAAATATGGATAGATTGCGAAACACTGACATTTCCCGATATACTGGTGAAGCTACCTCAGGATTACTCAAACAGCGTAGTTGACGAGGTGATGTCCTCAGCTGTAATCCTTCAGATAACCTCACAGTGTTACGATGTTGTTGTCAGTACATCTGTGTAAGGGATACAGCAGTCGATGGTCCCTCTGTGCTTCCTCACAGGAGTTGTCCGAATACTGTGCCCCTAACACAGCAGGAATCAAAGCATTTCCGAAAGAACCATATGCCCAACCCAGCTGTTTCCACAGTGGGCAGATTTATAGGATCCTTGCAGTATCTTGTTTTCATTTGTCAAAGAGACAAGTGGAAATGATTTACTTCTCTAAGGATTTAACTGAGTGATGTAGGGCACTTCGTATTGTAATGACCTTTGACCCGGAAGCAGCACAGTATTGAAAATGTGTAATATATTTAAAAGATCTGTGGAGTCATAATTGTTTTTACGAATATTTGAAAATGACTTTTAGGAGTTTGCATCAACTGTAAAGGGATCAATTACAATTTTCTTGAATAATAAAAAAGACAGGTCCATATCTGACCTGGAACTCTTGACCTGCAAGCAGTACCAACTGATGCATTGTGGCCAGACACAAAGGAGAGCTGCAGACATAAAGAAGAGGAGGGTGAAGGTACAGATGGTGACACAATGAGAAAGCAGATAGAGACAGAAAGGAGAACACACAGTTCTTATAGGAGAAGAAGCAAGTCCATCTCAGGAAGAGGCAGAAAAGGGGTCAGGAACTCTTGGAAGCATTGTGTGAGCTGACTAATAAGGCTCAAAACATGAAAAGCTGTGTGAATAGCTTGGAGATGCTAAAGAGCTAGGTGTTTTCCCAAACGTGGCCAAACACTGAACCGGGGTGTTGTTGGCTGGTCGGTTGAAAAGGAACTCTGGAAAGTGACACCATCGGACGTGTCATGACCCGAGGGGGAGAGAGTTCGTAGAAGTGTGTATTGCTGATGCTAATCATACCATTAAAATTCATAGGTAAAAACTGTTATCGGACAGGCTTGCTGACCTACACTGTGTGAATAAAAACAGCGTATTGTGGAAGCAAAAGTAAACTGCTGCGGATGCTGGAATCTGAAGCAAAAACAAAAAAATGCTGCAAAAAGCCAGCAGGTCTGGCAGCATCTGTGGAGAGAGAAAATAGAGTTAACGGGTGGGATTTTCTGGCCATTCTTGCCAGCAGGATCTTCCGGTCCTGCCGACAGCTACTCCACACCACATGTTCCCCAGTGGCAGATGGTGTGAACAATAGGAAACCCCGTTGACAGCAACGAAACCTGAAGATCCCGCTGTTGCCAATGGTGGGTCGCCTCCACTGCCACAAAACATGCCCACGGTAGGGGGGCGAAAATCCCTCCTAATTTGAGTCCTTATGACATTTCTTTTTTTTTTAAAAACATGTTTTTATTCAAAGTTTTTCAATACTTTTTACAAAACGCTCCAAAAAGGAAAATAATACAAAGAAAACAGGGCAATATGCCAACAAAACAAAACAACTTAACCCTCTAAACGATTAACAATTTAACACCCCTTATGACATTTCTGCAGAGCCTTTGCGAAACTGTGTAGCTCTGTAACGCCATACTCGCTGAAGAGATATGTTTGCGGTCATGTAAGACATTTCTTTGTTGTATTGACTATTTAAAGTGAAATATACCTTTTTAATTGAAGTATCATCTGCCTGTTAACTTAAGTTTAAAATTTATCAGTTCTGATTTTGTGTTAAGGTATAAGTTACACAAAGTGATATCTTGTTGGTAACTTTTTAATTTGGGGGTAATTTTGTAAATTTGGCTATTTTGGTTTATGTTTCCCCCAAGAGGATCCCCAACTGTGTCTTGACCGAATTTAAATTCCCCAACATCCCATCACCATTCCAGAGAGGAAGCAGCTGCTGCCCACCAGTAATTCTGACACCTTCCTTGACCAGAAGGCAGTGCAAGTACAGTGTCTGATAGACACACGGGGCAATATGAATGATTTTGTTTTATAAGTTTTCTTTTGGTTCTGTTGAAAGTAAACGTGCAATCCTTTTATCGGCTGTGCCTCGATGGGGCACATTTAAATATGTTCCTCGGGTGACGACACTGGGCCACCCAGCAACGTTTTATGCAGTTGGCAATATCGGTTCTGTGTATCTTGGGGCTCAATGGTCGGGGGTCAATTGTAGTTAGTTTTCTCTTGCAGGAAGAAGAAAAGAGCATGAAAGCACTATTTTTTATATCCTTTCCAATGATCCCTCGCCCATGCCTGCCATTCATACCAATTTTGAAAAACACTTCCTCAGTGGGTCATCTGGTAGCATATGATGAAGATTAGGTCAACATCGAATTCCTGTGGACAACTGTGCTAAAACAATATCTTAAACCTTCTTTCTCTGAAGCTAATGATGTGAAATGTAGGGAACTATTCTGGGGAAATCCATATGCAAGTCATCCATGTGACCATGTGATGGGTCCAGCAGCATCAGTTAGCTGCCCCTTTTCTTATTACCTATAACACAATCACAGGGCTATTAGATACACTCTGCCCACACTCACTGTACAAACAGGATAATATACTAGGGGAGGTGCAGTGCTATTGTCGCAGGACTAATAATCTTGAGACCCAGGGTAATCCATGGGGACCTGGGTTCGAATTTAAGTTCAATAAGACATCTGGAATTAAAAGTCTATTGCTGACCATGAAACCATTGTTAATTGTCGCAAAAAATCCAATTGGTTCACTAATGTCCTTTTGGGATAATATCTGCTGTCCTTACCTGGTCTGGTCTACATGTGACACCAGACGTACAGCAATGTGGTTGACTCTGAAACTCAGTTGTATTCAATCGCTACAGAAAAAACACAAAGTACTGAAACTGGACGGACCATCCGGCATCGACCTAGACACCAGAAACGACGTCGACAAACCCAGCCCTGTCGACTGTGCAAAGACCTCCTTACTAATATCTGGGGTCTTGCTCCAAAAATTGGAGAGGTGTCTCACAGACTAGTCAAACAACAGTTTGACAAAGTCATACTCACAGAATCATACCTTTCAGACAATGTCCCAGACACCACCATCTCTATCTCTGGGTATTACCTGTCTCACTGCAGGACACACCCAGCAGAGGTGGTGCTACAGTGGTATACAGTAGGGAAGGACTTGCCCTGGGAATCATCAACATCGACTCTAGACCCCATGAAGTCTCGTGACACAAGATCAAATGTGGGCAAGGAAACCTGCCGATTACTGTATCGTTCGCCCCCCCCCCCCCTCAGTTGATGAATCAGTACTCCTCCATGTTGAACATGTTCCACTTGGAGGAAGTACTGAAGGTGGTAAGGGTGCAGAATGTACTCCGGGTAAGGGACTTCAATGTCTATCACCAAGATTGGCTCATAGCACCACCACTGTCCAAGCTGGCCGGGCCAGAATGGACATAACTGTTAGACTGGGGCTGCAGGAGGTGGTGAGGGAACTAACAAGAGGGAAAAAGATGGAACCATAGAATCCCTACAGCGCAGAAGGAGGCCATTCAACCCATCGAGTCAGAACCCACCCTCCTAAAAAGTACACTAACCTCGGACCTATCCTTGTAAAGCCATAACTGTACCTAACCTTTGAACACTAACGGGCAACATTTGCCACAATCTTCAGTAGAAGTGGCAAGTGGATGATCATTCTCAGCCACCTCTGAAGGTCCCCAGCATCACAAATGCCAATCTTCAGCCAATTCGATTCAGTCCACAAGAAACAGCCGAAGGCACTGGATTAGAGGAGGTGGCGGCGTAGTGGTATTGTCGCTGGACTAGTAAACCAGAAACCCAGAATAATGCTCTTGAGACCTGGGTTCAAATCCCACCACGGGAGATGGTGGAATGGTTTAATTCAATAAAAATCTGGAATTAAAAGTCTAACGACGACTATGAAACCATTGTCGATGGTTGTAAAAACCCATCTGGTTCACTAATGTCCTTCCCCTCTGCCACCCTTATCTGGTTTGGCCTACATGTGACTCCAGACCCACAGCAATGTGGTTGACTCTTAACTGCCCCCTCAAAGGCAATTAGGGATGGGCAATAAATGGTGGCACAGCCTGCGATGCCCACGTCCCATGAACGAATAAAACATTTAACAAAAAAATACTGCAAATGTTATGAGCTCAGACAATATTCCAGCAATGGTCCTGAAGACTTGTGCTTCAGAACTTGCCGCATCCCTAGCCAAGCTGTTCCAGTACAGCTACAACACTGACATCTCCCGGTAATGTGGAAAATTGCCCAGATACATGCTGACACAAGAAACAGGACAAATCCAACCCACCCAATTATCTCCCCATCAATCTACTCACGATTATCAGCAAAGTGATGGAAGGCATCATCGACGGTGCTATCAAGCAATACTTACTCAGCAATAACCTGCTCACGGACTCTCAATTTGGATTCTGCCAGGGTCACTCAACTCACTCAAGTCATTACAGCCTTGGTTCAAACGTGGACAGAAGAGGTGAGGTGAGAGTGACTGCCCTTGACATCAAGGCAGCATTTGACTGAGCATGGCATTAAAGAGTCCTAGAAAACCTGGAGCCATTGGGGATCAAGGGTAAAACTCTCCGCTGATTGGAGTCATACCTAGCTCAAAGGAAGATGATTGTGGTGGTTGGAGGTTAAACATCTCCGCTCCAGGACATCACTGCGGAAGTTCCTCAGGGTAGTGTCCAAGTCTAACTGTTTTGAGCTGCTTCATCAAAACCTGCCTTCCATCATTAGGTCAGACGTGGGGATGAGTACAAGTGTTCAGCACCATTCATGACTCCTTAGAAATTGAAGCTGTCCAAATTCAGCAATATCCAGGCTTTAGCTGACAAGTAGCAAGTAACATAAGGGCCACACAAGTGCCAGGCAATGACCATCTCCAAAACGAGAGGCTCTAACCGCAGCCACTTGACATTCAATGGCATTGCTATCATTGAAACCCCATTATCAATATCCTGAGGGTTACCGTTGACCAGAAACTGAAACAGACTAGCCATATAAATACCGTGGCTACCAGAACGGGTCAAAGGCTAGGAACCCTGCAACAAGTAACTCACTCCCTGATCCAACAAAGCATGTCCACTATCTGCAAGCCACAGTTAGGAGCGCAATAGAATACTCTCTACTGGTCTGGATGAGTGCAGCTCCAACAACATTCGTGACAAGGCAGCCCACTTTATTAGCACTCCTTCCACAAGCACTCACTCCCTCCACCACCACCAAACAGCGGCAGCCATGTTACCATCTACAAGATGCACTGCAGGAACTCACTGAGGCTTCTTAGGCAGCTCCTTCCAAACTTGGAATCATTACCATCTAGAAGGACAAGAGCAACAGATATCTGGGAACCCCACCACCTGGAGACTCCCCTCCAAATCACTCACCACCCTGACTTGGAATTATATCGCTGTTCCTTCACTGTCGCTGGGTCAAAATCTTGAACTCCTTCCCTAACAGCACTTTGGGTGTACCTACACCTCAGGGACTGCAGCAGTTCACAAAGACAACACATCACCACCTTCTGAAGGGCAACTAGGATGGACAATAAATGCTGGCCTAACCATTGATGCCACACCCTGCAAAATGAAAAAAAGATATGGGCAGTGAATTGTATTATAGAAAATAATTTGAGGTTTAGCCATGAGAGGAAAAGTTAAATGATTTCTGAATGTCAACAAAACCCGAGGACACCTTGCAGAAAACGGTAAACCATCTTTTCAAGTTTTGTCGATTTTCCTTTTTGCACTTATCAGATGAACGATGTCAGCTCTATCGAATATATGGAATATAACACTCATTATATTCCAGGAACGTCATAACAAGAGAACATGTGGATTCAAACGTCACCTCCTTTGCAATACTGTACTTTAACCCTGACATCAAAACAACTTCTTTGCATGAATGTGACCCCACCCTTTTTACCAGCTAAAACTGTAGGCCGAGTGAGGGACCTACCTTTGTGTCAGTCTGTGTTGAACTATCAATGAGTTTGTATCATAGGGCTGTGCAAATTCTATGACCCTGTGGTTATCATACACACAAGACACTGGCATTTGATCACGGAATGCGAATTCTAGTACCCTGTAATTAGTGTTTCTCACATACGTTCCATATTTGTGATTACAAATATGTATTTTAAATCCTGAAACATTGAACTTTTTTTTCCTCAAATCTTGAATCAGCAAGATAACCAATTGAAACTCATAAAACCTGTCTGATAACCACTCATTATTAGCTCAAAATCTCATGCATCACAATTTTGTGACAGCAGCTAACCATAGTTCCTCGGATTTTCATTCATTATTTATACTTCATAATGTCAGCGAAAGACTCCTTATCCATAGAATCCCAACAGTGCTGAGGAGGCCATTCAGCCCATCGGGTCTGCACCGACCCTCCAAAACAGCACCCTACCTAGGCCCACTTCCCCCACCCTATTCCCATAACCCCATCTAGCCTGCAGACCTTTGGACACTAAGGGGCAATTTAGCATGGCCAATCCACCTAACATGCACATCTTTGAACTGTGGGAAGAAACTGGACAACCAGAGGAAACCCACGCAGACCCGAGGAGAACGTGCAAACTCCACACAGAAACTTACCAAGGCCGGAATTGAACCCAGGTCCCTGGCGGTGTGAGGCAGCAGTGCTAACCACTGGACCACTGTGCCGATGTACGACAACAAATTCTGCATTGGCTAATATGGTTTCATCAACTATCCAATTATTGTACAGTGATTGTCTCATTGATTGCCAAATGTAACATTTCAAGCATGGCACACTTTCGATTGGTTAATTAAGTAAATTACCACTTTGTTTACTGAGTTCTGATTAAAGGAGCTACTGTACTTGACAGTTCTTTGATCGCATAACCTAAGTCCAAACTACTCCCATTAATTAAGATTCACAGTATAATTGCTTCGCATTTCAGCATGGCTTCTGAGGGGTCTTGACCGGATGAATGTGGAGAGGATATTTCCTCTTGTGGGTGAATCTAGAATTGCGAGTCATTGTTTAAAAATAAGGGATCGCTCATGGAAGACAGAGGTGGGAATTTATTTTCTCTGGAGGGTCATGAGTCTCCGGAACTCTCTTCCTCAAAAGACAGCAGTAGCAGAGCCTTTGAATAATTTGAAGGCAGAGGTAAACAGATTCTTGATAAGCAAAAGGGAGAAAGGTTATCAGGGGTTGGCAAGAATGTGGAGTTAAGGTTACAATCAGATCAGTCATGATCGTATTTAATGGTGGAGCAGTCCTGAGAGTCTATGTGGCTCTTAATTCATATGTTCGCATGTTCTGCTGTTGATTTAATGTTCCCATTTAATTCAATAGATAGATGGACAGCCACAACCTTGAAGGGTTTGGAGCAACCAAAGCACAGAATGTGAAATCACTTAGAATGTCGGCTTATTTATAAAGAACCAGTTTCAGAACAGTTTCAGAAAAGTGCTTTGTAGCCAACCAGGTACTTATCAAGTGCAGTGGCTGTTGTTACGCAGGAATCTGCACTCCATTGAATTTTATTCCCCACAAAATTGTGGACATAACCTTAAAACCAGAGTCAGACTATTCAGGAGCGATGGTAGGAAAGCCTTCCTTCACACAAAGGTTGGTAAAAGTGTGGAACCTCTCCCGCAAAAAAAAAGATTATGGTTCAATTAATAATTTCTGGCCTAAGATTGGCAGTTCATTAGATTCGGATATCTATGGATGTGACAGCAAGGGAGAATGGATGGTGTTTAAATATAGATCAGGCACGGAGATTCTATTAAAAGGAGGGAGGGGGTCAAGGAGCTGAATGATCTGCTCCTCTTCCTATCTATTGGCAACATTAATCGCTCTCTGCCAAGATCAAAACAAAACAATAGTTTTATTTGGAGGGAATGGAGGCCATGGGTGCACTTTCATCTTGGGCAATGCGCCGCTGCTTATGATGTTTGGTCCTCTAATGTTACGATTTCAGAAATAAGACATATAGGACTATATTTCCTGGGCTGAGGGAGCACTGCGACAAATATTTCATTATCACAGCCTGTCGCAAGCTTCATCTGGCACATGTGTAAATGTGAAAGGTTTGTCAGCTGGGGCCAAAAGCTCTGGTAACAGATTTCAGTCTTTCTAACATAAGCAGTTGCTGCTCATTTGGACAAAGAGAAGTTGCTTAGATTTGTCAGCAGGTCACAAGGAAATTACCAGAAACTTCCCTGTTTTTATATCTTCTTCAGCCTTACACTCCTGTGCACACCCTCTCTCCTTTAACACTGGACTTACTATCACTCGCTCACTGAGCTCCACTGTCAGATTCTTGTTGAGCAAATAGGGCTCCTACAGTCTGGAATTTTCTATCCAACTCCCTCTGTCTGACCATCTCAATACCCATTTTAAAAAAGCATTTCAAAATTATCCTAGCTTCTCAATTCCCCCGGCTCCCCACACTTGGTGTCCACCATATTTATTTTCACTTATTGCAAAACAACGGGAGATGTCTTCCTGCTTGTGAGAAACACAATATAAACATGTGGTGGTTATGTTTATTTGTGAGGTTAACAACTGGAGGGAGGTGGACGGATGAGAAATGGTCACATTTGGCACTCAGGAAGAAGTGCCGGAAGGCTCAAGGACAGAAATGCCCACTTGGGGATTGAGCTGAATGTTGCAAGTGTTGTAACATGTCACAGTACATCACAAGACAAAGTGTTAATGTGCAGTACCTTTTTATAATTAATTGCATCCCTGTTATACTGTCTATCTAACAGGAGAAAAGCTAGCAGCAGACTCTAAAAAGACCAAAAGAAAAAAAGCTGTTGATGATGGAAACCTGTAACAAAAGACAGAAAAATGCCAGAACGTCCCCCTCAGAATTTGTGGAGAGAATGATGAAGGATTGTAATGAGAGGTTATGCTTGAAACATTAGCTTGTCACTTCACGGATACTGTGCCTGGTTTGTTGTGTGTCACTTAACGGACTGGATTCTCCGCTGCATGCCACTGGTAGTGGAGTTCCCGATGCGGCAGAGAATCCAGCATCGGCGAAAAAACAGGCCTGCGCCGATCCGTTTCCGATGCTCCTATCCCCATGGTCCGTGCCCCATGCCAGCAGGAGGATGAAAATGGGTCACTAATACCAATTTGCATCCTATTAGCAGGCAGGGCACCATATTCTCCAGCCCCTCGTGATTCTCCGGTCCGCTGGGCGAGAATTGCTGCAGGTCCTGACAAGCATGCCTCTGACTCTGTGGACCTCGTGGTGGGCCAAGGGATTAACTTTTAAGGGAGATGATCCAAAAATCCATCAGAGGGCCACCTTCTCCCCCAATGCAAGACCTGCTCACCCCATCCCCACCAAACTCCCCGCACCTCCCCCTGAACCGTTTCCACGTCAGAGACAGAGTTCAGTGCTTTCTGTTAGTTTCACTGCTGACCACTTCAATGTCGCTCAAGCCTGAAGGGAGATGCATGGAAAGCACTTAACTCTGTTTGATGTGGTTCAGGAGCTGCCAATCAAATTGCATTTGAATGTGGCATCTCTAACAATACTGTACTTCCCTCACTCTAAGAATGTTTGTCTGGATTACGTGCTTGCTTGACTTCAGAAGCAGAAATCAATTTATTCAAAGAAATGACAGTGTTATCATTATCAGGTTATCCTGTTGACTCCCACCAAGACACTCACAGTCTCTCTCCGGTTCCGCCCGCTCTCCAGATCCTCACTAAGAAGGAAAGGAGTGATGCGCAGCCTCAGAGTCACCTTTGATCCTGAGTTGAAATTCAAACTCCATATTTACTTTCCTACCTTATCCACCATCATCCATCTCCCCCCCCCCCCACCCTCCCCCCCTCTCCCAGTCCAACCTTCAACAACTTTTCACCACCATCCATTTCTTGCCATACCCACTCGTTCCAACTCCTATTGAGTCCAGTGGCCACAGTACAAGGCCCTCCACCATCTCAATTCTGACCGAGCTGGTATAAATCAAAATAATCTAAATACTTGGAAGTACTGGGGGTCTTTAGAAAATATGATCAGCGCAGAATAATTTACTGATCTTATACCCAAAAAAACAGGACCAACAGTTGTTAACATAAACACACTGCTCCACCAGTGAAGGTCCTGCTTCAGGTTCCCAGGCCGCTTGTTGTATAATTTCAAGAAGGAACTGGGAATGGTAAATAACCCTACTTTTAAAAAAGGCTTCTCTTTCTTTAGTCTGAATAAATTGTGATATCAATAAATTTCTAATCAATCTGTCAATGGACCAAAGATAGCTTGAGGTGCTTTTATGAAATGTGAAATATTCTCATAGCATTTTTAAGCTGGAAGTAAATTCAGCCAGTTAACCAACCTGCACTTTATTGGAGGTATTTGAAAGAAAAAGCCACCCCATTGCTGCTACCTGATCTGAAGCAGAATCACACTGGACGTGCAACTCTGTTTCTCTCTCCACACATGCTGCCAGACCTGTTGAGTATCACTAACATGTTGAGTTTTTATCGCATCACCAGTACCTGGGGCGAGATTCTCCGACCCCCCGCCGGGTCGGAGAATCGCCGGGGGCTGGCGTGAATCCCGCCCCCGCCGGTTGCCGAATTCTCCGGCACTGGATATTCGGTGGGGGCGGGAATTGCGCCGCGCCGGTTGGCGGGCCCCCCCCCCACGATTCTCCGGCCCAGATGGGCCGAAGTCCCGCCGCTAAAATGCCTGTCCTGCCGGCGTAGATTAAACCACCTATCTTACCGGCGGGACAAGGCAGTGCGGGCAGGCTCCGGGGTCCTGGGGGGGGCGTGGGCGATCTGGCCCCGAGGGGTGCCCCCACCGTGGCCTGGCCCGTGATCGGGGCCCACCGATCCGCGGGCGGGGCCCACCGATCCGCAGGCGGGCCTGTGTCGCGGGCGCAGTCTTTCCCTTCCGCCTCCGCCACGGTCTCCACCATGGCGGAGGCAGAAGAGACTCCCTCCAATGCGCATGCGCGGGAATGCGGTGAGCGGCCACTGACGCTCCCGCGCATGCGCCGCCCGGAGATGTCATTTCCGCGCCAGCTGGCGGGGCACCAAAGGCCTTTTCCGCCAGTTGGCGGGGCGGAAATCAGTCCGGCGCCGGCCTAGCCCCTTAAGGTTGGGGCTCGGCCCCCAAAGATGCGGAGCATTCCGCACCTTTGGGGCGGCGCGATGCCCAACTGATTTGCACCGTTTTGGGCGCCAGTCGGCGGATATCGTGCCGTTTCCGGAGAATTTCCAGGGTCACAGAAGCTACAGAGAGAAACCAGTCAAGATTCTTTAGTGGGAGACTGGTCAAATTTCACCAGTAGGAGTCACATCATGGGTGACCTGGGAGAGCCGAGTCAGGGTCACAGTTGTGAGTTGGATCATGGGTCACTAGTGGGAGATGGACCATGGTCTCTGGGGAAATTGAGTGGTGGTTGCCAATGCAAATTGGGTTATCATCACCGGAAGGAGCTGGATGAGATTTAGTCTGATTCTGCCAGTGGGATTTGGGTGAGAGCCAAGATTGCAGGGAAAGAGTCTGCTTTTGTGCAAAAGAAAAGGCAAAATCCCCAAGTCATAAAGCACAATTAGCTGTGTTGACAGGATAATAACAAAGGGGAAAGAAATGGGACAATTCGTGCTGCACGTTTCCAATACATGTTCAAACACATTTTGCTCATCTACACATCAACTTTTATTTCTTGGTTACTGGTTTTATTCAGTGCGGAACATGTAACCAATGATCTCATTGTGTTTATTTAACACACTGGTGCTATTACACAACATACAAATCTCACACGTGGTGGTCTTTGTGCAACTACAGTTCCTGTCTGTTGCTCTGAATTCAAGATGCTGCTCCAATATTCCTGCCTCTAAGGAATGGTGATGGTGTGAATGGAATGAGTGCTGCCCTCCTAAATCGAGCCTGGGGATTTAGAGCAATACCGGGACAGACTGGTAACTGGTGTTTGCCCCCCTACGCTGCCACACGGACCTGAGGAGTTCTTGGCACAATCAGGAAGTGGGCTAACAGGCTGTTAAGATACTCACTGGCTTCCGAACTGCTGCTAACTTTGGATATCGACCACAGCCACAACCAGGGTCAGTCACACTTCACTTTATACAGTCTATAGCGCCAATCATTCTATCGCCATCTCAGACACTTTCTGAGGATAGTGAACATTGTATTTCACAGCAATTTGAACATGCAATCTTCTGCTACCATACAATGAAAATAATCAAAGAGTCCTTTAACAGGAAAACTGAATGCTGCTGATAAACACTCCAGCTAAATTATATCCTTGTTAATAATGGGTTGAATATTGTGAGTAACTGAATGGGTCCTGTCTCCATACTCATGACAGTTTGTTACTTGGCTCCATTTACAATAGTAGTGATCACAGGAGTCAAGTTTAATTGCTAGCATTTCGCCCAGTTACTTGTTCTCTTCCAGAAACATTGAAACATAGAAAATAGGAACAGCAGCAGCCTATTTGAGCATGCTCCGCCATTCAATATGATCATGGCTGATCATCCATCTGACTGCCATACTCCCCCATTTTCCCCATGCCTCTTCACACATTTGGGGCGCGATTCTCCACTCCCATGCCGGTTGGGAGAATCGCCTGGGCCGCCAAAATTTCCAGGGCCGCCGGTCCGACGGCCTCCCGCGATTCTCCCAAGCGGCGGGAACGGCCCGGTCGAGCTTCGCGGGCCACAGGCCAGAGAATCGCCGGAGACACCGAAAATGGTGATTCTCCGGCACCCCCGCTATTCTGAGGCCCGGATGGGCCGAGCGGCCAGGCCAAAACGGCGGGTTCCCCCCGGCGCCGTCCACACCTGGTCGCTGCAGTCATGGGCGATGCGTGAACGCTGGGGGGGCGGCCTGCAGGGGGGCGAGGGGGGATCCTGCACCGGGCTTTACCTGGAATGTGGGGTGGCCCGCGATCGGTGCCCACCGATCGTCGGGCCGTCCTCTCTGAAGGATGACCTCCTTCCTTCCGCGGCCCCGCAAGATCTGTCCGCCATCTTTTTGCGGGGCGGACTTAGAGAGGACGGCAACCACGCATGCGTGGATGACAGGCATGCGGCGCCGGCCGCGTCATCTATGCGGCGCCGCTTTTACAAGGGCGACAAGGCCTGGCGCGTGTAGATGACGTGGCCCCGATCCTGGCCCATTGTCAGGGCCTGAATCGGTCGGGACCGGGGCCGTTTCGCGCCGTTGTGAACCTCGACGGCGTTCACGACGGCGCGGCCACTTCGACGCGGGAGTGGAGAATCCCGCCCTTGAAGTCTAGAAACCTATCTAAAGAGTCTAAAAAACTAAGAATCCCTTGTACCCCAACCCCTCAAATCCCAGTTACCCACCCCTGTCCCTTCCAAAGGAAATACTGGGGGTGAGATTTTCCAGTCCCCCAACTATCATGGGCAGGACAGAAAATTTGACGGACCAACAACAGGTCAGTTAACTTTGCCGTGGGGCTGGGAAATCCCAGCCTTGGTCACAGACTGGGCCTGAGGAATTAGCAATTAGAGTAAAAAAGCAAAATTAAAGATAATTAGAAAAGGAAACTGCTCCGTATTCCAGTTATTCATTTTTCAATAGAAAGATGCCAACCCTGGAGTTTGAGAGGCTAGAGAGATTGTTAACAAAATGGAGACTGGATTCATCTGGATTTACATATGGATGTGAAGTGCATTTGTAAATTAAAAACAGTAACACTGCTCAACAGTAACCAGGGCGAAGGAGAGGTCACATCTCGTACCAGATTAGTTTGAAAATAATTGACATGATTTGCATTTCTCGTGATCAGGGATAAAACCAGCTGACTGACTAATGATTTGCGATGTAAAACTCAGAATTTAAAACGCTCTGCTTGTTTCAGCTTTCAGGAAAGGTTGTTCTGAGCAGATCGGGGTTGAAAGTTTTTATTAGGCTGGAAACGGCAACATTTCTAACGAAACCGACCACTTTACCTGCATGGGTTTAATGCTCAGCTTCTGAGAAATTATAGCCTCATTAACATGTATTTTTAAACACAATTTTCAATTAAGGGGTAATTTAGCATGGCCAATCCGCCTACCCTGCATATCTTTGGGTTGTGGGGCTGAGACCCACACAGACACGGGAACTCCACACGGACAGTGGTTAACATCCATTTTGACATTTGGCAAGATAGATTAAAGGTATTCCACAGATTTGTGTCAAAACTGGTAATAATGTTCGAAAGAGAGATCACAAGTAAGACAGTGACAGGATGGGGATGCTGGAATTTTACTTGCTAACCAGCTGTGAGCCAGGGATTCCAATATCATGCAGAAAATCCACAAATTTGGATTTCCCTGTGAGTTGGCCTTTACAGATTCCCTGCTCGGGAGTCAGCCAAACAGGCGTGGCTTCCAGCCAGGCAGGGATCGCACTGGAACTGGTCACCGGACCGGGTAAACCCAATCCCAAACTTTTAAAATTGTTGTAAAGGCTGTCTGGAGCTTCACAGAGGCATCTGGAGGCTGGTATCCATCCATGATCTCTTCCATACCAACAGGTACATGAAGCAGGCAGACACATACTCATTTGCTCATGCCTGGTCCCATAGCTGGAATTTGCTGGGACAGGTTGTTATCCTGTTACCAGCCAAGCCATTGCATCGTTAGGCTTGAAGGCTTGCATGATTGAACATAGACCATTTATTGGTAACCCATAACTCTGTACTTATCCAAGGTACTGCCGTGCATGGGTGATGTCTCCTTGCCAGCTACTCCCAGGCTCTACTCCACAGATAGCCTATCATCTTGTGACTCTCTACATCACTATGTGGGCGGTACAATTCTCCAGTCTGGCATTAACCCTCGCTCTGCCAATCACCCTTATCCTAGAACTCCCTCCAAGTCCCTGACTTCATAAATTCAGATATTCTAAAGGTATGACAATTCTTCCAAGTCTCGTTCGGTCAGGTTTGAAGGAAAGGCACTCTCAGTTGCTCAGAATTGACTTTGATTGATGGCTGCCTATTTTAAAAGGTAAGTTCACCTTTTTATTACTGCATTTTGCTTTGCTCACCCAGCTTGTGATTTGGCTAGGTTTCTCAACTCTGCTTTCACTCAGATCTGGCCTTTCACCTGCACAGTGGATTATTCTTTTTTTCAACCATTTTTCTCTTTTTACTTTTAAATTTTGTGCAGTATTCTTACGGCCTGGCCACATCTTTTGAATCTGCCTCTACTTCTGATTAGGTCTGGCTTTTCACCTGCACAGTGAATTCTTTTGCTGCCTTTCAATCTTTCTTTGACTTTTGCGAATTTTGCCCTGTCATTTTTCATCTCGCCAGGTCCCTTGACTCTGCATTTGATCAGGTCTGGCATCGGATCTCCACGTGCCCTGTTGGAGTCCTTCAGTCTCCATTGTCTACAATGTTTTTTTTTAATTTAGGTGCTTCCCAACTGTGTCGTAAATTTATTTTTACGCAATTTTGAACTGTCTTCAATTCAGGCACACTTCTCTCAGGTCAGGCTTCAGTTTCTTTACTTCTGCATTCCTCCTCCAGCTTCTCTGGGATTTGGGGATTCATTCCTCACTGCCACCATGTTGTAAGGATTGTTGGTGTTTCATGTTGAGGTCTGGAGGTTTGTATGGCTGAATGGGCAGCACGGTAGCATAGTGGTTAGCACAAATGCTTCACAGCTCCAGTGTCGTGGGTTCGATTCCTGGCTTGGGTCACTGTCTGTGCGGAGTCTGCACGTTCTCCCCGTGTGTGTGTGGGTTTCCTCCGGGTGCTCCGGTTTCCTCCCACAGTCCAAAGATGTGTAGGTTAGGTGGATTGGCCATGATAAATTGCTCTTAGTGTCCAAAATTGCCCTCAGTGTTGGATGGGGTTACTGGGTTATGGGGATAGGGTGGAGGTGTGGTCTTGGGTAGGGTGCTCTTTTCAAGAGCCGGTGCAGACTCGATGGGCCGAATGGCCTCCTTCTGCACTGTAAATTCTATGTAATATTAACTGCTTGCTGGTAACCCATAATGATGTACATCTCCGTGGTACTGCAATATATGGGTGCCGTGTCCATGCTGGCTTCCTCCAGACTCCATTACACACTCTACATTATGCTGTGGACGGTACTGTTCTGCAATCCTACATTAACCCTTGCTCTGCTGAACACTCTTATCCTACTAAAGCAAGTCTGTTTTTTTGCTCCCATGTCACACTGTGTCTGCTGCAGACAGGGAAAAGGAATGAGCACAGGACCCTGCTGGTACTTTCCTGAGGTAAATGAACTAAGGGTCAAGATACCAATGTGAAGCTATCTGGAACTGGATAGTGGACACAGTAGCTAAAAACCAGGCTGTCTGGTACAAAAACTGATGGCTGCTTACTCTATGCTTATACAGTTCCCTTATCACTGCAGATGATGGGCTTCATTGGGAAAGACTGTTGACCGTAGTTAAATCTACACAGGCAGGTTAAGTAAACTGAGGCTGCATTACATATTTAAAATGCCAGTCCCCTTCCTGGGCACAGGGCCTTTACATATTCAAATTGGCTCCCTGAGTCCTTGTAGTGAGTTGCATGTCCCCTCCCCTACCAACATTGGTAAAACTGCACAATAGCAGCACATGGTAGGTAGCGAACTGCATGGCTCTTCTCCCCTCCCACCTTATGCGGGCTGGTAAATATTTTCCCCATAGGAAGTCATTCAACCCTTTGAATCAGTTTCACAATTTAATTATATCATAGCCTCAACTACCTTTACTTGCCTTTTTCGAATATCCCTTGACTCCCCTATCTTAAAAAAATTTTTTTAAAAATTTCCAATTACCAATGCACCTAGCCTGTACACCTTTGGGTTGTGGGACTGAGACACGGGGAGAATGTGCAAACTCCACAGAGACAGTGACCAGTGCCGGGATCAAACCCAAGTCCTCGGTGCCGTGAGGCAGCAGTGCTAACCACTGTACCGTCTGGTTGATTCCCGTACCTAACAAAAATCTAGCAATTCCACTCTGGAAGGATTCAATTGATCAAACAGCCAAAGCCTTTTAGTGGAGCTCATATCAGATTTCCCCGACTCGTTACTTGAAAAAATGATTCCCGACTTCCGGTGGCGGCCATGGAGGAGTAGGTCGCACATTTGATAGCTCCCGCCTGTGATGGACTTTTGGACCTTTTTCTCCCAGTTTTTCCAGATTTTATTGGATAAATCGGTGAAGAGTGAGACAGTGAGGAGAAATCCCCCTCCAGTATATGGAGAATTGGACCAGAAATGGCTGTGTGAGAAGACAAACCTCTACAAGCAAGACGCAAGCAGAGCTGGCAACGCGGGAAACATGGCGGAGAGGCAGGGCCGCGGGGAGTCGGCACAGTGGTCGACGGAGCAGCTGGCGAAGTTTTCTGAAGATTGCTTCGCCAAGATTAAGAAGGACACACTGGACCCGCTCAAGGCTTTGATTGATCGGGTGGTGCAGAATCAAGAAACCCACAGTCGTGCAATTCAGGAGGTGGAGAAAAAGGTGTCCGAGCACGAGGAATACCTAACCGTGCTGGAGACCAAGGTGGAGATGATGAATGACCGCCAGAAAAGAAGGCAGGAGAAGCTGGAAGACCTGGAGAACAGGTCCAGGAGGCAGAATCTGAGAATCGTCGGCCTCCCTGAAGGCAGTGAGGGATCGGATACGAGGGCTTATGTGACGGACATGCTGGAGAAGTTGATGGGGGCTGAGGCGTTCCCTCAGCCTCTGGAAGTGGATGGAGCTCACAGGGCTCTCGCGAAGAAGCCCCAAGGGAACGAGCCGCCGAGGACGATGGTGGGACGTATGTACCGATTACCGGAAAAGGAACACGTTCTGCGGTGGGCCAAGAAAGAACGGAGCAGCAAGTGAGGGAATTGTGAGCTGCGCATTTATCAGGACCTGGGCACGGATTTGGCCAAGAGGCGAGCTGGGTTTAATCGGGCAAAACATCCCTCTTTAAGAAGGGAGTGAAGTCCGGGATGTTGTACCAGCCCGTCTGTGGGTCACATATGAGGAATGGGAATTTTACATGAATTTTATGGACTT
Source organism: Scyliorhinus torazame (assembly GCF_047496885.1). Classification (NCBI taxonomy): domain Eukaryota; kingdom Metazoa; phylum Chordata; class Chondrichthyes; order Carcharhiniformes; family Scyliorhinidae; genus Scyliorhinus; species Scyliorhinus torazame. The sequence continues at coordinate 88,963,162 of NC_092727.1, forward strand.
TCATCAAGGAAAAAAGACTGGAGGTGAACTAAAGACACTGAATCCATGGAGAGTATTGTACTGGCGATTTGTTGAAAATCACTTTTGTGCTGGTTTGAATAAGTAGTGTTATGTGCAGTTAGGGGCTGTTTCGATTGGCTAAAGTTAACTTTGTCTTACTGGGAGCTGGTTGGAAATGGGTGGTTTCTGTGGTTGTTTTCTCTGTGGCTGTTTCTTCACTGTTTTTTCTGATATTTGTTTACTGGGGAATGTGATGCTTTGAATATGTTTGTCCAAGTGGGGGGAGAGGGGAGAGAACAATGGGGAAACAGACTGTTTGGTGCCATGGGTGGGAGCTATCAAGTCAGCTCGGTCAGCTGACTCACGGAAGCACAGTGGGGGGCGAGCAGGTGTTCAGCTGGAGCTTGAGATGGGGGGGAGGTTTTAGTGCTGTTACAGGGGGGGAGCTTCTTTGCTGACAGGGAAGGAACTATTACTAGGGGACAAATGAGAGATCGGGGACGGCGAATGCCCGAGGGGGGGCTTGAGGAAGCCGGGGCGTGAAATGGAGGCTGGCCTAAAATGAGTGATGGCTAGTCGGCAGGAGTGGGGGGGGGAAGAGCCCAGGCTGATTACATGGAACGTTAGAGGGTTGAATGGGCCGGTCAAGAGGGCTCGCGTGCATGCGCATTTGAGGGAGCTGAAGGCGGACATGGCAATGCTACAAGAGACACACGTAAAGGTTACAGACCAGACGGGATTGAGAAAGGGGTGGGTTAGCCAAGTATTGCACTCAGGGCTGGACTCAAAGACCAGGGGGGTAGCGATCTTGATCAATAAACGAGTGGCATTCGAGGCAGGGAGAATCGTATCAGACATGGGGTGTAGGTACATAATGGTGAGTGGGAAGCTGGAGGCGATGCGGGTGGTACTCGTGAACGTATATGCTCAGAATTGGGACGATGTGAAATTTATGAGGCGGGTAATAGGTAAGATCCCAGACTTAAGAGTCACATAACTTGATCATGGGGGAAGATTTTAATACAGTTATTGATCTGGAATTGGGCCGGTCAAATTCCAGGACAGGGAGGTTGCCAGCCGTGGCAAAGGAATTGAAGGGGTTTATGGAACAGGTGGGGGGGGGGGGGGGGGGGGGGGGGGGGAGTAGACCCATGGAGGTTTCCATAGCCAAGGGCGAAGGAGTTTTCTTTTTTCTCCCATGTCCACAAGGTATATTCTTGCATTGACACTTTTGTTCTGAGCAGGGCTCTAATACCGGGGGTGGTGGATACGGAGTACTCGGCAATCGCAGTGTTGAATCATGCCCCACACTGGGTGGATCTACGGGTTAGTTTGGCGAGAGGACAACGCCCGCTATGGAGGCTGGATGTGGGGTTGTTAGCGGACAAAGCGATCTGTGGGCGGGTGAACAAATCCACCCAAAACTACCTGGAAACAAATGATACGGGGGAGGTCTCTGCAGCAACGGTTTGGGAAGCTTTGAAGGCAGTGGTCAGAGGGGAATTCATCTCGATACGGGCCCACAGAGAAAAGGCGGAACGGGCTGAGAGGGATAGGCTAGTTGAGGAGATACCCCAGGTGGACAGGAGATACTCCAGGTGGACAGGAGATACTCGGAGGCCCCGGACGCAGGGCTACTGAGGGAACGGCGGAGGTTACAGGCGGAGTTTGGATTGTTGACTATAGGGAAAGTGGTGGAACATCTGAGGAAGGCAAGGGGGGCGATTTATGAGTATGAGGGAAAGGCTAGCAGAATGTTGGCGCACCAGCTCAGAAAAAGGGAGGCGGCCAGGGAGATAGGGAGAGTAAAGTGTAGAGGTGGGAATATGGTCCTGGACCCAGTGGGGGTGAATGAGGTGTTTAAGGACTTTTACAGCAAATTATATGAGTCGGAACACCCGGCGGGGGTGGAGGGGATGAGGCAGTTTTTTGGGTCAGTTGAGTTTCCCGAGGGCGGATGAGGATTTGGTGGAAGGGCTGGGAGCCCCAATTGAAATTGAGGAAATAATTGAGAGGCTGGAGGGCATGTAGTCGGGCAAGGCCCTGGGGCCGGATGGCTACCCGGATCCAATTCTATAAGAAGTTTTCAGAGATATTGAGCTCAATGCTGGTGAGGACATTTAATGAAGCAAGAGAGAAGGGAATACTCCCCCCAAGAATGTTGCAGGCCTCGATTTCATTGATCCTGAAACGGGAGAAGGATCCAGAGCAATGCGGGTCATACAGGCCAAGTTCTCTACTGAATGTGGACGCCAAACTGCTGGCTAAGATACTGGCCACAAGGATGCAGGATTGTGTCCCGGGGGTGATAGGGGGAGACCAGACAGGATTTGTAAAGGGCAGGCACCTCAAGGCCGATGTTCGAAGGCTTTTAAATGTTATTATGATGCCCTCAGAAGGAGGGGGGATGGAGGTGGTGGTAGCGGTGGATGCGGAGAAGGTTTGGTGAGGGCTTCATTGACTGGGTGCTGTTGTTCTATCAGGAACCAGTAGCGAGTGTGCGTATGAACCGGCTGAGGTTGGGGTATTTTGAACTACTCCGAGGGACGAGGCAAAGGTGCCCCCTCGCCCCGTTACTGTTTGCTCTAGCTATAGAGCCATTGGCCATGGCGTGAAGAGCCTCTCGGAACTGGAAAGGGTTGGTTCGGGGGGGTGAGGGGGGGGGGGGGGGGGGGTGGAGCACCGGGTCTTGCTTTTCGCAGATGACCTGCTCTTGTATATTTCAGACCCGTTGGAGGGGATGGGGGATATTATGCGGATCCTCGGGGAATTTGGCAATTTTTCGAGGTATAAACAGAACATGGGGAAAAGCGAGATGTTCGCGATCCAGGCAAGAGGGGAGGAGAAGAGACTGGGAGAGCTGCCATTTAGAATGGTGGGAAGGAGCTTTCGATATCTGGGATTCCAGGTGGCCCGGGAATGGGAGGCACTGCACAAGTTAAATCTATCCCGGCTCGTGGAACAAATGGAAAGGGACTTTAAGAGATGGGAAATGCTCCCGCTATCACTGGCGGGGAGGGTACAGACTGTGAAAATGACGGTCCCTCCCAGATTTCTGTTTGTCTTTCAGTGCCTCCCCATCTTCATCCCAAGGGCCTTTTTCAAGCGGGTGAATAAGGTTATTGCGGGCTTTGTGTGGGCGGGTAAAACCCTGTGAGTGAAGAAAGTGTTGCTGGAGCGCAGTCGGGGGGAGGGTGGGTTGGAGCTACCGAACTTTTGCAACTAGTACTGGGCGGCTAATATAGCCATGATTAGGAAGTGGGTAGTGGGGGAGGGGTCGGTGTGGGAGCGGATGGAGGCAGCATCATGTAAAGACATGAGTTTGGGAGCACTGATATCGACACCTCTTCTGTTCTCGCTGGCCCGATACTCCACAAGTCTGGTGGTGGTGGCGGCTCTGAGAATCTGGGGGCAGTGAAGGAGATATAAGAGAGTGGAGGGAGCATCGGTTTGGACCCCGATTTTTAATAATCATCGGTTTGTACCGGGTAGGCTGGATGATGGATTCCGGAGATGGCAAAGGGTAGGAATTAGGAGGATGGGGGATCTATTTATAGACGGGAGCTTCCCCAGCTTGAAAGCCTTGGAGGATAAATTTGAATTGCCAGCAGGGAATGGGTTTAGGTATTTGCAGGTGCGAGACTTCTTGAGAAGGCAGGTTCTGTCCTGCCCGCTGCTGCCGCCATGGGGGATACAGGACAGAGTAGTCTTCAGTACCTGGGTGGGAGAGGGGAAGGTGTCAGATATTTACCAGGAACCTTTGGGTCCTCCCACTTGCCCTTAAGTTCGTTCGGTGGAGCTAGGAGCAGAGATAGAGGCGGATCTGTGGGTGGGTGCCCTTAGCAGGGTTAATACATCCTCATCATGTGCCAGGCTTAGCCTGATACAATTCATGTAGTCCACCGGGCGCACATGACGGTGGCCCGGATGAGCAACTTTTTTGGGGTAGAGGACAGGCGTGCGAGGTACGCAAGGAATCCCAGCAAATCATGTCCACATGTTTTGGGCATGCCTGAAGCTTAGAGGGTTTTGGCAGGATTTTGGTAAGGCAATGTCCACGGTACTCAAAACACAGGTGGTGCCGAGTCCGGAGGTGGCAATCTTTGGAGTGGCGGAAGAGCCGGGAGCGCAGGGGGCGAAAGAGGCCGACGTCTTGGCCTTTGTCTCCCTGGTAGCCCAGAGACAGATCTTATTAATGTGGAGGGACTCGAAGCCCCCGAGTGTAGAGACCTGAGTTAGTGACATGGCTGGGTTTCTCAGTCTCGAGAAAATAAAGTTAGCCTTAAGAGGGTCAATGGTTGGGTTCACCTGGAGGTGGCAGTCGTTTGTCGACTTCTCGGGGAAAATTAAAATGTCAGCAGAAGCAGAATTCCAAAGGGGGGGGGGGGGGGAAGAGGGTCAGATTGTTGTTTTATGGTGAGGTGTGTGAAGATTGTGATGGGGGTGGAAATGTTTATTGTACCATGTTTATGTCGCTGTTATTGTTTTTATTATAAAAACTTGCAAATACCCTAATAAAAATATTTTTTTTTAAAAAGAAAAAATGATTCCTGATTTCACTCTTATAAGGCCCAGTTTTAATTTTAAGATTATACATCCACATCCTTGATCTTTCCTGCACATGGAAATATATTCTCTATCGACACTATCAAATTATTTTCATACATTATTATTAGATCATCTCTTATCCTTCTAAGGAGGTTTTGTGGCGCAGAAGCTCCAGGTTCAAGCCCCACCTCAGGACTTGATGGTCAAGGAAGACGCGTTCATAACGCGGTCAAATGGGTTATCATGTGTAAATCCTTCCAACACGCATGTGTCAGATGGTAAGAGCAGGAGAGATTCCTGGACAGCTTTGTGATGAAAATTCAGAGCCTCTACCATCATCATCCATAGCGCCAGCATACAACATGCAGATCAGTGCTACCACAACATCTCACACTCCCCGAATGAACTGTAACACATCTTCTAAACTCAAAGGAATACGAACAATGTTCCTGCAACTTGTCCTCATAATTCAAATCTTTAAGTGCGGGTATCATTTTGATGAATTTCATCTGTACCCCCTCCAAGACTAATATATCTTCTCTGAATTTCAGTGTGCAGAAATTGAATGCAGTATTGCAGATGGGGATCTGATCAAGGGTTTACTCAACTGATGCACTGCTCCCTCATTTTTGTATTCCAACCTCCTTGAGATAAAAGGAACCATTCCATGAACTCTGGATTCCATTTTGTACAGCTGCACTGGATGTGAGTCGTGTGTGTACATTTGATGCATAAATCTCCTTACTCCTCCACTGATCCTATAGTGACTCAGCAAAGGAAATGTTCTGATTTCTTTTACTCAGAATGAAAGACCTCAAAGTACACAATGAACGCCACCCACCATACATTTAACTCCACTCACTTAATCTGTTCTTCCGCTCATCGACACAGCGCATGTGCCTCCTTAGTGCCATCCACATATTTGGAAATACAACCCTCTATCCTTCTTCCAAGTCATTTATACTTATGGTGATCAGTTGTGGCTACAAGAGAACACCAGATGTCACATTCTAATTCGAGAATTGGCCCGTTATGCCTGCTCTCCATCTCCTACCTGCGAAGAAATTTCCCATCCCTGAGCTGGGTTTTATGGCTCCCTCACAGGGCGTGTTTTTGATAGGGTGGGGGATAAGGTCGGATGCTTAGCCCATCTGCTTACCGCCAACCCGACCGGTTACCCATAATGCGATGAGGTGGGTAAGGTGGCCACTAGGCTGTCTCCTGTTAGGCTTTTTCAGGCCCTTAACTTCTCAATTAAGGGCCTCAATCCACCTCCACTGACATAAAACACTAAGTAGTGGCAGGCAGGCCTGAGTGCAAAGACCGTTTCTGAAATAGCTTCTTTAAAAAGATGGGAAGGGGGCTCCTTAATCAGGTAAGGGGGGCTTTGCCCATTGTGGATGCACCACTCCCCCAGATATCAGCTCAATAGTCAGTCTATTAGCAACAAACACGGGAGAGAAACCAGCTGTGATTGAAGGAGCAGTTACCTGTAGAAACCTTCAAACTCACTGACCCATCTTACCAGCATTTTCAACAATTGATCTGCAGGCCACACATCTTCATAGGCTGCATTGCAGCCCACAGGCCTTAGGTTGGAAGAACCTGGGTAGAACAGACTCATAGAAGTAACACCACCTCCGACATTCCCTCTAAATCGCATAGCACCCTGACTTAGGGATATATTGGACATGATTCAACCAAAACATTTCTAAGTGTCATTTGCGGGGTGTGTCCCACGGCTTTCTGGATGAGATCAAGGCCTGGATTAACCCACACAGTCATTTTCTGAGCCTTGGGAAGTTTCTCCCCAGTCTAGCGTTTCTCCCTTCATCCTTCCAACCTTTATGAGGCCCTTTCATACCCACATCATCCCTCCACCCTTCATACTTATATGGGCATGGCCTCCCTCAGGCCCCGACACATGGCAGTGTCAAGCTTGAACCCGGTAACTCTGGCACTGCCAGCATGGCACGCAGACACTGCTCTGGGCACCGTGGTACTGTCAACTGGGAATCCTGGCAGTACCCACTTGGCTGTGCAGGGTTCCCAGGTGCCAGGGGGAGTGCCAAGATACCGCCCTGTCCCTGACCACTTGGGGAGCTCCAATGGCCTTCAAGACTCCCCGAGTGGCCATCATGACTGGTCTTTATTTGTCGAGACCAGTACTAATCGGCACCTGGTTGAGGCCTTGCCGATGTGGCCAGTAACTCTTAGGCACTGGATGAATGCGGCGTCAAGATGGTTACATATATTTAAATGAATCTAATGGCTCATTTAAATATCATTACTTGGATCATGTCCAGCGAGGGCAAGATCCAGATCACGGCAGGCACCGCGCGGAGGTGCAAGGTTTCACGGCTGGCGCGAAGCTACCGCGATTCATCCATTGCAATCGCGTCATTGCCTTTCCTTCATAGTCATAAAGCTTTACAGCACAGAAAGAGGCCCTTTGGTCCTCATGTTTGCACCAGCCATCAAGCACCTATCTATTCAAATCCGATTTTCCAGCACGTGGCCCCTAGCCTTGTATGCTATGGCTATACACCACAGTAGGAGCACTTTCACCACATGGACTGCAACAGTTCAATAGTAATAGTAATAATACTAATCTTTATTGTCACAAGTAGGTTTCCATTAACACTGCAATGAAGTTACTGTGAAAAGCCCCTAGTCACCACATTCCGGCGCCTGTTCGGGTACATAGAGGGAGAATTCAGAATGTCCAAATTACCTAACAAGCACGTCTTTCTGATTTGTGGGAGGAAACCGGAGCACTCGGAGGAACCCCACGCAGACATGGGGAGAACGTGCAGACTCCACACAGACAGTGGCCCAAGCCAGGAATCGAACCTGGGACTCTGGCGCTGTGAAACAACAGTGCTAACCACTGTGCTACCGTGTCGCCCAAAGAAGGCAGCTCAGCAGCACCTTCTCAAGAGCAATTGGGAAAGGGCAATAACCCATATCCCATGAATGAATTTTAACACTGGGTCAATTGAAAAGTCCCCACAAACACACGAATGTCTTCACAACAGCAGCTCAAATGTTGCCGATTCGCAATAAATCAGCATCATTATTAATCAATGCCTCATAGTTCAGTGAGAGAATTATTGTACCCTCATAGGATTTGTTTAATAATCCTTTTACAAATGGTGGCCATGTGAACAAACAGGAGATTCAAACAAAATCATTGAGATAAAGGATTTGTTAGATCCAGATTGCCATGTTCCCATAGACATCCATCATCGCACATTCAATGCTCCCAACTGATTTAATGAGCAGTGATTGGCTCAGGGATATAGGCGTTGGTCTCTCATTTAGTCCGGCTGAGGAGGAGTTCATGCGATAAAAACAGAAGCAATGTCAGAGCTTGCAAAAGGCCGTTGGAAATGGTGAGCTATCTCCTTTTGATTGCTGCCTTTTACTGATCTCCTTATCATGTCTCTCAATTCCTCTGGAATTATATCTTGCTGTTTCTCATTGCAGATGACGTTAATGGTATTCTCTTGTTCCTCCTGCCACACATTTATCACCTCTCATCTAAAAGAAGTTCCAAACATTTTTTATTATTACCAACCGTCTATCGGGCCACTTCAATGCCCTTATTTCATATACTGGCTATGGAGCTACAAAACCTGTCACTTCTCCTCTCCTAACGGAAAATAGAGTGAAAAAGCATTTTATGGGAATAGCTTCAGATCATAAGCATTAGACAATTTTCACACAGGTACAATCTATTTCCTTTAGGGCAGCATGGTAGCATAGTGGTTAGCACAATTGCTTTACAGCTCCAGGGTCCCAGGTTCGATTCCCAGCTGGGTCACTGTCGGTGTGGAGTCTGAACGTTCTCCCCGTGTGTGCGTGAGTTTCCTCCGGGTGCTCCGGTTTCTTCCCACAGCCCAAAGATGTGCAGGTTAGGTGGATTGGCCATGCTAAATTGCCCTTAGTGTCCAAAAAAATTGCCCTTAGTGTTGGTTGAATGGGGTTACTGGGTTATGGGGATAGAGTGGTTTGGGCGTGGATAGGGTGCTCTTTCCAAGAGCCGGTGTAGACTCGATGGGCCGAATGGCCCCCTTCTGCACTGTAAATTCTAAGAAAAAAAAATTATACTCCTTGATGGTGAAATAATAAAGATACAACTTAACAGCTCACCATCTCCCACAAAGCTGTGAATTTAATATGGTGCAGAATGGGACTGACCACTGGGACTGTGTGTGTGTGAGAGAGGGGCGGGATGGGGGAGGTTTGGGAGAGAGAGAGAGAGATAGAGATATAATTAAAAATGGATTCCCAATCTCCCGCTACGCTGAGGAGTTCCAGCGAGCGGAGCTCCTCAGTGCACAAAACTCGGCCGCACATTCCCCGCTGAGGCCTCTTGTCTAACGCGTGTGGCGTTTTATAGCCTTGCGTTTCTCTGCGCTGCAAGTGCCGGGTAACTCATGGCTAAACGCACTCACTATGGGACTTGTTTCCCTCTTAGCAAAATCACGTCCTACATGTCTAGAATTGGATGTGATTTTCTCATAATAGGCCAGATTTCCCAGACCTCCGCGGCATGTTTTCCAGTGGAGGGGATGACTCGCCATTTGCCACCGGTGGGATTTTCCGGTCCGTCAATGCCTATGCTGTTTTGTGGCTCTTGTCAGTTCTACTGACGAGAAGATCTGGAAAATCCTGGCCATTAACTTGAAATATGTTATATTATACATAACAATCCCAACCCTGTGTAACAAATGAACATCTGCAAATGCCATTATAAACCTAAAGATGATTTCAATCTGCCGTTGAGAAAAAGGTTGTAGAAATATTTGTTTTAAAAAATCCAGCTCAGGCAACCAGAGTTGGTGGCACAGCGCTGTAGAGTCGGGATGGTGTTGCCCTGAGAGTCCTCAACAGTGACTCCATGACGTTTGGTGGACTAAAGTCAAACGTGGACAAAGGAACCTCCTGCTGATTACCACTTTCCTCAACACCCCCCTCTCCCCCAAGCTGATGAATCAGTTCTTCTCCATGTTGAAAACCAATTGGAAATAGCAGTGAGGGTGATCGGGATACAGAACGTACTCTGGGTGGCGGACTTCAATGTCCATCACAAGTCTGGCTCAGTAGCACCACTACTGACAGAGCTGGCTGAGCCCGGAGGGACATAGTTGCCAGACTGGGTCTATGGTAGCTAGTAAAAGAACCAACAAGAGGGAAAAACATACGTGACCATGTCCTCACTAATCTACCTGTCACAGATGCATCTGGTCCATGGCAGTATGGGTAGGAGTGACCACTGCAAATCATACTACCGGAGGACATGATAGGCACAAGCAACAAGAAGGGGGTACTATGTGGGAAAATATACGAAGAGTTGCTGGACAGAGCTCGAACATCACCGAACGAGACCAGACAAAAATGGGAGGACAAACTGGGGACAGGGGTAGGATGGGGACTCTGGAGTGAAGCATTGAGCAGGGCTAACTCCACCTCCTCCTGCGCAAGGCTAAGCCTAATGCAGTTCAAAGTGGTGCACCGAGCGCACCTGACCAGAACCCGAATGAGCAGGTTCTTCCCGGAGGTGGAGGACAAATGTGAGCGGTGCCAGAGGGGCCCGGCCAGCCACACCCACATGTTTTGGGCTTGTCCCAAACTTGCTGGGTTCTGGACAGCCTTCTCCGAGGCAATGTCCAAGGTTGTGGGGTGAGGTGAAGCCATGCCCAATTGTGGCAATCTTCGGGGTATCAGAGCAGCCAGAGTTACACATGGGGAAGGGGGCCGACGCCCTTGCTTTTGCTTCCCTAATCGCACGCTGGAGAATCCTGCTCGGCTGGAGATTGGCAGTAACACTCACGGCTGCAGACTGGCTCGCTGACCTCTCGGAATTTCTCCACCTGGAGAAGATTAAGTACGCCACCCGAGGGTTGGTGGAAGGCTTCCTGAATAATTGGGGGCAGTTTGTCGGCCTGTTCCAAAACCTATTTGTGGCCAGCAACGAGGAGTAAGTTAAGAATAAAAAAACAAGGTAGATGTGGAACCAAAGGACTGCGCAACCCACCTCAACAGTGTACTCTTGCTCATCACTATTGTCATGCCACCAGTGGCGGGGGGAAGATAAAATAAACCTTTCTTAACGCGAGTAAGAAAAATGTGATGTATATCTACAATTGTTTGTAAGTATGAGAAATGCCAATAGAAAGATTAAAATAAAAAGGAGTAGCCACTGCACAGTTCTCGTGGAGATGAAGGCCCATCTCCACAATGAGGCTACTCCCTATTGTGTTGTGTGGCACTACTACCCCGTGGTAAATGGGATAATTTAGAACAGATTTAGCAACTCAAAACTAAGTGTCCATTAGGCACTGTGGCTCTCAGCAGCAGCAGCAGAAATGTATTCGACCACAGGCAGCACGACGGCACAGTGGTTAGCACTGCTGCCTCACGACATCGAGGACCCGGATTCGATCCCGGCCCTGGGTCACTGTCCGTGTGGAGTGTGCACATTCTCCCTATGTCTGCGTGGGTCTCACCCCCACAACCCAAAGATGTGCAAGGTAGGTGGATTGGCCACACAAAATTGCTACTAATTGGAATTTTGTTTTTTAATGTATCAGACCACAGCCTGTAATCTAATTTCCTGATGTATCCTCCACTCTACCATTACCACCAAGCCAGGGATCAATCGTAATTCAATGAAGAGTGCAGGGGAATATGCCAGGACCAGTACCAGGCACATCTAAAAATGAGGATTCAGCCTGGTGAAACTACAACACAGGACTACTTGCATGCCACACACCATTAGCAGCAAGTAATAGACAGAGCTAAGAAACCCCACAGCCAACAGAACAGATCCACGATTGCAGTCCTGCCACATCCAGTCAAGAATGTTGGTGGACAATTAAACAACTCATGGGAGGAGGCGGCTCCACAAATATTGCCATCCTCAATGATTGGTGAGCCCTGCACATCGGCATAAGAGACAAGGCTGAAGCATTTGATTTGCCACCATCTTCAGCCAGAAATGCCAAATGGATGATGTATCTCGGCCTCCTCCTGAGATCCCCAGCATCACAGATGCCAATCTTCATCCAACTAGATTCACTCCCCTTGATATCAAGAAATGGCTGAAGACACTGAGTACTGTAAACACTATGAGCCCTGACAACACTCTGGCAATCGTGCAGAAGACTTTTGCTCCAGAATTAGCCATGCCCCAAATTCTTCCAGCTACAACACTGGCACCTGGCCAGCAAAGTGGAAAATTGGACAGGTATATCCTGTCCACAAAAAGCATGGGCAGCACGGGAGCATAGTGGTTAGCACTATGACTTCACTGCACCAGGGTCCCGGGTTCGATTCCCAGCTTGGGTCACTGTCTGTGCGGACTCTGCACGTTCTTCCCATGTCTGCGTGGGTTTCCTCTGGGTGCTCCAGTTTCCTCCCACAAGTCCCGAAAGACGTGCTATTAGGTAATTTGGACATTAAGAATTCTCCCTCTGTGTTTAGAGGGAGCAGAGTGGCACAGCGGAAGCATGCTTGGCCCATAACCCAGAGGTCGATGGATCAAAACCATTCTCTGCTAGTTGTCTTGGGCAGCACGGTAGCATAGTGGTTAGCACAGTTGCTTCACAGCTTGGGTCAATGTCCGTGTGGAGTCTGCACATTCTCCCCGTGTGCGTGGGTTTCCTCCGGGTGCTCCGATTTCCTCCCACAGTCCAAAGGTTAGGTGGATTGGCCATTCTAAATTGCCATTAGTGTCCAAAAAGGTTAATTGGGGTTACTGGGATAAAGTCGATAGGGTGGAGGCGTGGGGCTTAAGCAGGGTGCTCTTTCCAAGGGCCGGTGCAGACTCGATGGGCTGAATGGCCTCCTTCTGCACTATAAATTCTATGTCTATCTATGTACCCGAACAGGCGCCGGAATGTGGCGACTAAGGGCTTTTCTCAGTAACTTCTTTGCAGTGTTAATGTCAGCCTACTTGTGACAATAAAGATTACTATTATAAAAAGCAGAACAAATGTAACCCTGGCAACTACCACCTCAACAGTGTACTCTTGCTCATCACTATTGTCATGGACAGGGTTCTTGAAGAACTATCAAGGGGCACTTACCCAGGAACCACCTGCTCACTCTGTGTTCCACCAGGGGCAGTCAGCTCCTAACCTCATTACAGCCTTGGACCAAACATGGATAAAAGAGCTGAACGCAAGAGGTGAGGTGAGGTGACTGCCCTTGATATCAAGGCAGCATTTGACCAAATGTGGCATTAAGGAGTCTAAGCAAAACTGAAGTTAACGGGAATCAAGGAGAACATTCTCCAGAGGTTGCATTCATATCTAGCACAAAAGATGATTTCTGTAGTTGTTGGAGGTCAATCATCTCCTGGATATTGCTGCAGTAGTTCCTCAGGATAGTGTCCTAAGTCCAACCATAGCTCCTTCAACAGCACCTTCCAAATCCATAAACCTCTGCCTCCTAGAAGGATAAGGGCAGCAGAAACATGGGAACACCAACATCTGCAAGTTCTCCTCCAAGCCACACATTATCCTGACTTGGAATCATAGCGTCGTTCCTTCACTGTTGCTGGGTCAAAATCTTGGAACTCCCTTCCTCACAGAACTGTAGGTAACCTACTCCACATGGACTATAGCAGTTCAAGAAAGCAGCTCATTAACACTTTCTCAAGGGCAATTAGGAATAGTCAAAAATGTTGACCTAGCCAGAAATGTCCACACCATGTGAAAGAATGAAAAAAAACCTCAGACAAAATCTTACCTGCTCCAGCTTCTATATCCATCATTTTACAACTGATATGATATGATCCTGAATAAAACAATTAATTGTAAGATGGAGCCATGTAAAGAGTGTCCGACTGGCTAAATTGGTAATACTCTTTCTTGCCTCTGAGGCAAAAAGTTGTGAGTTCTCAAATCCCACTCCAACATTTCCAAACTACATTAATACTTCAGTGCAATTGAGAAGAGTTGTTGGGTGATTTAAACTCAGGTTGGCTGTGTGACAGAGAATGACAGATTCCACGATATTGAAAAATAGGGAGTTCTCCTCAATCTTGGCCATAATTCATTCCTCAACTCTTCAAGCAAATTCATCCCATTTGTTTTTTACGCGACCCTCATGTGTGCTCAATTGGTTGCTACATTTGGTTCCAATCAGCAAGTTGTGAAACATTGAAGAATGTCCTGAGTAGGTGGTATGGAACAAAATAATGGTAAGGTCTTGCTATCGCTGAAAGTAGTTGAAACCAAAAGGCTACGATTTTTTTAAAACCCAAAAGAGAAAGTCCCAGAGGGCAGCAAGCTGTTCAAGAAACAGAATGGAATAACTGTTTCCCCTCCCCTCAACAGCCTCAGACATAGTTTCTCGGCTGGGCAATTGAAGGAGGTGCAAATGTGTTGGCCTGTTCCAGGAGTTAATTACAGAGTAACATGGAGCACAAGACCACACTGAGCCTTTTTCATGAACCAGAATGCCATTAACTGCCACTACTCTGCAATCAAAGAAGGACTTATTACATTGAGGCTTGATTTCACGGCAACACCTCAATATACCAATCTTCACCCCTGTTTCAAATTACAATGCGGCCTTCCTCGCCTCATTCTCTGCAAACACCTCCAATCCTACACCTCTCCGAGGTAACTGTGCCACTACAATTCTGGCATTTCCACATCCTCAGTTGTAATCGCTCGATTGTTGGGTGGCCATGCTTTTAGCTGCCTAGCCACTAACCTTTGGAATTCCTTCCCTAAATCTCACCTCCTCTCTACCTCTCGGCCCCCCTTTACAAAGCTTTATAACCATCCCGGGCCAAGAATTGGCGGGCGGGCCGCGTAGAGCAGCCCGCGATCGCCACCGAGCCCACCACGCCAGCACCAATGGCACCGATTCTCCGCTCTGCGGAGAATCGCATGCCGGCGTGGCACGATTTGTGCCGGTCGCGATGATTATCCGGCACGGCGTCGAGCTGAGAGAATCCCGCCCCATATTCTGCGGGCCCATGTGATTCGCCAGTCCTCTGGGATGGGACCCCCCCACAAGATCCCCTAAATAATGAGATGCCCCCAGAGACCCCCTAAATAAATTTGCATGCGAAGGATTGGGAATTGCTTCCTGATTTAATCAGGTGCAATTCAGCTCCGGCGGGAGTACATTGTATATTTTATGTTCGCTCTATTATGTATTTTCTTCTCATGTACGGAATGATCTGTCCGATTTGCACGCAGAACAATACTTTTCAGTGTACCTCGGTACATGTGACAATAAACAAATCCAATCCAATATACTCGCCCAAACAGAGAGTTTTGCCCCTTGATAAGTTTCTCAGACAGTGGGAGTGGTGAAGTCTGGGGGTGGTCTGGGATGAGATGAGAAACAAAAGGCAACAGAACCAGAAAGAAAAATGGAAACATTCAATGTTTTAAACCTGAGCTTCTAATCTTGTTTTTTTTTTCCTGGATGCACTCAACTGATAAAATTGTTTTGCTGTAAGTGTTTTTTTTCCTTGAAAGCAGCAAAAAAAAAAACACCTGTCAAAGGGTGTGGGAGTGGAACAAGTGTCAGGAACACTGGCAATATGTAACTCAATTTGCACTTGTACAGCACATTTCGTCGAGCAAAACATCCCATTCAGGCCACTCCACAGACCAGGAGAAAGCTGCAGGGGTTAATTCTCAGAATTGTACTGAGAAATAGTTTTGATGATATGCAACTCACAATGTCAAATGCAATGTCAGAATGCCCCCCGGGTTAGAATGTCGCTGGGTTTCCAGAGGTCGGAACTCGTGTGGTTTAATGCCAGTATGTGGCCTGTACTCACCGCTCAGGCTACATCTCTGCAACAGGTTATCTGCTGATTATCCGATTCCTATGTGTGGCACCTTGCTGTGCATAGATTAGCTGCTATGTTTCTCAAACATTACCGCGGTCATTTCAGAAGAGCTTTCCTGGCTGCAAAGTACTTTGGGTTATCCTGAGATGGCGAAAAGTGGGATATAAAAAGTGTAAATCCTTTCCTAAATGGTCTGGCTTCCAGTTACTATAATAAACAAGGTTATATGGATTACACCTGCACAACACCTGCTCTACAACATGCAAAAGAAGGTCTGCTTTCATATAGTCAACACATGCTCCACATTTGGAAGTATAAATATTTGACTGATGACTTCACTGAAATGACCTACTTTTTTAAAAAGTTTACTAGCGTAAACTAGTGCCTGTGCTGAAAAACAGCCTTCTATTAGACATGACGTTTGTCTGCTAAATAGGGCATTTCTCAGCAATTTCTCTGTAATCAACTCTCCTTAATGACCAGAAATCATGTATATAAATTCAGTACCTAATAAATTGAAGTGAAGAGCTGGTCAGGAACTAACAATCAGTCAGGGTTTGTTCAACTCACCCAACAGTCATTACTCATGAAGCCTGGTGATTCTAATGGGCTGACGTTACCCCTCTGTAACCAGGCGGAGATCATTACACTTCAGCGCAGTCTACTCTTCCACAATGCATATTATTTTGAGGCATGCAAAGCCCATGCATCACTGCATACTTTATTTGCACAGTGATTGATGTGAATTGCAAATCAGAGCTAGAATGTCATGTCATTCTAAGTGTCACGTATTTTGGTTGCTCCAATTACTTACCCAAAACAAACCCGAACTCCAGCTCAAAACAGGAGGTATTCTGTTGAGGTTTTCTCCAAACCTGCTCCCAATTCAGCAGAACCTCAGCAGCAGCACCAAGCAGAAAGCACATCACAGTGCGGCATGGGATTTTAGCTGAGGTATCCGAGCGTGACAAACAACTTGGGGCAATCGCTGTTTGTGCAACCTGTGCCTTCACAGGCCTTCTGCGAATGATACACAGCCTACCGGACAACCAAGAGTGCCTGACACAGCAGCATGGGGCGAAACATCAGAGAGAATTTACTTTGTTTATCCAGACTCCCACAACAGTGGGCCATGATTTCTATGATTTTTGACTGGTGCCCTTTGTGAGGTCTGTTTGAGTTTCAGTGATGTCCAATTTGGATTTCAAACTTTGCCCACGTTGCGTACAAGGGAACTGTGATAGATGTTCCTAATTATGCATCACATACTTTCCAGTGTCAACTATTTGAATTATTTTCCATGTGAGTACTTAGTAAATGAGAAAGAAAAAATTAGGTTCATATACCCTCGTCACGATGAGGCAACAAATTTGAGCATTTTTGTCTAGCTTTGGCTTGGGAGCAACTCCTTTAATTCAGACAGTGCATCTGGAGTTAAAGAAGAACTAGGCTCAGCATTCATTACCACATCTAATTGGATAAGCAACTGGTCAAGTTGTGAGGACTCTCTGTTTTGTAGGCAGTTCTCTGAGATAATCATCAACTGCGCCTGAAGGACCATCAATTCGGTGAAACTAGTTCTTCCAGCGCAAAGAGTCTTCCACCAGCGAGTGTTGGAGGCTGGCACATTCCAAGGTCCAGGACTACGTGCAGAGGCATGTACTAAGACATGGCATGGCAGCCACCTCAAAGGCTCAGTGGGAAGGAACAGCTCAGGTCCACCTGACATAGTAAATCGAGGGACTGAAACCTGTGTACAACACCTCGGACGGTATCTTTGTCATGGAAAGTACATTATCGATGGGGAGGTTGGTTAGCTCAGTTGGCTGGATGGTTGGTTCGTGATGCTGAACAATGTCAGCAGCGTGGGCTTAATTCCCGTATCGGCTGTGGTTACCCGTGAAGGCCTCACCTTCTCAACCTTGCCTCTCGACTGAAGTGTGGTGACCCTCAGGTTAAAACACCACCAGTCAGCTCTCTCTCTTTCTCAAAGGGAGAGCAGCCAATGGCCCTCTGGGACAATGGCAACTTTCATATTAGCATTGTATCACAGGTATTGAAGCACCACATGCTATATGTGAAATGTATTGCACTTCTGGTAATGTCCAATTTGATTTGGAATGTGATTTTATACATTTTTATCAATAAAATATATTTTTGGAAACAAGACAAGCCTCAACTTGTTGGTTTGACACAGAAATCAAGACACTTAATTATAGAGTAATCGATTTTCAGTCAATTGAAGGCACAAACCCAGTGATTGGTTCGCTTTTAATGCCAGACCCTAGTTTGATGGGTAAGGTTTTAATTAATGATTAATAATGCTGACCAATGTTAACCAATTTGATTTCTTGCAAGGACAGTTGTTAACCAATCTGGTTTGGACAGATTGCTAGTGAATGTAATTGATCTCAAAAAGTTGTGAATTCCCCACTCCTAAGGGTTGTCCGTTGCTGCACTGTTGACGAGATGTGCGCTGAATTTTTCGCATGGCGGTTTCTCCCTTCCCGCCATCCAAAGAGTTGGCATGGAACACAGCCCACTCCAAATACCCTCGCAGCCATTTCATGCTCGAGTGAGGGTCATTTGGCTGCAGGCAAGACTTCCGTCACTCACTCAGGTGGAAGACCCGCCTCAGAGAGCTGCCTGCCAATCTGATTGGCTGACAGCTCTCTAGTCCCTGCAGCGGACAGACATGAACATACTGGGCTGGCACAGCGGCACAATGTTTAGCACTGCAGCCTCATAGCGCCAGGGATCCGGGTTCGTTTCTGGCCTTGGGTGCGGAGTTTGCACGTTCTCCCCAGTGTCTGCATGGGTTTCCTCCCACAGTCCAAAGATGTGCATGTTAGGTGGTTGTGGGGATAGGACGGGGGTGTGGGCCTCTTGGAGGGTTTGTGCAGACCCAATGGCCCGAATGGCCTCCTTCTTCACTGGTGGGATTTTATGATTCTAAGATGCCTGAGCCTTCATTCACAAAAGGAGGGCAAGGTAAGTTTAAGGCTCCTAAGATGGGGAGGGTAGGGAAGACCTGTGCTGGCGCAGGGGGAGGGATAGGGGTGTCGGAGGAAAGGCCATTGAGGGAGAGAGGTCCAGCGAATGATGACGGGGAGCGGTTATTAGCACTGTAATGGAAGAGAACACTATAAACCTGCTACAGAACAATAAAACGAAAAAGATCAATAATAATGAAATGAAAGAGACTATTTTCTCTCTAAGTGCTCACACTTAATTATTTTTAAAATTAAATATTCCAGGTTAAATTTGCAAGTTATATTGATCAATTTATTCCAATGTGACACCATTCAATTTCATATTTATCTGACATGAAATTTCCTGGGCACAGGGGATATAACTTGATATAACTTGGTTGGATCTTCACTGAAATCATAATGGTAATTACTTACACAACACATATGCCCAGAAAATGCAGCAAGTGCTCAATCCTACATACTGCCTGGTCAAGTTGTGAGGACTTGTGATTGGAATTCTTAAAGTTTCAAATCTACAAATACATTTCCCCTTCTTCTCATTTGTGGAATATGTTGCAGAAAGGGTCACTAAGGTAGCCACTGTCTGGTCAAAGGCTCAGAGAGCGATGGCTATTGATCAAAGGATTCAAGGTACCTGGTGAATGGGTGGTGAAGTAGAGTTAAGCTATAAAGAGGGGCAGGTTTTTTGAGCCTAATGGGGCTTTTTCTGTTCGTAACAATCTAAAATCAGAATGCATGAAGAAAAACAAGTTGGCCAGTGTTCATTCTTTAGGTATTTCACATTTCACAGTTGGATCTAGTCATTGGCAGGCATAGCTTATGCCCTTTGACCTCTGCACTTTGCACCTTGGGTTCTGGTACTTGGTGACCAGGAACACTGGGGCAGGGCAAAGGTCAGTGCTGCGAATACACAAGCTTCCTTTTGCCAAGCCCAAATTTAATGAATTTGAACAAGAGGCGGGCAGGGCCATCACTGTTCTTTAAGGCAAAGGAGAGATTTTCCACCATGCAACCATACATCAGGAGATATATTTAATAAACTGACCAAAGAGTTACTAATATCTAAATGGTAGCTTAAGGATATCAAACTCATCCTATAAAATAACCACAATGGCAACTTGATCTCTGGTTTGGCATTTTTTAAAAATGGACTCGATGGGCTGAATGGCCTCCTTCTGCACTGTAAATTCTATAACATGGCTGCTATTTACAATATGATGTGCTTCCTCTCTCATTGATGAGGTTTGCTATGCCTTGACCCTAATCTCTGAAGTTTAATGATTAAAACTCTCTTTCCCCCTCCTTTAACATGCTCCTATATGACCAGATGTTTGCTAATTTGTCTGAATATATCCTTCGGTGGCTTGGCGGTCATTTTATTCTGATTACAATCCTTTGAGGCAGTTTGGGGCAGTTTACCACATTAAAAATGCTATGAAAATGTTGTTGATGATGTTCCAGGAAAAAATGCACAAGGAATTTTGGAAATTAGGATTAGATTCTGTCCAAGAGATCCATTCAATGGTGGCAGAACTGCAAAGAGCTGATGGAAATCTATGTCTCCCAGATGGGCCATCAGATCCAAGTATATTGTCATTTGCAGGTCTGTGATGTTCACTTTTGTCGAGGGTGAGATTACGTTTTTTATGCTTCCATGTAGGGTGACTATACATTGTTACACCACTGTTGCCAAATAGAATGAAAATAATTGGGTAACTCTCCTGTCAATTGCTCTTGGTTTAAGTGACTGGGATTGACTTTATGCACAGAATTGTTATGCAACTATCCTCCACGTGTGGCATTTTGCTGAAGAAATAAATCTGCTTTTATTGACAATGTAATATCCTGCTTTGATTTCTGGTTTGTGGAGACGCTTCTTAAGTAGACTCTGTAGACTGTCTGATGTATTGTGATCATTAAATAAACTATTTTTGCTATAAAGTAGACAGCTGGCTGAGTCCTGTCCTGCCTCCAATTCATTGGCTGACACAGTGTAACTGGTTGGCATAGCATTGTAAATTCTTTGCTTCAGAGTTAGATTAAGCGTAAATTGCTGAAACAGTGAGATGTACCCGGACTAAGCATAAAATTATACACGCCATGTCAGTCTTGCACCTTACTCCTTTCTTTAGCCTTATCTAGAAATTCATACCCAATTTTCTAATTCTGTCTTCAACCATCTATATTTTATAAACAATTACATTTTCTCTTGCCCTCTCCTTAAGGCCCTGGCACAGACTGACAGCACTGACGAGAACTTTACTCCTCTCTCTGGTAACATTGCCAAGAGGATGCCCTTCATATGAAAGGTGAGACAAGGAGAATGGGGACTATGGCAGCTGTGCTTATTCCTATCTTCACCATTTCTCCCCGCGTAATACACGCACTTTCCCCCAAGTTACTGGGACTGGAACGGAAACGTCCATTGAGTTTTCACCCCGTACGCCCAGCGGAACGAGGACTGCTGCCGCATGTCACTTACTCTCCTGACTGAGATCAGATAAGTCCGGACAGACCAGAAGGTGGTTTTCTGATTAATCTGGTTTTGTATGGTGCCAAACCACTTGGTTCGTTTACCCACCAACTTGCATGAGGATCCAAATCTCCCTAGCTTTTTGAAAACTGAAATTCCAAAGATTCAAGCCAGCCAGGGAGTGGAAACATTTTCGGTGTTTGAAACATGTTTGAAGTTAGGGATCAACTGAAAAGCCTGTTGCTGCATTTCTAAGCAGGACTGCTGAATATGGTCGTGCTACTGATGTGGAGATCCATCTCAAGATAGTTTATCTCCCTTGTTACCAGTGAAGATAACTTGACTGAAACAGCAAGATTTAAAGCTGTTGCTGGCTTGGGCCAGACAATAAATTCTGTAGAAGAACATCTTTTGTGTATGGCCCACAGTGCATCAGGAATTCTCAATTGATGAGTGGATTTAATGGGGATTGGGCCTGTCCACTGGATAGAGAGCTAGTGGCAACACCACCGTGGCCATTTCTGGGAGCCCCATCAAGTTTGAATCCCAATTAGTAGCCCACTAGCTGGCAAAGGGGTTCAGCTCCACCAGAGCAATTTCATGCCACACTTTCTGGTGCGATGTGGGAGCCCCAACGCCGAGAGGTGATGGTCAGTTTAGGGAAACGGAAGTATAGTAACGTTACTGGACTAATAATCCAGAGGCCTGGACAAATGCTCCAGAGGTATGAGCAGGGAGGCATGGTGGCACAGTGGTTAGCACTGCTGCCTCACAGCGCCAGGGACCTGGTTCAATTCCAGCCTTGGGTGACTGTTTGAGAGGAGCTTGCACTTTCACGCAGTGTCTGCGTGGGTTTCCTTCGGGTGATCCAGTTTCCTCCCACAGTCCAAAGATGTGCAGGTTAGGAGTGCAAACTGACTAAAACAAATAGTCTGTTCTGGAATTAGTGGGGTTGTTCCTGGCACTTGTAGTACTCTGGGGTTTTATATTGCCCCAGTTGGGAATGCTCCCCTGAGGTTGCACTCCGTCATTTCCTGCACTGAGAGCTCCAGTGAGTGGAGCTCCTCCATGCAAGAAGAGATCAGTATGGCAACCCAATCTTTCAACCCCCGACGTAACCCCTGGACCCCCCCAAACTCACCTATAAGAGGGTCATCGAGACCACCCACCTCACATGGACAGGGCACCACCAGGCCCAATCCCCGGTGTGGGAAAAAGACCAGCCTGACACCTTAGCATTGCCAGCCTGTCACCCCGGCAGTGGCCCTGTCAGCCTTGCAGTGCCAGCTGGGCACCCTGGCAGTGCCATGGTGGCCACTGCGTGTCACCACCAGGATGCCAGGTGGCACTGCCAGTGTGCCAGACTGGCAGTGCAAATGTATCCATGTCATACCAGCAGTGCCAGGGTGCCACCTTGCCCAGAAACCAACCACCCAGGGTCTTCCGATCGCCTGGGAGACTCCACAGGCACCATTTTGTCTGATCGTCGTTTAAGGGGACCAGTACTGAATTGCGCCTGGCTGACATCTCCTCAGCAAGGCCATAGATGCTGGATGGCTGTTAGATCAGGCGTGAGGATGGCTATGTGAGTTCTTAAACTCATCAAGCCATGCAAGACTGCGTCCTGCTGATTGCAAAGCCTTTCCCGGGATCTACCGGCTAAAACGGCACCAATTCCAGTGGGATATGGCCAGTAGATCATGCCCTAAGTGGATTGGTCATGCTAAATTGCCCCTTAGTGCCCAAAAGCTGTGCAGGTTAGCTGGGGTTCCAGGGATAGGGCGAGGAAGTAGGCCTAGATAGGGAGCTCTTTCAGAGGGTCAGTGCTGACTCAGTGGGGTGAATGGCCTCCTTCTGCAATGTAGGAATTCTATGAGTTCAAATCTCACCACTTTCAGTCCTAAAATGTAGCTTTAAAATTTGTAACGTCCTCATGCCTGTCCAGGGCATAACAACAGGTACATGGAGTTAGATTGCAGAATGTCCATCAAACTCAATAACGGAGCAGGTTTGAAGGGCTAAATGTCCTACTCCTGTTCCTATGTTCGTCATTAGTCAATTAGAAATTCCTGTTATTATGAGCGACTGAGGTAGCATTCTCGGAGTGGAGAAATTCCCTCCCTATTCCCTGATGGCTCAGATAGACATGGACTACAAGCTGCTGCTGCTCATGATAATTATGATAATCACAGCCCACCCCGCTAGAGATAGCACAACTGTCTTTATACCCAAGGATCCGACATTAAATAGCAGACTCATGATAGAATCACAATGGGACAGTTATTAAAACCAAATCTGATCTCCTTAACCCTTTCATTGAAAATTTATATTTAGCCTCAAGAAAGTTCCACTCCAGATGTCGTAATCTGGAATTTTGCTGTGTACCGCAAACGGGCGCAGAGTGGCTTTCTCTGAACGAAGGCATAAACACCAGATACAGTGCACAGCGAGAATGACATAATAACAGTTATTAACCGAGAATGTGAAGAGAAGCTTTGAATGCTATTATCAGAACAATTGGAACCGCGTCTTTGCAGACAGATTCTACATCACAATCAGCCAAGAACTGCCCTGATTGTGATGTAGAATCTGTCTGCAAAGACGCGGTTCCAATTGTTCTGATAATAGCATTCAAAGCTTCTATCATTCAGACGGAAGGTACACTGCATCTAAAATGGCTCCGTTGCCGGGGCAACTGGCTAATGTGGAACAGAAGAAATTTTAGAGTTGCTCTCATTCCGTCTTCCTAATAAGCATCCCTTCTCCTGCTGCTTGTGCTGTGACTCGCACAGTACAAAATGCATCCATATGAACATTGGTAACAACAGGATTGGGTTTAGCTGTGATGGCTCCAGTCAGCCTCAGGATGCTCACTGACGGGTCAGGCAACTGAGGGAACTAGACACCCATGAATGTGGTACACAGGCCAGGGCAGCACCTTTTTTAGCTGCATAATCTGGCAGGCATAGTTCCCAAGCATGAACACTCCAAGAACTGCCCTGTAAACAGTGACATGAGCCCAAGGGGAATCATTGCTTCACCAGATAATTCATCTACTGCACAGCAAGTGTTTTAAAGTTGCTTAAATCATGGTGACTGCCCTTTAAACACAAGAGTCTTGCAGTGTAGAACATTTCAGCAGCAAGATTTCTAAGCTCCACCCTATAGGGGGGAACGGAATTCCGATGGGGCTATTATGGCATTGGGCAGAATCTTGTTGAGGCATTGGGGCACTGGCCTGCCTGCTGCAGAGCAAACAAAAAGCCTTTCGGAAAGGCCCACCGAACCACGAGCCAATCAGGCAGTGGTGAGGCCTACCCCTGGAATCAAGATCCCGGGGGTGGAAGCTGAATGAAAACTGCCAGCTAACCAGAAGCCGACAGTTCTTGTGCTCCATTATGGAGATCATAGCTACTGCCACAGTTAATTAATGTTCGGGAAGGTCAACCGGGGGACCTCCCACATAGAACTTTATGAGGGCAGAGACGGGAAGGCGGTGAGGCCCCGGTACACAACCGTCCTTCCAAAGTACACACCCTAGCATTCTAGCTCGTCAACCAGCGGAAGCGCCAGATTCCACCCATTGTCGGGGTAAAACTGATCTTAGAGAGTCAGCATAGATGAGCATTAATAAATTGCTGGTCCGATTTTCTTCTATATTGACTGTTGCCCAAGACCAGTGGAAATGGTATTTGGCTCATGACATTCATTTGGAGAATGGGCTTTTGTAGAGTAGACTGAATTTGAATGTTCAATCTATTGATCAAAGAAAGGTCCACTAGTTGAAACATGAGAATCTTGTGTCATATTCAAATTGCGTAAAATGCTTTTTCACAAACATACTATAGTTTTCATTCATATTCACCTGATCTGCTACAATGAATGACATTTCAGCAACAGTCATGACAGTCAATTCACTGTCATAAAGTTTAAGCTGAGTGGTGAAGGATTGGAACATGGAGGGCACAAGACTGTGAGATTTTGGTGATGGACCCTGTTGGTAGGATGTTGACTGCCAGGAATACAGCTGTTAGGTCTGGGCCACCAAGATCTGCTAAGAACCTGGGGTGTTGGATGAAGAGGCAGTCAGGTACTCAGAAGGAAGTCCACATCTCTTGATGCTCCCATAGTTCCAGACATTGAGTGAGCGCACGATCATCTTGAATAAAATAGCGTTGACCTTTCAAAGGAATACTCTTGCTTTATTTTTGAATATTAATCCAAATCTCAGGAATCACAAGTGGTGCAGGATATCCAGAGAATCCTTCCCCACCCAGTCTACTAATTTCTTGAATTTACTTGATCAGCATGCTCGGGTTTCACTGATTTTTACAAATATGTGATATGTAAATCCCTATCGCAATTATGTGGAGTGGGGGAAGGTCGAAGGAATCTACAAAACCGTCAGTAATCCCCCACCTCCCCAACATTCCAGACAACACTTGTAGTGTTTACCTCATTTATGAGCTCACTGAGTGGGCCGTGTACAAATCCTGCCAGTTAAGAGCTTCCTCTGAGGAGCTGAAATCCTTTGTGACTCCAGGCACGCCTGTCATATCACTGAAATATCCCCAGCAGTCTCCACCAGCAACTGGCTCACTAAAAATAGTTCTCTGCATTGAATACATTTCATGCTGCGCCTGAGGAAGCAACCCATAAAACCCGGTTGTCCATTTTGTCACATGCACCTGTCCCTCTGCAATTATTGCCATGGCAACTAGATTTGGCTGAGAGGTTTGAATGCCTTCAATGCAAAGCTCTGGCTCTCTTATTCTTCCTGCATTGGCTTCCTGGCAGATCATACTGTGGGATAATGGAGTAGAATCTAGTCATCGTGCTCATTTTCTAGGTGGAAAATGGGGTGGGGGGGGGAGGAGTGACCATTGTGGGGAGCGATCACTTTCAAGGGGCTCTGTCCTGTCACCCCAGAACCCCTGGAAAACCCAGATGCCATATTGGCCTCAGATAATTTTCAGGCATTTGAGGTACTCACCTAAGACAGGTGTTAGGCTCCCTTGCATATGCTCATGAGGTGCCTAACTCTTATTTTAGGACCTTCGGGAAACCTGGTTGCTCGCTGCCGAGTCAGTAGTGGGCTTGCCCGAATCAGTGTACATCCGGCCTAACAGGCCAATAAGCAAGTAAACACATTTCTTTAAATGAGGAGAGGCTAGGTTCCCCCAGAATCCTCGGCCCTCCCGATGTCCATGATCACGTCCTCCCCCACCCCTGCTGTCTGTTTTGACTCCCCCCCTCCCCACATCCAACGAGACTAACCGGAGGCCGTTGCCCCTGAGGCAAGCGGACCAAAAATTCAATCCCTTTGAAGGACAAGTTGTCTGCGGCGATGTGATGGCCAGCAACAGCTCAAACTCATTCCGACACGTTAACTGGGAATTGATATCAGAGTCAGCACCTTTTCGAGTTCGATTACGAGCACATAAAAATGACTGATTTAAAAGAATGCCACGATGGATGATGAATAAAGGTCCTCTGGGATTTTCATTCCAGATAAGATGAGTTAAGAGACAATTTCAATTGTGTAGCAGCAACACGGTTTGAAGGAGCCGGGTGAGGGAAGACGGTGGTTTGAAGAAAGATTGATCTTATATTCATACATCATCTTTGCATTCGCAAAGCCCATCATAGTGAACACAGACTGATCCTATTCCCGTTGCAGCATGGGATAGAATGTAGGAGGCACCACTAGTCCACAGACATTTTCTGACACCATTTTTATCAATCCAAAATTGCTGGCCATGCCTTCAGCCTCTAAGACCTTAAGCTCTGGAATTTCCTCTCTTCACCTCCCTACCACTCTCTCATTCTTTAAGTAGCTCCTTAAAACCAAACATTTTGAGCAAGCTTGTGGTCACCTGTTCTAATATCTCTTTATAGTCATGGAGGTTTAAAGCACAAAAAAGGCCCTTCGGCCCATCGCGACTGCTCCGGTCAAAAACGCTCAGTATTGGGTAATGCCAAGCGATCTGGGATATTTTCATTACTCCAAAGGTGCTACATAAATGCAAGGTGTTGTTGTCACACCACTCAACTGAGATTGTCTTTTATTCAAAGGGTAGCATTTCACTTTGGAGAAGGTTGCAGTTGAGGCGACAGCATGTTCCATTAACACAGTTTAATGCCTGCACTATTGGGAAAGGTTTGTGTGCTCCTTTGCAGTGGGACACTTTTGCTAGGCCTTATTTCATTTGAATCCCGAAAAGAAAATGTAAAAATTGGTTTAGTAGTAGACACAGCCACCACTGTGATGGTGCTGAGTAATCTTCAGATTGCAACAAAGCGGGTAAGGCAAAGCACTGGTTAACCTGATTTTCTGCTGCTGCCCTCCATCACATCCAGCCCACTCCACCCCCAGCACGGTCCCTTAGGCTGTTTCCAGCTCTCTGTAACTCAAAATATTTGAACAGCAACTAATTGTGCTGAATGTGTTGTACGAGTCGAACCGTTTGCAGTCCAGAGAGAAATTAAACAGCAACAATGGTCAAATGAATTAAGCGACCTCAATGTTTGTGGCATGGTGCCTGTTGGCCATTTGTTTAACCTGATATCATTGTTTTCTTCTTTTTTGGTAGAGGCAATTTAGCGTGGCCAATCCCCCTACCCTGCACATCTTTGGGTTGTGGGGGTGAAGACCATGCAGATACGGAGAGAATGTGCAAACTGCACCTGGAGAATGACCCTGGGCCGGGATCGAACACAGGTACTCGGCGCCGTGAGGCAGCAGTGCTAACCACTGCGCCACTGTGCCGCCCAACCTGATATCACTTTGATGTTCTGCAGAACCTAAGGTGTCAATCCGGTCCACTGTTTGAATCCTAACACTTTCTCCATTTTTTCAAGCTGATCAGGCTATAAGGGGTCTGGAAATTCATTCGGGTGATAACAATTGTGGCCAATGGATTAAGCGCTGCTCTTTCAGGAACTCCAGTCAGAATCGCACAGTGGCTAGCACTTACTGCACCATGGACCTGGGTGCAATCCGGCCTCTGGTGTCTGTGTAGAGTTTGTCCATTCTCCCCATGTCTGCGTGGGTTTCCTCCGGATGCTCCGGTTTCCTCCCACAAAGATGTGCAGGTTAGGTGGGGTTATGGGGATGGGATGAGTGGACCTACATAGGGTGCTCTTTCAGAGGGTCGGTGCAGACTCAATGGGCTTGTGGCATGGTGTCTGTTAGCCATTTGTTTAACCTAATAACATTGTTGATGAGTCGATGAGACTCCTTATGAACTGTAGGAATTCTATGGGTTCTTTTAACCAGCTTTAAGTATTGAGAGAAAACGTTTGTGCACAGAGTTAGGGTTTGTGCACAGGGCCCCAAGTTAGCGACAGGGTCATGTTTCTGCTGGAACACATTACTGACCAGCAGATCTATCTGGGCTTTACCAGCTCCACGTAAATATGCCAAACTAAAGTCAGGGAGAAGGCAGAACAACAATAAAAGAGATCTAATAGCAAAATATTGGCCTTGAATACACATTCCAATCAGCCTTGACAAAGAGAGGCTGTAATCAAATAAAGCACCACAGGACATTATTGACTCAAAGGCACATCTGGGATGTGCAGAAGGTACAATTATTTCCATGATGAATGGGTTTCCATGAGCGTGGGTTTCCTCCGGGTGCTCCGGTTTCCTCCCACAGTCCAATCTTGTGCAGGTTAGGCGGAATGGCCATGCTAAATTGCCCCTTTGTGTCCAAGGATGTGTAGGTTAGGTTAAGGGGTTATTGGGATAGGGATGGGGAGTGTGCTTGGGTGCAATGCTCTTTCAGAGGGTCGGTGCAGACTTGATGGATTGTGCACTGTAGGGATTCTATGATAATGTGTTTTCTCACAGAATTCTGATGAATCAATTGGCATGGTCAATGTCCAGTTTGATATTGAACCACTGAAACCAGGGGGATCCACAGTTCCGACTACGATGAGTTTACTAACCTGGGTGGGGAAAGCTGCAATTAGATTCTATGTGTGGGCTGGTCAGAGAGGGAATTGTCAGGGTTTCTATAGTTAACCATGATCCCTACTGGAAAATATATGCGTGAATGGCAGGTATATCATAGAACTCACAGAATTTACAGTGCAGAAGGAGGCCATTCGGCCCATCGGGTCACCTGCCCTTTGAAAGAGCACTCTACTTAAGCCTACACCTCCACCCTAGCCCCGTAACCCAGTAACCCCATTTAACCTTTTTGGACACTAGGGACAATTTAGCACGGCCAATCCACCTAACCTGCACATCGTTGGACTGTGGGAGGAAACCCATGCAGAAAAGGGGAGAACGTGCAAACTCCGCACAGTCAGTCACCCAAGTCGAGAATCGAACCTGGGACCCTGGAGCTGTGAAGCAACTGTGCTAACCACTATGCTACCGTGCTGCCAGGATCAGAGATCATCACAACTGAATAGTCACCAAGACCCACCATCTTGCACTTAAATTAGCCATTTGGGAAGGCAACTGTGGAACTTGTATCGGGGTACCAATAGTGAGCATTTAGTGCATGATGATGCCAAAACTAAGGGGTCAGCCGCTAAGGTCTATTCAATTCTAACTTTTCCGTTAATTCTGTCGAAGAGCAATGGCAGGGAGATCAATTGGTTCATTATATTTTTTAAAATCCAAGATTAATATCCAAGATGTTAGGTAAGTGTTTTTGAAAATACAGGTAAAATAGTACTACATTTCATTGTGAATAAGCTGCACAGGTAATATGATATTAATGATAAAGGCCTGGATTTTCGTGCAGACGGAAAGGCTCTCAGTCTTAGTGAAGATGGCTTCAGAGGCACAAATCCGGGAGTCCTCCACCAGAATCCGGCCCCTACATTTCATAGTGGTGGGAATGGAGGTGAGTTCTAAATTATACATCTGTGATTCACAGAAGTAGCTGTATATGTTAAAGTGCAGTTGCCTCAGTCAGATCTGGTTTTCATTAGTGGGATGTCCAAAACACAATTTTAGGAGAAGGTCTAAACTTACTGGAGTTCTTTGAGAAGCCGGGTAACCTTCTAGATATCGGGATTTGGTCCTAGGCCCGCTTTGGGAGAGATCTGGGGAGCGATTCTCCGACCCCCCACCGGGTCGGAGAATCGCCGGGGGCCGTCGTGAATCCACCCCCGCCGTGTCCCGAATTCTCCGCCATCGGAGATTCGGCGGGGGCGGGCAGGCCTGTGCCATGGGGGCACTCTTTTCCTTCCGCCTTCGCCATGGTCTTCACTATGGCGGAGGCGGAAGAGACCCCCTCCACTGCGCATGCGCAGGGATGCCGTGAGCGGCCTCTGACGTTCCCGCGCATGCGTCGCCCGGCGAAGTCATTTCCGCGCCAGCTGGCGGGGCGACAAAGGCCTTTCCCACCAGCCGGCGGGGCGGAAATCAGTCCAGCTCGGGCCTAGCCCCTCAAGGTGAGGGCTCGGCCCCTCAAGATGCGGAGAATTCCGCACCTTTGGGGCGGCACGATGCCGCTGATTTGCACTGTTTTTGGCGCCGGTCGGCGGACATCGCGCCAATTGTGGAGAATCCCGCCCCAGGTGTCCTTTGGGAAAGGTACGGTGCTGTTTTGGAGAGGTAAGGTGCCCTTTGAGATTCTTAAAATTATATATAAGCACATAAAAAGTGCATAAACACATTCAAACTGTCAAGCTCTCTGAATGAAATCATCAAGCTGTCAAAGGGATCTACCAAAGGGAACTGTCTGCAGTGGTAATAAATATCAGTGCATGCTATTTCACTCCTCTGTTGACAGAAGCCTGAGGGCTACCATTTTAAATCTAGAGCTGCATGACTGATTTCACAACCTATCATTATCACAGTGGGGTGTCTTGTCAGTTCACAGTTAGATTGAAAGCTCTAAGTGCTTCTAACGTCTTTGAATTGGGACCATGAATGCAAATATTTGTCTTTGTAAGGATTTCAGGGAGTCAAATGTAGTGAATAGATTTGCATTAATGAGAGCATTTTTTGAAATTGCAAATTTGTGAATGGACACTTGAGAACTTCATTTAATCTCAACATGGATCCTGAAGTCTGCCCATCGTGGATAGTGGGTGATTTGGCATGGAGGTTGTAAGAGTAAGGAGTGCCCTGTGAGGTCAAGGATTTACATGAGTTGGCACTAAGTTGGCATAGGGGCTATAGAAGGCTAAGTGGATGATTTGGGTGCAAGGGTTGGCATAAGGGAATGAGGGACCAAAGGGGGGGGGTTTAAAGAGGCAAAGATAACTTGGATTTCAACTGGAAAGGTCTTAGAATGGAGAATGTGAGAAACATGAGCAAACAGGAAATCCCAGCTTGTTGGTCTGATCAGAAGTCACTTGAATATTGCTGGGCCCATCAAAGAAAACATTAAAAGTCATCCAAACTCCATCTCTGTAGAAAGCTGTTATGCATTCCTTTTAAGTCTAACCTTTATCTCCTGCCTCCCAAACCCAGCGGGTTACAAAGAACAAAGAACAAAGAAAGGTACAGCACAGGAACAGGCCCTTCAGCCCTCCAAGCCTGTGCCGACCATGCTGCCTGTCTAAACTAAAATCTTCCTGGGTCCGTATCCCTCTGTTCCCATCCTATTCATATATTTGTCAAGATGCCCCTTAAATGTCACTATCGTCCCTACTTCCACCACCTCCTCCGGCAGCGAGTTCCAGGCACCCACTACCCTCTGTGTAAAAAACTTGCCCTGTACATCTCCTCTAACCCTTGCCCCTCGCACCTTAAACCTATGCGCCCTAGTAATTGACCCCTCTACCCTGGGGAAAAGCCTCTGACTATCCATCTGTATATGCCCCTCATAATTTTGTAGATCAGGTCACCCCTCAACCTCTGACATTCCAGTGAGAACAAACCGAGTTTAATCAACCGCTCCTCATAGCTAATGCCCTCCATACCAGGCAACATCCTGGTAAATCTCTTCTGCACCCTCTCTAAAGCTCCACATTCTTCTGGTAGTGTGGCGACCAGAATATACTCCAAGTGTGGCCTAACTAAGGTTCTGTACAGCTGCAACATGACTTGCCAATTCTTATACTCAATGCCCCGGCCAATGAAGGCAAGCATGCCGTATGCCTTCTTGACTACCTTCTCCACCTGTGTTGCCCCTTTCAGTGACCTGTGGACCTGTACACCTAGATCTCTCTGACTTTCAATAGAATCATAGAATCATAGAAGTTTACAGCATGGAAACAGGCCCTTCGGCCCAACCAGTCCATGCCGCCCAGTTTTTACCTTTAAGCTAGTCCCAGTTGCCCGCACTTGGCCCATAACCCTCTATACCCATCTTACTCATGTAACTATCTAAATGCTTTTTAAAAGACACAATTGTACCCGCCTCTACTACTACCTCTGGCAGCACATTCCAGACACTCACTACCCTCTGAGTGAAGAGATTGCCCCTCTGGGCCCTTCTGAATCTCTCCCCTCTCACCTTAAATCTATGCCCTCTAGTCTTGAGGGTTCTACCTAGAAGGTCAAAGACAGCAGATGCATGAGACATGGTCATCTCCAACTTCCCCTCCAAGTCACACTGCATCTTCACTTGGACATAAATTGCCATTGCTCCATCAGGCCCTGGTCAAAGTCCTGGAAATTCTTCCCTAGCAGCGGTGTGAACGTATATTTACCAGAGGGTCAAGAAGCCGACTCACCACCATCTTCTGAAGGGCAAATATGGATGGATAATAACCTTGCTAGTGATGTCCTGTACTTGGAAAATAATATAGGACCAGGAGTAGGTCATTCAGCCCCTCGAGCTTGACTCGCCATTTAATGAAATCATGGCTGATCTGTGGCCTAACTCCATATACCATATCCCTTAATATCTTTGCTTACCAAAAATCTATCTATCTCAGATTTAAAGTTAAAAACTGTTCTCACTTCAACTGCTGTTTGTGGGAAAGAGTTTCAAGCTTCTATCACCCTTTGAGTGAAGAATTTCATCCTAACATCTCTCCTGAACGGTCCAGCCCTAATTATTAGGCTATGCCCCCTAGTTTTTGAATCTCCAACCAGTGGAAATAGTTTATCTTTATCTACCCTGTCTTTTCCTGTTAATATCTTGAATACTTTGATCAGATCACCCCTTAACCTTCTAAATTTACGGTGCCCAGAACTGCTCACAGTACTCCAAGTGGGGTCTATTCAGGGCTTTGTACAGCTGCAGCACAGCTTCTATTAAATAATTGTGAAAAGAAAACGCTACATGTCTATCTACTTCGATGCTCAACAACCTGAAATGTTAACCCTCGTTTCTTTTGCCAGCGACCTGTTTGCTTCCATGTAAATGACTGCCAAACGTGTCTGCCTCAGCAAGTGTTACTCACCAGTCTTCCTCTCAAACTTCCAGGCTGGAATGGTTCTCGTCGTCGTCACAAGACCATCAGTGGGGAGAGGGACAGACACCTGAATGGGGCCTGACACTTGGACGGCAGAGCCATTATTGGTGAACAGGTGAATGCTGACTGCAGCCACAGGAATCAGTTCAAGCCTGGAGTGGTTAACTGTTAAAAGTAAAAAAGAAACCCATTATCAGCTCCCCAATAGTATTATTGTGAAGCCAATTTATGACAAGCTACATTACAAACTGGATAGTTTTTTTCCAAATCCATTAAGGTCACTTCCATTGGTTAAGGGTCATGGGCTGAAATCGGTCTTTGGTATATTATAGAATCATATAACCGGGTATAACAAATCTGCAGCCTAGTTTGCCCCACTCTCAGATCCAGTTCCAAACATATTTACTTTTCGTGGACAAGTTCGACTGAATCTTATTCATCATCTTGCCTTCGGTTGAGTAGAATAGTGGAAAAAGGGCCACGGAAATGGCACAGAATTATTAAGTCCCACTGGGCGAGTGTGTACTTGATAAGCTCCAGCCATTAGTGTCTGGCATGGCATATGGCCACCTGACCCCTGGTCCTTCATGGGACCATTGCAGACCGCTCTGAAAAGAAGCTTCAAGAATGATTTGTAAATTATTTTTATGGAGACAAAATGAGCATTAAAACACCTTTGGATACCACAAAGATCAAACACTCAACTCCACAATGTCTGGTCCTCCTCAGGAATTGTCTCTCTCCAAACTCACCGCCACTCCACCATTTTAATTTGCATGGTCAGGCTGGGATTCCTGCTGAAGTCACTAGATCATTGGCCCATTCCAATCAGCAAGTGGTTCCAAATACGTGATCAGCGCAACTCGCTAATGAAGGCCGATCACAGAAATTGGTCATCCTCACTTCACCCAGCCCCGTTCAGCAGAAACCGTCCCATAGAAAGTCACCCTTACATCTTTATTCTATTTACTTTATTGAAAACAATGATCGTGGAGAATAGTTTCAAAGTTGTAAAGAAGGGTCAGATGAAAGGATGGAAAAAAGTCCAACTTGCTCAATTTGCAGCCTCTGTACTAATATGTCTGACATACACATTATGGTGCACTTAACATTACAAATAAAAAGCATTTGTAAGACATCGAAACAAACCTGTTGGACTTTAACCTGGTGTTGTAAGACTTCGTACTGTGCTCACCCCAGTCCAACGCCGGCATCTCCACATCACAAATAAAAACATGTTCACCTCTCCTTCCCTCCCTTTAGTCCTTTGATACAGAATACCATTCTAAGACTGGCAAATGTAACCCAGCTCCCATTACAACACTTAAAACACCTGCCAAGTGGCACCTGTGAATTCCAACACTTAGAAAACCAAGGGCATTGGAACATCATCACCTCTTCACATCATCCTGACTTGTAAACAGATTAACATTCCTTTAGTGTGAGAGAAGAAGGCCCATCACCATCTCTTCAAGGCCATCTAGGGCAATAAATATTAACCTTTCTACCAATGCCCATATCAAAAGAATGAATTAGAAATTGAAAGCAGGAACTTTTGAAATGTCAGATATTTTATTGATAGCTAAGCCACCACATCCCCGTCGTTTTAGTTGGAGATACAGGAACCATTCTGCGTGGCTCGAGGGTAGAATCAATATTGCCCATTTTAATGCATTTGTAAGACATTCGTACCACTGACATTTGGATCCCAGTAGTAGTCTGTTTATTTTAAATGGATTGATTCCACTGCTAACGTTTCATAAACACTAACAGAATCTCGACAGAATCAAGATCAGGTCAGCTTTACATGGACTTTCTGACTGTGGAACTTCCACAGCTCTCACAGACATAAGGAGCTATGTTGCTTCCCCTGTATGCTAAGCTGGACTCCGACAGAATGGATTATTTTCACTCGTGACTCCCTGCACATGCAACTAGTTTATCTTTGCAAGTCATCAGTGAAGGAGAAGAGTGGACAGATGGCCGTCCAGCAAAGGTGATCATGGTGATCGGAGGAATGTGGGATTTAGGAAGATAGTCTGGTTGGCTTGCCTACACCGCAATGTGACATTGACACAGGTCATTCACCTATCCTCCCCTGCCAGGGAATGGTATATTGACCTCAGGTGATTTGAAGTAATATTTTGAGTTGAAGTACTTCAATGTTCCCCCAAATCCTGGGTTGTAGCAGGTTTTGCCAGCAAGGGTTTACAAATGATGTGTCTGTGAAGTTTCTATAAACTTTCAGCTTCTCATATTCCTCAGCCACACAAGGCCAAGTCAACTGCAAAATAAACATTCAAGTACCTGTTGTGTTGGTTTCATAGCCCAGGAGATAGGGGAATCTTTCCACTTCCATTTCAGTGTTGGCGGTTGTTAAGAAAGCAGACAGCTCGTTATAGGATGTGTTTGCTGGAAGGCCAACGTTCTTCCTCTGGAACTGGACCCATGGCTGATTCTTGGCACCTAAATGAGAAGACAACGTACCATAATAACTGGGAAATAACACACACGCACACACATAAAATGTTCAGCAAATTCTCTGAAATTTCTCCCAGAAGTTAGAAGTTATCTGAAGATTGGTAGGAAACAGATTAAAGGAATGAAAAGACCTCCCAAGGTTAAAACAATCAATTTTCCTTTTTATATGGAGCATATATCTATCTCATAGATTGTTGATCTGCCATACACAATGATGTTGTATATTTTCTGTCATCGCTTCCAGTAACCAGTAGTTCCCTTGATGATCGGACTACTGCAGTTATTTTTTCTTTTAGTTTCTTCTACACACCGGGGTTCGATTCCTGTGGGTTCCCAGCACTAAATCCTGACAGTTGGCGTTCAACCCGAACGAGCCTAAGCCACAGAATTCCTAACCACAGGGAGCATCACAGGCTTGGAGCCAGACCCGATGTTCACACAGACACAAGCCTTCCGACCAGAGGCCAACTCTGCATAATTTTCCCCTCCTCCAACCCAAGGGCTATTGAGGCCAAATGCCCTGAATAAGATCTGCCAACTCACAACAGCGAGGAACTGAAGCAAGAACTGTGCTGCAGTGTGTACAACTCAGTTACTCACTACTATTGTCACACGAGTCAATTCATGAGCACGGTCTTATAAAAAAAATATTTTATTAAAGCAAATACAATTTTAACAATTTTCAAGAGGAAAAACAACAAAGCAAATAACACCCACCCAACCAACACCCAGCCCCAGCCAACTTGGATTACAGACACAATTCCCCAATCCCCCTTTCCCACTAAGTATTTCCCACCTGAACCAACCCCACATGTCTCCCTCCTTCGGTTTTATCCCCCCCCCCCACCCTCTGCTGACAGCTTAATTTTCCCCAAAGAAATCGATAAACGGCTGCCACCTCCGGGCGAACCCTAGCATCGATGCCTTCAGGGCGAACTTGGTCTTCTCGAGCCTGAGAAACCTGGCCATGTCGCTAACCCATACCCCAGATTTTAGGGGCTCCGAGTCCCTCCATGGCAATCCGATCCGTCTCCAGGTTGTGAGGGAGGCAAAGGCCAAAACATCAGCCTCTCTTGCCCCCTGGACTCCCGGGTCTTCCAACACACCAAAAATCGCCACCTCTGCGGCGGGATTCTCCACTCCCGCGCCGAAGTGGCCGCGTCGTCGTGAACGCCGTTGAGGTTCACGACGGCGCGAAACGGCCCCGGTCCCGACCGATTCAGGCCCTGACAATGGGTCAGGATCGGAGCCGCGTCATCTACATGCGCCAGGCCTTGTCGCCCACGTAAAGGCGGCGCCACATAGATGACGCGGCCGGCGCCGCATAACAGCGTCATCCGCGCATGCGTGGTTGCCGTCCTCTCTAAGTCCGCCCCGCAAGAAGATGGCGGACGGATCTTGCGGAGCCGCGGAAGGAAGGAGGTCCTGCTTCAGAGAGGACGGCCCGACGATCGGTGGGCACCGATCGCGGGCCACCCCACATTTAAGGTACCCCCCGGTGCAGGATTCCCCCTCGCCCCCCCGCAGGCCGCCCCCCCCAGCGTTCACGCACCGCTCACGGCGGCAGCGACCAGGTGTGGACGGCGCCGGGGGGAACCGCCGTTTTGGCCTGGCCGCTCGGCCCATCCGGGCCTGAGAATAGCGGGGGTGCCGGAGAATCGCCATTTTGGGTGTCACCGGCGATTCTCCGGCCTGCGAAACTCGACCGGGCCGTTCCCGCCGCTTGGGAGAATCGCAGGAGGGCATCGGACCGGCGGCCCGGGAAATTTTAGCGGCCCAGGCGATTCTCCC
This sequence comes from Scyliorhinus torazame, assembly GCF_047496885.1. Taxonomy (NCBI): domain Eukaryota; kingdom Metazoa; phylum Chordata; class Chondrichthyes; order Carcharhiniformes; family Scyliorhinidae; genus Scyliorhinus; species Scyliorhinus torazame. The sequence continues at coordinate 89,000,618 of NC_092727.1, forward strand.
AACCGGCGTGGGAGTTGAGAATCGCGCCACTGGACTAGGAACCACCCGTATCTTCAATACCTTTCCAATACTGAAGGAGGCTGGAAAGGAAATTGCTGAGGCCTTGACAGAAATCTTTGGATCCTCACTGTCTTCAGGTGATGTCCCGGAGGACTGGAGAATAGCCAATGTTGTTCCTCTGTTTAAGAAGGGTAGCAAGGATAATCCAGGGAACTACAGGCCGGTGAGCCTTACTTCAGTAGTAGGGAAATTACTGGAGAGAATTCTTCGAGACAGGATCTACTCCCATTTGGAAGCAAATGGACGTATTAGTGAGAGGCAGCATGGTTTTGTGAAGGGGAGGTCGTGTCTCACTAACTTGATAAGAGTTTTTCGAGGAGGTCACAAAGATGATTGATGCAGGTAGGGCAGTGGATGTTGTCTCTATGGACTTCAGTAAGGCCTCTGACAAGGCCCCTCATGGTAGACTAGTACAAAAGGTGAAGTCACACGGGATCAGGGATGAGCTGGCAAGGTGGATACAGAACTGGCTAGGTCATCGAAGGCAGAGAGTAGCAATGGAAGGATGCTTTTCTAATTGGAGGGCTGTGACCAGTGGTGTTCCGCAGGGATCAGTGCTGGGACCTTTGCTGTTTGTAGTATATATAAATGATTTGGAGGAAAATGTAACTGGGCTGCTTAGTAAGTTTGCAGACGACACAAAGGTTGGTGGAATTGCGGATAGCGATGAGGACTGTCAGAGGATACAGCAAGATTTAGATTGTTTGGAGACTTGGGCGGAGAGATGGCAGATGGAGTTTAATCCAATGTGAGGTAATGCATTTTGGAAGGTCTAATGCAGGTAGGGAATATACAGTGAATGGTAGAACCCTCAAGAGTATTGAAAGTCAGAGAGATCTAGGAGTACAGGTCCACAGGTCACTGAAAGGGGCAACACAGGTGGAGAAGGTAGTCAAGAAGGCATACGGCATGCTTGCCTTCATTGGCCGGGGCATTGAGTATAAGAATTGGCAAGTCATGTTGCAGCTGTATAGAACCTTAGTTAGGCCACACTTGGGATTATAGTGTTCAATTCTGGTCGCTACACTACCAGAAGGATGTGGAGGCTTTAGAGAGGGTGCAGAAGAGATTTACCAGAATGTTGCCTGGTATGGAGGGCATTAGCTATGAGGAACAGTTGAATAAACTCGGTTTGTTCTCACTGGAACGACGGAGGTTGAGGGGCGACCTGATAGAGGTCTACAAAATTATGAGGGGCATAGACAGAGTGGATAGTCAGAGGCTTTTCCCCAGGGTAGAGGGGTCAATTACTAGGGGGCATAGGTTTAAGGTGAGAGGGGCAAGGTTTAGAGTAGATGTACGAGGCAAGTTTTTTACGCAGAGGGTAGTGGGTGCCTGGAACTCGCTACCGGAGGAGGTGGTGGAAGCAGGGACGATAGTGACATTTAAGGGGCATCTTGACAAATACATGAATAGGATGGGAATAGAGGGATACGGACCCAGGAAGTGTAGAAGATTGTAGTTTAGTCGGGCAGCATGGTTAGCACGGGCTTGGAGGGCCGAAGGGCCTGTTCCTGTGCTGTACATTTCTTTGTTCTTTGTTCTATGACATCGGCAAATCTCTACCAAAATCCCCTAAGCCTCGGACATGCCCAAAACATGCGGACATGATTACGGGCCCTCCCGCACACACCTATCCTCCACCCCTTCAAAGAACCTGCTCATAGGGGCCACAGTCATATGCGCCCTGTGGGCCACCTTAAATTGTATCAGGCTAAGCCTGGCACATGATGAGGACGAATTGACTCTACTCAGGGCATCATCCCACAACCCCGCCTCTAATTCCAAGCCCAGTTCTTCTTCCCACTTTCGCTTCACCTCCCCTATCGGGGCTCCCTCCCATTCCATCAGCTCCTTATAGATCTCCGCTACCTTCCCCTCCCCCACTCCCATTTTCGACATTACCTTGTCCTCTACCCCCTGGGGCGGCAGGTGCGGAAAGGTCGAAACTTGCCTCCGCACAAAGTCCCTCGCCTGCAGGTAGCGGCACTGATTCCCGCCGGGCAGCTCAAACTCCTCCTCCAAATCCTCCAAGCGCAGAAAGCTGCCATCGATAAACAGGTCCCCAAACTGCTCGATCCCAGCTCGCTGCCACCTCCAACCCCCCCCCCCCACCCCCCCAGTGCAACCCAGTGGTTGCCACAAATTGGTGCCCATACGACAGACCCTCCACTCCCATATGCTTCCGCCACTGTCCCCAGACCCTCAGGGCAGCCACTACTACCGGACTTGTGGAGTACCGAGCCGACGGGAATGGCAGAGGTGCCGTTACCAGTGACTCAACCTGTGCCCCAACATGAGGCAGCCTCCACCCGCTCCCACACCAACCCCTCCACCACTACCCACTTGCTGACCATTGCTATGTTTGCCATCCAGTAGTTGTTTCTGAAATTTGGTAGGGCCAGTCCCCTCTCCCCTCGACCCCGCTCCAGCAGCATTTTACGATCGTTAATTGCACCTCTGGCTCCTAAAAACGTTGTTATTTTTCAAACCAAGATTATTATAAAACATGACTTCAGCAGTCACACACGCACTGACCCAGGCTTTTAACTCTTACTTCACCAAACACAAACAATATATCTGAAATTCCTATATTCATCACAAAATATACTTTCTGTACAGCACTTTAGTATAATATAATTTAAAGTTGGAAGCATGGTAGCATAGCTATAATATTACTAGAGTCCATCCAGAGGCCTGGACTAATTCTCCAGAAACACGAGTTCAAATCACTTAAGAAGGCTAATATTATCTTTTATTAGTATAGTATAATGGGGTGTCATTCACCTGAGGAAGGAGCAGTGCTTCGAAAGCTAGTGATTTGAAACAATCCTGTTGGACTTTAACCCGGTGTTGTAAGGCTTCTTACGGTGGAATTTAAATTCAATTAATAAAATCTGGAACTGAAAGCCTGGCTCAGTAACGGTGACCACGGACCTATCATCGATTGTCATAATAGCCCAAATGCACTGCCTCCTCACGGCGCCGAGGTTCCGGGTTTCATCCTGGCCCTGGGACCCTGTCCATGTGGAGTTTGCACATTCTTCCCGTGTCTGCGTGAGTCTCACCCCCATAAGCTGAAAGGTGTGCAGGGTAGGTGGACTGGCCATGCTAAATTGCCCCTTAATTTGAAAAATTTAATAAATTAGAAATAACAGCCCAACTGGCCCCTTTAGAGAAGGAAATCTGCCGGGCTTACGTGGTCTGTCCTACATGTGACTCCAGACCCACAGCAATGTGGTTGACTCTTAATTGCCTTTCTCAATGGCCCAGCAAGCTATTCCTTTGAAGGGCAATTAAGGATGGGCAACAGCTGGCCTACCCAGAGACGTCCATGTCCCATGAAATAATTTTTAAAATATCCAATGACAGCCTGTTTTTCTTGGTTTAATTTTACGTTTTTAGCCAAAGAGACTTTAACATCCAACAGGGGATGAAACAAAGACAAAGGCGGCTAAAAAGGCCGCTTCAGGAAAAATAGGCTCATTGGGAGATTCTGGGTGCCCATATGTACGTGCACAGCATCCACTTTATAAAGTTCCTACGCTCCTTATTGTGAAACTCAATGTGCATGGCATGCCAGAGATCAAAAGAATAGGAATAAACAGAGCATCACTGTTTCCCTCCAGCTAATAGGCAAACAGCTCGAGGTTATCAGCTTCTTACTTGGTGCTGAAGGGTGTTAAAACGTCATTAATACTTTCAGGTTGAAAATGAAACGGGCACACATTTAACAGGATCATCAGTTAGGCCACATAATGTTCCTTGGCACATTATTTTGACTCATGCAAAATTTCTATGCTTATTTTAAAGAGGAGTGTGAAATATTACACAGAAGTAGCCTTACGCGTGGTTTACTTTCGCACTCTGATCGCTCCTGATCATCTATTTGGCTTTTCAAAGGCATTTGGTGACCCCGGGTTTCACAAGAGCTGCGATGTGGAGGTGTGGGACAGGACCATCTACAATCAGTCCTTCCCAACACCAGAAATGTTTGATCCAGGAGTCCCTCAGGTGTGATTCCAATCAAACTACACTCCAATCAGTGGTGAACTTTATATTAAATTTATCCAATCAATGCCGAGATTCAATAAAAATGCCACAAGGTGCTTCACAGAAGTATAGTCAGACAGCAAAATGATGCTAAATGAAAATTGAGATATATGGAAAGATGATCACAAAACTTCCCATCCAAACGGAGTTACTGACCTGGCAACCCTGCATCCTTTAAAAGGGCCCATCATGTTTTAGGACCAGAAATATAGGAGCACGATGGAGTTGGGCCAGCTGTCTCCAGTGGCAGTTTGGAGGCAGCGATAGGGGCAGGTGAGGGGTAAGGTGGGCAGGTTCTAAAACCCTGTCACGGTTCTCTAAGACTTTGGCCCCATTGTATAAAAGGATGTTAGACCCTCTAGCTCCCAACACCACTCCCTCATGCCACCTCCAGGCACCATCATATCTCTTATGCCTCCTTCATGCCCCATCATACCCCCCATACCTCTTTGATGAACCCCATGCCACCTCCTTAGCTACTCACCCAGGATCCACTATGGGCAGTCCTCAAGAGCCATATGGAGATTTAAAAAACTATTGTTCATGCTCAGTTGACACTGAAAAAAGTTCTCTTTAGTGGAACCTGTTCAAAAAATAGAAATCCCCTCAAGGGGCCAATCTGTAGTAAAAACGAACTCTGATTCACTAACCAACCACATTGAAGAAGGTTTATCCTTCAATAGTTTCTTAAAACTGTTAATCATAATTTGAACTCAGCCACCCTGCTAAGGTAAGTGGTGTTGGAGGTTTTAAAACTCATCAAAGCATTCATAATAGTCTCAGTTTTCCAACACACTTTGGGTACCGTCAACAATAACATCTATCCAAACTGTCAAAACTGTGTCGGAAGACCCGGGAGTCCAGGGGGCGAAAGAGGCTGACGTTTTGGCCTTTGCCTCCTTGGTAGCCGGAGGATCTTATTGACGTGGAGGGACTCGGAGCCCCTGAAATCGGGGGGAAGGGTTAGCGGCATGGCTGGGTTTCTCAGGCTTGAGAAAATTAAAATTCAATCCTCTCCGCCCTGAGAGGATCAGTGCTAGGGTTTGTTCGGAGGTGGCAGCCGTTTATTGACTTCTACAGGGAAAACTAAACTGTTAGCAGATACAATAAGCGGGGGGTTAGGGAATAAGGGGAGACAGGAGGAGTTAGTTTAGTTTAGTTCAGTTTAGGCGGGGACAGCGAGAGGACATGGAGGGACTTGTGTATAAACTAAGTCGCCGGGGTATGGTTGTTGGTTGGGGGAGTGTTACGCACTGAATTATGTTTACATTTGTATTTGTATCTTTTGTTGTTATAAAACCATAAATGTCTAAATAAAATATTTGTTAAAAAACAAGAAACTGTCAAAACAGATGGCTTGTGGGTTTTTTCTAAGATAAACCAGGTGACCTATCCAGTGGGCATCTTTTACTCCATCAAAAAGCTGAAGCCTTTTTTTAATGTCATTTCTAAATGGTTGGGGCTTTAAGAAATTTGAGTTCATGACAATTAAGAAGATCTCCACTGTCCTTCAAGAGTGTTTACACCTCTTTCATAAATTGCGACAGTGTAGAGTCCCAAATTGTGAGTTGAGGACCAAGGAACAACAAAAGTGGCAACTGTTTAAACTCAAATGGCTCTTGTGAGTTTGGCTTTTCCATTTTTATGATCCACACCCTGTTGTCTCTTCTCCTGTAGGAAAAACTGGAATGTGTTGGCACCTCCAGTGGCAGCCATGGAGTGAGCGGACGCACATTTGGTAGCTCCCACTCAAGGTGGTATTTTTCCGTCCTTTCCCCGTCTGAGGGGTGAAGTTTTTGGATGGAAAGAGGTGTAGGAGTGCCAACAGAAGGGGTAACTCATTTGGTGTGGCTGGTGGATGGATCCACAAACTAGGAGTGGGTCGTGAAGAAGGGAGCTGTAGGAGCAGGAGAGTCTTTGTGGTGTGCCACAGGATAAAATGGCAGAGGTTAAAGGGCCTTCTCTGCCCGGCCAAGGGCCAACGGTGCAACTGGTGGACTTTTTAAATGTTAAGTTCAGCCAGCAAAGAACGGAAGCCCTGGAGGACCTGGCCAAGGAGGTGGAGCCGCCCAAAGCAGGTACTGAGAGAGTGGAGCAGAGGTTGGAGACCAGGGCCAGGCGATCCAGAAGATTGAGAAGGTGGTGGGGGAGCATGAGGAGCAGCTCGCCTAGTTGGTGGCTGAGGTGATGGTGAGGCCCAAAAGAGGCTGAAGGAGAAGTGGAGGATCTGGAGAACCACTCCAGAAGACAAAACTTGAGGATCGTGGGGATGCCGGAAGGCAATGAAAGAGCGGAGGCCGGCACATATGTGGCCAAAATGTTGGAAAAGCTGATGGGGGAGGGGGCCTTCAACCAGCCCCTGGAGGTCGACTGAACGCACAGGGCGCTGATGAGGAGGCCGCAGATGGGCAAGCCGCCGAGGGGTCCGGTTGCACCACTTCTTGGTCGAGGCAGATGAGGAAGTCGATCTGCGTGGATAATGAGCTGCAGTTGCACCAAGACCTGGGTGCAGAGCTGGCGATGAGGAGGGCCAGTTTTAACCGGGTCAAGGCTGCCCTCTTCAAGAAATGGGTGACATTTGGGGTGCTGTACCATGCCTGCCCCTAGGTGACTTTCCAGTACCGAGAATATTATTTTGGTACGCCAGAGAAGGCGATGGAGTTTTTGAGGGACAATGAACTGGCAGGAGAAGGAGGACATTGAACTTTGGAGGAGTTGTGAGGCGATTTCCGTGTTCGTGGGCAACTTTTCTCCTTGAAACGCTCTTTCAGGTTTGGTGGCAGGGTGTTTCGGGAGCATCGAGGGTGAGTCCACCTTTTCTGTTTTTTGGATTGTTTGGGGGATTGTGGATAGGGGGGAAAGGGAATCGAGAGGTAAGAGATTTGGAGGCTTTGGGCAGGGGCGATGCTGAGTGGGAAGCTGGAGGGGATCCAAGTGATCCTGGTAAACATTTATGCCCCTAATTGGGTTGATGTGGATTTTTGAAGCGGGTGCTGGGGAAGATTCCTGACCTGAACTCTCACCGGATGATCATGTGGGGGGATTTTAACACGGTCATTCAGCCAAGTTTAGATCGGTTGAGCCTGAGGTCGGAGAAGGTGTCGGTGGCGGTGAGGGAACTAAAGGGGTTTATGGAGCGTAAGCAGAGGGTTAACCTGTGGTGGTTTGGGAGGCCGAGGGTGAAGGAATTTTCAAACTTCTCCCATGTGCACCGGGTGTACACTCCCGGATTGACTTTTTTGTGGTGGATAAGGCGGAGGTGGTCGACTCAGAGTATTTGGCGATTACACGTCGCACAGGGTGGATTTGTGAGTGGACCGGGGAGCGGCTCAGCACCAGTAGTGAAGATTGGATGTGTGATTGTTGGTTGATGAGGAGGTGTGCGAGCGGGTGAGGGCCTCCATCCGGGGATATGTAGAGCTAAATGACACAGGGGAGGTCACAGCCGCCATTCTGTGGGAGGCACTCAAGGCGGTGGTTTGGGGGGTGTTTATTTCAATTCGGGCACATATGGAGGAGGCAGAATGGGCAGAGCTGGCAAGGCTGGTGGAAGAGATTCTGAGGGTCGATAGGAATTATTCGGAGGCCCTGGAGGCAGGATTGTTGAAGGTGAGGCAGAGGCTCCAGGTGGAGTTCCAGTTGGTGTCCATGGGGAAGACGGTGGGGCAGTTGCGGAGGGCTAGGGCGGCTATATATGAGTATAGTGAGAAGGCGAGCAGGATGTTGGCAGGAATCAGGAGGTGATGAGGGAGATTGGTGGAGTGAAGGACGGGATGGGAAGGGTGGTGCTTGATCCGGTGGGGGTGAATTGGTTGTTTGAGGCTTTTTATAGGAGGCTGTGTGAGTTGGAGCCCCCATCTGAGGGGGGGGGGGGGGCAGCACCTCCCCCCTACACTGTCGCAGGCATCCTTCTCCCTGATATTGAAAAGGACAAGGATCCGTATCAGTGTGGATCGTACTGTCCGATATCGTTGTTAAATCATAGATTATCATAGAATTTACAGTGCAGAAGGAGGCCATTTGGCCCATCGAGTCTGCACCGGCTCTTGGAAAGAGCACCCTACGCAAGGTCAACACCATCACCCTATCCCCATAATCCAGTAACCCCACCCAACACGAAGGGCAATTTTGGACACTAAGGGCAATTTATCATGGCCAATCCACCTAACCTGCACATCTTTGGACTGTGGGAGGAAACCGGAGCACCCGGAGGAAACCCTCGCACACACGGGGAGGAGGTGCAGACTCCACACAGACAGTGATCCAAGCCGGAATCGAACCTGGGACCCTGGAGCTGTGAAGCAATTGTGCTATCCACAATGCTACCGTGCTGCCCACTGTGGACGCTAAGTTGCTGATGAAGGTGTAGGCTTCGCGAATTGAGGACTGCATCCCAGGGGTGATAGACGAGGACCAAACGGGGTTTGTGAAAGTGAGACAATTGTCAGCAAATGTGAGGCTGCTTCATGTGATTATGATGTCTCCGGAGGGCAGGAAATGGAGGTGGCAATGGCGATGGACACGGAGAAGGCTTTCGACCGAATGGAGTGGGAGTATCTAAGAGAGGTGCTGGGGGGGGTTCGGGTTTGGGCAGGGCTTTGTGGGCTGGGTCGGGTTGCTGTATAGGGCATCGGTCGCATGTGTGCGGATGAACCGGGTGAGCTCGGGATATTTCGGGTTGCACCGTGGGGGCATTGGCGTTGCCGAATATAATAAAGTACTACTGGGCAGCAAACATCGCAATGGTTAGGAAATGGGCAGTGGGGGAGGGGTCGGTATGGGGGTGGATGGAGGTGGCATCTTGTAGGGGAAACGAGCTTGAAGGCATTGCTAATGGTGCCCCTGCTATTCTTGCCAGCCAGGTACTCCGTGAGCCCAGTGGTGGTGTCGGCCTTGAGGGTATTGGGGCAGAGGAGGCAGCATCTGGGACTAGAGGGTGCCTCAGTGTAGGCACCGACCTGTGATAATCATAGGTTTGCACCGGGGGGCTGAATGCAAGGTTTCGGGGGTGGCGGCAGGCAGGGATTGAGCGATTCCAGGACTTGTTCATAGGGGGTAGCTTTGCAGAATTAGAGGACCTGGAGGAGTATGAGCTGCCCAGGGGGAATAGTTTCAGGTACTTGCAGGTGCAGGATTTCGTGAGGAGGAAGGAGCCATCCTTTCCCAGGTTGCCGCCCTTGGGGCTGCAGACAAGGTATTGTTGAAGGAGGAGATAGGGGAGGGGAAGGTGTCTGAGGACTCCAAGGAGCTTAATAATTGGGAGGGCTCCCTGGTGGGGAACATTAAGCGGAAGGGGGAGAAGGAATTGGGTGGGGAAGTGGAGGCTGGGACGTGGGAGGAGCTGCGGCGACGGGTGAATGTGTCCTCATTGTGTGCAAAGCTTAGTCTTATTCAGTTTAAAGTAATCCACAGGGGACATATTACGGCTGCACGGATGAGTAGGTTATTTGAGGGAGTAGAGGATAGGTGTGGACGGTGCGTGGGAAGGCCCGCAAATCATGTCCACATGTTTTGGGGATGCCCAAAGCTAAAGGGGTTCTGGCAGGGGTTTGCGGACGTAATGTCCGAAAGGTTGGGGGTAAAGGTGGCCGCGAGTCCAGAGGTAGAGATATTTGTGAAGTTGGAAGACCCGGGAGTCCAGGAGGTGAGAGAGGCCGTGTTTTGGCCTTTGCCTCCCTGATAGCCTGGAGATAGATTTTGCCGGGATGGAGGGACTCGGAGCTGCCAAAAGCGGGTTGATGTACGTTCAATCCACAGAGAGGCAGCGAGAGCGAGTGAACATAAGGCTTTATTAGTCTTGAACTTGCCTAGCCAGTGTCAGTAGTACAGATGAATGCCGCCCACAAGAGGGCGGCCTATATATGCCCCGGTGTGGGCGGAGCCAGAGGCAGAGCCATACTGGGGTTACAGTACAGTACCTAGAAGCAGTTCATATCACCATTTCCAGGTCATAGGTCACAGGTTATGGTATCATGCATGCATTATGGTGAATACATTCACCACATTCACCCCCTGTTAAAAAAAATCGAGTCCAGCGGGGGTGACGTGGGGTCATTACATATTCAGTCTATCTGGAGGCCGGATCGTTCTCTTCGACCTCCACAGCTCTGGCGGTGCGGCGGGCACAGTTGTCGCAGTTGGTGACTCCAGGGGCATTGTGTCTGGAGCTTGAGCCTCAGTCCGGGGTGTCGGAGACGGTTGGGGTGCGGGGGTAGGGTGGGGGTTGATGGGTGGCGGCAGTGTCGGCACGGGACAATACAGGAGACCCGGGGGGGGGGGGGGTGCTGTGAGTGGCAGCGGGCAGGGGGGATGTAGGCAGGGGGGGGGGGGGGGATGTAGGCGGGGGAGGCGCGTTGGCGGGTGAACCAACTGGCGCCACGTCCCGTATGGAGACCGTATCTTGCCGTTCCTCCTGGTGCGCGATGAAAGCATACTGGGGGTTAGCGTGGAGCAGCTGGACCCTCTCGACCATGGGGTCGGTCTTATGGCCTCCGGAGAAGGACTGGTCCCGGAGTTTTCAGCCAAGATGGAAGCGAGACCCCAGAGATGGACTTCCTGGGGAAAGACAAACAAACTATCATGAGGGGTCTGGTTCATGGCCGTGCAGAGGAGCGATCTGATGGAGTGGAGGCCATCAGGGAGGACCTCCTGCCAGCGGGGAATTGGGAGACTTCTAGACATAAGGGCCAGAAGGACGGCCTTCCATACCGTCGCATTCTCCCTCTCGACCTGCCCATTTTCCTGCGGGTTATAGCTCGTAGTCCTGCTCGAGGCGATGCCTTTGTTGAGCAGGTACTGACGCAGGTCATCGCCTGTGGACGTAGGCAAGGAAACCAAAAAGCGTGAAGATGCTGTGCAGTGCCTTTATGACGGTGGTTGAGGTCATGTCGGGGCAGGAGACGGCGAAGGGGAAGCGGGAGTACTCATCGATGACGGTGAGAAAGTATATATTCCGGTTGGTGGAGGGGAGGGGCCCTTAGAAGTCAATGCTTAGGCGCTCAAAGGGCCGAGAGGCCTTTACCAGGTGGGCCTTGACTGGTCGGTAGAAGTGCGGTTTGCACTCCGCGCAGACTTGGCAGTCCCTGGTCATTGCTTTGACCTCCTCGGAGGAGAAGGGCAGATTGCGGGCCTTAATGAAGTGGGGAAGCCGGTTGAATCCTGGGTGGCAGAGGTCATTGTGGATAGCCCGAAGTCGGTCATCTTGCCCGCTGGCGCATGTGCCGCGGGACAGGGCATCTGGGGGCTCATTGAGCTTCCTGGAACGATACTTCATATCGTAGTTGTAGGTGGAGAGTTCGATCCTCCACCTCAAGATTTTATCATTTTTTATTTTGCCCCGTTGTGCGTTGTCAAACATGAAGGCTACCAATCGTTGGTCAGTGATGAGGGTGAACCTCCTACTGGCTAGTTAGTGCCTCGAGTGCCGGACGGCTTGCACCATGGCTTGTGCTTCGTTCTCGACCGAGGGGTGTCGAATTTCGGAAGCGTGGAGGGTCCTAGAGAAAATTGCTACTGGCCTGCCCGTCTGTTTGAGGGTGGCAGCCAGTGACGCATCGCTCTCTACCTGAAAAGGGATTGACTCATCCACCGCATGCATCGCGGCCTTGGTGATGTCGGCCTTGATGTGGCTGAAGGCCGAGCGGGCCTCAGCCATCAGGGGGAAACTGGTGGTTTGAATCAGTGGGCGTGCTTTGTCCACATAGTTGGGGACCCACTGGGCGTAGTATGAGAACAGCCCCAGGCATCGTTTGAGGGCCTTGGGGCTGTGGGGAGGGGGGAGTTCTGTGAGGGGGCGCATGCAGTCGGGGTCGGGCCCTAGGACTCCGTTCTCCACGATGTAGCCGAGGATGGCCAGTCAGGTAGTATGGAAGACACACTTTTCTTTGTTGTATGTAAGGTTGAGGGATTGGGCGGCTTGAAGGAACCTCTGAAGGTTGGTGTCATGGTCCTGCTGGTCATGGCCGCAGATGGTCACGTTGTCCAGGTGCGGGTATGTCGCCCGCAAACAGTACTGGTCCACCATTCGGTCCATCGTTCTCTGAAAGACCGAGACCCCATTAGTGACGCCGAAAGAGACTCTGAGGAAGTGGAAGAGTCGGCCGGCTGCTTCAAAGGCAGTGTAGTGGCGCTCTTCCGGGCGGATTGGGAGCTGGTGGTAGGCCGACTTCAGATCGACTGTGGAGAACACACGGTACTGTACGATCTGGTTGACCATCTCCGCTATGCGGGGGAGGGGATACGCATCCAGTTGCGTTAACCAGTTAATTGTCTGGCTGTCCACAACCATCCGGTTCTTTTCCCCGGTCCGGACGACCACGACTTGCGCTCTCCAAGGGCTGTTACTGGCCTCTATGATCCACTCACTCAGCAGTCGCTGGACCTCTGACTTGATAAATACCATGTCCAGCGAGCTGTACCGCCTGCTCCTGGTGGCAATGGGCTTACAGTCCGGAGTGAGGTTTGCAAAGTGTGAAGGGGGGGGGGGGGGAGGAGGACCCTGAGGGTCGCGAGGCTGCATACTGTGAGGGGGGGCAAGGGTCCGCCGAACTGTAAGGTCAGGCTTCGGTGATTACACTGAAAATCCAATCCGAGCAGTAGGGGGGTGCAGAGGTGGGGGAGGACGTAGAGCTTGAAACGGGTATACTCTGTGCCCTGTATCGCGAGGTTGGCGATTCAGTAGCCCCGAATCTGGACCGAATGAGACCCAGAGGCAAGGGAGATTGTTTGTGAGGTGGGGTAGGTGTGGAGGAAGCAGCGCCTTACCGTGTCGGGGTGGACAAAGCTCTCCGTGCTCCCGGAGTCGAAGAGGCAGGGGGTCTCGTGCCCATTGACCCGGATGACCATCATGGAGTTCCTCAGTGGTTTCGACTGCAACTGGTCGAGGCTCACCGTGCCCAGCTGTGGGGCCTGCGTGGTTGGTGGAGTCGCAAGATGGCGGCCCCCATGTGTCGCACGTGTCGGACGGGGTCGAAGATGGTGACCAAGGTGGCTGCCCCATCGATCGTACGTGTTCAGTCGGTGTTGGGGCCAGCGGCCAAGATGGCGACCCCCACGATTCGCATGATGCCGGTGACGCGTCAGGGGAGGGCGTTCCGGGCAGGCAGCGCCACATTGCCGGGTTTGTGGGGCTGTGAGTCCATAGTTTGGGCCTGGTGCGTTTTCGATTTCTGGGCCTTAGGTCGGCCCAGACAGACTCTTGCGTAGTGCCCCTTTTTCCCCGCAGTCGCTGCATGTCGCTGTGCGGGCTGGGCAGCACTGCCGGGGGTGTTGGCCCTGGCCACAGAAGTAGCATTGCGGTTCTCCAGGCTGGGCAGGCAGATGCGCGGCGCAGGCCTGTGGCGTAGGCGCGTCCAGGAGGGTTCGCCGGGCCCGGGCCCACGGGGAATGCGCTGAAGTTCTGGTAGGCCACCTCGAGCGAGCTAGCTTTACTGTGTCCCGCCGGTCGGAGGTCCCATTTTCCAGCAGACGTTGCCTGATATAGTTCGAGCGGACCCCCGCCACGTAAGTGTCCCGGATCGGTGAGGTCATATGCTCCTCCGCCATCACATCTCGGTAGCTGCAGTTTCTTGCAAGTAGGGTCAGGGTTTCCAGATACTCGTCTAACGATTCTCCGGCACGTTGATGGCGAGTAGTGAGGAGGTGTCTAGCGAACACCTCGTTCACGGGCTTCACAAAGTGCGCCTTGAAGGTTGCGACCTCTTCCTCATACGTGGCCGCTTTTTCAAACATTACCGAGATTTGATGGCTCACCCGAGCGTGGAGGAGTCGCAATTTGAGGGTCTCCAAGGGAGCCGTTGCTGAGGTGTCGATGTAGGCCTCGAAGCAAATGTTCAAATATTTCCTTGTCTTCGGACGTGCGAGCATCGAGTTCGAGCCTGTCTGGCTTTATAGCGTCTTCCATGGTGCTGTCTATGACTACTAAATTGATGTACCTTCAATCCACAGAGAGGCAGCGAGAGCGAGTGAACATAAGGCTTTATGAACTTGCCTAGCCAGAGTCAGTAGTACTGATGAATGCCGCCCACAAGAGGCCGGCCTACATATGCCCTGGTGTGGGCGGAGCCAGAGGCGGAGCCATACCGAGGTTACAGTACAGTACCTGGAAGCAGTTCATCTCACCACTTCCAGGTCATAGGTCACAGGTTATGGTATCATGCATGCATTATGGTGAATACATTCACCACACGGGTGTATTGGTAAACGACCTGGCGGAATTCCTGAGGTTGGAAGCGGTGAAGTTCATCTTGAGGGATTTGCTTGATGGGTTCCCTCGGAGTTGGAAGCCGTTCATTGACTTCTTTAGGGAGGTTTGAGGTGTCAGCAGAAGTGGGGAGGGATAAGGGGGATAGAATGGACAAGGCAGGGTGGGAGGAGGGGGTATGGCAGGATGGGTATTTACTACGTTGTTTAATTTGACTTCTGCTTTCGTTTGTTTTGTTTGTTGTTTGTTTATGTAAATTCCTGAATAAAATATATTTTTTAAATAGAATCTGTTAGAATTGGAGTTAGGGCTTCCACATCTGGGTCCCACTCGCCATTTTTACAGGACTCCAGAGTCATAGAATCTAGAACATACAGTGTAGAAGGAGGCCATTCGGCCCATCGAGTCTGCACCGACCCACTTAAGCCCTCACTTCCATTCTATCCCCCTAACCTAATAATCCCCCCCCTCACCTTTTTGGATACTAAGGGCAATTTAGCATGTCCAATCCACCTAACCTGCACGTCTTTGGACTGTGGAAGGAAACCTGAGCACCCGGAGGAAACCCACGCAGACACAGGGAGAACGTGCAGACTCCGCATAGACAGTGACCCAGCGGGGAATTGAACCTGGGACCCTGGCGCTGTGAAGCCACAGTGCTATCCACTTGTGCTACCGTGCTGCCCTTAAGGCTGACGAGGAAAGATTCCAGCCCGTAGAGGTGGTTTTAAGGAAGGTCTTAATGGAAGTGCAGAGATGTATGGGTTTAGTAAGGTATTTCAGCGCATAGGAGCTACACAGCTGAAGTTGCATCCAACAACTGCGGGGTAGAAGCGGCGAGGTCAAAGACATCACAGTCAAAAAGAGGGAGGGGCTAAGCCTTGAAGAGATTTAAACATGAGGATGAAAATTCTGAAATAAGTTATCGAAAGACTGGCCATTAAATATTTCAGCAAAAACAGAAATGATGGGTGAGCAGATTCTAATAATCAATTAATGATCGAAGTTCAATTAAACTGGGCGGCACGGTAGCACAGCGGTTAGCACTGCTGCCTCACGGTGTTGAGGACCCAGGTTCGATCCCAGCCCTGGGTCAATGTGTGGAGTTTGCACATTCTCCCTGTGTCTGCGTGGGTTTCACCCCCACAGCACAAAGATGTGCAGGTTAAGTGGCCATGCTAAATTGCCCTTAATTGGAAAAACATAATTGGGTACTTTAAATATAAAAATAAAAAAGTTCAATTAAACTTTATTCCGATCAATAACAAGCAATATTGAAGCAACAAGGGGAGGCATGGCATTAAGAATCTAATGATGACCATGAAATAATTGTCACAAAAAACCCATCTGGTTCACTAACGTCCTTTAGGAAGGAAATCTGCCATCCTACATGTGACTCCAGATCCACAGCAGTGTGGGTGACTCTTAAATATACTCAGGGGTGGGCAATAAATGCTGGCCCAGTCAGCAACGCCCATATCCCATGAACAAATAAAAATAACTAAACTATTCCAACTGATGGTGAAATTTCCATTAAACCACTCTACTCTGGGAAAATGCTTTCAACAAATTTTGGTATTATCACTTTTTGTTATTCAGCTCTTCTCTTGAAGTTGCCATTGCTCCACATTAATTTGTTGCTAACTTTTCTACTATTTGTTCTTCTGCTATGTTAGACGCTGCTTTAGGCTTCACTTTAACCATCTCATTTTTCCCTTGACTCAACACTCAAATATATTTAAAATGCCAAAATCCAAGTTCTTATATTTAATTACAGCAATTTTTTAAAACTGAGAATCTTAATTAAAATATGCTTAAATTAGTTCACCACTTTTATCTGTTATCCATCACTAGTGTAGTGTCAAGTGACTACATTCCTAAGCACATAAAGAGAACAGAAGTGTGATTCATGGACATATCTAATGCCCAATAGGAAGAAGATAGGCACCAACACCGCCTTCATGTTCTGCGTTTATTGAACATGCTCCTTGCTGTTTTTGGAGGCTGCTCATTATCTCAAATATTGTCCATTTATTGTTGGTTAGCCAGATGCCTGACATGTGCAGAACGCATTTGCCATGCAGACGTGCGTCAAAATCAAAACATTTAGTAAAACCAAAGCATTTCCATTTTCCCCGTAAAGTGCATAATAGTCCCTTCATATCTACTGTTTCCAATTTTCAAATTTCTCCAAGCTTTCATCCAATGCAACCTCAGTGACCTCTTCCATCCAAATTAGAACATAAAGATAGGAACAGCAGCAGTCTGCAAGGTCCACTGAATCTGCTCCATCATTCAACGCATCATGGCTGATCTTTGGCTTCATCCCAACTTTACTGCTCACTGCCCATATTCCTCGATTCTCTGAGCGACCAAAAATCTGTCTACTTCAGTCTTGAATGCACTCAATAATGGGGCATGCGCAGGTATCCTGTCTTTGCAACATTACAAGCATTTTTCTTAATTTAATACTATCGTTAACACTCTTGGCATGGCTCTTTCTTGTTGATTTTTTGGTCTTCAATGGAATGTGTTTCTGGTGAACATTTTGCATTTTTCTTAAAATGTTTTTCATGGTTCATTTGCCCCATAGATTTTTGTCTATTTATCCAATCAAACTTAGCTAGTTCTCCCCTCATAGCTATGTAATTTGTTTTGTTTAAGTTTAAGATTCATATTTGTAATTGAAACATGTCGCTTTCAATATAAGGTGGAATCAATTGTATTATGGTTACTATACCTCAGCGGGTCTTTTACATGTGATTATTAATTAACTCTGCCTCATTCGACAATAGCTTTATCCCCAGTTGGTCCCGCAACATATTTCTTCAGGAAACTGTCACAAAGTACGCTACAAACTTATCTCCCAGACCAGCTTAGCAAACTTGACTTGTCCAATTAAAACAGAGAATAAAGTTCTTCGCAATTATTGCATTGCATTGTTACAAGCTCCAATAATTTCTTGTTTAATGTTACGTCCAAAAGTTAACAGTTTACCCTAACTCCTCAAACTTTCACAGCAGAACATTGTTCCTAGTCCTACCTATTTTATTTGTTCTTACATTGACCACAAAAACTGGATCCTTCCTTCTCCCACTCCAGGTTTTTCCCTCATTACGAGGATATATCCTTCGCCCTTCAACACAACCTCAGATTTTACAACTATATTCTACTCTTCCAACATCCAATCATTTCACAGTCTTCACTCCCTTCAATCTGATTGGCCAGAAGCTCTCTAGGCCCAGCAGCGCCATCAGTAGTAGTGGACAGAGGTGGGACTGCAAGCAGCAGTCCATCGAGACTAAGGGTGAAATTTTCCACGCCCCCCCCCCCCCCCCCCCCCCACACCTCGGCGATGTGATTTCCAGTGGTGGAGGCAGCTCATCATTGGGATGTTCTAGACTTGCTGATGTCAATGGCATTTTGCATGGCTTGCCCATCCCACCGAGGGACCCAACATGGGGAGTCACCTTCAGCAGGACCAGAAGATCCCGCTAATGGGAAGGGTTGCAAAATTCCTCCCCAAGTCCCAGTAGTCCAGGACCAGGTAATTGTGGAGGTCTCAGGGTAGGAAGGGGTGGTGAGTCTCTAAGGTTATAGCCAAGTTCCGCACACACGAGTGCGGCCTCAACCAGGACCTGGGATTCATGGCGCTTTACATTCACCCCCCACCATCTGGCCTGGGCTTGCAAAATCCTACCAACTGTCCTGGCTTGAGACAATTCACACCTCTTTAACCTGGGGTTACCCCTATCTCTGGATATGTAAACACTTAATTAACTGCAAATGCTCGCATTCTAAGCATTGTCTTGCATCTTTGAATTTGTCTATATATGTTTCTGGAACATACCTCTTCATTCACCTGAGGAAGGAGCAGTGCTCTGAAAGCTAGTGTTTGAAACAAACCTGTTGGACTTTAACCTGGTGTTGTAAGACTTCTTACTTTGCTCATCCCAGTCCAACGCCGGCATCTCCACATCTAAGGTTTGGACAGAGGTTGGTGGGGGGAGCAGTGTTGTTGGGAAGACCAAGGGATGGATGGAGAACAGGCAGGGCAGATCTTGTGGGAGTGCACCCCATGTTGAAAGGAGGTTGTTGACAGAGGGCTTTTCACTGAGGCCTGAGCACCTGATAATCACAGGTTAAAGAGGTGAATTGTTTCAAGCCAGGACAATTGGTAGGATTTTGCAAGCCCAGGCCAGATGGTGGGGGGTGAATCTAATGAGACATGATGATTCTGCCAGCAGTGAAATGTATAAATATGCCCTTTGAGTCACATGGTGAAAGTTCAAACTCTGTTCGTGACACCAAGCGGACTGAAAACCAGAACTCCGGTCCTTAATTCAGGTTTAGCACCCAGCAGGATACTTGAGCTTTCGATGTCACTCTTTGAATGGTGTCACTAGCCACCCAGTTGTATAGGTGGATCTATTCCACCCTACCCGGAGAAGCCTCCCCGCTCCACCCAGCAATCATATGGGTTGTGACACCCATAGATCTCCTTTGCTGTGTTAATCATTGTGCTGTCCACCCAATCAGCTGGTGTAAAGATGGTTACGGCCATTGGCAGCACATTCACAGCACGTCCCGTCATCCGGCAAACCTTTCAACCCATTGTCCAACCCAAGGGGAGAGTGTGAAGATACGACAAACTCCTAAAAGAGTTGGTCAACAAAGAACACTGGGTGTGGCCCCCACCTTTAAGGAGGACGACCTACTTGTCAGGCCACTGACATACTTGGCCTCTCATCAGATTTCTTACAGTAGGAGAGGAACACAGCTAAGCCAAAAGGGAAGATACAGCTTGCATTTTTGTCTTTCTCAGGTACAACTCGTTATTTTCTGGAGCAAAGTGAATGTTGTTGTGTAGGCGGTGCTCACAGTTGCAAAGCTGTGGCCTGTTTCCTGGCTGCATTTACAGGCACTGCATTACTGCAATTACAAATTGTTCTGCATCAATTTGCTACTGGTGCTCTTGTCAGTGTCAGACAGTGTAAGCTTCCACTTGTTACAACAAAAGGTGCTGCGGGCAGATGGTCTGGGAAGCAGGTGGCAGTGCTGGAGAAGGGTTGAGGCACTGTGGAGGGGAAACGAAGGCCGACACTTCATTTCCTATAATGGAGCAGGTTTCATACTGATGGAATGCAGAGTTCCAATCAAAATACACATCAATCCGATCCACAGAAACACAAAAAATCTCAGGATTACTGCATTATTGCCCAACCTACAAAATATTTCCAGTTAAAGTAATAGTATAAGGGATCCGAATGAAAATTCCAGAAAACCATTTAAGCAGGAATATAACGAATCAGATATCCATTTTGGTTTGTCTATCCGTTTCACTGGATAATTCCTCTGAGCTGGGCTAAATATATACTTAAATATTATGCACCGTAGGATGTTTCCGACATACAAAACCAGTTGATGAAAGGTGAGTCAAGAGCTGCACTCGGTTTAAAAGATAATTACTGCAGTTTGTCTGAAATGCCGACATCCCTGTTTGCAGGAATAATTACTCATTTGCAACCTCCTGTCACAGCCATCAATATAAAGCTGTGATCAAAACACCATTTTATGTAACTGGATTTCCAAGAAATTGATGCATAGACAATGGGATGGATTTTCCCAACACCAACCACCCCCTGGCCCTCGGCACCCCCCCCCCTCCTCCTCCTCCATCCCCTTCCCCTGCACTCCACTGTTTGGAGGTGGGCGGGAACTGAAAATAGCCCTGTTGGCTTGTTTGGCGATTCCCTTGCTCCACGTGGCCTCCAGGCCATTTTGCGGAGGAGGGGTCAAGGGCCAGTTAACCACACATGGCAGATAGCCATCGTGGTTAGTAAAGAACTAAATGAGGCCAATCAAAGAAGGTGGGCCTCAGCAATCTGTGGAAAGCCAGGCCCAGTTTAGATGTCTGAAGGTGGTTCCCTAGCAGAAGGCCGAGGGGACTCCAGGTAGGTCTAGCAGAGGCACTCCCTCCCTGTCTACTTCGGTGTAGAAGGGACTTCCCCATTCCCCACTCCCGCTCCATTCCCCCGCTCAACCTGCACTACTCCAACAGTCGTGACTTGTCTGCAAAAGCCATTTTTTAATTTAGACATAAAAAAGTTGAAGAAAGGATGCCTCCATCTTGAAGTGCTCTCTGTCTCTTACCTCCTCCCATTGGCGTCTGCGGCACCTTTCAAGCTGAAAAGCTCTGATCAGCCCTCCAACCTCATGAGCCCACCCACTACCCTCGATTGATGAGTTTGTCTCCGTGCCAACTATGGGGGGGGGGGTCACTCCCTTGAAAGTTACAATGAATGACTGTTTCCCCTGAGGGTGGGTTCAGCACCCAGAAACAGATCCCACTTCTGATTTCCTGGAGGAAAAGTCGTGCTCAATGTTGACTAGCTGTGTGTTAAAGGAGATGGAAAGCCTAGTGCAAGGAAAGTCAAAAATTGTCAAGAAAAGTCAAAAATTGCTTTCTTCCATTGTGCAGGTACCACAGGGATCCATTGTTTCAGTTGGGATTCTTTGCTCTAGAGTCAGCGCATGATGACCCCGAGAAGGAAGATGGACCATGAGTCCTGAGTCAGCTTCATTCATTTTTTTAATGCACTTTTATTGTCATTTTTTACAGAATTCACATCAGTAACAAGCAAAAAGGAAAGAAAGCCCACAGTTATCAATGTACAACAGGCCTAGCACAAAACAAGAGCCATTGAAGGCATCAGAACAAATGAGACTGGATGAATTGGGCATGAAATAACCAACATGTTCCTTCCATGGATACAAGTCCCTTCTGCACCGCAACAGGATACAGGTATCAGCACAGACCTACATCATACCCATAGCTTCGGAAAAAATAACAGAGGGAAACAAAACATCACGAGAACCCCAGAGCTAAGGGGAAAAGACACCGACTCTCACAGTGCAATTAAACCCCTCCTCAGGCCCAGATCGGAACTGATAGTCATTTTATAACTGCAGGACGACAAGAAGGGGACCGGGCATCACAAGCCCAAGAAACTGTCAGACCTCGAATGTCAACCAGGGTCTCCCACAGATAATGTGAAGAAACAAGAACAAGAATCCGAGCTGTCCCCCATCTCCAAGTCCCAGTTAAAGGACAGAGCAGGTCACCAGACCACCAGCAGCGAAACATCTCACAGGAGGACAACAGGATACCTTGGAGCCCAAGGTCAAGAGAAATATAGTCAAATCCCGATCGAATAAAAAAGGCAAATGCCACTCCAGAGAGAGGGGGCCATCAAGGCACTGGCAGGGAGAGCCAGCCCTCAGAACCAGGGAAGCCACCCTGACAATGAAGGCCACTCAAAAGCAAAAGATTGGGGTTACCAAAAGATGCCAAAGGTCTGTATCTGAATGTTCATAACACCATGACAAAATAGCAGCAGGAGTCGACCATTCAGCCCCTCGATGCTGCTCTGCCATTAAATAGGATCATGGCTTATCCGACAGTCGTCACGTCCACTTGTAAAGACTGATACAAATATCTGTTTAACTCCTCTGCCATTTCCTTGTTCCCTATAATTATCTCCCCACATTCATTTTCTGAGGGGCCTACGTACACTTTGACTTTTCTCTTCCTTTTTATATATTTAAAGAATCTCTTATTGTCAGTTTTTCTATTCCTTGTTAGTTTGCCCTCAGTTTATTTTCTCTCTTTTTATTATCTTTTTTGTCCTCCTTTCTGGATTCTGAATTTATTCCTGTCTTCAGAACTCTCGCTGATTTTTGTCTCTTTATATGCTTTTTCTTTCAACTTCTTATTCTCCTTTATTCTTTGGTTAGTCAATCTTGCTCTTAGAATATTTCCTCCTTACTGGGATATACTTTTGCTGAGGGTTATGAATTACCTCCTTAAATGTCTGTCACTGCTTGTTCATTGTTTTCCTGCTAATCTATTCACCCAGTGACTTTAGCTAAATCTAACCTCATTTTGTTGTAATTCCCTTTACTTAAGTTAAACACAGTTGCTTCCAACCAAAGTTTCTCACACTCAAACTGAATATTAAATTCTATCATGTTATGATCACTACTTCCTCGGGGATCTTTTACTCTGCGGTCATTTATTGAAACTTCCTCATTACCCATCACCAAATCCAAGATAGTCTGCTCCCTGCTTGGTTCCATGACATATTGCTCTTGGAAACTATCCCCAATGCATTCTGTGAATTTAGTGTTGCAGCTAACCTTTCCAACTTGATTAACCCAATCAACATGAATATTAAAGTCACCCATGAATTTTGCGCTATTCTTTTTACATGCTCCTATTACTTATTGACGTATACCCATTCCTACAGTGTGGCTGCTGTTCGAAGGTCTATACATTACCCCGACCAACATCTTCATATCCCTGCTGTTTTTACCTCCATCCAAATGGACTCTACATCATCCAAGTCTAGATCGTCTCTCACAACTATCCTCATTTCATCTCTCATTAACAGTTCTACCTCACTACCTTTTCCTTCCCGCCTGTCTTCCCAAAAGGTCAAATATCCCTGAACACGAAGTTCCCAGTTTTGGTCTCTTTGTAACCATTGTCTCCGCAATGGTGATGAGATCATATCCATTTACCACAATTTGCACTATACGTTTGTCTACCTTATTCTGAATACAAAGCCTTTAGGTTTGCCTTTTTGCCATTTTTAATCATCATAACTTTTCTTTGTACTGTAGTCCGATTTGCCACTCACCCGTAATTATCCTGTCTACCTTTTTTGGCATTTTGCTGCGCTTTCTTTGATTACTGTCCTTGTTTGTCTTTCTCTTGTCATCCTACTTAGGTTCCCATCCCCCTGCCATTCTAGTTTAAATCTTCCCCAGCCACATTAGCAAATGCTTGCTTTAGGACATCAGTCCTCCTCCTGCCCAGGTCTAACCCATCCAGTTTATATAGGTCCCACCTCCCCCAGAAATGGTCCCAATGTCCCAGGAACTGAAACCCTCTTGATCGCACCATCTCTTAAACCAGATATTCATCTGATATCTCTTGCTGTTGCTACTCTGATCAGCACATGGCACTGGTAGGAATTCTGAGATCACTACCTTTGAGGTCCTACTTTTCAACTTGCTTCCTAACTCCCTATATTTTACTTTTAGGACCTTATCCTTTTTTCTACCTATGTTATTTGTACCATTGTGTACCACGACCAATGGCTATTCATCCTTGCCTTCCAGAATATCCTGGAACCACTCTGAGACATCCTAGACCCTAGCACCAGGAGGCATCATACTATTCTGGTGTCTCATTTGCGGCCACAGAAACACTTATTTATTCCTCTTATAATTGAATTCCCTATAATTATTGCATTCCTGCACTTATTACTCCTCCCCTGTGCAGCAGAGCCAACCATGGTGCAACAAATTTGGTTGCTGCTGCTTTGCCCTGAGAGCCCATTCCACCTCAACAGTATTCAAAGCAGTATATCTGTTTTGCAGGGAAATAGCCACAGGGAATTCCTGCACTGCCTGCCTAGTCCTCTTGCTCTGCCTGGTGGTCACACATTCCCTTCCTGACTGTGGATTCTGAGCCTGCATTTTGACCACCTTTCTATAGGTTGATATCCATGATACTCTCCACCTTGCAGATGCTCCAGTGTCCCCAATTGCTTCTTAGCTCCAAAACCAGGGCTTCCAGGAGCTGAAGCTGGAGACATATTCTGCACTCATGCGGGCCCAGGGCACTGGAAATGTTCCCTGCTTCCCACATGGAGCACGAGGAGCACACCACAACTTGGAGCTCTCCTGCCATGACTTACCCTTTTGAGAGATGCTTAATATGAGGTATCAATTACTCTAGGGCCCTTCTTTCCTGTTCCTATTGACTACAGAATATAGCCCTTACAAACTATAAATCACAAAAAGACCCTATAAACTATAAACGATAAAAGCAGTGAATACTTCCCCGAAATTACCCACTACTTACAAATCAGCCCTCTCTCTTGTAGCCTCTGCTGCTAAGACAGGGCAAGACCACACTGTGAAGAGTGTAAAAGTTAAAAAGCAAAAAGTGAAAGAACACCTATTTCCCATCTGCACCAAATTCCCGATACCCAGACTCACTCTGGCTGTGTCCCATTCAGGATGTGCTCTTTCCCACTTATTGTGTGTAAAGCTACCCAATACTACTACTGTAGCTCAGAAGAAAAACCAGTGCGAAGGGAACGACACATCAGAAGGGTTGCCCCGAGGTCTCTCCAACGCAAGAAAAAGGACAAAGAGGAGCAAGAACTATCAGAACCAAACATGACTTTTCAGGTCACCGCCTGAAATATTACGAGACTAGAGCCAGCAAACTAACCACAGAGCCGCCCCCTCCCCCCTCCCTCCTCCACCGCCCCGAAGACTTTGAAGACGAGGAGAAATGCAATAACCACTGGGCACAACACTCAGTCCAACCCAAAATCATCAGCCATCCGGTCGTGGGTTCAGCCACATCGGATTCCACCATGGGCACTCCTCCAACAAGAAATGCTCCCATCCATATAGCAACAGGATACTGACCATGGTGCAGAGCCTGGCCCAGCCCAGCACCACCATAAAAAATAACTGAGGAGAACTAGGCCCTAAAGACTTCCACAATACCCCAACCCTTAAATCCCTCCAAGGATGCGCCAATATAGTCCCATGCAAGACACGGCATTTTTCCCACTCACACACAAAAGAAGACCACTGACCCATAGCCAAGGGGAAATCCCAAACTGAGGAAGAGAAACCGTCAAGACGCACTCATTATGGCGCCCTGAGAGGGGAAGCCGGTCCTCCCCTCAGCGCCAACCCACCCTCCCCCCGACTGCGCTCCAAAAACATTTTCTTCACCCGCGGGGTTTTATTCGCCCACACAAAGCCCGAAATAATCTTGTTTACCCGCTTGAAAAAGGGCTTAGGGATGAAGATGGGGAGGCACTGGAAGACAAACAAAAATCTGGGGAGGACGGTCATTTTCACGGTCTGTACCCACCCTGCCTGCGATAGTGGGCGCAAATCCCATCTTTTAAAGTCCCTCTCCATTTGCTCCACCAGCCAGGTTAGGTTGAGCCTGTGTAGTGCCTCCCATTTCTGAGCCACCTGTACTCCAGGTAACGAAAGTTCCTCTCTACCTCCCTGAGCGGCAGCTCCTTCAGTCTCCTCTCCTTCCCCCTTGCCTGGATCACGAACAATTCATTTTTTCCCATGTTCAATTTGTACCCCGAAAACCTGCCAAATTCCCCCAAGATCTGCATAACCTCCCCCAACCCCTCCAACGGGTCCAAGATATACAAGAGCAGATCGTCCGCGTACAGCGAACCTGGTGCTCCATCCCCCCCCAATCAGCCCATGCCACTTCCTTGGTGCTCTCAGCGCCATGGCCAACAGCTCTATTGCCAGAGCGAACAGCAACAGGGAGAGGGGGCACCCCTGCCTCGTCCCTCGGTGTAGCTTAAAGTACCCCAACCTCAGCCGGTTCGTGCACACGCTCGCTACAGGCGCCTGGTAGAGCAATCGCACCCAGTCAATAAAGCCCTCACCAAACCCAAACCTTCCCAGCGTCTCCCATAAATACTCCCACTCCACCCGATCAAAAGCCTTCTCCGCATCCATCGCAACCACCACCTCCGCCTCCTCTCCTTCTGAGGGCATCATAATTACGTTCAAAAGCCTCCGAACGTTAGCATTGAGCTGTCTGCCCTTAACAAATCCGGTTTGGCCCTCCCCTATCACCCCCGGGACACAGTCTTCAATCCTAGTGGCCAAAATCTTAGCCAGCAGCTTGGCACCTATGTTCAAAAGTGAGATCGGCCTATATGACCCACATTGCTCCGGGTCCTTCTCTCGTTTAAGAATGAGTGAAATCGAGGCCTGCGACATTGTTGGGGGAAGGATCTCCCTCTCTTTAGCCTTGTTAAAGGTCCTCATCAGCAGTGGGCACAACACCTCTGAGAACTTCTTATAAAATTCTACCGGGTAATCATCCGGCCCCGGAGCCTTGCCCGACTGTATGCTCTCCAGTCCTTTAACAATTTCCTCTGCCTCAATCGGGCCCCCAGCCCCTCGACCAGGCCCTCCTCCACTCTCGGAAACCTCAACTGATCAAGGAACTGCCTCATCCCTTCTACACCAGAAGGGGGTACCGACTCATATAATTTGCTATAAAATTCTTTAAAAATGTCGTTCACCCCCCCTGGGTCCAAGACCATGTTACCCTCCCTATTCCTTACTCTCCCAATCTCCCTGACCACTTCTCTCTTCCTAAGCTGGTGCGCCAGCATCCTGCTCGTCTTTTCCCCATATTCGTAGACCGCCCCCCTTGCCTTCCTCAACTGCTCCACTGCCCACCCCATGGTCAACAACTCAAACTCTGCATGTAGTTTCCGACGCTCCCTCAGGCGCCTGCGTCCGGGGCCTCCGCATATCTCCTATCCACTCGAAGTATCTCCTCCACTAATCTCTCCCTCTCTGCTCGTTCCACCTTTTCTCTATAGGACCAAATCGAAATTAGTTCCCCTCTTACAACTGCCTTCAGAGCCTCCCAAACCATTGCTGCTGATACCTCACCCGTATCGTTTGTATCCAGGTAATTCTGGATGGACTTATTCACCCGCCCACAGACAGCTTCGTCCGCTAACAAACCCAAATCCAGTCTCCACAGCGGGCACTGCCCTCTCTCCTCACTCAACCGCAAATCCACCCAATGCGGAGCATGATCAGAGACTGCAGTTGCCGAATATTCCATCCCCGC
The DNA here is from genome assembly GCF_047496885.1 of Scyliorhinus torazame. Lineage (NCBI taxonomy): Eukaryota > Metazoa > Chordata > Chondrichthyes > Carcharhiniformes > Scyliorhinidae > Scyliorhinus > Scyliorhinus torazame. The sequence continues at coordinate 89,027,659 of NC_092727.1, forward strand.
CACCTTCGGAATTAGTGCCCTGCTCAGAACAAAAAAATCAATGCGGGAGTAAACTTTATGGACATGGAAAAAAAACGAAAACTCCTTCGCCCTCGTTCGCTTGAATCTCCACGGGTCTACCACCCCCCCCCCCATCTGCTCCATGAAACCCCTCAACTCCTTCGCCGCGCCTGACCTCCTCTCAGTCCTAGATTTTGACCCAGTCCAGATCGGGATCAATGACAGTGTTAAAGTACCCCCCCCCCCCCCCCCCCCCCCCCGATCAGGCTGTGAGACTCCATGTCCGGGATCTTGCCCAACACCCACCTCATAAATCCCACATCGTCCCAGTTTGGGACATATATGTTCTCAAGCACCACCCGTACACCCTCCAACTTCCCACTCACCATTATATATCTATCCCCCCTTATCTGCCACAATTCTTCCAGCCTCAAATGCCACCCGCTTGCTGATCAATATTGCTACCCCCCTGGTCTTTGAGTCCAGCCCAGAGTGAAACACCTGACCAATCCACCCCTTTCTCAATCTCGTCTGGTCAATAATCTTTAGATGTGTCTCCTGAAGCATTGCTACGTCTGCCTTCAGTCCTTTTAAATGTCCGAAAATGCAAGCCCTTTTGACCGGCCCATTCAAACCTCTCACATTCCACGTAATCAGCCTGGATGGGGGGCTGCCACCCCCCCCCCCCCCCCCCTCCTGCCGACTAGCCATAACCTTTTTTTGGCCAGCCCCGAGCCCGCACCCCCCGCTTCCCTGAGCTCCCCCACAAGCAGCAACCGCCCCCGACCTCCCTTTTGTTCCCCGATAATAGTTCCTCCCCTGTCAGTGAAGCAGCCCCCCCCCCCCCCACACCAGCACCTGAAACTTGATCCTCCAGGTCAAGCACCATCTTAGCACATGCTCCCCCCCCACCTCGTTTCCAAGAGTCAGCTGAACCATGCTGACCCCGACAACACCCGCCCCTGGTGCCAAACAGTCTGGCTCCCTATTGTTCGAACCCCTCTCCCGACTTGAATAAACCATTTAACAACATCAACCTCGAAGTAAAAAAAATTAACAAAAACCAATGAAGAAACAATCGCTTGAAACAAGATCCAACCTCCCACAGAATAACACCAACTTCGGGGCTCCCTCCCCCCTCCACAACAAATCCCTACAAAACAAAGAACCCTCAAACCATCACCCCGGCCCATACTTAACCCAGAACTACATACAATCTTATTTGGACCGATACAAAAATTACACAGATTACAAACCGCCATCACATAATTTCTTCGAGACTTAAGCGTCCTTTAAGACGCTTCCAACTTCTTTTCTTTAATAAATGATCACGCATCATCCGGTGCCTCACAGTAAAAATGCCGGTCTTCGTGCGTGACCCACAACCACGCTGGATACAGCATCCCGAATTTCATCCCCTTCTTGAAGAGGATCGCCTCCACCCGATTAAACTCAGCACGTCTTTTGGCCAGCTCCGCTCCCAGGTCCTGATAGATGTGCACCTCGCTGTTCTCCCATCTGCTGCTCCGCTCCTTCTTGGCCTACCGCTGTCTGAAAAACGGTGGAAATGCACCACCATGGCCCTCAGCGGGTCACTCGCCTTAGCTTCCTTGCGAGGGCTCCATCCATTTCTCAGGGCCGAGAAAACGCCCCGGCCCCCATCAGCGTCTCCAGCATGCTCGCCACATATGCTCCCGCATTCGACCCCTCAATTCCTTTGGGGAGGCCAACCATCCTTAAGTTCTGCCTCCAGGTCCTCCAACTTCTCCTGCATTCTCTTGTGGCGCTCATCCAACACCTCCACCTTGTGCTCCAGCACGGTTAGATAATCCTCCTGGCTAGATAACTTCAGCTCAATTTCTTGTATCACTTTCCCTTGGGCCGCCTGATTCAATACCATTTGATCGATCGCAGCCTTGATCGGGTCCAGCGTTTCCTTTTTCAGCTCAGCGAAACAGCCCTTAAAGAACTTCATCTGTTGCTCCTTAGACCACTGAGCCACCGCTGCCTGGTCCTGACCCTCCACCATGCTGCGCCACAGTACCAGCTCCGACTGCTTCACTCTATCCGGGCTGAGTCTTTTCACAAGGCCACTTCTAGTCCAATTAGCCATACATCGGAGGAGGAATCCTTCCTAATATTGTTCACTGCACCGATCTATCCCCTAAAGTCCGAGAAAAGTCAGGAAAAAAAGTCCGAACGTCCGTTCCGGGCGGGAGCTATCGAATGTGCGACCTACTCCTCCATGGTCGCCACCGGAAGCCCCTACTCACTGCATTATAAGGTACATTTTGAAAAAATGTAAATAAACTGGTTGCTCCAATAAGACCACAAGAAAATGGCTGCTGGTTGTTACAAAATGGAGGCACTGGTTCCTGCCAACAGTCACTCAACTGCCTATTATATTTGACTTTGCAGACAAAATGGACGATTAAACTGGCAAGGCAGAAAAGCATTTTTATTACAATGACAATATATTTGGATGTGACATGATCGTGATTTTATTTCAAACACCTGAAAATCCTGAAATTATTTCAGAAATTGTTGATCATTGAGCTACCAATGAATGCTCTTCCAGTTTTCTGTTTTCCAAACTTCTCTTTCATCAGGTCTCAATTACTCCATTTCCTCTTTATATTCCTCATCGAACAACAGGTTACCACAAATTATTTTCCACGGAATGTTGGATCACGGATCATTTTTATTTGTGACATAGACATAGATGTCCTTCCAAATGCCTTTGCCTCTTCCCCATACTCGCTCATTAAAAACAAAGACTTTCATTTATATAGCACCTTTCCTGACTTGAGGATGTCATGTAGGCAACGTGGCAGCCAAATGCTGCCTCACAACACCAGGGACCTGGGTTCGATGTCGACCTTGGGTAACCGTCTGTGTGGGTAACTGTCCAAAGGCAGGCAGGTTAGGTGGATTGGCCATGCCATTGCCTCCAAGTGTCCCAAGGTTAGGTGGGGTTACGGGGATAGGGCGGAGGATTGGACCGAGATAGGGTGCTCTTTCGGAGAGTTAGTGCAAACTTGATGGGTGGAATGGCCTCCTTCTGCCCTATAAGGATTCCCACAAACAACAATGTGATCAAATCTATTTTAATGATGTTGGTGGAGGGAGAAATATTGGTCTGGGATTAACTACCTTGCTCTTCTACAAAATAGTGACACAGGATCTCTTAATTCCATTCGAGAGGACAGACAGGCAGAATGCTTCTGCCCAGTTCTCTCAGAAAGTACCACGCAGCAAACATTAATTTCACTGCCCATTGCCAGATGGAACACTGTCCCTGGCCAACTCACTAATCGCCAGTTAACCAATCGAACAGAGTCCCTCCAAAGCTGGTTTGGGAGATCCACTCGTTGCCGACGAGCCTGGTTTCTCCTTTCCAAAATACTAAACCTGGGAATACAGTGTCCTGGCAAGCAGGATGTTTCAACTTCGAAACTTCTGCTTAAAGGCACACCCATATTACAGGTCCACAGACCCAAATAAATAAAAATGAAAGAAATGGGAACAAAGCAAATACACAGTAAGGAGGACTCTTATTTACAACATATGTCTGAGCTTTTTCCCTCTGGACAGCGATGGGAGAACTTAGTCATTAACCCAAGTTGTCCAGTTAGCTCCAGTATTTTAATCACATTAGAATTCTGGTCTAAGGTTATAGGAAATAGGAACAAGAATAGACCATTCGGCCCATAGAGACTGCTCCGCCACTCAATAGGATCATGGCCGATCTGATTGTGGCCTTAATTTCACTTTCCTACTTGTCCCCCATAATCCTCGGCTTGTCAATCAAAAATGCTGATCAAAAATTTGTCCGATGCAGCCATGAGTCTATATTTTCACTGACCCAACCTCCATTGCCCTCTGGGAAGGAGGATTCCAAATACTAATGGCCTTCTGAGAAAATAAATTCTTCCACAGCTCCATCTTAAATAGGGGACCCCTTAATTTCAAGGTGTACCCCCTTAATTCTAGATTATCCCACGAGGGCATCCTCTCACTATGTATACCCTGTCAAGCCCCCTCAAATTCTTGGAAGTTTCACTGAGGTGACCTTCTCTTTCTTCCATCCTCCAATGAGTACAGGCCCAACCTGCTCAACCTTTCCTCAAAGACAATCCCTTCAACCCAGGAATCAGCCAAGTGAACCTTCTCTGGAGTTCTTCCTTAAGCAAAGAGACCAAACCTGTACACAATATCCAGGTGCATTGTGTATAGTTGTAGCAAGATTTCCTGCTTTTATATTCCATCCCCTTTGCAATAAAACAACATTCCTTTTGCCTTCCTAATTATTCATCGTATTTACAGGTTAACACGTTGTGATACATGTACAAGGACACCCAGATCCCTCTGTACTGCAGCATTCTGCAGTCTCCCTCCATTTATGTAATATTCCACTTTTATTCTTCCTTCCAAAGTGGACAACATCACATTTTTTTCCATCCACCATTCTATCTTGCCCAAGTTACTTAACCTGTCTGTATCCCTTTTCAGACTCTCTGTATCCTCCTCACAGCTTGCTTTCTGACCTATCTTTGTATCAGTCAGCAAAAATGGCAACAATACAGTCAGCCCAACACTGTGATCGTTTGTCAGTTTGTAATGATCTCCTTCTACTGGTCAGGAAGTTAATTAAACAGAGAATATTTTGCGACAGGCAAATAAAATGTACCAAAAGCAATTCTCGAAAATGCAGCTATACTTTAAGGGTTGCTCACTGCCTGGACATCATATAGATTAGATTTAGTCCATCAATCTGCTACTTTCACTTATCCTAATATTCCACACTTTGGAAATGCGTTTGAGTGGGAACAGCCAACTGCATCGTGCTATGTAATGTTTCTAATGGTCCATCACTCCTTGGCCTTTTGCCTAAGATCAAGCATCAGGTCAAGCCCAAGATGAGGTGCAATGCCTTTTCTTGTCAGCTTGGATCTTGTGTGACTCTCTTGTGGAGATATTGGAGTGGCTTCAATTTGAGTTTGGGTTGGTTTTTGGAGCAAGCAATGAGATGGATTGGAGGTTTCCCCTGTCCACTCTGTGTATTGGCTTTGTGGCTTTAAGGATGGGATTAAAAACAAAATGTTTCTAATGGGCCTAACATCATGATGCCATTGCAGAGTCCAAAAGATCTAACCAAATGGGAACTATGTCCCATAGCGAGCTTGTTTAGCTGCGTGTTTCCTGGTGCTCGCAATGTCGGGCAACACAATTCTATCCAATGTGACTCCGGTTAGATACGGGGCTTCAGCGGGGAAAGTTCAAACAAAGCCGCACCTAGCCTTGTCTTCTGCACTGAGGAGCTCTTCTCGCTGGAACTCCTCAGTGCAGCAAGAGATCGATCTCTCGAGCCCCCTACATGACCCCCGAACCCCCTCTAAGCCCAACTCACTATAAGGGCACCTTGGCAAAGACAGGCTGGCACTCAGGTGGCACTGCCAGGGTGCCAGTGCCAGGATGGCAGTGTCAGGGTGCCCAAGTGGCACCAGCAGTGTCAGGGTACCACCCTGCCCAGAGGGCATGCACCAGGGGGCCTCCAATCCCCTGAGAGATACCCACGATCAGGTCCCGTTTGTGGAGACCCCCACTGAGCAGAGCTTGCCTGAGTTCTCTATGGCAAGGGAGTTAGACCACGTGCCTTGGTTAGATCTCGGGAATGCACATTAGAGTGTCTTGCTCTAATATACAAATTTGCTAAAAAGTGATTCTGCCCAAAATGGCAGGCTTCACATTGCAACGTCTCGGGAGATCGAGTTAGATCTCCGGCATTTACCAGCCACATTGCGCCGCAGCTTTTTGAGCATGGAGTGGCCGGTAGATCACGCCCATGATTACACGCCAACACCGAGAAACCAAAGTTATACTACAACCTGTGACCTGGATTTTTGGGTCTCACATTCATTTGACTGCTGGAGATTTCATTCCCCAAATCAAATGTGCTGTGGAAGCTATTTAGCAGTGATTAAAATTTAGCAGCATTACTGCAGCCTCAAGGGCTTTCAGTTGCATGTCCTTTCTTTATGCCCAAATGCTCTTAAGATCAATTTTCCAGCCTGCCATCTCTTGCTGGATCAGCTGCATCCCCCCCCCCCCCCACCCCCAATTCTTGTGATAAAGGAAGAAATCTGATAATCATCCTCACAAGTTACTGCACACAAGTGATGCCATCTCTCTAATGTCAGGAGAGTGCACATATAGCCTGTTATATAACACTTGCGTGTTTATAGGTAGGGTTACCGTAGCTCTGAAAGTTCATCTCGGATTATAAACAAAGGATTGACACAATTTTTGACACAGTGATCCATTAGGCAGAGGTGAGGAGATAAAATATATTCCAATTAGTTCCATAAAATAAAAACACAATACAGCAGATGCTGGAAATATGAAAAAAAACTAGAAAAGGCTGAAAAAGGCTCAGCAGGTCTGGAAGGAACCGTGAAGAGAGAAACAGAGTTAGCATTTTGAGTCTGTCTGTCAGAACCCCATGAGCCTACGGTCATCTTGGACTATGGCGACTTTACTCCACAACAATGCCTGTTCACTCTCTTTTGAAGTGGTCTACAGCAAGTCATTCAAATTATAATCAAACCCAGAGGTTTAAGAATGATGACAGGCCACATTTTCTCAGGATAATCAAGGATGTGGAATATAGCGACAGTTTTGCCAGCGCACCCGCCCACCCCTTTGCGTGTTTTTTTGAAGTACCTGGAAGCATGGGAAGCCTTAATGGAATATTTGCTTCGCAGGCTGGGCCAGCATTTACTGACCATCCCAAATTGCCCTTGAACTGAATGGTGTTACATCATTCCAGAGGGCATTTTAAGAGTCATCTACATTATTGTGGGTCTGGAGTCACATGTAGGCCAGACCAGGTAAAGGTGGCAGATTTCCTTCCCTAATGGATATAAGTGAACCAAATGGGTTTTTACAACAATTCATGATGGCTTCAAGGTCATTATTAAACTTTTAATTCCAGATTGTTTCTTGAATTCAAATTTCACCATCTGCTGCGGAATGCCCACCTTATTAAATACCCCCCCCCCCCCCCCCACCCCCACACTTAAACCCACCATGGGGGAGTGCATTAAAATCCATCCTCTGGCTCATATTGTGGGGCAGCTTCTTAGAAACGTATCTCAGGAATAAATCATAGAACAGAGGTGTTTCCCCTGTAGCCCTCAGACTATATGCTGTTCCTGAGCCTTAGGAATCTAGCCCTTGTCACCCAGAGAAATCAGTCTTGTATGTGCTTATTTTGCTTCTATTGTTGATCTACGGGTTTTGAAGGGCCCGTTTTGAATACTATTTCCTCTTTACTGAATCCGAACACTTGAGCAAAGAGCAACCTGAAATGCAAGGAAATTGGTGGGACATGAAGAAAATTTTTCCATGCTACAATTTTACTTACTACATTCCCAGCAGAGCAGTTATATGCGAGTGAAGCAGATCAGGGGAGGCTTGATTCTACAGTCAGCACTTCACTACCAGGATTGTGGAAATATATGTGACTCCTGAGGTTATATGACACATACTTGCGTACTCTGCAAAATTTAAGGCTTTGTCATTCTATGACGTGAGAAAAGAAAAAGAATTTATAATCTACCCCTCATCCAGACTATCTATACTGATTGTACGATTCAATTTATCATACACGGGGACTGTAGATGTCCAAATTCCCAATCTAGAGTGTCACTTATTTGTAACTCTTGTGTCTATAATCTGGTTGTATTATCTGGGGTAAAGGCAATTATGATGCAATGAGGCAAGACTTAGGGTGCATCGGATGGAGAGGAAAACTGCAGGGGATGGGCACAATGGAAATGTGGAGCTTGTTCAAGGAACAGCTACTGCGTGTCCTTGATAGGTATGTACCTGCCAGGCAGGGAGGAAGGGAACCGTGGTTTACTAAAGCAGTCGAAACATTTGTCAAGAGGAAGAAGGAGGCTTATGTAAAGATGAGACATGAAGGTTCAGTTAGGGCGCTCGAGAGTTACAAGTTAGCTAAGAAGGACCAAAAGAGAGAGTTAAGAAGAGCCAGGAGGGGACATGAGAAGTCTTTGGCAGGTAGGATAAAGGATAACCCTAAAGCTTTCAGATATGTCAGGAATAAACGAATGACTAGGGTAAGAGTAGGGCCAGTCAAGGACAGTCGTGGGAAGTTGTGCTTGGAGTCCGAGGAGATAGGAGAGGTGCTAAATGAATATTTTGTCAGTATTCACACAGGAAAAAGACAATGTTGTCGAGGAGATTACTGCGATTCAGGCTACTAGACTAGAAGGGCTTGAGGTCCATAAGGAGAAGGTGTTAGCAATTCTGGAAAGTGTGAAAATAGATAAGTCCCCTGGGCCGGATGGGATTTATCCTAGGATTCTCTGGGAAGCTAGGGAGGAGATTGCTGAGCCTTTGGCTTTGATCTTTAAGTCATCTTTGTCTACAGGAACAGTGCCAGAAGACTGGAGGATAGCAAATATTGTCCCCTTGTTCAAGAAGGGGAGTAGAGACAACCCGGTAACTATAGACCAGTGGGCCTTACGTCTGTTGTGGGCAAAATCTTGGAAAGGTTTATAAGAGATAGGATGTATAATCATCTGGAAAGGAATAATTTGATTAGAGATAGTCAACACGGTTTTGTGAAGGGTAGGTCATGCCTCACAAACCTTATTGAGTTCTTTGAGAAGGTGACCAAACAGGTGGATGAGGGTAAAGCAGTTGATATGGTATATATGGATTTCAGTAAAGCGTTTGCTAAGGTTCCCCACGGTAGGCTACTGCAGAAAATACGGAGGCATGGGATTCAGGGTCATTTAGCAGTTTGGATCAGAAATTGGCTAGCTGGAAGAAAACAAAGGGTGGTGGTTGATGGGAAATGTTCAGACTGGAGTCCAGTTACTAGTGGTGTACCACAAGGATCTGTTTTGGGGCCACTGCTGTTTGTCATTTTTATAAATGACCTGGAGGAGGGCGTGGAAGGATGGGTGAATAAATTTGCAGATGACACTAAAGTCGGTGGAGTTGTGGACAGTACAGACGGATGTTACAAGTTACAGAGGGACATAGATAAGCTGCAGTGTGGGCTGAGAGGTGGCAAATGGAGTTTAATGCAGAAAAGTGTGCGGTGATTCATTTTGGAAGGAATAACAGGAAGACAGAGTACTGGGCTAATGGTAAGGTTCTTGGCAGTGTGGATGAGCAGAGAGATCTCAGTGTTCATGTATATAGATCCCTGAAAGTTGCCACCCAGGTTGAGAGGGTTGTTACGAAGACGTACGGTGTGTTAGCTTTTATTGGTACAGGGATTGAGTTTCTGAGCCATGAGGTCATGTTGCAGCTGTACAAAATTCTGGTGCGGCCGCATTTAGAGTATTGCGTGCAATTCTGGTCGCCGCATTATAGAAAGGGTGTGGAAGCATTGGAAAGGGTGCAGAGGAGATTTACCAGAATGTTGCCTGGTATGGAGGGACGATCTTATGAGGAAAGGCTGAGGGACTTGAGACTGTTTTCGTTAGAGAGAAGAAGGTTAAGTGGTGACTTAATTGAGGCATACAAGATGATCAGAGGATTGGATAGGGTGGACAGTGAGAGCCTTCTTCCTCGGATGGCGATGTCTAGCATGAGGGGACATAGCTTTAAATTGAGGGGAGATAGATATAAGACAGATGTCAGAGGTAGGTTCTTTACTCAGAGAGTAGTCAGGGCGTGGAATACCCTGCCTAGTGGACTCGCCAACACTAAGGGCATTCAAATCGTCATTGGATAGACATATGGACGATAAGGGAATAGTGTAGATGGGGTTGAGAGTGGTTTCACAGATCGGCGCAACATCGAGGGCCGAAGGGCCTGTACTGCGCTGCAATGTTCTATGTTCTACTTCAGGAGCTCTGTGTGGTTCCGCATCATAAAATCCCATCTGTGATGTTCTACATCATAAACTTCCTAAGTTGGGAGATAGAATGTCATAAAACAACATCTGTAAAACAAAGCCACACACAATACCAGAAAATAAAAATAACTATCAACAGAAAGTAAACGTAAGCCCTTAACACAGAGAGCACTGATGGCTTTTCGATAGAAAACGAATCCGGGGTCAAGCAATGAACATAACCTGATTGAGCACCATCACCTGATCCCCTAAAATGTACTGCAGTGATTCAGAGTTAGTATTCAGTCTAATGTATAATCAAGGGAGATTATGCCGCAGTTGATGTTTTTTTCTGCACTTTATGCTTTACAGTGGGGGCTTAGGGACATTCTGTGGAGAATTTATCATGCAGTCATAATATGAATGAGGAAACATTGCCCACAGCAATCATTCATGGTGCAACGATATAGGAATTGACATCAGAGAATGGGAAAGTTCTGTATTGAAGGGAAAATTCTGTATTAAATATCTGGACTCAAAGCCTTGATTTCAACGCTGCAAAAGCAGCCAGCATGGGGTCGCTGCGGAAAGAATGCAGGTCACCTGAGTTCATGAAGGTGAGGAGGGTCACAGTTCAATACACTAGGCTCAACTCCCTCCTTAGCTCAGTGTCAATGAAGTGAGGACAGCAGGTGTGTGTTTGGCATATGCAGCAGGAAGTTACAGCAAGATGCCCAAGGCAACTATTTCCAAGGATTACCAGCACACCAACCAGTATTTATCACTATGACCAAAATGCATCTCAGTACTCCCCCCCCCCCCCCCAACAGTCATTGTATATGGGAGCCAGGACAGACTAAGGAATCATCGATTGGTTGCAGCACAGAAGGAGGCCATTTGGCCCATTGTGTCTATGCTGGCTCTCTGCAAGAGTAACTCATCTAGTCCCACTACTGTGCCTTTTCCCCATAGCCCTGTAATATCTTCAGGTAATTATCAAATTCTCTTTTGAAGACAGGTGTGACACGGTGGCACAGTGGTTAGCACTGCTCCCTCACAGCGCCAGGGAACGGGTTCAATTCCGGTCTTGGGTCACTGACTGCATGGAGTTTGCTCTTTCTCCTGTGCCAGCCTGGGTTTCCTCCTGGTGCTCCGGTTTACTCCCACATGCCAAAAATCTGCAGGTTCGGTGGATCGGCCATGTTAAAAAATTGCCCCTTAGTTCCAGGATGTACAGGTTACGTAATGGGGATAGGGCGGGGCAGTGGGCCAAGATAGGGTGCTCTTTTAGAGGGTCGGTGCGGACTTGATGGGTCGAATGTCCTTCACTTTAGGAATTCTAATGTTCTGAGACCTCTATTGAATCAACCAGATCACACTCGCAAGAAGTCCATTCCACTTGCTGCTTAAAAAAGATTTCCATCGTGCCACCGTTGAGTTTTTTGCCAGTCGTCTTAAATTGGAGTCCCTCTTGTGCCCAAGCCTTCTGCCGACAGGAATGATTTTTCCCTATCCACCCTGTCCAGACCCCTCACAATTCTGAACACCTCCAGCAATCTCTTCACAATCTTCTCTACTAAAAGAAGAAGAAGCCCAGCTTCTCCACATAACTGATATTCCTCATCACCACTGTTGTGAATCTTTTCTGCAATCTCCCTAATGCCTTCACATCCTCTCTAAAGAAAGGGAATGTCCCCATTGAGACTGAACCAGTGTTTTACACAGAGTCGGCATAATGCCCTTGCTATTGTGCTCTATTTCCCAATTTACAAATCCCAGGATTTCATCTGCTTTATTTAACCGCTTCCTCAACTTTTGAATCACCTTCAATTATTTATACATAAACACCCCAGGTTCCTACACTGCCTTTAGAATTGCATTCTTTATTTTCTATTGCCTCCTGTCACTCTACCTAGAAACATGTAGGGCACTTCACACTTCTCTGCATTATATTTAATCTGCCACAATGAAATGTCTAGTCTTGGTAAAGGTGACCGTGAAATCAATTATTGCAAAAACGCATCTGCTTCTATCATGCCCTGTAGTGAAGGAAATCTGCCATCCTTACCCAGGCATACATGTGAATCCAGACCCACAGCAATGTGGCCGATTCTTAACTGCCCCCTGAAATGGTCTGGCAAGCTACTGAGTTCAAGGGCAATTAAGGATGGGCAACAAATACTGGCCTTGCTAGCGACGTCCACATCCCATGAAAGAATAAAGAACAATATTCTTGCCCACCCATTCCATCAGAGCTCGGCTATGTCCTCTGCAATTATATCATTGACTTATAAGTTTTGTGTCATCTTCCGGACGGGGCGGGCTTGATGGTGCATGTCCTGCCATCATACCTGGGTGCCATATTGAAAACATCATTGACCCACCGTCAAGGAAAGAAATGGACCTCCTGAAGATGGATTGCCAGGAACACACTGAAGCTGGGCGATGGGCCTCCGCTCAGACACTGAATCTGGAAGATCCATCTGATAGCTGCTCCCCCCACACACTGCTGTGGTGTTCCTGGGTCGCTGGCGGCCTCCATCCTGAACTCGAAAGCTGCCCCATGCCTTCTTCAGGTTAGTCCCGACCTTTGCACGGCAGGATGTTCCAGATGTGTTCTGAACCAGCATGTTTGCCTGGTGTCGTGTACTGGGCGTGGAGAGGAAGATTCCAGTCAGGCCTTCATTTGCCTCTCATTAGCAGGATGCAGATCGGTTTCACGCTGCGAGATTCCCGATCTGCCATAAAGGCAGCATCGGAAAGGTACATGGGAAATTCATGCCGGCGTGAAACAAAATTTTGCACCTCTCGCTGAATGTACCATAAGACCATAATGTGGAGATGCCGGCATTGGACTGGGGTGAGCTTAGTAAGAAGTCTTACAACACCAGGTTAAAGTCCAACAGGCTTGTTTCGAATCACTAGCTTTCGGAGCACAGTTCCTTCCTCAGGTGAATGAAACTTTGATGCAGAGAGTGATTCCTCTTAAGCTCCACCTCTCTCACCAGATGAAAAGCGACAAACAATCTATTTCCCAGTTGTGTGTTCCCCTCACCTTGAGCGAATGTACAGTAAAACTCCTGCCAGCACTGCCACGTGTCTGACCCACTTGGGGGAAATCGATTACTGCCCGTGTCCTCTGAATGTCCTCTTCATTCACCTGAGGAAGGAGCAGTGCTCCGAAAGCTAGTGATTTGAAATAAACCTGTTGGACTTTATCCTGGTGTGATAAGACCATAAGACAGAGGAGCAGAATTAGGCCATTCGGCCCATCGGGTCTGCTCCGCCATTCAATCATTTGAGCTGGAAGCTCACTCCGCCATTCAATCATGGCTGATATTTTCTCATCCCCTTTCTCCTGCCTTCCCCCCATAAGCCCTAATCCCCTTATTAATCAGGAATTTATCTATCTCGGTCTTAAAAGACACTCCGCGATTTGGCCTCCACAGCCCTCTGCGGCAAAGAGTTCCACAGATTCACCACCCTCTGGCTGAAGAAATTCCTCCTCATCTCTGTTTTAAAGGAGCGTCTCTTTAGTCTGAGATGGTGTCTAGTTTTTCCTACACGTGGAAACATCCTCTCCACGTCCACTCTATCCAGGCCTCGTAGTATCATGTAAGTTTCAATAAGATCCTCCCTCATCCTTCCAAATTCCAACAAGTACAGACCCAGAGTCCTCATACGACAAGTTCTTCATTCCAGGGATCATTCTTGTGAACCTCCTCTGGACCCTTTCCAAGGCCAGCACATCCTTCCTTAGATACGGTGGCCAAAACTGCTCATAGTACTCCAAATGGGGTCTGACCAGAGCCTTATACAGCCTCAGAAGTACATCCCTGGTCTTAGATTCCAGCCCTCTTGAAATGAATGCTAACATTGTATTTGCCTTCCTAACTGCCGACTGAACCTGCACATTAACCTTAAGAGAATCGTGAACAAGGACTCCCAAGTCCCTTTGTGCTTCTGATTTCCGAAGCATTTCCCCATTTAGAAAATAGTCTATGCCTAAATTCCTCCTTCCAAAGTGCATAACCTCACACTGTTCCACATTGTATTTCATTTGCCACTTCTTTGCCCACTCTCCTGGCTTGTCGAAATCCTTCTGCCGCCCCCTTGCTTCCTCAATACTACCTGTCCCTCGACAGATCTTTGTATCAGCTGCAAACTTAGCAACAGTGCCTTCAGTTCCTTCTTCCATTCTTCCATACCCACCATTCGTCCTGCCGACAGGAGCATAGGGGAATTCCACCCTCAGTCATGAATATACATGAAGAGAAATCTCACTCTGCATCTAGCTGCTCTATTTCCAACCTAAGGATGGATTTGCAGCTGACACCAGGAATGTTTGAAATGGCAACTGTTTCATTTCATAATGTTAAGCACAAAAAAATCCACGCACAAAGGACCAAAACAGGGAGCGACTGCAATGCCATCTCAGGGACCAGTCAACAATATTTATATTGTTTAATCTACGTTTCCGCCTTTAATGGCATAATCAGTATCCTTTGGTGAGATTACTAATTACTTTCAAGTTATCTCCTTCTTGCAACATAACTGATATCATCATCCTTAATTCGGAATTTTGCCAACAACTTAATCTAGCAGAGAGTTAATTCAAGATATCCGGAATCTACCAGTCTGATCACAGTCGGGATCGCCACATCTGCAAATTTTGGTTCGAGAAAAGCAGAGGTTCAGCCAGTTCCAGTATATGCTGAACTCCTCTCCTTGAAAAATAACTTCATTGCTACTTTTCCTTGGGTTTGGAGCTGCATCTTTTGATGCTGATTTTTTAAGGCAGGACATGTCCCTGACAGTGCTCAAGAGAAATTATGTTGACAGCGAGTCACAGTCAAGACACTCTGTTCTCCACTCAGTCTAGACAGAGTCAGACAGATTGCAATTAAAAGTCTTTTCTGAAGAACCTGTGGAATAGCAGCAGCATCTGTGCATCTAGCTTTAGTCAGTCACGATGCCCTGATAACAGAAGGCTTCATGCTGTTGCACATATTTCATTTCCCACACCACACGTTCCCAGTCTCCAGCCGGTCATCGGGGGAAGATGTTGAATGGAGGGAGACACTAGTGTCAAATGAGTCATCGCAAGTGTTTTCATTTACCTGCAGAGGCTGTTACGTTAGCCAAGGTCCCACTTTTGCCAATCAGCCAACCTTCGGGACCCACGCTGGCTGACCTTCGCGACACACATCACGATCGCTGACTTTTAATGCAAAAGGGCATCTTCCAGATTCAGTGTCTGCGAGGAAGTCCATTGTCCAGCCTCAGTGTGTTCCTGACAATCCATCTTCATCTTCAGGAGGTCCATCTTCTTTCCTCAATGCTGGGTCAATGACGTCAGGCATCTTTTCAATATGATCCACTTAAATTAATTTTTAAAGAAATCCTTGGAAACAGTTATAGCCTGCAGTAATTCTGCACCCACCATTCAATTTTGTATCATTCAAGGACATGTTCTCTCTTCCCATTTGCAAAGAACGTCAATGCAGTCATGCGTTGTCTTACATGAATGCGGCCTGGCCTGCTTCGCTCCTCCCATCCTGAAAGTGATGATTTGCAACAGGGTAGAGTTTCACACGGTTGATACAATTGAGCTGCTTAAAGCCTCTCCAAAGAGTTGATTGCGTGAATAGACAAAAATGTTTTCCTCTGATGGGGAAGCCCATATTCAATGAGAGCTAGATTGTTCAGGGTGATATCAAGGAGCACTTCTTCACATGAGGCACAAACTGGCCATTAACGTTCCATATGGACATTGCCATTTGAAATATTCTACACAATTTGTGTTGTTTAGCATTCTCTTTCACTTTTGCCAAAGCTGGATGGTACACAGTTTATGCCAGTGAGAGAGCAAACGGATTCTGTAGCATTCTATAGACAGCAGTTCACCGTACTCTGTTAATGCCTTTTGCAAAAACTGAGACAGTAACATCAAAATTGTGGACTGTGATCTTAATAAAGACAATTGGCAGTTCCAGGTTGTATACAGCTCATTGGTAGGAATTGGATGCTTTTCCTGGCATACCAGGTGCAACCACAGTAATTTTGGACCGTAGGCTTTTGGCACTCTCCGAGATCTCTGGGAGTTCTTCCTTTCTCTTGCTCCTGCTCCACTAAGTCAGATGAGAAAGGGGCAGTGAAAGCATTATTGTACCACTCCTACATCAGATGGTTGTTGCGCAGGCTGTGAGAAGCGTTAATTGTCTCATCTGGGAAGGAAGCTCCTCCTCGGAGATCTGTCAGCCAATCAGATGGTTGTCAGCCCTCTGGCCCCAGCAGCATCAATCGGAGCGATGGCCACGACTGTGATTACATTCAGTCCTGGACACTGAAGAGCCAACAGGCGAATGTGAGGTTGTTATCAGGGCTGGGGTGGAAGGGGCTGATTTAGCACAGTGGGCTAAACAGCTGGCTTGTAATGCAGAGCAAGGCCAACAGCGCAGGTTCAATTCCCGAACAGGTGCCGGAATGTGGCAACTAGGGGCTTTTCACAGGAACTTCATTGAAGCCTATTTGTGACAATAAGCGATTATTATTATAAGTGGAGGGCTATCGCCAGGGCCTGCTAGCTTAGCCCCACTGAGGGCACAGTACCCACTGGAATTTATATGACCACCCTGCCTTCAAACCAGTCGGAAGTGGGAGAGACTAAAATCCAGCCCATAGTTTACGGTGCCTGCAAGACCTGGGAACAGATACATGAGAAGTCAATTTATTTAAAGAAGCCTGGCAAAGTAACGCAAACCAATAATGTCATCATCATAATAATAATAGTCTTTATTGTCACAAGTAGGCTTACATTAACACTGAAACTCCCCTAGTCGCCACACTACGGCACCTGTTCGGGTACACCGAGGGAGAATTTAGAATGTCCAATTCACCTAACAGCATGTTTTTCGGGATTTGTGAGAGGAAACCGGAGCACCCGGAGGCAACCCACGCAGACACGGGGAGAACGTGCAGACTCAACACAGACCCAAGCCGGGAATCAAACCTGGGACCCTGGCGCTGTGAAGCAACAGTGCGAACCATTGTGCTACCGTGCCACCCTTAGAATCCCTACATTGCAGAAGGAGGCCATTCGGTCCATAGAGTCTGCACTGACCATCTGAAAGAGCACCCTACCCAAGGTTAGACCCCACCCTATCCGCGTAACCCAACCTAATCTTTTGGATTCTAGGGGCAATTTAGCATGGCCAATCCACCTAACTTGCACACCTTTGGACTGTGGGAAGAAACCGGAGCACCCGGAGGAAACCAAGCAGACACGGGGAGAAAGTGCAAACTCCGCACAGACAGTCACCCAAGGCTGGAACTGAACCCGGCTCCCTGACGCTGTGAGGCAGCAGTGCTAACCCATGCATCAAGTAAGTGGCTCAGGATGTCATCAAGTGTCGTCTATCAGCCTGTCCCACATTTACTGCTTAGCTATGCCAAACCTACATCTTTACAGCTTTTTGTTGGCATACCCATAGCGGATGTAGATTATGTGCAAGATTCCCCAGTTCCCTAACCGTGCGATTCTCGGCAGTGCGGTGTTCGCTGGTGGTGGGATTCTCCACTCACGCCACTTGTCAATGGGATTTCCCATCAAAGCCGCCCCACACTGCTGCTGCTGGGAACAGAGAATTCCAACAGCCGGAGAATTCCGGCCGAGAATTGATGCTTTGCTGCACTTTTCAAAAATATTAGCCCCAGTATCTCTAAAGGAACAAACAGGAAAGATTAAATAGCATCCCTTCAGTGTGGTTAAAGGTTGTGATTGGATCTGGTAATTACTCTCCCAGGAAACCTTGAACACAGATATGTCACACTGATGTATTTCCCTCATTTGAAAATGCTATACCAATACAAGATCAACCAGCAAGAAGCAATCAGAGGTCATGAGGAAATTTTGAATGGTTGCTTTGCTCCCGAGGATCTCACATTTGGGTCATCAGACGCGCATCATGTGAAGCAACCATATGATGAGCTGTGATTATGTTGCTATTTTGCTGTAACTATATACACCTCCACTGGACCTATCATTTGTTTCGACACCAGGCACAATATCGCCTCCTCTGGTCTTGTACTTTTCTCCCTTTTGACATTTGAACGCTCTTCCATAGATTATAGATTTACAGTGCAGAAGGAGGTCATTCGGCCTGTCGAGTCTGCACCGGCCCTTGGAAAGGGCACCCTACCCAAGGTCAACACCCCCACCCTATCCCCATAACCCAGCAACCCCACCCAACACTAAGGGCAATTTTGGACACTAAGGGCAATTTATCATGGCCAATCCACCTAACCTGCACATCTTTGGACTGTGGGAGGAAACCGGAGCACCCGGAGGAAACCCACGCACACACGGGGAGAATGGGCAGACTCCACACAGACAGTGACCCAAGCCGGAATCGAACCTGGGACCCTGGAGCTGTGAAGCAATTCTGCTATCCACAATACTACCGTGCTGCCCGTTAAATATTCTTTGTCCATTTGCAGCAAACTAACAGACTGCTGTAACGCTGACACTGCTTCACTCAGTCGTAGTTCTCTCTCTTGTAGTCCACTTGCTGAATAAGTTGTTTGGTGTCTGCTAGTTCCAAGGTAAGGCGTTGGCAACGGACTTCACGATCGGAGCGAGATCTCCTTTCAGATTCATAGCTCTCAATCATGCTGTTCAATTGATTTTTCTGGCTGTTGCTTTCTTCACAAAGATTGGTTCTCTTTCGTCAAACCTCTTCAATGTCTTCTCTCAAAGGTTGCACCACTTCATAAAATCGTAAAGATACATATTTAGGGATGGAAAGCTGGTCTTCAGACCTGGTTTTCAACTCTGCATACTGATCTTCAGTCAATTCCAGATCACGCAAACTGCGACGAATGTCACCCGCTCGCTCTTGCAGCTGCTGATTTGTCTCTTCAAGTTGTTTCTGCCTCTCTAAAATGGTCTCCATTTCTTGTTTGCGAAGATCTTGACGTCTCCTGGCATCATCCTGCTGAACTTTCAGCTGGTTCTCCAAATGGACCTGTAACAATTGCTTCTGGTGAAGGGAATCATTCAGCCTTTCCTCCAAGTCTTCTATCTTCGCTACAACTTGAAAATGCCGCCTCGACCCCCACAGCCACTCACCACCTCCACAACCGACAAGACCCTCCCTGTTATGACGATCTTTATCTTTTTCCCCGATTCAGCACTTGTGTGAAAGCTGTTCATTGCTAATGACTGCAGTATTTTGTTCATCGCTAACATCTCCCAGTTCTGATGAAAGGCCGGTGATCGGAAACACTGAGCAGAATTTAATGCAATCTCGCCTGGTGGGGAGCTACTTAATAGGACGGAGGGTGGTTGGTGGGGGTACCTGCTGCTTTCCTGCCTCTGGCCTGGTAAGGTCCTGGCGGGAAGGCTCATGGGCAGCCTTCCCACCCTACTGCCAATTAAGGTCCTTAAGTGGACATTTCGCGCTAACAAAAGGCTTAACCTGCCACTGATTGGCTGGCAACGCTTCCACCCCAAGTTCCAGGAAAGGCCAGATGCTGGCCACTTGAATGACACTTAATGCAGTGGCCGCCTCTCCTGAAGAGAAGCAAGAACCCCACCATCTATATTAAATTCTGCCCCTAAACTCCATCTCTCCCTTTGCATGCGGCCTATCCTGCTAAACGTTTCCAGCTGTTTTTAGCTTTTATTTCAGCTATCAAGCCCATCAGATATCAACGCTCACTAAGTTGCCAAGGAAAGGAGGCCAAATTCAGATGAACATGTATATAGATTCAGTTGAGAATTCCAGCATTCCATCTGTTGAGTAAAAATTCACACTCAAGAATAGCACTGGCCTGCAAATAATCAATGCATTCAATAGGGTTCTCTGAGATGGCCAAATACTCTGCTATGGCGGGGCTGGAGAAAGTTCACCTCTGAACCGTGTACACTCTTTCCTCACTTACCAGGTGATCCCAATAGGATTTGCACCACATCTTCATACAGCATCAGGGTGGCTGGCCGTTCTGGAAGGAGATAAAGGCTCACTGATGTAAACACTGTAAGGAAACAGGCAAAAAAATAGAGATTTAGATCCATTGTTCTACTTATAATCTGTCCCAATTATTAAATCAGAAGACATTATATAGAGGACATTATATAGAGTGCTTTTCATCCGTGACCCCTTGCTACCTTGGATGATCAAAAATGTTATCCAGTCGTTCGAATGACATGAGTACCATGTACAAAATGGTTAGAAGACTTCTTCTCTAAATGCTGCAGGTTGAAGGTGGCATCAAATAAAACATCAAACTATCTTTGAGAGATAGTACGGACAAAGAGCCACAATCTAGCGGCCCCGTTAGTGAAGGACGCAAATCCCAGAATGGCTGCTAATCTAGCGAATGGCCAAAAACGGGATTTGCGGGCCTTTCTGATTTTCATAAATCTGTAGCACCTGTGACATATCCTTCCCCCGCCACAATGGCTTGGCATTGAAAATGAAAACCAGTTGTGATGACCACGCCAGGGGACACAGTGAGGTAGAGCCCCTGGGTAGTACGGGACTTCCCCCCCCACCCCCCCCGGCATTGCCCCATGGCAGTTGTGGGGGGGTTGAATGCCCAAATGTTTGCATGGTGGTGGGGCTTCCCCTTCTGTGTGAGGGGACAGTGGGGTGGGGGGGTGTTCCCCTTGTCCCAATATCCGGAGGGGCATGGGGGTCCTGATGTCTGTGGGCGGCCTTAAAATTAATTAACATTGAGATCGAGGTGCCTTTTAAAAATGGCGGTCTGATCTCAGAATTGTACATTCCCAGCTTGTTTAGACCCCGCCCCTCCAGCTGGCTGTGAGATCCTCGGCAGCACTCTGAAATTGCACAGAGTGCTGTTGAATCAGGTGAGAAAAGACGGCTGTGAAGCCAGCGAGTTTCTCCCAGCTTTTAACACCTAATCCAACACTGCGCAATTTGGGAAAAACTGCTCCCAGGATTTCTGAGAATATTACCAGGAATGGTAAATTTTCACAATGAGGAAAGACTGGATAGGCTGAGGTTGTTTTTTATTGAAGACCAGCTGAGATAGGGCACTCAATTGCAAGAGGTTCAAAGAATGGTTCCCATTTACTGAATAGCAAAAACTGCATTCTGCACCATATTCTCAGTTCAAACAAAGGCAAAGCATGTCACCATGACTACAACTACAGAGTGCATATAAACTGCACCAACTAACATTACAATTTACATTTACATCTCGAAAACAATTCATTGGATGTGCTTTGAGAAACTCCAAGAACATGTTAAAGTGTTACAGAAACATGAGGGGCACGATCCATTGGCTGGGTCACGCTCCCATTCGGGGGAACGGGGATGTGACGCGGCCGGTAGATCCCAGAAGAGGCCTCTTCCGGATGTGGTTGCGATCAGTATTTGGTAAATCTGCATATTAGAGTGAATGGCTCTGGCTTTGGGTTCTAACCCCTTTGCCTTGGAGACCTTAGCAAGAAGTCTTACATCACCAGGTTAAAGTCCAACACCTGAGGAAGAAACAGTGCTCCGAAAGCTAGTGATTCGACACAAACCTGTTGGACTTTAACCTGGTGTGGTAAGACGTCTTACTGTGCTCACCCCAGTCCAACGCCGGCATCTCCACATCTTGGAGACCCTGGGTGAGAGCTGTTCAGTACTGGTCACCACAAATGGAGATCAGGTGGAATGGCACTTGGAGGGCGTCTCCCAGGAGATTGGATGCCCTTGGGTGGTTGGCCTCCAGGCAGGCTGGAACTCTAGCACTGCTCGTGCCACCTTGGCACTGGGCCTCTGGAACCACCACCCTGGCACCTTGGCAGTGCCACCTAGCTGGTCTGGCACTGCCAAGGTGCCCAAGTGGCACTGCCAGGCTCAGTAAGGGTGCCAGGCTGCCATTGTGCCCATGCCAGGGATCGGGCCTCAGGTTGCCCTACCTGTTGGATGCGCAGTGGTCAAGGGCCCCCTTGTAGGTGATTTGGGGTTTGCAGGGCCTAATGGTTGTGTTGGGGTGGTTGAGAGATCGGGGCACCATTTAATAATGGGATCCCGATCTCCTCCTGCATTGAGGTGTTCTGGCGAGTGGAGGTTCTCAGTGCAAGAAATGGGACTAAGTGAGGCCTCAGCAGGGCTTTTCCCGCTGTCGCTCTGGATTGCAACAGAGTCCCGTTTGATAGCATGCTCTTTCTCAGCGCTGCGAGCGCCAGGAAACACCTGGCTAGATGCACTCGACATAGGACTCTTGCAATTCGGTTAGATCACGCCCAAGTTCTTTCCCTCTTCACTGTAGCAGAGGTAACATTAAAAATGTGATTTTAAAGCGACTAACTTGGCACACCCTCATTTAAAAGAAAATACTGTTGCCGGAAGATGGTGGGAACATTATATTTTCTTCACAGTAGGTCAAAAGATTCTGTTCAATTCGCTGGATCTCCTTGCAGGTCTAAGAGAGCTGCAAAAAGCAGCACTGTGTTGGAGTGATAAATGGAACTGTCAAATAAGACCATGTGAGTAGGACATTTAGTCTCTTTCGGCTGCTCCGCCATTCAATAGGATCATGACTGATCTCCGAGCTAACCCTGTCTAAGCCCCATATTCCTGAATAACTTTGCAGAGCAAACATCTAGCAATCCTAGGTTTAAAATTTTAAAGTGACCTCGCAGCAGTTGTTATTTGCAAAAGTGTTCCAAATGTCTACCACCCCAATACAATTAGTAGTATTTCCTAATTTCACTCCCAAAAGGTCTGACTCCAACTTTTAGATCATACCCCATAGTCTTATGTAGACTCCCCAACCAGAACTAATAGTTTATTTCTATCCACCCTATCAGTTCCCCTTAATATCTTAAAATTTTGATCAAATTACCCCATAACCCCTAAATCTCAGAGAGCACAACACTAGTTAGTGGAATATAGGTTGGAATTCTCCGGCCTTCACTGGCGGCGGGATTCTTTGGTTCAGTCGACTGTACGCCCCTGCCTGTTAGATGGCTTCAATGGGAATTCCCATTGATAGTGGCAGCGAATTACACCTCGAGTGAATGACACACCGCCTCTCCCACCGAGGAACGCATGGCTGGAAGACTGGGAATACCACCCATGGTGTGTGGATAGGGAAATAAATGGGCAGGTGCTCGAAACATTCTACGCACAAGGAACAACTCCAGGGTGCTCAAAGCAGGCCACATAACACTTACAATTAATTGATCTTTGCATCATATCTGACCATAGATTAAGTATAATGTCCATGAATGGTTATCCAAGCACCACTGCTACACCTTCACTATGTTAGGATCTAAATTTGCTTCCGGGGATGAATGGTCAGGACAGTGATCAGATTGCCTCACTGGAAGCGACGATGTCTCTGGTGGCCGAAGTGAATAAATCACTGAAGGCCAAAGTCAATGATTTAGAGAATCTGTCCAGGAGGCAAAATGTTTGAATTGTAGGGTTGCCAGAGAGGATGGAAGGTCCAACGTCTATGGAATACTTCAGAGATGTTTGGGAAGGTGGTGGTGGGGTGTTGATTCACGTCCCCTCCGGAGATGTAGGGAGCCCACCATACATTCTGGCAGAGGCCTCGTCCTGAGGACCCACCGCCTGCGGTAATAGTGAAGTTCCAGAGCTTCAAAGCAAAAGAGTGGGTTCTGAGATGGGCGAGGGAGCATCATGACTTCAAATAGGAAGGCCACGCCATCAGGTTTTACCAAGACGTAGGAGTGTGATTGGCGAAGAAGAGAGATGAGTTTAACAAAGCCAAGGCCGCCCTGTACAAAATTGTCCGATTCGGTGTGGTGTACCCGGCACGGCTAAGAGTAATGTTCGAGGGAAAGGATTATTTATCTGATGCACCAGGAGAGGCGGACTCCTTTGTTAAGAAACATGGGTTGGCTGTGGTGTGATCATGTTCATTGGATGTTGAGGACAGGCATGTTGCATTGTTGGGGTTCTAATGTTTATTTTTGCATTTTCCTGTTCTTGTTGGGGTTGGATTTTTATAGTTTGGGCTTAGGTTTGAGGTTTAGGTTCATGTGGGGTTCCATTCTGATTGTTTTGAAAATATATAGCTCTCTGTTGGAACACAATGGTTTCTGGGGTTTTAGTTTTTTGTTGTTTGTAACCATTTGTCTTCACTCTCGTTGGAAGCCTGCTTGCCAACCTAAGAGACCCATAATTCGTTTGGTCATCTGGAATGGGGTTGAATGGCCCAGTGAAGGAGTAGGTAGTATTTCCTCACCTTAAGAGGTTTTGCAAGAAACAAATTTGTGGGTCAGAGACCAGGCAAGGCTGCGGGAGGGGTGGGTGCCTTTCATTTGGGCTTCGATGGTAGGGTCCGCGGTGCAGCAATATTAATTAATAAATAGGTGCAGTTTTCTGCCGACCCCAATGGCAGACATGTTATTGTTTATGGCCCTCTGGTGGGCACTCTGGTGGTTTTGGTTAATATCTATGCTCCAAACTGGGATGACACAAATTTTATTAACAATCTTCTAGCGTCCCTCTCCAATTTGGATATGCATCAGCTTTTTGGGGTAGGAACTTAAATTGTGTTCTGTGGCGGGATTCTCCGACCCCCCGCCGGGTTGGAGAATCGCCGGGGGCTGGCGTGAATCCCGACCCCGCCGGTTGCCGAATTCTCCAGCACCGGATATTCGGCGAGGGCAGGAATCGCGCCGGTTGGCGGGCCCCCGCGATGGGCCGAAGTCCCGCCGCTTTCAACCCACGCCAGCCGGCGTGGATTGAACCACTTTGGGACGGCGGGACACTGCGGCGCGGGAGGGCTCCGGGGTCCTGGGGGGGGCGTGGGGCGATCTGGCCCCGGGGGGTGCCCCCACGGTGGCCTGGCCCGTGATCGGGGCCTACCGATCCGCGGGCAGGCCTTTGCCGTGGGGGCACTCTTTTCCTTCCGCCTTCGCCATGGTCTCCACCATGGCGGAGGCGGAAGAGACCCCCTCCACTGCGCATGTGCGGGGATGCCGTGAGCGGCCGCTGACGCTGCCGCGCATGCGCCGCCCGGCAAAGTCAGTTTCGCGCCACCTGGCAGGGCACCAAAGGCCTTTCCCGCCAGCTGGCGGGGCGGAAAACAGTCCGGCGCGGGCCTAGCCCCTCAAGGTGAGGGCTCGGCCGCTCAAGATGCGGAGACTTCCGCACCTTTGGGGCGGCGCGATGCCGGACTGATTCGCGCCGTTTTTGGCGCCGGTCGGCAGACATCGCGCCGATATCAGAGAATCCCGCCCCTGAACCCTATTCTGGTTCGGCCCAAGCCCAAATCTCTAACTCCATCAGGGGAGGCCGGAGCTTTGTTGTTTTTCATGGAACAGATGGGGGTGAGATGGTGGGGTGGGGTGTGGTGGGGGGGGGGGGGGGGTAGATCCCTGGTACTTTTTGCACCCAGGTGATAAAGACTTTTTCATTTTTCTCACATGTGCATCAGGTATACTTGCGGAAGAGAAAATGCTGGAAAATCACAGCAGGTCTGGCAGCATTTGTAGGGAGAGCAAAGAGCTAACGTTTCGAGTCTGATGACTCTTTGTCAAAGTTAACAGACAGAGAATGTGGTAAATATTTATACTGTGGAGTGAGAATGAAAGATGATAGTATTACAGGTATACTTGCGGATCGGTTTGTTTTGTGGTGGATAGCTCTCTCCTTTCTTTGTGGACGTGGTTGGTTACTCGGTGATTGTGATTTCGAACCATGTCCCACACTTTATTGATTTGACACTCGAGTCATGTCCAACCTCCATGGCAGTCGCTGGGAGGGACATGACATTATTAGCGGACAAGAAATTTTATGAACGCATGTCCACCGCCATTTTATATAAAATTTAAGGAAAACGAGTCAATCTCACCTTCTGCTCTGTAGGATGCACTTAAGGTGGCCCTATGCGGGAAAGATTATCTCCGACAAAGTGTACATGGTGAAGACAGAGAGGGTGGAGCAGCAGAGGCTGGTAGATTCCATTTTTGAGGTCGACCACCAATACTCACTTGTCCTAACCCCGTAGTTGTTGGTAAGTAGGAAAAAGCTGCAGACACAATTCAAGCTATTGTCAACAGACAGAGCGGTGGGTCAGCTACAACGCTTGAGGAGTACGTTTTATGAATACACGGAGAAACCCAGTTGGGCTTTTAGCTCACCAGCTGAAGCGACAGGTGGCTTCCCGGGAGATCGTACAAGTACGTAACTTGAGCGGCAGCCTGGTTTCCGCCCCTCATCAACTTAATGGGGCTTTTGAATCGTTCTATCGGTGTCTCGAGAGATAGGACCCTCGGGCTAGGATCGGCCATGACTGACATTTTGGACAGCTTATCCATCCCAGCTGTGGAGTGGGAGAGGGGCGAGGAGCTAGAATCCCCGTTGGGCCCAGAGGAAATTATGAAATGCATTGGGTGGATGCAGACTGGGAAAGCCCCTGGCCTGGATACCATCCCCACTGAATTTTATAAAAAGTTTGCGGAGCAGTTGGTACCTTTAATTCTGAATATGTTTAATGATTCCTTATTCAGGGGTTTGTTGCTCTCTAGCCTCACAGACTTCTATCTCCTTGATTCTCCAGAAAGAGAAAGACCCAACAGAGTGTGGGGCGTACTGACCTATCTCACTCTTAAATGCAGTTACTTGTCAAAGTGCTGGCGCTGTGGCAGGAGCCCTACCTCCCAGAGGTGATCTCCGAGGATCAGACAGGCTTAGTTAAGGGTTGGCAATTCTCGGCCAGTATATGTTGCCTACTAAACGTTGTCCATTTCCCCTCCTCAGTGCCCGAACCGGAGGTGATTGTTTCCCTTGATGCCGTAAATGTGTCTGATAGAATGGAGTGGGAATAGCTGTTTGCCCAGCGAAGGCATGAACCAGGTCATGTTGTTGGTTGGGGATGGGACGATCTCAAAATTACTCCTCGCCAGAGCCAACCAAGTTATGACTTCCGGCCTGGGCGAGCGGGACTGGAGAATCGCCCCCCCACTGTATTTGTTTACAGGTTGGTTACATCTCATGATTTTCTGGACTTTTGTTGCGGCTGCAGCCTACAGAACAGCAGCGTACAGAATACAGAAGATAGTAGAAATACCAAAAAGGTACAATGCTTTGTGAATTTCCTTAGTAGTCCTGGGTGGAAGATAATGACCCTGAATAATAACTCTGCGAGGTTCTATGTCTGCTCCCTCACTGAGTGGCCAGCCTTCCCTTTGCAAAAATAAATAGTGAACTGGAGTAAGTTTATGCAGAAATAACAAGTAAGAAAGGACATTATGTCATCCGGTTGTCAAACAGTCTTAGGGCCAAAACACAAATGATGCCTGTCGATCAAGAGATGGCCAAAGATGCCAAAATCATGGATGAGCCAGCCGCTGGTATTAGCTGACGTACTCCAGCAGTCAGATGCTCCGCGGTATCAAATTTTACAATGGCAGCCCTTCCCCTAAATTGAATAGGCTACTCACATCTGAAAGGTTTTCACAGAGAGGTTGGCAACAGTCGGCGCTTGCGAATGTGAAAACTGGCAGGACAGCAGCTCCAAACGGTTACAACTCACCGGGGAATGAAACGTGGGGATTGCAGGAAAGTGGAATCTTCGTTCACAATGATAAAAGTGCCGTTTAATGCTGAGGTGTTAGTACTTCTACACGAGGAGCATAAAATGAGGCTATCCCTAGTCAGACCTCATTGCAAAGGCACAAACATCATGGGTGGACTCAGTGGACAATTACTCCCAGGACCTCAATGCAGTTGAAGAAGAGTTTTGCATGCAGAAGGAACAAAATACACATTTTGTGTAGGCTCCATACAGCTGAAAACTAAGTTGGAAACTGCCACCCCACGGGGCACACCGTTAAAAGCAATATGCACCAGAATTGACTCTTTTAACAATGATCAGCACACATGCCCTTCAGGTGCAGATAAAGGTGACGGCAACAACTGAGGACCAATAAACAGCTGTTCAGACTCACTGTCAAAGCTATTCCTCTACTTTGAGAGGTTTCTCAACACCTCAGAGGATATGGATACCAGAGTGTGCCTAATTCTTCCAAGTGCCATATCGCCGGCGTTTCTTCATCCGAGATTGCAGATAGCATTAACTCTGGCATAATGAACATATAGCAATGTTGCTTGGATAGCCATTTCATGTACATTTTACTTATTCTATGGTCAGACGTGATGCAAAGATTAATTAATTGCAACATCTTTTCATTTCATATCGATCATTGGGTTGGTACTGATGCGTTCCATCTACAATGCCCTAAACTCAAGCAAACCCATCTAATGAAATCTCTATGCTGTATCTAGCCGATGCCTCCTTTTTAGAGAAAGTGATTAGATTTGCTTAGCTTGCAGAAGCAAGTAATTTATGTTGCTTAATATTGGAATGTGCTTTACAGTGACCACCGGAAGTGCCCTGTGGTAGCCAGGGATGATTTTGCAGTAAAAAAGTTTCATGCTGTGGTAACCTTCAAGACGTGGTAACCTTGTTCCCTTTCAAGTTGAAAGCTGGTGCATCATAGCGAGTTGAACCTTCCTATACACTGATAGTTGTTAATAATGCAAAGAGAGGGAGACTTCCGGGTGCGGCGATGACCAGCTGAGTCGCACGTTTCGGCAGCTCCCTGTGAAACGGACTTTTGGGCTCTTGATAGGAGCCCCAACGGCAATTTTAACGGCTGAAAACACCGTGCGGTAAACCAGAAGGGTGTTCCCCCTGGACACGGATGGAAAAAGGAGAGGAAAGTGGCCGGATTGCAGCGGATCCTTTGGAACAACGGCAAGGAAGGCAAGCAGAAACCAAGATGGCGTCGGAAGGTGGCAGTTTCATATGGGGCCCTGAACAACAAGAGTTTTTGAAACGCTGCGTGGAGGAGATAAAAAAGGAAATGAAGAAAGAGTTGTTGGCCCCGATATTACAGGCGATTGAAGGGCTGAAAGAGGAACAAAAGACCCAGGAGCAGGAGCTTCGGGTCGTGAAGGCGAAAGCAGCAGAGAATGAAAACGACATACAGGGCCTGGTGGTGAAGTCGGAGATACAGGAGGCACACCAGAAACGATCTGTGGAGAGGTTGGAGGCACTGGAAAATAACGCAAGGAGGAACAACTTGAGGATTCTTGGCCTTCCTGAAGGTGTGGAGGGGGCGGACGTCGGGGCATATGTGAGCACGATGCTGCACTCGTTAATGGGAGTGGAGGCCCCGACGGGTCCGTTGGAGGTGGAGGGAGCATACCGAGTTATGGTGCGAGGACCGAGAGCAGGAGAAGCTCCCAGAGCCATAGTGGTGAGATTTCTCCGTTTTAAGGATAGAGAAATGGTCCTTAGATGGGCGAAGAAAACTCGGTGTAGTAAATGGGAGAACGCGGTGATCCGCGTCTATCAAGATTGGAGTGCGGAGGTGGCGAGAAGGAGGGCGAGCTTTAATCGGGCCAAAGCGGTACTTCACAAAAAAAAGATAAAGTTTGGAATGCTGCAACCGGCAAGACTGTGGGTCACATATCAAGGGAGGCACCACTACTTTGAGACGGCGGATGAAGCGTGGACTTTTATTGTAGAAGAAAAATTGGAATGATTGGACTACGAAAATGAACGTTTGGACAAAGTGGTGGGACGAGTGGGGGGGGGGGGGGCGAAGAGGGATTGTATGATTAATCCTGCGGTATGGTAACTTTTCTTTCTCCCACAGGTGGTGATGGGGGGAGGTGGGGAGGGAGAGGAGATGGGGCGTTGGCCATGGGAGGCGGGGCCGAGGGAGAGGCG
The DNA here is from genome assembly GCF_047496885.1 of Scyliorhinus torazame. Lineage (NCBI taxonomy): Eukaryota > Metazoa > Chordata > Chondrichthyes > Carcharhiniformes > Scyliorhinidae > Scyliorhinus > Scyliorhinus torazame. The sequence goes on from NC_092727.1 coordinate 89,057,276, forward strand.
CGGGCTTGGTTCCCGCGCTATGATAATTATGGCGGGAATAGAGAAGCAGGAAGGAGGGGGCGCCGCACGGGGCGAGCCGTGATCACGGGGGGAAGCCGAGGTCAGCCAGAGTTTGCTGACTTCTGGGAGCAACATGGGGGGAGTAATTACGCTAGCGGGGGGGTCTAGCGGGGGGGAGGGGGGGGAGGGGGGAATTACTGGGTTGCTGCTGCTGGGGAAAGGGGGGAGTGGGTGCGGGAAAGGATGGGCGGGGGGGCACCGTCTGGGTGAAATACAGCCGCGTGGGAACTGGGCGAGAAGCTGGAAAAAGATGATGGCTAACCGGCAAGGGGGGGGGGGGGGGGGTGGGAAGCCCCCCAACTCGGCTGATCACGTGGAACGTGAGGGGGCTTAACGGGCCGATAAAGAGGGCACGAGTACTCGCACACCTTAAGAAACTTAAAGCAGATGTGGTCATGTTACAGGAAACGCACCTGAAACTGATAGATCAGGTTAGGTTGCGCAAAGGATGGGTAGGGCAGGTGTTCCATTCGGGGCTGGATGCGAAAAACAGGGGGGTGGCTATATTAGTGGGGAAGCGGGTAATGTTCGAGGCAAAGACTATAGTGGCGGATAACGGGGGCAGATACGTGATGGTGAGTGGCAAATTACAGGGAGAGATGGTGGTGTTGGTAAACGTGTATGCCCCGAATTGGGACGATGCCAATTTTATGAGGCGAATGCTAGGACGCATCCCAGACCTAGAGACCGGAAAGCTGATAATGGGGGGAGACTTTAACACGGTGTTGGAACCAAGGCTGGATAGGTCGAAGTCCAGGACTGGTAGGAGGCCGGCAGCAGCCAAGGTGCTTAAGGATTTTATGGAGCAGATGGGAGGGGTGGACCCGTGGAGATTCAGTAGACCTAGGAGTAAGGAGTTCTCGTTTTTCTCCTATGTCCATAAAGTCTATTCACGCATAGACTTTTTTGTGTTGGGTAGGGCATTGATCCCGAGGGTGAGGGGAACGGAATATACGGCTATAGCCATTTCGGATCATGCCCCACACTGGGTAGACTTGGAGATAGGGGAGGAAACAAGAGGGCGTCCACCCTGGAGAATGGATATGGGACTAATGGCGGATGAGGGGGTGTGCTTAAGGGTGAGGGGATGCATTGAAAAGTACTTGGAACTCAATGACAATGGGGAGGTTCAGGTGGGAGTGGTCTGGGAGGCGTTGAAGGCGGTGGTTAGGGGGGAGCTGATATCAATAAGGACACATAAAGGGAAGCAGGAGAGTAAGGAACGGGAGCGGTTGTTGCAAGAACTTTTGAGGGTGGACAGACAGTATGCGGAAGCACCGGAGGAGGGACTGTATAGGGAAAGGCAAAGGCTGCATGTGGAATTTGACTTGCTGACCACAGGCACTGCAGAGGCACAATGGAGGAAGGCGCAGGGTGTACAGTATGAATATGGAGAGAAGGCGAGCAGATTGCTGGCACACCAATTGAGGAAAAGGGGAGCAGCGAGGGAAATAGGGGGGGGGTGAGAGACGAAGATGGAGAGACGGAGCGGGGAGCGGAGAGAGTGAATGAAGTGTTTAAGACATTTTATAAAAAATTGTATGAAGCTCAACCCCCGGATGGGAGGGAGAGAATGATGGAGTTTTTGGATCGGCTGGAAATTCCCAAGGTGGAAGAGCAGGAAAGGATGGGATTGGGAGCACAGATCACGGTAGAAGAAGTGGTGAAAGGAATTAGGAACATGCAGACGGGAAAGGCCCCGGGACCGGACGGATTCCCAGTTGAATTTTACAGAAAATATTTGGACTTGCTCGCCCCGCTACTGACGAGGACCTTCAACGAGGCAAAGGAAAGGGGACAACTGCCCCCGACTATGTCTGAAGCAACGATATCGCTTCTCTTAAAGAAGGAAAAGGATCCGCTACAATGCGGGTCCTACAGACCAATCTCCCTCCTCAATGTAGATGCCAAGGTCTTGGCCAAGGTAATGGCAATGAGAATAGAGGAATGTGTCCCGGGGGTGGTTCATGAGGACCAAACTGGGTTTGTGAAGGGGAGACAGCGGAACACGAACATACGGAGGTTGTTAGGGGTAATGATGATGGCCCCACCAGAGGGTGAAACGGAGATAGTAGTGGCGATGGATGCCGAGAAAGCATTTGATAGAGTGGAGTGGGATTATCTGTGGGAGGTGTTGAGGAGATTTGGGTTCGGAGAGGGGTATGTTAGATGGGTGCAGCTGTTGTATAGGGCCCCAGTGGCGAGTGTGGTCACGAATGGACGGGGATCGGCATATTTTCGGCTCCATAGAGGGACAAGGCAGGGATGTCGTCTGTCTCCATTACTGTTTGCACTGGCGATTGAGCCCCTGGCGATAGCGCTGAGAGGTTCCAAGGGATGGAGGGGAATACTTAGGGGAGGAGAAGAACACCGGGTATCTTTATATGCGGATGATCTTCTACTATATGTGGCGGATCCAGCGGAGGGGATGCCAGAAATAATGCGGATACTTGGGGAGTTTGGGGATTTTTCAGGGTATAAATTGAACATGGGAAAGAGTGAGCTGTTTGTGGTGCATCCAGGGGAGCAGAGTAGAGAAATAGAAGACCTACCGTTGAGGAAGGTAACAAGAGACTTTCGTTACCTGGGGATCCAGATAGCTAAGAATTGGGGCACATTGCACAGGCTAAATTTGACGCGGTTGGTGGAACAGATGGAGGAAGATTTCAAGAGATGGGACATGGTAGCATTGTCAATGGCAGGGAGGGTGCAGGCAGTTAAGATGGTGGTCCTCCCGAGATTCCTTTTTGTGTTTCAGTGTCTCCCGGTGGTGATCACGAAGGCTTTTTTCAAAAGGATAGAAAAGAGTATCATGGGTTTTGTTTGGGCCGGGAAGACTCCGAGAGTGAGGAAGGGATTCTTACAGCGTAGTAGGGATAGGGGGGGGCTGGCACTACCGAGCCTAAGTGAGTATTATTGGGCCGCTAATATTTCAATGGTGAGTAAGTGGATGGGAGAGGAGGAAGGAGCGGCGTGGAAGAGATTAGAGAGGGCGTCCTGTAGGGGGACCAGTCTGCAGGCTATGGTGACAGCCCCATTGCCGTTCTCACCAAGGAACTATACCACGAGTCCGGTGGTGGTAGCTACACTGAAGATTTGGGGACAGTGGAGACGACATAGGGGAAAGACCGGAGCACTGGGGGGGTCCCCGATAAGAAACAACCATAGGTTTGCCCCGGGGGGAATGAATGGGGGATATGGAATGTGGCAAAGAGCAGGTATAACGCAATTGAAAGATCTATTTGTGGATGGGAAGTTTGCGAGTCTGGGAGCGCTGACCGAGAAATATGGGTTGCCCCAAGGGAATGCATTCAGGTACATGCAATTGAGGGCTTTTGCGAGGCAGCAGGTGAGGGAATTCCCGCAGCTCCCGACACAAGAGGTGCAGGACAGAGTCATCTCAAAGAAATGGGTGGGGGACGGTAAGGTGTCGGATATATATAGGGAAATGAGAGACGAAGGGGAGACTATGATGGACGAACTAAAAGGGAAATGGGAAGAAGAGCTAGGGGAGGAGATTGAGGAGGGGATGTGGGCAGATGCCCTAAACAGGGTAAACTCGTCGTCCTCGTGCGCCAGGCTAAGCCTGATTCAGTTTAAGGTATTACACAGGGCACATATGACTGGAACACGGCTCAGTAAATTTTTTGGGGTGGAGGATAGGTGTGCGAGGTGCTCGAGAAGCCCAGCGAATCATACCCATATGTTTTGGTCATGCCCGGCACTACAGGGGTTTTGGATGGGGGTGACAAAGGTGCTTTCGAAAGTAGTAGGAGTCCGGGTCGAACCAAGCTGGGGGTTGGCTATATTTGGGGTTGCACAAGAGCCGGGAGTGCAGGAGGCGAAAGAGGCCGATGTTTTGGCCTTTGCGTCCCTAGTAGCCCGGCGCAGAATATTGCTAATGTGGAAAGAAGCCAAGCCCCCGGGGGTGGAGACCTGGATAAATGATATGGCGGGGTTCATAAAGTTAGAGCGGATTAAGTTCGTCCTAAGGGGGTCGGCTCAAGGGTTTACTAGGCGGTGGCAACCGTTCGTCGAATATCTTGCGGAAAGATAGATAGGGGAGAACAAAGAAGGCAGCAGCAGCGGCCCAGGACTTGGGGGGGGGGGGGGGGAGGGATGGGGGGGGGATGTGGGGGGGGGGGGGGTGTGGCCTGAGACAAGGCAGTTGCCAAGTAGGGCTAGTTTTTATTTTTTGTTATTTAATATTTATTTATTTGTTGTTGTTTATGTTTAAATTTAAAAAAGGTCATTATTATCTGTATTGTTACAATGTTGTGTAAAGGATGCACAATGTACTGTGTTGGTTGACCAAAAATTTTCAATAAAATATTATTTAAAAAAAAAAAATAATGCAAAGAGAAATAATTTTAAAACCTCTTATTCAAAACTACAGCCAACCGAGTGGCTGCGCTGGCTTTAATTTGCCAAAGTTCTCTACATTCTGGAAAGATACCATCAGATAGGGCGGCACGGTAGCACAGTGGTTAGCATTGTTGCTTCACAGCTCCAGGGTCCCACGTTCGATTTCTGAGGTTGGCATGCGCCGGCTGGGAAAGAGTCGCACATGCATGGCTTAGATTTCTTATGTTGGTCAGGCCCATGTTTGTGACCAACGGGACTTGGAGCTGAAGACAAAATTAAAACCAAGTTCCCAATAAGGGAAGAAGGCAATAGGAGGTGTGCCTCAAAATCCTTCTATAGTATAGACATATAAAGTATAGACATATATATGGCATTTAAAAGGTTGGGAATCACTGCTCTAGTGGCCTGTCACTTCAAAGAGGTTATACGGAAGTACAAAGTCTTGTCGGACGCAGTAAAAATAGATTAAGATTTAGGATAGTTTTGAAGGATTTAACATATGATCACGAAGGGAGCAGCTTATTAAATGTACCTACAGAAAAACCCAAATACAGCAAAGGAATTCATTATACTCTTGCTGTGCCTGCTGTGGTTGCACTCTCACCTCCGAGAGTTGTGGTCTCAACTCTCACTTTAAAGACTTGAGCACAAAATCTGCAGTGCAGTACTGAGTGGATGTTGCACCATTGGGGGTCGGTTAGCTCAGTTGGTTGGACGGCTGTTTCGAGTGCAGAGCGACGCCAGTAGCGCGGGCTGAATTCCCTTAACGGCTGAGGAATTCATGAAAGTGTCACCTTCTCAACCTCGTCCCTCGCCTGAGGTGTGGTGACCCTCAGGTTAAATAATCATCACCAGTCAGCTCTTAAAAGGGGAGAGCAGCATATGGTCCTCTGGGACTGTGGCAAGATTCACATTGAAGGGGAGGGTGCAGCTTTTCGGATAAATCAGTGAACCAAGGCACGTTGGGACCTCTCAGTGGGATGCAAAAGGTCTTGAGGAACCATGTCAAAGAATAGCAGCACCATTTTCCCCTGCTAACATCCTCATCGACATCAAAAAGTGGATTATCTGGTCATTATCACATTTCTGTTTGTAGCAGCTTGCTGTGGCTGGGGGCAAACGTTCTGCTACATTTCCTATGTCAGAGCAACAACTACACTTTAAAAGTACATTACTGACTGTAAATCACTTTGGGATACCTTGAGGTCATGAACTCTTTCTTGGTCCATCCTAAATATATTAAGACCCAATTACTTTCGTAAAGCCAATAATTACTTTCGCAGACCTACTGTGAATCAAAGATAAGACTACTGCGGAATTCATCATCACTTGGTTTACAATATTTATAATAACATATATAGTGTAATCAATTGCACAATTGCTCTCACAACCATGGCAAAATTGAAATGAAAATAGGCCTAGCAGCAACATCCAGTTTTGCGGATTGTGCTATTGCTTTGCCAAGTTTTCAGTTTATGTAGTAATAAGGAACAACAATGTTCTTCCTATTGAAGTCTATCGTGGACAACATTAATGTAAACATTAATATAATACAAACAGAGCCTCTTTCATTTTGTAATATGTGAATTCCTCTTTGGAACCAATGGCTTCTTTCTCTATAATGTGCTAATTTAACCGCTGGGGTGTTCTTTTAAACTCCTCTTCCTTCCTGGCTCACCTTCCTTTTCTCACGTCGACTTGCAACTCGAACGCACTTACACATTTGGAATGTAATACAAATGCCTGACCTAGCTCTTCGATCAGAGTCTGAATGCAATCAAACAAGAAAACAGATAATGCCTTAAGCTTTCAAATTCATCCAAACAAAAGTGATGAATGCTTCTGGGAATCAAAAATAAATCAAAACCGGGAACTCCTTTTCAGCTCATCAAGAATGAGCTCTTGCTGCACTCTTTTTAAACCAAATTTAGACTTTCTGGTCACTACAAAACAAATTCAACAACTTTCATTGAAGTTCAACATGTTTTCGGTCAACTTCAGATTCGCATGTCAATTATTAAGGTCAATCTTTCATCTTGAATGTTGTTGTTTACCAGGGTCCTTTCGTCATAGAATCCGAATGCACAACAGCTTTTAGAAGAGAAGTGGATTAGTGATGGTAAATAATGAAAGGGGCACATTTAAAGGGACAGGGAAATGAATAAATCAAATAATCTGATCGTTATTTCATAGTTGTTTGTGGGATATTTCTCTTACAACAAAGCTTTTTCTTACAACAGTGACAACACTATAAAAACGTACTTCATTGGCTGTAAAATGTTTTGGAAGTTTGTGAAAGGGACTGTTTCACTGCAAGTCTTTCACTAGCACTTGTAGAGTGTTGGCACAGACAGGGTAAGTGGATGACCTAACTCTGTGCTGAAAAAAGCTATGATTCTATAAATTGTCAGATGGTATTTAATGCTGCATACCTGATTTAATCAACCTATGTGGGTTGCAGTTTACATTTCCTTCGAGACGATCATTAGGTTAGTCTTCTTTCAGCCTCATCTGAAGTACCATACAACACACATTTGGTGACAAGCCAGCAGCTGTACAAACTTCCTGTCCTTTTGTGTTTAACTCTCTTCCTGGATGCATTGTCCAACTTGGGAAAAATACTGCATCAAAATGCCCATCAGTGAAGGCTGAATATGGAACAATATAGACAATCCGATTTCCTCCTCCAGCTGTAAACATCTTATTTTTAACCCTGGTGAGATAAACTTGGGAGACCGTTCTGCTCACTTTGCACTTAAGTAGCTATAACTTGCCAAAAAATAAAAGAGGGTACAAACAATGTCATCACAAATGCCCTGGAGACTCTGTGAAATCAAATTCTGCAGCAGCCACGCAAGTGCACTGCAGTATTTCTTTCCAGTTCTTCTGTTTGTTTCATGTTGGGATCCAACCCATAGGCAGTGGAAAATTCTCAAGATTGTGGAAAGATTTTGGACGTCTTGATTCGGCAGACCATGGGTTCAAGCCCCACTCCAAAGACTCGAGCACAAAGTCTACTTGCAATGCAGTACTGAGAATGGGATGACATTTTCAAGCAACTGTCCCCGCAGCTGGATGTAGAAGACCCCATAGCACTATTTCCAAGAAGAAGAGTAGTCAATTCCCCCCCTCGGTATCCTGACCCAATATTCATCCCACAACCAATACCACCAAAACAGATTGTCTGGTCACTATCACATTGCTGACTGTGGAAGTTCCAGTGTGGGAAAATTCACTGCCTATGTTACAGCAGAGACTAGACATCAGTAGAAGTCCTTAATAGACTGTAAAATATTTTGGGATGTTCCGAGGTTTATGAAAGACACAAATTCCAAATCTGTCCTTCTCTTAGGTCACATGGCTTCATCTAAACACTCACAACAGGCCATACAAGTTAAAATGGAGCTTACACAGTGGCACTTGCTGCCTCCATATTCTATTTGGAATCCTCAGGCGAGATTCTCTGGTACCCCAGCCGCGTGTTTCTCAGCGGTGCACCGTTGGCTGGTGGCAGGAGTAGAGAATTGCTTGTCGATGCAATTTCCAATTGTAACCACCCCACACAGCTGGGAAACCCGCGGGCAGAGGTGCTCTGCCAGCGGGAACAGAGAACACCAACGGCCGGGGAATTCCGGCCCCTAACTCCCACAGCAAAAATGACATTGCATTTTCCATTATAAAAATCACAAGAACCTTCAAGGTCTGGCCATCAACAAACCTGGCTCCCGTTGCCAAGTCACAATGATCAAAAATCCCGACATTCCTAAGCCACTCATGCCACAATTTTGTTGGATCACAAATTAAATGGAACAATGAGCACTGACAAATATTTTCGGAAGAATAGTTCAATGTTGATTATGAAGGGCTGTAGGGCTCCGCCATGGCTGGCGCGGAGAAGAAACCCCCTGCGCATGCGCAGGAAACACGCCGGCAATTCTACGCATGTGCCAGAACATGCCGCTGGTTCTGCGCATGCGCCAACTCGAGCTGGCCCACGGCGGCCCTACGGCGCCGGTTGGCGCGGCGCCAACCCCTCTGGCGCCGGTCTAGCCCCCAGAAGTGTGGAGGATTCCGCAACTTTTGGGCAGCCCGACGCCGGAGTGGTTTGCGTCGCTCTTGGTGCCGGCGTCGGGCCATCCCGCCGAATGCGGGAGAATCCTCCCATTGTTTCATCAGGAATAACACTGTAGACATATGGGGGCAAGATTCTTAAAGGGCTGCAGTGTCAGGACCCAATCTCCGGATCCCAATGTCTCCAGAATCAGATTTGCCAGCAGCTCTCCAGGCACGGCAGTAAATAACGGGAAGAGACACCACAGAGAGCTGCCCAAGTCCCATGACCCGGAGGACAGGTAAGTGGCAGAGGTCTCAGGCCAAGAGAGTAGGCAAATGTCTGGGGTGATGCCAAGGGAGGCGAGCAGGGCTTGGGGTTTAGGCCAGAGGGGAGGGAGGTCTGGGGGTCACTGGGCCTTATGGGGAAGGTGCTCCAGTCAGAAGGGACATTCTGATGGAGGTACCTCCCTTCCACTCTTCCCGCCCAAAAACAAACTTTATTTCCATCCGTCCTCCGATCAGAACTGTCATCTGCCCGCTGGCCTAAAAATTGTGGCTGGGCGGGATAGGGTGATTAAATGGCTAGTTGAAGACCTTAATTGGGGCAAGGGTGGGCTTCCTGTCCGAGGCCCAGTCCACCCTTGCGTAAAATCGCAATCTGGGTCAGGGCAGGCCCAGGAATCCATGAATATTACATTCACCTGCCCCTTCAGCACTCAAAAGGAGGGCAGCCTATGATGGATCAGGTAGCGCTGGATTGCCATACTAGAAGTGAAGAGCTCCGTTTAGCCAGCTGCTCTTAAAGGTGGGATCTTGTCCCTTCAAGGTAAAATTCCAGCCAGCAGATTCCCACAAACAAAAGTGGGATTAATAACCAGTTAATCTACTCTGACTATTGAGCAATCAATGCTGACTTTAGGGTGTCAAATCTCATTGCTCTCCTTTAGGAAAAACTGCCACCTGCTCTTCTACATCAATCTGAAAAATGAGACTTAGTCGCCTTGGAATGTCTTACTCAAAGGTCAGCCGCCCCAAACAATGCAGCACTCCTACAGCACTGTTGCTCAAGGTTTAGAGTGCAGCTTAAATACACAACATTTTGACTTAAGAGACAAGAGAATCTGACGCTGAGCTAAAAAGTGACACGGGTCAAGAACCACTGTGCTGCCCCTGTTCCCTTTTGTGGGGACAAGTGATAAATGGTCCCCAACTGGGGTCTCCTCGACGAGGCCGATAGATCCAGTGGCAAAGTGAACTTTTAAGCTCTTTTAGCTATGCGAGTCTGAGTCCCCATGAAAATGGAACATGTCATGTTTGGGGGCAAGACTCAGTATTTCTGACCATTTCTGAGATATTTGGCAAAATCTGGGCCTGTGTCTTTGGTAGCTTCACAGAGCATAACACCTCATCTCCAATTCCCTGTGGCAATTAGGACTTACGGTTCAGTTCTCTTGAATTCTTGGAATTCCCATTTTGTTCCAAACGAGAGTGAATTTTGCTGCAAGTGGCTTCATTTTCCATCATCTCATATTGAGTATTTTTTTTATTCTTTCATGGGATATCTGGGTAGACTGGGACTGTACTCATTGGAGTTTAGAAGGATGCGGGGGGATCTTATTGAAACATATAAAATTATGAAGGGAATAGATAGGATAGATGTGGGCAGGTTGTTTCCACTGGTCGGGGAAAGCAGAACTAGGGGGCATAGCCTCAAAATAAGGGGAAGTAGATTTAAGACCGAGTTTAGGAGGAACTTCTTCACCCAAAGGGTTGTGAATCTCTGGAATTCCTTGCCCAGTGAAGCAGTTGAGGCTCCTTCTTTAAACGTTTTTAAGAAAAAGATAGATACCTTTCTAAAGAATAAAGGGATTCGGGGATATGGTGTACGGGCCGGAGAGTGGAGCTGAGTCCACAAAGATCAGCCATGATCTCATTAAATGGCGGAGCAGGCTCGAGGGGCCAGATGGCCTACTCCTGTTCCTAGTTCTTATGTTCTTATCTGTATCACTGGTTGGGTGTCACATGCAGACCAGGCAAATATGGCTAATTCCCGAATGGACATCAGAGAACCAGGTGGGTTTTTACGACAATTGACAATGGTTTAATAATAATAATCTTTATTGTCACAAGTAGGCTTACATTAACACTGCAATAAAGCTACTGTGAAAAGCCCCTAGTCGCCACATTCCGGCGCCTGTTCGGGTACATGGAGGGAGAATTTAGAATGTCCAAGTTACCTCACAGCACGTCTTTCGGGACTTGTGGGAAGAAACCAGAGCATCCAGAGGAAACCTAGACATACACGGGGAGAACGTGCAGACTACGCACAGACAGGGACCCAAGCTGGAATCGCACCTGGGACCCTGGCGCTGTGAAGCAATAGTGCTAACCACTGTGCGACTGTGCCACCCAGTTTAATGATCAGCATTAGATATTTAATTCAAGTTTCACCATTTGCCATAGTGGTGACAAACCGTGTATCACCATCACAACCCAAAGATGTGCAGGGTAAGGTGGATTGGCCATGCTAAATTGCCCCTTAATTGGAAAAAATAATAATTGGGTACTCTTAAATTAATTTTTTTTAAAAAGTGGTGACAAACCTGGGTCCCCATAACATTACCCCGGGCCTCTGGATTACTGTCCAGTGATGATATCACAATGCCACCACCTTGCTTTCCGTGTCTTGGGTGAGAAAATTGTATACTTAGTCCAGTCTGCTTAACGTTGTCAAGAACATTGATGAATTCTGATATTCTTTTGGGACTGACAGGAGTGTATTGTAAACCCAGAAGAAATCCCCTGCCATACAATTTCTTACCCTCTGAATTCAGTAACTCCTTTTGCTCATCTATAAAACCAGAAACTAGAAACAGAATCTTGTGTCCTCTCAATTAATCAGTAGGAGGACAGCCACCATTCCACCTCCTCCCTGATTAACTCAGCCGTTGGAAGACAATTAATGCCCACTCATCTCGGCTCACCAAGTGGGGAGCTGACAAAAAAACCTGGGTGGGGTTGCTTGTGAGCTCCTGGCATCGGGAAGGGGAGGGGCCTGCGGATAACTACACCCCTGACATTGCTCCCAACTTCCCTCTTTCCTCCCCTTCAACCCTGACCCCCACCCCGCAACTCCCCTCCTGCCATCACTTACATCTGTCGTGGGATCTAACAACCATCCTACGTCTTGGGTGGGTATTTTGCTGCCAGCAGCCACTGCCTCTTTCAGGACAAACACAAGAATACCAAATTTCAAATGATTACAATTTACACAACAGGAGAAAATGCTGCTGATTGGTTGGCAAGTTGCCTCTGATTGGCCGAGATGTTGCCACGGAGAAAGCAACAGGCAACTAGAATCACAAAGTTCCCTGGTAATTCAAAAAAGGCACAAGGCTTGAACATATTCCTTTTGTTTGCAGAGAATGGGTCTTTTTTGTGTCCTCCTCAAAACTTACATTCCAACTTGCTTCATATCAACTAGAAACGTGGATGCATTACCCTCTTTTTCTTTGTCTAAGCCATTAATATAAATTGAAAATAGCTGAGGCAATGATCCTTGCAGGACTCCACAAGTTACAGCACATTATTCCACATTATAACAACCGCTATGCAATAATTTGTATTTTGTCACCCATCCTGTTCAATTCTTGCTGTCATTATTTAAATTTGCATTGTCTTGACCAGCGATGTAATCAATCGATCACCACTTCCCTCATCAGGCATTCTTTGGTATCAATTCTTTCACAAATCCTTTAAAGTTTTCAAGTGTTGAAACCATGGTCCAAATATGGCCTTAGCTGCTGACAAGGTGAAAGTTATGCCCCAGCTGTTACTGCTGCCTATCCCTGAAACACTGCACCAACTGGGGATTAAAGATGCATTGTGTCATGAGGCAAAATAATTATCGTGATAAAGCAGAAGAATGTGGATTATGGCAAAAATGTGAATAAGTGAAATAGCAGTAATACTGTGAGACAGATGGCAAGTTAGATAGCATGCCTGCAGACTGCATGAGAAGTGTAAACATGGCAGGGAGGGCTCCGTACATTTTAGCTAAGATGAGCTGCTGGCACCAAGGCAACAGCCGGGGAACTGCCTGGCTACACCCCCATGTTCAGCGCCATGAACACAGAAAATCTCCCCAAGCTGCAGGAAGTGGAAGGATGCTGTGGGAGAGCAGCTGGAAATAGAGTTGGTTAAAGGCTATGCCACCAATGGGGTAGAGAGAAGGAGAGAGTGATGCACAGAGGGCCTCAAAACAGATAGCACAGGAGATTTAATACTCGTAACTATCGCATTACTTATGATTCAACAAGTGTTAGGAGCCTTCAAGGTAGGGTGTCCAATTCTTATGAAACAAAATAAGGGACACTTTGATTGTGCGAATGGAGGGTGGGAAGTGCTGGTGACCATCGGGTTTAGCACGAGATGGGTTGGGGAACCCATAATAGTGGAGGTCATTCTCGGAATCAACCTATTAAACTTTCTCTGAGCTGTCTTCAACGCATTTATGCCTTTCCTTAAATAAAGGGATCACACCTAGGTCCCTCTGCACCTCAGTAATCTGCAGTTATTGTCCGATTAAGTAATGCTCTGCTTTTTTATTCTTCCTGCCAAAGTGAACAACTTCACACATTCCCTTATCATACCCCATCTGCCAGATCTTTGTCCATTCACTCATCCTATCTATATCTGCCTGGAAACTTGTCATGTCTTCTTCACAACATACTTTCACACCTATCTTTACGTCATCTGCACATTTAGCTACCATGCCTTCACTCCCCTCGTCCAAGTCATTGATGTAAATGGTAAAAAGCTGAGGCCCCAGCACAGATGCAACCTGCCGCCAGACATAGACCCATTTATGAATATTCTTTGTGAGGTCAGCACGGTGGCGCAGTGGTTAACACTCTGCCTCACAGCGCCGAAGTCCCAGGTTCCATCCCGGCTCTGGGTCACTATCCGTGTGGAGTTTGGACATTCTCCCGGTTTTTGCATGGGTTTCACCCCCACAACCTAAAAGGTGTGCAGAGTAGGTGGATTGGCCACATGAAATTGCCCCTTAATTGGAAAAAATGAATTGGGTACTCTAAATTAAAAAAAAAAAAAGAATGTTCTTTGTTTTCTGCCAGTTAGCCAATCGTCTATCCATGCTAATCTGTTACCCCGTGTATCATGAGCTTTTACTTTCTGAAGTAACCATTGAAGTGACACTTGATCAAATGCTTTCTGGAAAGTTCCCTACTCCCACCATATTTGTTTTTGTTCTCCCCACCTCACTGGCTTCCTGTACCACGGTGCCATGGTCAGCCAGCTCACCACTCTCATCTCAACAATCTGAGAGAACCTCACACCTATTTTGATTTGTAAGATTCCATGATTCTACAAAGCACAATAATTTACAATGGCTATTGGATTCCCTCAGTTGGATCAATGGTCTGCAATTGTGACCAAGTGCAGGTTATTATTTATAATGTTTCATTTTTAATTTGGTGGATGTTTTACTTAAATTTTGAGTCCATTTGTTTGTGCCAACATTGGTCAATCGTGGCCAATAGTGAACTCCACGCCACTGAAGGATCAATGACTGTAATTCTACCCCTGCAAGATTATTGTGCCATTACTTGTAACTATATATTGCTATATATTACATATGATATTTAGTCTGCACACTAGAATTCATAAAGTTTGTTTGTGCCCTGTCTGGTTACAGCCATTTGGACCTTTAAATGCCACCATGGTAGAATCGCGTCAATTCTTGCCCTATTATGCCCATTCAAAGGATCACCCTGTAAGAATCACTTTGTGCGCCATACTGTAAGCTCATTATAAGTGTTACCCCAGTTGGCTCATTTGAAAATGTGATCCTGATAAATTCATTATATGCATCACCCTAAGAGACTTAGGGCACGATTTAATGGGGAAAAAAACAGAGTCCCATTTTGGGCGCGTTTATCAAGATGTTTCTTGGTGCCTGCAGTGCCAAGAATGACCCCGCTGTTAAACTGGTCTCTATTTTGGGGGGCCTCGATGAGAAAAGCCCCGCCGAGGCCACACTGGGGCTGGTTTAGCACACTGGGCTAAACAGCTGGCTTGTAATGCAGAACAAGGCCAGCAGCGCGGGTTCAATTCCCGTTCCAGCCTCCCCGAACAGGCACCGGAATGTGGCGATGAGGAGCTTTTCAAAGTAACTTCATTGAAGCCTACTTGTGATAATAAGCAATTATTATTATTATTACTTACATTAATTTCCTGCACTGGCGAGCTTAACTTGTCAGTACAGGAAGAGATAAGGGAGCATTTCGATCTCTTGACCCCCCCACTGCAGCCCAGATCCCCCCAATGCCCCAAGTCACCGATTAGGGCATCCTTGGGCCCCCCTCAAGCCACTTCATTAAGGCAAGGCATGATCCCGGCATGGGCAACCTGCCACCCAGGCACCTTGGCACTGCCAGCCTTGCACCCTGGCAGTGTCACAAGTAGGCTTACATTAACTCTGCAATGAAGTTACTGTGAAAAGTCCCTGACACATTAGGTAATTTGGACATTCTGAATTCTCCCTCTGTGTACCCAAACAGGTGCTGGAATGTGGCGATGGGGGGATTTTCTCAGTAACTCCATTGCAGTGTTAATGTAAGTCTACTTGTGACAATAAAGATTATTATTATTGCCTAACCTGCACATCTTTGGTCTGTGGGAGGAAGCCGGAGTACCCGGAGGAAACCCATGCACACACAGGGAGAAAGTACAAACTCCACGCAGACAGTCACCCAAGACCGGAATTGAACCCAGGCCGGTGGCGCTGTGAAGCAACAGTGCTAACTACTGTGTCCCCGTGGTTGTGAAAGGTGCTGCAGAAATGCAAGTCCCTCTTTCTTTCATCCACGCTCACCCCAATTTCCTGGGATGTCCTTCCGATGAACGTTGCTGCCTACAGGAATTGCAGTCTCAAATTCCTAAAATGGAGCCAAACTGGCAATCTCCTGAGCGTGGCTGGTACACTCGAGTGCTTCACGTGTGGACCCATTAATATTTTTGTGCAAGTTATTACCGTCAAGGGCAGAAACAATAATTATCTGTAGGATAAATCTGTTTGCCAAAGGCAAACTAAATCTGTATGTCAATCAATGTGCCACTGCTGCGTCAGCCTTCATGTTGCACATACAAGATAGGGAGACAATAAAAGGCAGAAACAGCAAAATGAACTGATGGCGAAGCTCATTATTTGAGTAGTTTATGGTTTATGCAATTCAGCCTATGTACTTCTTATATTCATGAGTTCCGTGACAAGTGCTTTATGTAGAATTTGATTTAAATGTTCAGAGCGCACTGCTGCCTCATAGCGCCGAGGCCCAGTTCGAACCTAGCCCTGGATCACTGTCCGTGTGGATTTTGCACATTCTCCCCGTGTCTGCATGGGTCTCACCCCCACAACCCAAAAGATGTGCAGGATAGGTGGACTGGCCATGCTAAATTGCCCCTTAATTGGAAAAAAAGATAATTGAATACTCTAAATTTATTTTTTTTAATGTTCAGAGTGTGTTTTATAGCTAAATGTAGGGTGAACCCCGTCAGGGATGTCCAAACGACAAACCATGGACTACTTCCAACCACTAAACTCTGGCAAAGACTAGGCATCGGGGTTCTATTTGTATCCTGGCCAAAAGGTGTCCTTCAACCAACAAAACAGACTCACTGGCCATTACTGTGTTTGTGGCACTGTCCATAAGTGCTGATTGGCTGCTGTATTTCCTACACCACAACTAGCGACTGGACTTCAAAAGGCTCCATTGGATGTGTGATGCTTCAGAATGTCCTGAGGGTTATTAACGGTGCTACTTAAATGCAGGCTCTTTTCTTTTAATTGTGGTGTCCTCAGTGTCACCAAACTGAGACCAGTAACGTAACATTGAGCAGGGGTTGAAGCGACACTATTCTGCCCTTTATGTACTCACTGAACCTGGTAAGGGGTGAAGGAAAACAGAAAATGCCAGATAAATTCAGCAGATCTGGAAGCAGAGATTCAGCACCTGTGGAAGAGAGACGGTGGTGGGAGTCTCTGTTCCCGCCGGCAGTTTCCCGGCTGCATGGGGTGGCTCCATTGGGAAACTCCATTGACTGTGGCGGGAGAAGAGAATCCTGCTGCCGGTGAACAGTACGCCGCCTCCCCCCACCGAGAAACAGGCGGCTGGGAGGCTGGAGAACCCCACCAAGTTTTGAATCCACGGGACTCTTCTACAGAACTGAAGAGGGATAGAAATGTAATGATTTGTATAGTCGGAGTGGGGGATGGAGGAGGTGGAACATGTCATCGATGGAAGACAAAGGGGGTGGCAATGAGGACTGAAGAAGGTGTTAATAGTGGCAAAAGGTACAATAGCAGAATGTGTTAATCGGAGATCAAAGGTCAGGACTAGGTGGAAGCAAAACTGAAAACCAGGAACAGATGAAATGAAATGAAAATCATCTTATTGTCACAAGGAGGCTTCAAATGAAGTTACTGTGAAAAGCCCCTAATCGCCACATTCCGGCGCCTGTTCGGGGAGGCTGGTACGGGAATTGAACCGTGCTGCTGGCCTGCCTTGCTCTGCTTTCAAAGCCAGCGATTTAGCCCTGTGCTAAACCTGCCCCAGGCCTTGTGGGGAAGGGGAGCAAACCAAGGGAAGCAAAAAACAAAAAGGGGATCAAGAATGAGGGGAAAGTTCACAATCCAATGTTGTTGAACTCAAAGTTGGATCAAGAAGGCCAAATAGCAAGATGAGGTGTCATTCTCCAAATTTGTGTTGGGCATCACTGGAGCATTGCAGCAGGTGGAGGACAGACATGGGGGCATGAGAGCAAGATGCTGAGCAAGATGTGAAGGAAGTCTTCTGTTAAATGTGTACTAGCGGCACTGGCAAACCAAGACTGATAGAAAGGGGCCATATTAAATTGTGAGAGGCCACTGGCATGCATGAGCGATGGACAGCCCTGCTGTCACTCATGGTCAGGGCTCACACATCAGCCAGTGGCCACACAATGAGGGAGCAGGATTGTGGTGGGGAGGGCAGGAAGGGAGATGCCGGGAGCTGTGGAACTACACTCCAGCATGAGTTAGGGATGAAAATCACACACAAGAAAAACAACAAGCGAGCTTCAGTGATCTGTGATCCATTGTTGGCAGCAGATGGATCTACCAGCTGCTGTTTACACCAGGGAGGCAGAATTTATTTTAACTGTATTGTATTAAAATCAGGTGATTACGTAAGTATCTGAACAAAAGTATTTTCCTCTGTTCTTGGGAACATTCATGAATTCATGGATTTTCAAGTTTTTTGCGAACTGAATAAATATTGAGATAGTAACATAGTTTGAATTTACCACATTCTAATGGGTGCTGTACCTCAGAATCTTAGTGCACATCGTGAAAAACATGGGCGGGATTCTGTGATCCTGAGGCTAAGTGTTGTCGCCGTTGGAAACGCCGTTGCGTTTCTCGACGGCGTCAACACGGCCTCAGGATCAGCAATTCTGGCCTCTACAGAGGGCCAGCACGGCACTGAAGCGACCCACGCCGCTCCAGCTGCTGATCCTGGCGCGAACTGGGCGCCGCGGGATCCGCGCATGCGCAGTGGCGCCAACGCGCACATGCGCAGTGGCTTCCTTCAACACACCGGCCCCAACACATGGCGCAGGACTACAGGGGCTGGCGCGGAAGAAAGGCCACCAGCCAGGGAGTCTGGCCCACCAATTGGTGTGCCAGGCCACATCGGATGCACCCCCACCCCCCCCGGGGTCGGACCACCCCCACAGGCCACCCCCCGTCCCTTCAACAGCAAGTTACCACTAGCCAGTGGGTGTGGACGGCGCCGGCGCGACTTGGTGTTTTTACCACGACTGCTCGGTCCATCCCGGGCCGAGAATATGCGGGATGGCCACGTAGAGCGGTCCCCGACCGGCGCAGTGCCAACCACGTCGGCGCCAATGGCGCCGATTCTCCACTCTGCGGAGAATCGCGTGCCGGCGTGGTGCGATTCGCGCTGGTTGCGGGGAGACTCCGGCCTGGCCCCAGGCTGAGAGAATCCCGCCCCATATTTCTTCTTTAAAATGTCCATCCTTATAAATCAAAATCTTGGTATATTTTCCTGATGAAAAAAGATTTTATTTACTGTTTGTCTAATCCTGGCCATGCCCAGGTTAGCAGTGAATGCTAATAATTGTGTAGCTATCCTAATGGTTTCACTCCGAATTGTAAACCTGTCCAAATGCAATAATGCAGCCCCAAAGCTTACCACAGCAGAAATTAGCTCCGTCTGTCATCAACGGAGGAGTCCAGATCCTGAATTTGAATTCCACCAGCTGCCATGGCACATTAGCAGAGCATTAGCCTCAGTCTCTGCATTACTACTCCAGTGGCATTACCGCAGTGGGAATCACACGCCATCCTGACTTGGAAATATATATTCACTGTCGCTGGGTCAAAATCCTGGAATGCCACTGTGGGTGTATCTACACCTCAGGGACTGCAGCGGTTCAAGAAGGCAGCTCACCACCGCCTTCTCAAGAGCAATTAGGAATGGGTAACAAATGCTGACCGATCCACCAACACCCACATCCTATGAAAGAATAAAAATGGTTGCGTGTGTTAATGCTCCAAGGAGCTTTCAGGTGGCCAAACAAAGGCAACGTGCCAAATATTTTGCAATGCAATGCACAGCTTTCAGGCTTAAACTCACAAAAGTTAGCACACATCTAAATTATAATACTGTCAACAGATGTCAAGCTCTTCACAAACTATACCATCCAACGGTAGCATAGTGGTTAGCTCAATTGCTTCACAGCTCCAGGGTCCCAGGTTCGATTCCCCACTGGGTCACTGTCTGTGCAGAGTCTGCACGTTCTCCCCGTGTGTGCGTGGGTTTCCTCCGGGTGCTCCGGTTTCCTCCTACAGTCCAAAGATGGGCACGTTACGTGGATTGGCCGTGCTAAAATTGCCTTTAGTGTCCAAAATTGCCCTTAGTGTTGGGTGGGGTTACTGGGTTATGGGGATGGGGTGGGAGTGTGGGCTTGGGTGGGGTGCTCTTTCAAAGAGCCGGTGCAGACTCGATGGGCCGAATGGCCTCCTTCTGCACTGTAAATTCCATGATAATTGCTGCCAGGCTGACCTTATTGCAAATACTTCAGTCTCTGATATGCCCTTCCTTCCTGCTTGCCAATTCTCCTCAGTGAATTGGCTCAGGTCAGTAATTCATGGGAATAGGAAACTATTGGTATTACTCCTGCATATTGGAACACTCCGCTGTGCAGCCATCCAAACAAACCTTTTTGTTTGCTCGGTTTTGCCCCTTTTCTCTTCAACAGGCAGTAACCAAGATAGGGAAACTAAACTTGTTCGCTTCTCTCCCTAGTCTAGGTGTTCGGAAGCCAATTCTCAAACCCATAACCCCGACTGAGGTCTAACATGCTCAGCACAAACTGAGAATTGAACCTGGGATTCCCTGCTCTGTGTAGCTTAGCGCTCCATTTGCCAAGTTAGTTGATCCAGAGGGACAGCTGCAATGGTTTGGGCGGAGGAGGGGGGGGGGGGATAAATGAGCATTGGAAGGGGGCAAGGGTTGGGTTGAAGAGTTACATCTCAATGCCTCTGTCAGGTAAATAGTAAAGGAATGTTTCCTTGCTTGTGTGAAGTTGCCTAATCCCTGGTCACTGTGTTCTTTCCTTCCACAGCTGGAATATTTTATTAAAAATCCATGATAAGCACGTGCACTGTCTGTGTGACTTATTATTCAGTGCAGTTCTTCCACGGCCCTCACTGAGTCAGCCTCAAAAGTTATAGAAGCAGAACCAGAAACAAAGAAAGACCATTCTAACATTCCATAGACCAAGCTGATTACTTTATCACAGGATTAGTCACAAGATGAAAGTCCAGCAAAAGTGTTCTAAACAGTGTCACACCAAAACTATTAGTATTTATGAACAACCCTTCAACTACTTTCCCTTACAGGGATTGTTTACTAGGCATTGTTTATGCAGAATCCTTAATGATAAATAAGTTAGCAACAGAGATATGCATTTCTTTCTGCTATTACTCAGAAACAGATTGCAATGTGTGCATGCAAAAGAAAAGGTTTGAATTTTATAGTGGCTTTCCTGCACTCAGGACATCGTATTTTTACAGTCAATGAAGTAATGCATTAATCACTTTTGTAATATGGGAATAATGGCAGAACATTTGTGCACAGCAAGCTCCTGCAA
Source organism: Scyliorhinus torazame (assembly GCF_047496885.1). NCBI lineage: Eukaryota > Metazoa > Chordata > Chondrichthyes > Carcharhiniformes > Scyliorhinidae > Scyliorhinus > Scyliorhinus torazame. The sequence continues at coordinate 89,077,991 of NC_092727.1, forward strand.
ACTGTGAAATAATAATAAACAGATGATCTATTTTAGAGATGTTGCTCGAGGGATAGTATTTGGCAGGGCACCAAGAGAAATGGCGTTGTGGTATTGTCATTGGACGAGTAATCCAGAGACCCAGGGTAATGCTCTGGGGACCTGGGTTTGAATCCCACCACAGCAGATATTGAAATCTGAATTCAATAAAAATCTGGAATTAAAAGACCATGGACGGGATTCTCCGACCCCCCCGCCAGGTCGGAGAATCGCCGGGGGGGGGCGGCGTGAATCCCACCCTCGCCGGCCGCCGAATTCTCCGGCACCGAAAATTCGGCGGGGGCGGGAATGGTGCCGGTCAGCGGGCCCCCTCCCGGCGATTCTCCGGCCCACGATGGGCCGAAGTCCCGCTGCTGTCATGCCAGTCCCGCCGGCGTGAATCAAGCCACCTACCTTACCGGCGGGACTAGCGGCGCGGGCGGGCTCCAGGGTCCTGGGGGGGGCGCGGGGCGATCTGGCCCCGGGGGGTGCCCCCAGGGTGGCCTGGCCTGTGATCGGGGCCCACCGATCCGCGGGCGGGCCTGTGCCGCGGGGTCCCTCTTTTCCTTCTGCCTTGGCCATAGCCTCCACGATGGCCGGTGCCGAAGTGACACCCCCCCTGCGCATGCGCGGGGATGATGTCAGCAGTCGCTGACGCTCCCGCGCATGCGCGGACTTCTGCCGGCCGGCGCGGTCCCTTCGGGCCTAGCTAATGTGGCGCCAAAGGCCTTTCCGGCCGGCCGGTGGCGCGCCAACCACTCCGCCGCAGGCCTAGCCCCTCAAGATGAGGGCTTGGCCCCTAAAGGTGCGAACCCAACGCCGGAGTGATTCCCGCCACACCATCCTGCTGGGACCCCCCGCCCCGCCGGGCAAGGGAGAATCCCGGCCCATGAAACCATTGTTGTTTGTTGCAAAAACCATCTGGTTCACAAAGGAAATCTGCCATCTTTACTTGATCCAGACCCACAGCAATGTGGTTGACTCTTAAATGCCCTCTGAAATGGTCTAGCAAACCACTCAGTCAGGACAATTAGCGATGGGCAATGAATACAGGCCCAGCCAACAATGCCCACATCCCCTGAACAACTAAAAAAAAAATCTCTTGATAAAAGCAAATTACTGCGTACGCTGGAATCTGAAAAGAAAGAGAAAATGTTGGAAAATCTCTTGCTCGTCTTTGAATTTGGGCCCCAATACATTTGTTATGAAAATGAACTTTAAGACACCAGGTTCATGTACCAAGATGTTAATTTGTTCTACCACACTTAAAATCAAATAGCAGCATTTAGCAAATAACCATTATGATTTCTGTCAAATCCATTCACAACTGTCTCAAACACGTTTCATAGACGGGAAAAGCATTTGAAATAGGACTTCACCTGAACAGGTCATTAAGTTATTAGAATACATTCCTATTAACACTGGTCCAGGTGCAGGAACAGTGAACAAAACGTGGATGGGGTTTCAGGGAAACTATAAAAATATGTGACCATATGAGAGGGTACAGATTCTTCCTGGCCTTAGAAAAGGCTGAAAGTCGTTTATGACCATTTGTTAGTCTCTCCAAGGGCAGAAGAAAATGGTAAGTCAAAAACAAGAGAAGGCAGATGCAAGAGAAGAATAAAATGAAGGCGGTGGGCAAATTGAAGCATTGCACCTGAATGCCTTGGCAAACTGAGCATGTAGCCTCATGGTGTGGGTACAAGGACGATTTGCCCTGGTTGGTATTATTGTGCAGGGCACTGGCCCATGAGACAGCAATGTACTCATATGAGGGAAGGTGCTGGTCAGGCTCTGGGTTGTGAACAGGACTTGGAAATAGCTCCAAAATAGAAGCATGGAATCAGAATATGGTCAAAGTACAGAAGGAGGCCATTCAGGCATGCTGAATGTCCAAGCTGGTTTTCTGTAAGAACAAGGTAGCTGGTCCCACTCCCCCATCCTTTCCCCGTAGGCTCGAGTCGCCAATTCCCTTTTAAAAGGCATGACTGAATCTGCTTCCACTAACCTGGTGACTGCAGTCTATTGGGCCCAACCACGGAACTCGGGTATGTTAAATAAAATCAAATTTCACCTGTGTTGCGACTCCAGGTCAAGTGGGGCTGGAATTGACCGTGCACTAGCCCAGGGGTCGTGACAGTGTATAAAAGATGTTCTTGAAATGTCAAAGTGAGTGGTAATGGATTAAGTCAGGAAGCAAAGATGTGCAGGTTAAGTAGATTGGCCAGTCTAAATTATCCCTTAGTGTCCAGGGATATGCAGGTTAGGTTACGGGGATAGGTTGAGGTGGATGAGGGAGTGGACCTGGATGGAGTGCTCTTTCGGAGGGTCGGTGCAGACTTGATGGACCAAATGGCCTCTTTCTGCACTATAGGGATTCCAAGATCAAAAACTGTGTCTGGAGGCAGTGTGAATAACAGAATGTGTCTAGAGATACAATGTCTGACTCATGGCCACAGCTACACCCTCCACCTGGGTGGTCCCTGTATGCGTCACGGACACTCCATCACATGGCCATGTGGGGTAGCTGGCGTCGGTGTTCCGAGGACGACGGGGGGGTTGGGGGGGGGAGAACGGGGGGGGACACACCCAGCCTCACCGTAGTACCGAACTTCGACCCCAGCGCCACTCGGTCCCCTTCACGACCCCTCAGGCGCCGGACATAGCACAGAGGCATCTAGGTTTGGTGTAACAGTGACTTTGATCGTGACATTCACACACAAGTGCCCGAGCCCCTGTAACTAAGCTGTGCCCTGCACGCGTGCCAATTTACTATGTGTCAAACTTCTTTGCCTTACGGGACCTACCACTACGCCTTGGTGTTTCCCCAGACGGTACAGCAGGTGTGGACGCGGACTGCTGAGACTCCTGCCCTGCGACGTGGCTCCCCGTCGGCGCACGTTTCCTGGGGCGGCCCGGCTTGGATGGGCCAGGCTGCTCGGCGGGCGTGCTGAATGGCATGGTGCCACCCTGTTCTGCCCGCTACCCACCAGATGCACCAGGGACGGAATGGGAGGAGTCTGTGTGTTCCGGGACCTCCCTTGCTGGAGTCACTGGGAAGGGCCCCAGAACCTCATCCTCCCTCGGGGAGCCCAGTGGCGCCCGGGCCTCACTAGGGACGGTGGTGCGAGCGGAGACAAGCGCCGTGGCACCACCGACACCTGGCGCTGCCAATCCTGGAGGCCCGCTGTGGCATCGACCAGGGTCTGAACGTTTGCAGCGATGGAGCTCAGGGAGTGCGCCATACGTGTCAGGGACTGTGCAACCTCCCTCTGGGCTTGTGCAATGCCATCCAGCAAGTGCGCAAGGCTGCCAGTGCTCTCAGCGATGGCCTGCTGAGACTGGGCCATGGCCTGCTGAGACTGGGCCATGGCCTGCTGAGACTGGCCCATGGCCTGCTGAAACTAGGCCATGGCCTGCTGAGACTAGGCCATGGCCTGCTGAGACTAGGCCATGGCCTGCTGAGACTAGGTCATGGCCTGCTGAGACTAGGCCATGGCCTGCTGAGACTAGGCCATGGCCTGCTGGGACTGGCCCATGGCCTGCTGAGACTGGGCCATGGCCTGCTGAGACTGGGCCATGGCCTGCTGAGACTGGGCCATGGCCTGCTGAGACTGGGCCATGGCCTGCTGAGACTCGGCCAGACCCCGGAGCGCGGCGGCAATGTCCAGCTGGCTCTGGGACATGGCTGCCTGTGAGAGGGCAGCCCTGTCCTGGGCCACGGATGACGCCTGCACATGAAGCCACATGCCTTGCAGAACCTGACCCATGGCCAAAACCGTTGCCCCCATTGCCTCCAGCATGGACGACCCCCATGCAGTGTCGATCTGGGTGGAAGCCATGACCGGCACCACTCACTGCTCTAGGATGCGGATGGACTCCTCCAACTGCGTCTGCAGATGCTGGAAGGCGGCCGTCATCCCGCTGTCCACTCCCTGGGCTTCCAAACGCATCGGGTCTGTGGGTGGGTCTGGTAAGTCCAGGAACCCGGGAACTGTCTGGGCGGCAGCTGGGTGCTGGGACTGGGCTGCCCTCCGACTGTCCAGCCCCTTGGCTGCTCCTACCTCCACCTGCTGTACCGGTTCGGCTATGTGTTGCACACCAGTCAGTGCCCCAGAAGCCTCATCACTAATGTGCCCAACTGAGGTGAGGGTATCTGCGATGGTGGAGGGTGTGGGTGACAGCAGTGACGCAAGGTCCATGTCCTCATTGGACCCCAGGTCTGGAGTCTCCTGGGTCGAGCCTTGGACCGATGGATGTTGTCCCCGGCCCATGTGAGGTGCCGTGTCCAGTCTGTCCATCATCTGTCTGGCAGTCCTCTGTGCGTCACTGTCCAGAGTCCCCGTCCTCTGTCCGTCACTGTCCTGGCTCTCCGTCCTCTCTTCATCCGTCTCATGGCCGTCAAGTGTCCTGACTGTCCGTCCTGTGCTCGTCAGTGTTGTTTGTGTTGTCCTCTGTGCGTCCGTCTCCTGTGGCCCGGCTTCGGAAGAGGGCCCTCCTGTCCGTCTTCCTTCCCCTCCCTGGCGTGCGTCCCTGTGGGCGGATGGACGTGGACTTGGACGGCGATGGCTTGTCTGAGACGTTCCGGGACGATTGGTGACTGGCCCCGGAATACACAATAAAGCATGTACTGTTAGACACGCGGAGTCGGGTGTGAGGGGGTGGAGAGGGCAGTGTGGCGGGGTGGAATGTGAGGGGGGGTTAGGGGGTGGAGGTGCAGTGTGAGAGGGTGGAGTGTGAGGGGAGGGTTAGGGGATGGAGGGGGCAGTGTAAGTGGGTGGAGCGTGAGGGGGGTTAGGGGGTGGAGGGGGCAGTGTGAGGGGGTGGAGTGTGGGGGAGGGTAGAGGGTGGAGGGAGCAGTGTGAGGGGGTGGGGAGTGAGGGGGTTTAGAGGGTGGAGGGGGCAGTGTGAGGGGGTGGAGGGGGCAGTGTGAGGGGGTGGAGTGTGAGGGAAGGGTAAGGGGGTGGAGGGGGCAGTGTGAGAGGGTGGAGAGTGAGGGGGGGTTAGGGGGTGGAGGGGGCAGTGTGAGAGGGTGGAGTGTGAGGGGAGGGTTAGGGGGTGGAGGGGGTAGTGTGAGGGGGTGGAGTGTGAGGGGGTGGAGGGGGCAGTGTGAGTGGATGGAGTGTGAGGGGAGGGTTAGGGGGTGGAGGGGGCAGTGTGAGGGGGTAGAGAGTGAGGGGGGTTAGGGGGTGGAGGGGGCAGTGTGAGGGGGTGGAGAGTTAGGGGGTGAAGGGGCAGTGTGAGTGTATGGTGTGTGCGGGGAGGGTTAGGGGGTGGAGGGGGCGGTGTGAGGGGGTGGAGAGTGAGGGGGGTTAGGGGGTGGAGGGGGCAGTGTGAGGGGGTGGAGAGTGAGGGGGGTTAGGGATGGGGGGGCAGTGTGAGGGGGTGGAGTGTGAGGGGAGGGTTAGGGGGTGGAGGGGGCAGTGTGAGGGGGTGGGGCGTGAGGGGGGTTAGGGGTGGAGGGAGCAGTGTGAGAGAGTGGAGTGTGAGGAGAGGGTTAGAGGGTGGAGGGGGTAGTGTGAGGGGTGGAGTGTGAGGGGAGGGTTAGGGGGTGGAGGGGGTAGTGTGAGGGGGTGGAGTGTGAGGGGGTTAGGGGGTGGAGTGTGAGGGGGGGATTAGGGGGTGCAGGGGGCAGAGTGAGGGGGGTTAGGGGTGGAGGGGCCAGTGTGAGGGGGTGGAGTGTGAGGGGAGGGTTAGGGGGTGGAGGGGGCTGTGTGAGAGGGTGGAGAGTGAGGGGGGTTAGGGGGTGGAGGGAGCAATGTGGGAGGGTGGAGTGTGAGGGGAGGGTTAGGGGGTGGAGGGGGCAGTGTGAGAGGGTGGCGAGTGAGGGGGGTTAGGGGGTGGAGGGGCAGTGTGAGGAGGTGGAGTGTGAGGGGAGGGTTAGTGGGTGGAGGGGGCAGTGTGAGTGGATGGAGTGTGAGGGGAGTGTTAGGGGGTGGAGGGGGCAGTGTGAAGGGGGTGGAGAGTGAGGGGGGTTAGGGGGTTGAGGGGGCAGTGTGAGCGTATGGTGTGTGAGGGGAGGGTTAGGAGGTGGAGGGGGCAGTGTGAGGGGGTGGAGAGTGAAAGGGGTTAGGGGGTGGAGGGGGCAGTGTGAGGGGGTGGAGAGTGAGGGGGGTTAGGGGTGGAGGGGGCAGTGTGTGAGGGTGGATTGTGAGGGGAGGGTTAGGGGCTGGAGGGGGTAGTGTGAGGGGGTGGAGTGTGAGGGGGTTAAGGGGTGGAGGAGGCAGTGTGAGTGGGTGGAGAGTGAGGGGGGTTCGGGATGGGGGGGGGCAGTGTGAGGGGGTGGAGTGTGAGGGGAGGGTTAGGGGGTGGAGGGGGCAGTGTGAGGGGGTGGGGCGTGAGGGGAGGATTTGGGGGTTAGGGGGTGGAGGGGGCAGTGTGAATGGGTGGAGAGTGAGGGGGGTTAGGGGGTGGAGGGGGCAGTGTGAGGGGGTGGAGAGTTAGGGGGTGAAGGGGCAGTGTGAGTGTATGGTGTGTGCGGGGAGGGTTAGGGGGTGGAGGGGGCGGTGTGAGGGGGTGGAGAGTGAGGGGGGTTAGGGGGTGGAGGGGGCAGTGTGAGGGGGTGGAGAGTGAGGGGGGTTAGGGATGGGGGGGCAGTGTGAGGGGGTGGGGCGTGAGGGGGGTTAGGGGTGGAGGGAGCAGTGTGAGAGGGTGGAGTGTGAGGAGAGGGTTCGGGCGTGGAGGGGGTAGTGTGAGGGGTGGAGTGTGAGGGGAGGGTTAGGGGGTGCAGGGGGCAGAGTGAGGGGGGGTTAGGGGGTGGAGGGGCCAGTGTGAGGGGGTGGAGTGTGAGGGGAGGGTAAGGGGGTGGAGGGGGCAGTGTGAGAGGGTGGAGAGTGAGGGGGGTTAGGGGGTGGAGGGAGCAATGTGGGAGGGTGGAGTGTGAGGGGAGGGTTAGGGGTGGAGGGGGTAGTGTGAGAGGGTGGTGAGTGAGGGGGGTTAGGGGGTGGAGGGGCAGTGTGAGGAGGTGGAGTGTGAGGGGAGGGTTAGGGGGTGGAGGGGGCAGTGTGAGGGGGTGGAGAGTGAGGGGGGTTAGGGGGTGGAGGGGGCAGTGTGAGTGGATGGAGTGTGAGGGGAGTGTTAGGGGGTGGAGGGGGCAGTGTGAAGGGGGTGGAGAGTGAGGGGGGTTAGGGGGTTGAGGGGGCAGTGTGAGTGTATGGTGTGTGAGGGGAGGGTTAGGAGGTGGAGGGGGCAGTGTGAGGGGGTGGAGTGTGAGGGGGTTAAGGGTTGGAGGAGGCAGTGTGAGTGGGTGGAGAGTGAGGGGGGTTAGGGATGGGGGGGCAGTGTGAGGGGGTGGAGTGTGAGGGGAGGGTTAGGGGGTGGAGGGGGCAGTGTGAGGGGGTGGGGCGTGAGGGGAGGATTTGGGGGTTAGGGGGTGGAGGGGGCAGTGTGAATGGGTGGAGAGTGAGGGGGGTTAGGGGGTGGAGGGGGCAGTGAGTGGGTGGAGAGTAAGGGGGGTTAGGGGGTGGAGGGGGCAGTGTGAGTAGGTGGAGAGTGAGGGGGATTGGGGGTGGAGGGGGCAGTGTGAGAGGGTGGAGTGTGAGGGGAGGGTTAGGGGGTGGAGGGTGCAGTGTGAGTGGATGGAGAGTGAGGGGGGTAGGGTGAGGAGGGGGTAGTGTGAGGGGGTGGAGAGTGAGGGGGGGATTAGAGAGTGGAGGAGGCCGTGTGAGGGGGTGGAGAGTGAGGGGGGTTAGGGGGTGGAGGGGGCAGTGTGAGTGGATTGTGAATGAGGGGGGTAGGGGGTGGAGGGGGCAGTGTGAGGGGGTGGAGTGTGAGGGGGTTAGGGAGTGGAGGGGCAGTGTGAGGGGTTGGAGAGTGAGGGGGGTAGGGTGTGGAGGGGGCAGTGTGAGGGGGTGGAGAGTGAGGGGGGGTTCGAGGGTGGAGGAGGCACTGTGAGGGTGGAGAGTGAGGGGGGTTAGGGAGTTGAGGGGGCAGTGTGAGGGGGTGGAGGGGGCAGTGTGAGGGGGTGGAGTGTGAGGGGGTTAGGGAGTGGAGGGGGCAGTGTGAGGGGTTGGAGAGTGAAGGGGGGTTAGGGAGTGGAGGGGGCAGTGTGAGGGGTTGGAGTGTGAGGGGGGTTAGGGGCTGGAGGGGGCAGTGTGAGTGGATGGAGAGTGAGGGGGGTTAGGGGTGGAGGGGGCAGTGTGTGAGGGTGGATTGTGAGGGGAGGGTTAAGGGCTGGAGGGGGTAGTGTGAGTGGGTGGAGTGTGAAGGGGGTTAAGGGGTGGAGGAGGCAGTGTGAGTGGGTGGAGAGTGATGGGGGTTAGGGGGTGGAGGGGGCAGTGTGAGTGGGTGGAGAGTGAGGGGAGGATTTGGGGGTTAGGGGGTGGAGGGGGCAGTGTGAATGGGTGGAGAGTGAGGGGGGTTAGGGGGTGGAGGGGGCAGTGAGTGGGTGGAGAGTAAGGGGGGTTAGGGGGTGGAGGGGGCAGTGTGAGTAGGTGGAGAGTGAGGGGGATTGGGGGTGGAGGGGGCAGTGTGAGGGGGTGGAGTGTGAGGGGGGTTAGGGGGTGGAGGGGGCAGTGTGAGTGGGTGGAGAGTGAGGGGAGGATTTGGGGGTAAGGGGGTGGAGGGGGCAGTGTGAATGGGTGGAGAGTGAGGGGAGGGTTAGGGGGTGGAGGGGGCAGTGTGAGGGGGTGGAGAGTGAGGGGGGTTAGGGGGTGGAGGGGGCAGTGTGAGTGGATGGAGTGTGAGGGGAGTGTTAGGGGGTGGAGGGGGCAGTGTGAAGGGGGTGGAGAGTGAGGGGGGTTAGGGGGTTGAGGGGGCAGTGTGAGTGTATGGTGTGTGAGGGGAGGGTTAGGAGGTGGAGGGGGCAGTGTGAGGGGGTGGAGTGTGAGGGGGTTAAGGGTTGGAGGAGGCAGTGTGAGTGGGTGGAGAGTGAGGGGGGTTAGGGATGGGGGGGCAGTGTGAGGGGGGGTTAGGGGGTGGAGGGGCCAGTGTGAGGGGGTGGAGTGTGAGGGGAGGGTAAGGGGGTGGAGGGGGCAGTGTGAGAGGGTGGAGAGTGAGGGGGGTTAGGGGGTGGAGGGAGCAATGTGGGAGGGTGGAGTGTGAGGGGAGGGTTAGGGGTGGAGGGGGTAGTGTGAGAGGGTGGTGAGTGAGGGGGGTTAGGGGGTGGAGGGGCAGTGTGAGGAGGTGGAGTGTGAGGGGAGGGTTAGGGGGTGGAGGGGGCAGTGTGAGGGGGTGGAGAGTGAGGGGGGTTAGGGGGTGGAGGGGGCAGTGTGAGTGGATGGAGTGTGAGGGGAGTGTTAGGGGGTGGAGGGGGCAGTGTGAAGGGGGTGGAGAGTGAGGGGGGTTAGGGGGTTGAGGGGGCAGTGTGAGTGTATGGTGTGTGAGGGGAGGGTTAGGAGGTGGAGGGGGCAGTGTGAGGGGGTGGAGTGTGAGGGGGTTAAGGGTTGGAGGAGGCAGTGTGAGTGGGTGGAGAGTGAGGGGGGTTAGGGATGGGGGGCAGTGTGAGGGGATGGAGTGTGAGGGGAGGGTTAGGGGGTGGAGGGGGCAGTGTGAGGGGGTGGGGCGTGAGGGGAGGATTTGGGGGTTAGGGGGTGGAGGGGGCAGTGTGAATGGGTGGAGAGTGAGGGGGGTTAGGGGGTGGAGGGGGCAGTGAGTGGGTGGAGAGTAAGGGGGGTTAGGGGGTGGAGGGGGCAGTGTGAGTAGGTGGAGAGTGAGGGGGATTGGGGGTGGAGGGGGCAGTGTGAGAGGGTGGAGTGTGAGGGGAGGGTTAGGGGGTGGAGGGTGCAGTGTGAGTGGATGGAGAGTGAGGGGGTAGGGTGAGGAGGGGGTAGTGTGAGGGGGTGGAGAGTGAGGGGGGGATTAGAGAGTGGAGGAGGCCGTGTGAGGGGGTGGAGAGTGAGGGGGGTTAGGGGGTGGAGGGGGCAGTGTGAGTGGATTGTGAATGAGGGGGGTAGGGGGTGGAGGGGGCAGTGTGAGGGGGTGGAGTGTGAGGGGGTTAGGGAGTGGAGGGGCAGTGTGAGGGGTTGGAGAGTGAGGGGGGTAGGGTGTGGAGGGGGCAGTGTGAGGGGGTGGAGAGTGAGGGGGGGTTCGAGGGTGGAGGAGGCACTGTGAGGGTGGAGAGTGAGGGGGGTTAGGGAGTTGAGGGGGCAGTGTGAGGGGGTGGAGGGGGCAGTGTGAGGGGGTGGAGTGTGAGGGGGTTAGGGAGTGGAGGGGGCAGTGTGAGGGGTTGGAGAGTGAAGGGGGGTTAGGGAGTGGAGGGGGCAGTGTGAGGGGTTGGAGTGTGAGGGGGGTTAGGGGCTGGAGGGGGCAGTGTGAGTGGATGGAGAGTGAGGGGGGTTAGGGGTGGAGGGGGCAGTGTGTGAGGGTGGATTGTGAGGGGAGGGTTAGGGGCTGGAGGGGGTAGTGTGAGTGGGTGGAGTGTGAAGGGGGTTAAGGGGTGGAGGAGGCAGTGTGAGTGGGTGGAGAGTGATGGGGGTTAGGGGGTGGAGGGGGCAGTGTGAGTGGGTGGAGAGTGAGGGGAGGATTTGGGGGTTAGGGGGTGGAGGGGGCAGTGTGAATGGGTGGAGAGTGAGGGGGGTTAGGGGTGGAGGGGGCAGTGAGTGGGTGGAGAGTAAGGGGGTTTAGGGGGTGGAGGGGGCAGTGTGAGTAGGTGGAGAGTGAGGGGGATTGGGGGTGGAGGGGGCAGTGTGAGGGGGTGGAGTGTGAGGGGGGTTAGGGGGTGGAGGGGGCAGTGTGAGTGGGTGGAGAGTGAGGGGAGGATTTGGGGGTAAGGGGGTGGAGGGGGCAGTGTGAATGGGTGGAGAGTGAGGGGAGGGTTAGGGGGTGGAGGGGGCAGTGTGAGGGGGTGGAGAGTGAGGGGGGTTAGGGGGTGGAGGGGGCAGTGTGAGTGGATGGAGTGTGAGGGGAGTGTTAGGGGGTGGAGGGGGCAGTGTGAAGGGGGTGGAGAGTGAGGGGGGTTAGGGGGTTGAGGGGGCAGTGTGAGTGTATGGTGTGTGAGGGGAGGGTTAGGAGGTGGAGGGGGCAGTGTGAGGGGGTGGAGTGTGAGGGGGTTAAGGGTTGGAGGAGGCAGTGTGAGTGGGTGGAGAGTGAGGGGGGTTAGTGATGGGGGGGCAGTGTGAGGGGGTGGAGTGTGAGGGGAGGGTTAGGGGGTGGAGGGGGCAGTGTGAGGGGGTGGGGCGTGAGGGGAGGATTTGGGGGTGGAGGGGGCAGTGTGAGTAGGTGGAGAGTGAGGGGGATTGGGGGTGGAGGGGGCAGTGTGAGGGGGTGGAGTGTGAGGGGGTTAGAGGTTGGAGGGGGTAGTGTGAGAGGGTGGAGTGTGAGGGGTGGGTTAGGTGGTGGAGGGTGCAGTGTGAGTGGATGGAGAGTGAGGGGGGGTAGGGTGAGGAGGGGGTAGTGTGAGGGGGTGGAGAGTGAGGGGGGGTTAGAGAGTGGAGGGGGCAGTGTGAGTGGATTGTGAATGAGGGGGGTAGGGGGTGGAGGGGGCAGTGTGAGGGGGTGGAGTGTGAGGGGGTTAGGGAGTGGAGGGGGCAGTGTGAGGGGTTGGAGAGTGAGGGGGGTTAGGGTGTGGAGGTGGCAGTGTGAGGGGGTGAAGAGTGAGGGGGGGGTTCGAGGGTGGAGGAGGCAGTGTGAGGGTGGAGAGTGAGGGGGGTTAGTGAGTGGAGGGGGCAGTGTGAGGGGGTGGAGTGGGCAGTGTGAGGGGGTGGAGTGTGAGGGGGTTAGGGAGTGGAGGGGGCAGTGTGAGGGGTTGGAGAGTGAGGGGGGGTTAGGGAGTGGAGGGGACAGTGTGAGGGGTTGGAGAGTGAGGGGGGTTAGGGGCTGGAGGGGGCAGTGTGAGTGGATGGAGAGTGAGGGGGTAGGGGGTGGAGGGGGCAGTGTGAGGCGGTGGAGTGTGAGGGGGGTAGGGGGTGGAGGGGCCAGTGTGAGGGGGTAGAGGGGGCAGCGTGAGGGGGTACAGTGTGAGGAGGGGGAGGGGGGAGGTGAGGGGCTGAGGGAGTGTAGCCAGGCAGGGGAGTCTCGCTTCGTACTGCGCCTCCGATCTGGCATGGCACTACCTCCCGGGTGGCGGCTCCCCCAGCGAGATCCAGAGACCTCTGCTCATGGACGGTGAGGGGGTGCAGAACAGCGAGGGGGCGGCGGCATGTGGTCGGGGGGGTGGGGGGGGGGGGGGGTGAGGTGTGGCCCTCGTGAGGTCGTGGAGCTTCTTGCGGCAGTGCTCTCCCGAGCATGGGGTGTGCCCCACAGCGCTGACGGCGATGCCCACGTCACGCCAACTGCACCTGACTGTGCTGGCCGGGTGCAGGTGACCACATCTTGGGCACAGGATTGCCCTCCGCTCTTCCACTGTGTCCAGCAGTGTCTCCAGGTCATTGTCCCGGAACCAGTGAGCGGCACGGCGGTGCGCAGCCATCTCTCTGTGTCGGGGCTTGTGCGCGGATCGCGCACATAAAATGACACGGCGCCGCATCATCCGGGCGTCGCGTTCTGACGGTGCCGCTCTGACGCCACGCCCACCGCGTTACTTGCGGCCCTGCTGCTGGCCCCTTTTCGGGGCCTAAATCGATGCTGCCGCCCGTTAATGTTGTCATGAAACGCGACGGCGCTCACGACGGTGCGGACACTCTGACTCACTATCGGAGAATCCCGCCCGAGGTGCGGTTCCTCTAGCTTACATTGAGCTTTATTGGAACACTGCATGATGCCCAGGACAGATAGATCAGAAGTGGGAGCTAGATGGGAAATTAAAATGAAAGATAACCAATAATTCTGGGTCATGATTGTGGACGACATGAAGTTGTGTTTTCTCTTCCCATTGTAGAATGGACAGGCCGCATTGTGAGCTACAATTCCAGTGTCCTAGAGTGAGGCACATTGCCAGAACTAACCATAAGGAATTGAGCGAGTGCTCATTTCAGTAAACAACTAACAAACAGATGTTGCATTTATATAGCCTATCGGAGCTTCAGGTTGTCACAAAGTACTTCACATCTGATGAAATATTTATTTATATCCATCAGGACATGAGGTGAACATATATTTCCACAGCAGTGCCTTGATGAATAGATTTTCATTTCTGGGACCTCCATGGAAATCCTGGGCGATTCCTTATTCTTTCAGAGGATGTGGGTGTCACTGCCAAGGCCAGAATTTGTTGCCCATCCTTAATTACCCTTGAAATGGCTTGCTAGGCCATTTAAGTGAGCATTTCAGTGTCAACCACATTCCTGTGGGTCTGGAGTCACATGTTGGCCAGACAAGGACGGCAGATTTCCTTCCCTAAAGATGGGTTTTTATGACAATCGGTTATAGTTCAACATTCACCATGACTGAGACTATGGCCAAACTTTTCCAGCCTTCCTGCTTGGCCGGCGGTGGGATCTTCTGGACCCGTTGATGGTGACCCCCCTCATGGAAGACCCCCTGGTGGCGGAGGGTGCAGGAAATAAGGTAAAACCCCGTAGACCTCAGCAGGACCGAAGATCCCCCCCCCCCGACCAATGGCTGGCCAGAGCTGTTCTGGAAAATTTGACAGGAGGGGGGCCAGAAAATCCCGGCCTAGCTTTCAATTCCAGATTTTATTGAATTTTGACCAACCTTTTTGAACCCGTGTTCCCTGGGCACTAGTCTAGTCCTCTGGATTACTAGTCCAGTGACATTACCACTACGGCAATGTCTCTCCCAATAATTGACTCGAGTACCTCTTAGCTAAAGATGCCACAGCTAATGGCCAGGATTTTCCGGTCTTACCAGGGACAATGCCCATCGCTGGCGCAATTGGAAAATCCCACACGTGTGGGTTCACCATGAAGCACTTCACTGGAGTTTGACTGGAGTCTCGGTGCCAAGAGAGGCAATTGATTAAATATGCCTCATCTCAGCTGTTGGCAGACCAATCTTGGCCTATTCCAACATCAGCTCTCGAGTAATCCCCCCCTTCATGTTGTATTTCACAATAACACTGGGGGACAGATTCCCTTCAGCCTTTGCTTATCAGCATTAAACACACAAGACACAGTGCGGTAAAGTTAATTTGTTCATGGTTCAGTTTGTAACTCACAGGCTCACAATTTTTCTTTTCTGGTGTGTCAATATTCACTCTAACCTCCTTGATTCTTGAGAGATGAAAAGCATGTGGTAGCAATGCCTGACCAGCTTTTGACTCCAGCTCTGGAGGTTCAGTCTGTTCCTCTTTGTAAATGTAAAAACCACACTGGGAAATCCTTGAAACCTAAGAGTAATTGACCATGAAGTGCAGCATTTTAATGTTCCTGTTATCGGCACATGCTCCAGCAGCCTCTTCCTGGTTCACTTGTAGCTCACACAGGCCTATACTGTGGAGGACTTGTTTGTCCTTCCTTTTGCCAATCTCACGTCCAGGCTTTGTTATCAGTGAACGAACATTCCACTGTTTCCCTGAGCCGCTTCTATCAACCTTCACCTTAAAGCGAACAGGATTCCTGATAATTTCAATTCAGATTTGACATTACATCCACATAAATACGGGCAGCACAGTGGCACAGTGGTTAGCACTGTTGCCTTATGGCGCTGAGGACCCGGGTTTGATCCCGGCCCAGGGTCATTGTCCATGTGGAGTTTGCATATTCTCCCCGTATCCACGTGGGTCTCACCCCCACAACCCACAGGTGTGCAGGGTATGTAGATTAGCCAAGCTAAAATGCCCCTTAAATTGGAATTATTTTTTTTAAAGCACATAACCCTAACATCCATTTTGCAAATGTGCAGCATGCCAGTGGCCTGTCAAGACTCCCCTTGCATGTCTCCAAGTATCTACTGAGAACCCTGGTGTACCCCAAATTTGGTGATGGTGAACACCACGAAGGTTGGTGTAAATCGCGCAGTGTGCGCATATAAATGACAGGAATACCTTTGAAACACCCATGTGTAAAATTGCCTGCACACAGAATCAATTCATTTGTGGAGGTATATCTGGGTCTGATGTTGATTTATTGGGACAAAATAGTGCTCACTGTATAAAAATAATTATGATGAAAATAAAAGACCCCTCCGAATCAATCTTCCCAGCACTGAACATTAACTAATGATAATGCACAATGGGAAATTTGGTAAATAGCTTTTCTGATTTTCCAGCTATTGAATACTTTGATATTGGAATGGATATTCCTGTTAGAACGTGCATGCTGCTGCATAGATTCAAATCTGTGGCCTCATCATTTTGTGTTCGAGTCTAAGGAAGTTCCTGGCCCAGCTACAGTATTGATCCTTTGACAAGCTACGTCGTGAGCCCTAGAGGCAATTGCAGTGATGCCACCACCCCAAAATTATGAATGTAAGACACCCCGCATCAGGTCTGTCTTCATTTCAGTGGCTCTCAGTGTCTCCCCCGGCTCTACTCAGCAGCCCATCCCCCTCCCCCAGCCAAACGCCTCACCTACCTACCTACCACCACCACCACCCATAGGCTCACCATTAAGAATCCCCAGCCTCCTAGTTCGGCCAGGTTAGAGGAGAACCAGTGGTGCCGAGTGTGCCGGGGGGGGGGGGGAGGTGGTTGGCGGGGTGAGCTGTGTTGGGTGTGCGTGGCAGAGAGCTAGGGGAGCAAAGCTTAGGGGTGCAGGGCAGTGGGTGGGGGGGATGGGGTGGGGTGGAAGCAGAGATAAGGGTGAATGAGGTGACTTTGCAGTGTCGTGGTCGGGGTAGTGGGTGACATTGTTGGTGAGCAATGCACGGGGTGTGAGGGAGATTCGAGGGGTGTGAACAGAATTGGATGGGTGTGGGGAGGGGGGGCATTGGTGGTGAGCAGTGCTAGGATGCGGGGGATGGGGAAAAAGCAGTGTCAAGGTGCAGGAGGGTGGAAATGAGCAAAGCCAGAAGCTTGTGGGGGAAAATGAGCAGTGTGGGGGTTGGGGGAGTTGGCTGGAGGGAGCAGTACTGGGGGCGGTTGGGGGAGGGGTGTTGAGCAGTGACAGGATTACAGGGTGGGGGCTGGGGCAGTAGCATTGGTGGTAGGCAGAGTGTGAGGCAATGGGACTGAACACACTGGGTGGTGGGAGGTTAAGCAGAGTGAACAGTGATGGGGTTGCGGAGTGCTTAACACTGATTTAAAGGACTGCACTCCTAAGCAGGCTTTACATTGTCTCGGAACAGTTCTAAATAAATTTGGGGAAACGTTTTTTTAGTACTAGGCAAACATACTTATTTTACATGCTGACACTTGATGGCGGGACTATAGCAGAGGTGTCCAAGTTAAACTGGGAGTTCCGGCTTTGGATGGATATCAACTTCCCGGAACATCCAATTATTGACACCCTCAATAACGGCAAACATCTCAGTGTTCACCGCCATTGGGGTCAGAGGATCTGGGCCAATATCTCGCAGTTTGTGTTCAATCATTGGGATATGAGATTATGGGCACGATTGTACGGCCTCGTTGCGTCCAACTCGGGTGACGCAACGAGGCCGTTAAATCTGATTTACGAGTCTCCGGACGCCTCACAAGATCTAACGAGGTCTTGCAAGATGTCGCGATCTGGATCTCAGCCTCACTGGGCAGGATCCAGATTTGCGTATTTCAGTGAGCAGTTAGCTTCACAGCACTGGAGTATCCCAAGGACCGGGGGTTGGACGCCCGCGCCTGGGAGACCTCGCCGTGGCAGCGTTTAGCATTGGTTTTCACAAATGTGGACCAGGCATAATGACACAGGGGGCCACCCAGGCGATTGGAGGTCCTGGGTGGTCAGGCTCTGGGCAGGATGGTACCCTGGCGCCACCGGGAAACCTTGGCACTGCCACATGGGAAGCCTGGCAGCGGCACTCTGGCACTGACACCCTGGTACTACATACCGATGCCCCAGTGGCACTGCCATATGGCAGTCCCAAGGTGCCCGGGTGCCAGGTTGCCCGTGCCCTTCCAAGGCCAATATATCCTTCCTGAGATGAATGCAGTACTCCAGATGGTGACTGACCAAGGTTCTTTGTGACTGAAGTACAATGCCCTCCCCTTCAAATTCCAGCCTCCAGCACAAACATCCTGCATCTCAATACAGTCCACTAGCATAAGGAAAATTAGGCACTGCACAAACTTTTCCAATATGTGATCCAAGTGAGAAGACCACACTGACAGCTCAGAACTGGAAATAGATCCTAAATCACCCATAACACAATGTGGCTTACTGAGCTCGTGGTTAACTCACTGGAGATAGTATTTATGCTTTCCAGGGAGTTTAGATACTGCCAAAAAGCAGCTCCCAAATCTCCTTGTATGAAGGCCGATAAGAACAATAATGCAAATGAATACTGCAAAGCTGGTCATCTTTTTTCTGCAAGCTCATTCTTAGCTTACCTCCCATCTAAATCATTAGATTGAAGCCAGAATGGGACCCCCTCCAAATGTAGATCAACTTTGTGCCAGAATGCCATCTACTCGGACACAGCCTCTGGCTGAAGGTTTCCTCTGCGTCCACAAGTGAAGGGTGATGTGCATCTGAGTCATTATCCTCCTGTGTGGGGGGCACTGCAGTATGAAGATCTGAAGTAATGTCAGTTTTCACAATACCTGCAGGTAATGGCGACCTCATGGCGCAGCAGGAGGAATCGCTACCACTGGACCAGAAGCTTTGAGTTCCAGTCTAACGCCAGGACTTGTTGATCATGGAAGGAGCACTCAATACAGTTCAGCGGGTTGATAATCAGCTTGGGAATCCTTACAATACTTCCTCCTACTAATCCCCGAACGGTAAAAAACAGCGTGGGTGCAAAGGTACACTAAAAGGAAATGCCTACAGGTGAAGTGGAAATGCTCACGGTCATCGCTTCTCGACCTTTTGACTAAGATCAAGGGTCAGATCAAGCCCAAGATGAGATGCAAAGCCTTTTCTTCACAGCTTGGATCTTGAACGCCTCTCTAGTGGAGATCATGAATTGGCTTCAATTTGAATTTGAATTGGTTTTTGGAGCAAACAATGAGTTGGATTGAGGGTTTGCCCTGTCCACTCTGCACATTGGTTTTGTAACTTTAAGGATGGGATAAAAAAACAAAAATTTTAAAGGAAATATTCAAGGTCTATGGTATTGCAAATTTGGCCAACGCAATCTACTGTCGGAAAAAAAATCTATGCACATTCCTGATGAGCTATTCATGAATAAGGAATTCTAATAATATTTGAGCCAGCAATGATTACTCAAGCAACACTGACAAATATCATCTACTTATTCAACTCAGCTGCCTTGTGGGATCTTGCTGTGCACCAAAAGGCAATCTGTCTACATATCTACTCAGCATGCTTCAAACTAACTCATTTTGTACGATTGTTTTGAGCTGTTTTGGGGAGTTACGACTCCATAATCACTCCGCAAGTAACAGATTGATTTTGAACATTTTACAAACAACCTTGTTCACCTATTTCTGTTGAATTCCTCGTTGTTCTCACCTGATGATAGAACAGGGGTCTTAGCTCCTGACTCTCTACAGCATGGGATCCAGGCTTGAGTTGTATTGGGAGGTTATGAGTGGCAGCTTGAGGGCAGCATGGTGTCGCAGTGGTTAGCACTGCTGCCTCACAGCGCCAAGGATAGAGGGTTGGCTGACTGGCAGAAGGCAGAGAGTGGGGATAAAGGGGTCTTTTTCAGGATGGCAGTCGGTGACTCGTGGTTAGGATTAGGGTAAGTGGTGTGCCTCAGGGGTCTGTGCTGGGACCACAACTTTTCACAATATACATTAATGATCTGGAAGAAGGTACTGAAGGCACTGTTGCTAAGTTTACAGATGATGCAAAGATCTGTAGAGGGACAGGTAGTATTGAGGAAGCAAGGGGGCTGCAGAAGGATTTGGACAAGCTCGGAGAGTGGGCAATGAAGTGGCAAATGAAATACAATGTGGAAAAGTGTGAGGTTATGCACTTTGGAAGGAGGAATTTAGGCATAGACTATTTCCTAAATGGGGAAATGCTTCGGAAAGCAGAAGCACAAATGGACTTGGGAGTCCTTGTTCACGATTCTCTTAAGGTTAATGTGCAGGTTCAGTTGGCAGTGAAGAAGGCAAATGCAATGTTAGCATTCATGTCTGCTAGAATACAAGACCAGGGATGTACTTCTGAGGCTGTATAAGGCTGTTGTCAGACCCCATTTGGAGTATTGTGAGCAGTTTGGGCCCCGTATGTAAGGAAGGATGTGCGGGCCTTGGAAAGGATCCAGAGGAGGTTCACAAGAATGATCCCTGGAATGAAGAACTTGTTGGATGAAGAACGGTTGAGGACTCTGTGTCTGTACTCGTTGGAGTTTAGAAGGATGAGGGGGATCTTATTGAAACTTACAAGATACTGCGAGGCCTGGATAGAGTGGGTGCGGAGAGGATGTTTCCACTTGTAGAAAAAACTAGAACCAGAGGACACCATCTCAGACTAAAGGGACGCTCCTTTAAAACAGAGATGAGGAGGAATTTCTTCAGCCAGAGGGTGGTGAATCTGTGGAGCTCTTTGCCGTGGAAGGCTGTGGAGCCAAATCACTGAGTGTCTTTAAGACAGAGATAGATAGCTTCTTGATTAATAAGGGGATCAGGGGTTATGGGGAGAAGGCAGGAGAATGGGAATGAGAAAATATCAGCCATGATTGAATGGCGGAGCAGACTCGATGGGCCAAATGGCCTAATTCTGCTCCTATGTCTTATGGTCTTATGGACTTGGGTTCGATGCCGGCCCTGGATCACTGTCCGTGTGGAGTTTGCACATTCTACCCGTGTCTGTCCACAAACTAAAGATGTGCATGGTAGATACATTGGCCATGCTAAATTTCCCCTTAATTGGAAGAAAAACTGGGTACTGAAAATGTTTTTTAAAAATTCTCTAAAAATAATATGAGTGGCAGCTTGGTACCTCCAATGGAAAGGAGGAAGCATTTTTAATGCTATAGGAACAGAGGACGTAGGAGCAAGGAGTAGACTAATCGGCCCTTTGAACCTGCTCTGTAATTCAATAAGATCAATAAGATCAAGGCTGATTTTGTTGTAGCCACAACTCTGCTTTCATGTCTGCTCATCATAACCATCGCCCCCCTCACTAACAGCACAGTGGGTGTACCTACACCTCAAGGACTGCAGCGGAACAAGAAGGCAACTCATCACCACCTTCTGAAGGGCAACTAGGGATGGGCAATAAATGCTGGCCTAACCAGCGACGCCCACATCCCATAAGTGAATTTTTAAAAACTCTTGTCTATCAAGAATATGTCTAATTCAGCCTTAAAAAAATTCAATGAGCTAGACTGCACTGCTCTCTGGGGAAGAGAATCCCATGGACTGATGACCCTGACCATCAGTTAGGGCCAGTAACTCCATTCAAATTCTAGGAACAAGAGTGCCACTTAGTTTGGAAACATTGTAATACAGTTCGTCCACTCCCAAGTAGCTAATAACATGATGGACGGTCAGCAAGGGGGCAGCACGGTAGCATTGTGGATAGCACAATTGCTTCACAGCTCCAGGGTCCCAGGTTCGATTCCGTCTTGGGTCACTGTCTGTGCGGAGTCTGCACATCCTCCCCGTGTGTGCGTGGGTTTCCTCCGGGTGCTCCGGTTTCCTCCCACAGTCCAAAGATGTGCAGGTTAGGTGGATTGGCCATGATAAATTGCCCTTAGTGTTGGGTGGGGTTACTGGGTTATGGGGATAGGGTGGAGGTGTTGACCTTGGGTGGGGTGCTTTTTCCAAGAGCCGGTGCAGACTCGATGGGCCGAATGGCCTCCTTCTGCACTGTAAATTCTATGATTCTATGAATCTATGATTCGTTGAATCCCAACTCTGGCAACATCCCAAAACCAATTTGACTTCATGGAGGCTTAGAAATAAGAAGATACTAAACTAAGGGTCAAAATGAAGGGGAGAGGTGCATAACCAGACACTGGCTTATATTATAAGTATTATCACTTTGTATTGCGCTGAAATCATTGAATTGGCTACAGAAATAAAGAATGATTGACCCCAAGAGAACTGCTGCATCTTTGGTATCACCACGATACCATGTTGATTCTTGATCCACACTCTTCAACTTGTGTTTAACTCAGAATTTAAATTAACTTCCCTCACCTCCATCACTTATAATCAAAGATCCAAACCTAAAATCTGAAATAAGGGATTTAATTTTACATAGGTAACTGGGGTCCCACCGCTCGGGCTGAAAGCAGAGAGCAACATCGCTTCAGAGGGCTGTCAGGGCTGTTGCCCCTATTAAAGATGGCAGCCGGACATCAAGAGCTGCTGCTCAATCAGAGGGCTGGTAGCTCAGCAGTGCCACTGCCAGAAGTGGCCAATTATGGGGCTGCAACTGCAGGAAGATAGCACATGAGTGGATGTGCACGCTCAAAGTCAAATAAGTATGATCAGGGGGTAACAGGCCTGCCTGGCCAGCCCTGAGAAGGGGCAGAAAGGGAGTTTCTCGGAGCAGGCAGCACCATTGCCACAGTGCTTGCCATTACCTCCAGGGGTTCCAGCCATGGGCCATAGGGTGTCAAAATAGGAGACTTCCCCTTCCCCAGAGTTTACCTGGTAGCCTCCCCACATGTCAGAGGACCTCGCCCAACCATTGGTAAAATGCCAGTGGAAGGGGGAAGCAGCCAGTAAATTGGTCAGTTAAGTGGCTCAATTGATGGGTGAGCCCTCTGTCACCTTTCTCATTGCTGGCAAGATGGAGTGGCAGTGGGAACACAACCAGTACACCACCCATTACCTTCAGCCTCCCAGGCCATCCATAAAGGCTGGAAAATCCCAATCCAGTATACTGAGCGCTCAAAATCTCAGACAGTCGATCAATATATGATCCCAAGTAAACATCGATGCATTCTGATCCAGGAAATCCATGCAATTCCATTATAAATCCTATTTTGTCTCACTTATTCATACATCAGACTCACTATGTTTTTTATTGAAAGAGAATGAAGCTGCTGAAATGTGAATCTTTTTTGTACCAATCAATTAACACACTAACCTCTGTCACAGACACTCCGAGATATTGTAACTCTGAATGAGATGATTTATGACTTCCTCTGTAACAGAGAACATTCAAAGTGGCATCTCTATAAAATATCCTATAATATTTGTTCTATTTATGGTCAAAGAGGAAGCTACACTGATGCTCTAAGGGCAGAGGAAAACGCCAAGCGTAAGGAGGATACCTTTGTATTTATAGAAACTGAGCATTCATTACCATGTTTCCCTCTTTTCTCTATTGCCTGTTTCTCTATGGGTTAAGTGTCACATGCAGCCAAGAGAACAGTGAGCCAACCTTCCTCAAGCCTCTGGTACTATAAGGCTGGTAAGCAGACCACAGGAGCAACTAAGACTGACTCTCTGATTCTCCTTCCCAGCTTCTGCTCCACTTGACACCTCAACGTTGTGCTCCTTACAGCAAGAAGGCAATGGGGGTGATTTTGAGCCCGCACTAGCCGTGCCCGCGATCGGCGACTTGATGGGCGGAAAATTCGCAGAGTACCAAGAAATGTGATTATCTCTGGAAGATGGCGTTTCCTGACTTACCCCGCCTCTCGCCAGTGGCGTCATGAGGTTCATGCCCCCATTCGAACAGATTTTAATGGCCCCTGCCACATGATCTCCCCTCACTCAACATTCATACCTCACTGTTTACAACAGGTTTGGCCAAACGCAATTCAGTTGAGAGGATCCCTCTAAACCTGGCAGTGCCAACCTGTGGCAGAGGGCAGTGCCAGGGTTGGGACCTAGTGGGAGCCCCATGGGGGAATTCATTTATGTGATGTGGCGGGATGGGGAGGCACCAGGGGGGGAAGGGGAGCGTTGCCAATAATGATTGTCGGGATGAGTGTGGGGGTGAGTGCCGGTGATGATTGTCACGAGGGGGGCGGGGGGGGGGGGGGGGGGGAGAGCCGTTACCTCCATGGCAGGATTGGAGGTTGTTATATCTCAGTGCTGATTGGGGGTACTCTTTAAAGGTGGTACTCCGAACTCTGTGGAGCCAGTTGCTGGCTTTATCGGGTCCTGCCCTGCCAGAGTGACGGCATAAACCCACTCACTTTTTTGTTTTTTTTAAAGAGACTCAGTGCTGGATTCTCCGATGCTGAAATTGCGTTCGGCGAGGGGCCGGAAAATCCCTGATAACGACAGAATCGGGATGCTCCACCCCCTGAAAAGTGGTGCACTCTAGGAGTACGCCACATGCTGCATCCACGTTCTCAGGCTATTGCCTGAGGCCCGCCTCGCGATGCTCCATCTCTGACCGGCCGAACTCCCGACGGCGTGGGACACGTGTGGTCTCACCCGTCGTGAACTCAGCATGGCGGCTGTTGACTCATTCTATCACCGCCACAGTCGGGGGAGTGCTTATCCGCGGGCCGGGGGGGCCATTATTCTGGGCTGGGGGCACTGTGGGGGTGACGGTCCGGGGCGCGCAAGCCGGCCGAAGGAGGGGACAATTTTGGGGGCCCGGGTCCGCAGGGAATCGATGGCCATATTGCGCCAGTTTTCCTGGCGTAAAACACGACCATTTTCCCACTGGTGTGGGGTCAGCCCACCTCCGATGCTCTGCCCCCGATGGGCCGTGTTCCCGGCGGCGCGGGCCACGTGTGGTCCCAGCGGTCGGGAACCAGGCGTGCCAGCTGTGGACTGTGTCCAGCGCTCCCACACTCGGCTGGGATCCGTACCGCTAGCTGGGGGAGGCTTCTGGTAGAGCTGGGGGATTGTTGGGGTTTGGCCAGGGGGTGACAAGGGGGTGGGCTGTGGGGTCGCGGATGGCGAGTTGGGTTCATGCACGGCCGACGCCATGTTGTACGACGCGACCACTGGTCATCAGCCTTGTGCATGCGTGGCCCGGGACCCAGCCATTCTGCTACCGTCTTCGGCACGGGTGGTGTGAGTTTCAGTCGGCACTGGTGCTAGCCCCTCTCCGGTGCCAGAATTGTTGAGGGTTTCACGCTGATTATTTGGTCATGAAAGACCACACATACTCCGCTGGTGTCAGCACTGAGTCTCAGGGACGGAGAATCCAGCCCCTGGCCTATGCAACTGGAGAGCTACACACTAGTTTTCAGTCTGAACCTGAGACTTTGACAAAATCTGGTAAGAATCTGCCCAGTGACTGAACAGTGAGTCACATTTTACTCAAATATTTTCCCAATGAATTACATCTGGGAAATAGTGACAATTTTAAATGGTGGCCGCAGAGATTTAGAAGACACAATGCATCACATATATCAATAATCTACTCCTAATCTATGCATGGCACCATCAATATTTTTTACCTGTGACCTTCAGAAGTCAATATTTTTGTCAAATTAAAGAAAGAGTCAATGCCATATTTTTAGCATTCACAAAGAAAGAATTCAGTAAAAATTGATTTTACTTTTGTTCTCATTTTAGTGAGTCCAAATGTTTATATCTTGTGCCTGTACCATTCACAATCATAGAGCTACCAAGGCACTGTCTTGAAAATGTTCACCCAAACATAAGTTTGCATTGACAACTAAAAGCAAACTTGCCACTGAAGAACTTTGGTTTGGACCTCACCACAAAACCACATTACTCCTGGCACAAACTCAGTAAAGCGCTCTAAATCCACTTGCACTCAAATTGGATGAAACAGAATGAAGATCCTTCTTCCAATTGATGTTACTCACTAGACACCAAACTCAATTGTTCCTGGCTTTACACATTCAAAGACACAATAGAACACTCTGGTGGAATAAATGCAATGCTCAAGCACTATCCCCAAAGCAGCCACAACATTTACATAAGACCTGAATACGTACAACTATAACTTCAAAGAGAAATGCATCTGGGTATAAACCTTAGTTGGCAATCGAATATTTTCATTTTCTCTTTAGAATTGAATGTGTAAATCTGGAGTTGGTGCAGTATTGAGGAAAATGGGGAGGGATGCAAGCCCTGTGCAAACACAACTGTAAAAAGCACCAAGTATGGAAAAGGATTAGTTTATGTGGCCTACTTGTACAATTGCTGGTTAAGGTGCCCTGCCTACTGAGTTAGAATGCCAGCAAAACAAGGGCAGGAACGTCATGTTTTTTTTTCAGAATCATTAGGTTGAATTAAAAGCCGTAACACATTGCAAGTTTTCTTTTAATTTAAAGTACCCGATTTTTTTTTCCAATTAAGGGGCAATTTAGCATGGCCAATCCACCTACCCTGCACATTTTTTGGGTTGTTGCGGTTAGACCCACGCAGACACGGGAAGAATGTGCCAACTCCACACAGACAGTGACCCGGGACCGGGATCGAACCCAGGTCATCGGCGCCCTGAGGCAGCAGTGATAGCCACTACACCACCGTGCGACCTAACACATTGCAAGTTTTATATAACGCGGCAAAAGAAAATCACACTTTTTGCCAAGGATCGTTCAGCAAAACGTTTTCACTTGCGACATGCTCATTGGAGTGATCCAGTTTACCTGCTTGAAAGAAAAGGTAATCAAGACTGAAATGAGTGTTCTGGCTTTTCTACTTCTTCAAAACTGAAAACGATGCCTTTTAAATTATTTTTTTCTAAGTTATTTATTATGAAGTGACATTGGTACATGAACCATTGCCTGCTAGCGGGGGAGGGGCATTGCAGTGTGCCGTCCCTCTCTTCCTCCATCTTGATTCTTGTCATGTGCAGACAACGTGGGATCATGGTATCAGGGCTGTGATTTATCATCTCATCTAGCTGCAGCATGGCATCGGGTCTTGTGGCACTGGAGTTCACACCTTTGCAACACAGAACACAGAACAAAACAGCGCAGTACAGGCCCTTCGGCCCTCGATGTTGCGCCGACCTGTGAAACCACTCTAAAGCCCATTTACACTATTCCCTTATCGTCCATATGTCTATCCAATGACCATTTGAATACCCTTAGTGTTGGCGAGTCCACTACTGTTGCAGGCAGGGCATTCCACACCCTTACTACTCTCTGAGTAAAGAACCTACCTCTGACATCTTTCCTATATCTATCTCCCCTCAATTTAAAGCTATGTCCCCTCGTGCTAGATATCACCATCCGAGGAAAAAGGCTCTCACTGTCCACCCTATCCAATCCTCTGATCATCTTGTGTGCCTCAATTAAGTCACCTCTTAACCTTCTTCTCTCTAACGAAAACAGCTTCAAGTCCCTCAGCCTTTCCTCATAAGATCTTCCCTCCATACCAGGCAACATTCTGGTAAATCTCCTCTGCACCCTTTCCAATGCTTCCACATCCTTCCTATAATGCGGTGACCAGAATTGCACGCAATACTCTAAATGCGGCCGCACCAGAGTTTTGTACAGCTGCAACATGACCTCATGGCTCCGAAACTCAATCCCTCTACCAATAAAAGCTAACACACGGTATGCCTTCTTAACAACCCTCTCAACCCGAGTGGCAACTTTCAGGGATCTATGTACATGGACACCGAGATCTCTCTGCTCATCCACACTGCCAAGAATCTTACCGTTAGCCCAGTACTCTGTCTTCCTGTTATTCCCTCCAAAATGAATCACTTCACACTTTTCTGCATTAAGCTCCATTTGCCACCACTCAGCCCAGTGCTGCAGCTCTATGTCCCTCTGTAACTTGTAACATCCTTCCGCACTGTCCACAACTCCACCGACTTTAGTGTCATCTGCAAATTTACTCACCCATCCTTCTACGCCCTCCTCCAGGTCATTTATAAAAATGACAAACAGCAGTGGCCCCAAAACAGATCCTTGTGGTACACCACTAGTAACTGGACTCCAGTCTGAACACTTCCCATCAACCACCACCCTTTGTCTTCTTCCAGCTAGCCAATTTCTGATCCAAACTGCTAAATCTCCCTGAATCCCATGCTTCCGTATTTTCTGCAGTAGCCTACCGTGGGGAACCTTATCAAACGCTTTACTGAAATCCATATACACCACATCAACTGCTTTACCCTCATCCACCTGTTTGGTCACCTTCTCAAAGAACTCAATAAGGTTTGTGAGGCACGACCTACCCTTCACGAAACCGTGTTGACTATGTCTAATCAAATTATTCCTTTCCAGATGATTATACACCCTATCTCTTATAAACCTTTCCAAGATTTTGCCCACAACAGAAGTAAGGCTCACTGATCTATAGTTACCGTGGTTGTCTCTACTCCCCTTCTTCAAGAATGGGACAACATTTGCTATCCTCCAGTCTTCTGGCACTATTCCTGTAGACAAAGATGACTTAAAGATCAAAGCCAAAGGCTCAGCAATCTCCTCCCTAGCTTCCCAAAGAATCCTAGGATAAATCCCATCCGGTCCAGGGGACTTATCTATTTTCACCCTTTCCAGAATTGTTAACACCTGCTCCTTATGAACCTCAAGCCCTTCTAGTCTAGTAGCCTGAATCTCAGTATTCTCCTCGACAACATTTTCTTTTTCCTGTGTGAATACTGACGAAAAATATTCATTTAGCACCTCTCCTATCTCCTCGGAATCCAAGCACAACTTCCCACTACTGTCCTTGACTGGCCCTACTCTTACCCTAGTCATTCTTTTATTCCTGACATATCTATAGAAAGCTTTAGGGTTATCCTTGATCCTACCTGCCAAAGACTTCTCATGTCCCCTCCTGGCTCTTCTTAGCTCTCTCTTTAGGTCCTTCCTAGCTAACTTGTAACTCTCGAGCGCCCTTACTGAACCTTCATGTCTCATCTTTACATAAGCCTCCTTCTTCCTCTTGACAAATGTTTCGACTGCCTTAGTAAACCACAGTTCCCTTGCTCGACCACTTCCTCCCTGCCTGACAGGCACATACTTATCAAGGACACGCAGTAGCTGTTCCTTGAACAAGCTCCACATTCCCATTGTGCCCATCCCCTGCAGTTTTCCTCTCCATCCGATGCATCCTAAGTCTTACCTTATCGCATCATAATTGCCTTTCCCCCAGATATAACTCTTGCCCTGCATACCTATCCCTTTCCATCACTGAAGTAAACGTAATCGAATTGTGGTCACTATCACCAAAGTGCTCACCTACCTCCAAATCTAACACCTGTCCTGGTTCATTACCCAGTACCAAATCCAATACGGCCTCGCCTCTCGTTAGCCTATCTACATACTGTGTCAGGAAACCCTCCTGCACACATTGGACAAAAACGGACCCATCTAAAGTACTCGAACTATAGCGTTTCCCGTCAATATTTGGAAAGTTAAAGTCCCCCATAACAACTACCCTGTTGCTTTCGCTCCTATCCAGAATCATCTTTGCAATCCTTTCCTCCACATCTCTGGAACTTTTCGGAGGCCTATAGAAAACCCCTAACAGGGTGACCTCTCCTTTCCTGTTTCTAACCTCAGCCCATACTACCTCAATTGACGAGTCCTCATCAAACGTCCTTTCTGCCACCGTAATACTGTCCTTGACTAACAATGCCACCCCTCCCCCTCTTTTACCACCTTCCCTGAGCTTACTGAAATATCTAAACCCCGGCACCTGCAACATCCATTCCTGTCCCTGCTCTATCCATGTCTCCGAAATGGCCACAACATCGAAGTCCCAGGTACCAACCCATGCCGCAAGTTCACCCACCTTGTTCCGGATGCTCCTGGCATTAAAGACACACTTTAAACTACCTTCCTGTCTGCCGGTACACTCCTGCAACTTTAAAACCTTACTCATGACCTCACTACTCTCAACCTCCTGTATACTGGAGCTACAATTCAGGTTCCCAAGCCCCTGCTGAACTAGTTTGAACCCTCCCGAAGAGCATTAGCAGGAGACGGACAGAGTGGCATCCAACCTGAGCCAACCTAAACTCAAGTCCTCGTGCAAGTGACTTTGTATTTATAATATCCTCAGGCGTCCCGAGAAAGTTTAACAACAAAGGCTTCTTTAGTCAAACAAAAGTAAAGGCTGCAGCATGGCATACAGCACATCAGCCCCAGTCGGTCCCAATCCTAGCCGGCTTTTAAGTGCCTGGTTCACGAGCCCCAGCTGCTCGGCCTCTGCCCCTCAGTGAGGCAGCTCGTATTCCACGAGCCCCATGGAGAGGTCAATTGAGTCATCCCCATGGGGATCTCATGAGGGTTATCACAGTATTGGACAATTGGATAGGAGCATTTCTACACCCGGTCCCAACGAGAACCAGCTGGTGACAACTGTTTAAACTGGGAGCAAACACAAGGATTTGTGCTGAAGTAAACAAAAGTCCCAGAAGGTAAAATTACATTTGGGCAGGAATGCAAGGCGGCTGGTATTGCAATTGCCACCCATCAAACGTGTGATCTACACTGCCCATCTTGTGTCTGTCCCGGCCCAGGTTACGTGCTGCCGAATCCTCTGTGCCTTTACTGGGGTCTCCTTTCTCTAAGCCATTGTTCCAGGTTTATAATATTCGGTATGTCCACACAATTAATATTTATAAGCACCTACTTTTCTTTATTAACAAACTAGATTTCACGTACATTAGATTTGCAGGTAAAAACTTTCTTGATTTCACTTGGAATTGCATCAATATCAAGTATAGTCAGATCAGATATAACATGGATTAAACATAGAGGAGTCTTGGGCAGGATTCTCTGTAGCCCGATGACGAAATCGTATTCGGCGACCGGGTGGAGAATGGATTTCCACACCGAAATCGGGGCTGCCACCGGTTTACCGCCCATCGGCCACGCTCCGTCACCTCTAAACTGGCGCCATCATGATGCTCCGCCCCCAATGGGCTGGGTTCCGGACGGTGCAGGCCACGTGTGGTCCCAACCGTCAGGAACCCGGCAGGCTGGCTGCAGACTGCGTCCAGCGCCGCCACACTCGGCCGGGATCCATGCCGCTGGCTGGGGAGGCTTCTGCTGGGGGAACTGGTGGAGGGTGGTCAGGCGTGGCCAAGGGATAGGCTGTGGGGTCGGGGTGGCGGGTTGGGTTCATGCACAGTCGGTGCCATGTTGTACAGCACGACCGCTGCAGGTTGACAGCCGTGCGCATGCGTGGCGGGGACCCGGCTATTCTCCGGCCATTTCCCTGCGGGCGGCGGGCGTTTCAGTCAATGCCGGTGCTAGCCCCTCACCGGTACCAGAATACACGGTGAGGGTTTGACGCCGACTTTGTGGTCGTGAAAGACCACATGTGCTCCGCTGGTGTCAGCACTTAGTCTCCCAAAGGAGAATCCAGCCCGTTATCTTTTAAACTCCATCATATTGCATTC
Organism: Scyliorhinus torazame; assembly: GCF_047496885.1. NCBI lineage: Eukaryota > Metazoa > Chordata > Chondrichthyes > Carcharhiniformes > Scyliorhinidae > Scyliorhinus > Scyliorhinus torazame. The sequence continues at coordinate 89,108,068 of NC_092727.1, forward strand.
ACAGGCTAGGGTTGATTAATATTGAAGGGATAATTTTACTCTAGTCCACCCTAAGAATACACCTTTACCAGTGTTGTTCTGGTAAAGTCACTTTCATGTAATTTTACAAATGCTTTTAAACAGAGATGAACAATGATACATTTGTTAACATGCTGGTGTTTATGTCGGTAAACATTTGAAAAAAATCTAATGAAATACATCATTAAACATGAGCAAGCTGTCTGGGGCATTGGCGGGCTGTGGGGGTTAGATTCTCCGGGTCGGTCAGCTAGCGACGGGAATAGTGTTGGGGCGGTGAAACAGGCGTGAAGCCAAAAACAGGATTGACACAGTGTCTCCCATACCAGCCCCAACAAGGTTCCCGCCCAGACCCGATGGGAACATGCAGACACTTCATTAAACCTGATTCAAGGACAGCACGTGGCACAGTGGTTAGCACTGGGACTACGGTGCTGAGGACCCGGGTTCGAATCCCGGCCCTGGGTCACTGTCCATGTGGAGTTTGCACATTCTCCCCACAAGCCAACGATGTGCAGGCTAGGCGGATTGGCCACGCTAACAATTGCCCCTTAATTGGAAAAAATGAGTTGGGTACTCTAAATTTAAAAAATATTTTAAAAATTTAACCTGATTCAAATATCATTATCGGGCAGGAAACCTGATTCACCGGAATCCTGGACTAGGCTCCAGGTCAGGTCGGAGTCTTTCTGGGATGGGGGTTATTCGGCTGGTCTTCCCATTTGTAGCCTTTAAACTCTTTAAACAGTCTTTCAGTTTGTCAAAATCAAAGATCTGTGAGACAAAGGTAAAAGTCTTCCCATTAATGTGGAAAACTTTGAAGTGCTTTTATCACGGTCAATTTCATTGCCCTTAACCTTTTCAAGTCTTTGTGCATACCTAGAAGCCTAAAAGCTTCAAACTGCATTTTTCACATTCAGGTTCACCGAAAATTGTCGTTTACATGCCTCTTAATTGACAGGACCAGGCAATTTCAAAGGAAGGATTACCATTGTTTATTTATATAGATCTGCAGCTGCCCATTAACTCTGAAGTTCTGACTTCCGGTTGCGGCTATGCGGAGCTAAGTCGCACGTTCGGCAGCTCCCGCTAGAAACTAACTTTTGGGCTCTTTTTAGGGCCCCCAACGGTACTTTTTTGATGATTTCCAGTGTGGGAAGGGGACAGCAATATTCCCCCGGCACTGTATGGATTGGACAAGGAGTGGAGCGGTGAAAAAAGTGGAATTGGAGCAGAGAAAGGTGCGAGGGAGGAAGACCAAGCTGGCGGCGGGTGGAGAGCAGGCAGCGTGGGCGCAGTGGTCACAGGAGCAGCAGGAGTTTCTCCAGCACTGCTTCACGGAGCTGAAGGCAGAGCTGCTGGAGCCAATGAAGGCGTCAATTGACAAGCTGCTTGAGACTCAGATGGCCTAAGGGGCGGCGATCCAGGAGGTCCGGCAAAAGGTCTCGGAGAATGAGGACGTGATCTTGGGCCTGGCAGTGAAGGTGGAAGTGCACGAGGCGCTCCATAAGAAATGGCAGGAGAAGTTCAAGGACATGGAGAACTGGTCGAGAAGAAAGAATCTGCGAATTCTGGGTCTCCAGGAGGGGCTGGAAGGATCGGATGTCGGAACCTACGTGGTCACCATGTTGAACACGCTGATGGGCGCGGGGGCCTTCCAGGGGCCCCTGGAGCTGGAGGGTGCCCATCGAGTGCTGGCGAGGAGGCCCAAGCCCAACGAGCCGGCGGTGCTGGTGCGGTTCCACCGTTTCGTGGACAAAGAAAGTGTCTTAAGGTGGGCCAAGAAAGAGCGGAGCAGCAGGTGGGAGAACGCAGAGGTCCGGATTTATCAGGGCTGGAGCGCGGAGGTGGCTAAGAAGAGGGCCGGGTACAATCGGGCTAAGGCGGTGCTGCATCGGAGAGGGGTGAAGTTCGGCATGTTGCAGCCGGCGCGACTGTGGGTCACCTACAGGGACAGTCACCATTACTTTGAGACGCCGGAGGAGGCATGGACCTTTATTCATGCCGAAAAGCTGGACTCGGATTGAGGGCAATGTTTCTTCACTGTCTGTGGAGTGGGTGCGTAGAGAGGGACAGGTAAAAGCCCGTGGGCGTCGGTGACTGGAAATGGAGATGGGGCCCCGCGGAGGGGGGAAAGAGGAGGCTCGAGCCGGGGGAATTGGGATTGGGCCTGGAAAGGGAGCTGCAGCAGAGGAGGCGGGGTTGGGTGAGTGCTAAGCGCGGGCTTTTTCCCGCGCTAAGGGTGGAAAGGGGCGGGGCCAGGAATGGCCAAGAGAGAGCTGGAGTCTGTAGAGAAGGTCGGGGCGGGGGTCTGCCGCTGGGGGGAACGGGAAGTGTGGGCACATGGCTGGCCTAGAGAGGGTTACGGCTAATCGGCGGGGGCGGGCAGCCCCCTGATCCGGCTGGTAACCTGTAATGTAAGAGGCCTGAACGGGCCGATCAAACGGGCCCGTGTGTTCGCACACCTGAAGGGGCTGAAGGCAGATGTGGTCATGCTCCAGGAAACGCATCTGCGGGTGGCATATCAGGTAAGGCTAAGAAAGGGGTAGGTAGGGCAGGTGTTCCATTCAGGGTTGGATGCAAAACATCGGCGGGGGGGGGTGGCGATTTTGATGGGGAAGCGGGTGTCGTTTGAGGCGTTGAGCATCGTGGCAGACAATGGAGGTAGGTACGTGATGGTCAGTGGTAAGCTGCAGGGGGTGCGAGTGGTCGTGGTAAATGTATACGCCCCAAATTGGGTCGATGCAGGGTTCATGCGGTGCATGTTGGGCCGGATCCCGGACTTGGAGACAGGGGGCTTGATAATGCGGGGTGGGGGGACGACTTCAACACGGTGCTGGATCCGACATTGGATCGCTCTATGTCTAGGTCGGCAGGGTGCTGGCGGCGGCCAAGGTGCTGAGGGGGTTTATGGACCAGATGGGAGGAGTGGATCCGTGGAGGTTTGCGAGGCTGGGGGCCAGGGAATTCTCATTCTTCTCCCATGTTCATGAGGCCTACTCTCGGATTGACGTTTTCATAATGAGCAGGGTGGAGGACACGGAGTATTCGGCGATCGCCATCTCTGACCATGCCCCGCATTGGGTGGACCTCGAGCTGGGGGAGGTGAGGGACCAGCGCCTGCTGTGGCGCTTGGAGGTGCGTTTGTTGGCGGACGAGGAGGTGAGCGGGCGGGTCCGGGGGGTGTATATAAAGGTAACTGGAGGCCAATGATAATGGGGAGGTGCAGGTAGGGGTGGTCTGGGAGGCGCTGAAGGCAGTGATCAGGGATGAGTTGATCTCCATTAGGGCCCACAGAGAGGGGAAGGAGAGGAGAGAGAGGGAGAGGCTTGTGGGGGAGGTGGTAAGGGTGGATAGGAGGTATTCAGAGGCCCCCGAGGAGGGACTACTCAAGGAGCGACGAAGCCTCCAGGCCGAGTTCGACCTGTTGACCACCAGGAAGGCAGAGGTGCAGTGGAGAAGGCGCAAGGGGCGGTGTACAAGTACGGAGAGAAGGCTAGCCGGATGTACACCAGCTTCGGAAGCGGGAGGCGGCGAAGGAGATCAGGGGAGTTAGGGATGGAGGGGGTAGCACGGTGCGAAGTGCGGTGGGTATTAATGGAGTCTTCAGGGACTTTTATGAGGGACAGTATCGGTCTGATCTCCCATCGGAGAAGGGGGGGGGTGGTCGCTTACTGGACTAGCTGAGGTTCCCGAGGGTAGAGGAGGGGCAGGTGGCAGGGCTGGGGGCGCCGGTTGGGTTGGAGGAACTGGTCAAGGACTGGGGAGTATGCAGGCGGGGAAGGCACCGGGGCCAGATGGGTTCCCGATGGAATTCTATAGGAAGTACGTGGACCTGTTGGGCCCGCTGCTGGTAAGGACTTTCAACGAGGCAAGGGTCCTGCCCCCGGCAATGTCTAGGGATTTCTCTAATACTGAAGTGGGACAAGGACCCTGTACAGTGCGGATTGTATCGGCCGATTTCACTCCTTAATGTGGATGCGAAACTGCTAGCAAAGGTATTGGCCATGAGGATTGAGGACTGTGTTCCTGGGGTCATACACGAGGATCAGTACATAGGCTCCTGAATGTAATTATGATGCCGGCGGTGGAGGGAGAGGCAGAGATAGTGGCGGCTATGGACGCGGAGAAGGCCTTTGATAGGGTGGGGTGGGGGCACCTGTGGGAGGTGTTGAAGAGGTTTGGGTTCGGGGAGGGGTTCGTCAGCTGGGTGAGGTTGCTGTAATTGGGTGAGGTTGCCGGGTGGCGAGTGTGGCCACAAATAGGAGGAGGTCGGAATATTTCCGGCTATACCGAGGGACGAGGCAGGGGTGTCCTCTATCGCCCCTGCTCTTTACGCTGGCGATTGAGCCCCTGGCCACGGCTTTGGGGGAGTATACGAACTGGAGGGGGTTGGTGCGGGCGGGGGGAGGAGGAACACCGGGTATCGTTGTATGCGGACGATCTGCTATTGTATGTGGCGGACCAGGTGGGGGGAATGCCGGAGGTGATGCGGATCCTGAGGGAGTTTGGGGATTTCTCCGGGTAAAAGCTCAACATGGGGAAGAGCGAGCTGTTCGTGGTGCACCCGGGAGACCAGGAAAGGGGGATTGGTGAGCTTCCGCTAAAAAGGGCAGAAAGAAGTTTTTGATACCTGGGGGTTCAGGTGGCTAGGAGCTGGGGGGCCCTGCATAAGCTCAACTTAACGAGGCTGGTGGAGCAAATGGAGGAGGAGTTCAAAAGGTGGGATATTCCGCCGCTCTCCCTGGCGGGTAGGGTGCAGTCGGTTAAAATGACAGTGCTCCCGAGGTTTTTGTTTTTGTTTCAGTGCCTCCCCATCCTGATCCCTAAGGCCTTCTTTAGGGGGGCTAACAGGAGTATTATGGGGTTCGTTTGGGCGAAGAAGACCCCGAGGGTGAGAAGGGTGTTCTTGGAGCGGAGCAGGGACAGCGGGGGGGGGTAGCGTTGCCAAATTTATGTGAGTACTATTGGGCTGTGAACGTGGCGGTAAGTGGGTAATGGAGGAGGAGGGGGCGGTGTGGAAGAGGCTGGAAATGGCGTCCTGTGTGGGCACAGGCCACGGGGCGCTGGTGACGGCACCGCTGCCGCTTCCCCCGACGAGGTACACCACGCACCCGGTGGTAGCGGCGACCCTCAAAATCTGGAGGTAATGGAGACGCCACAGGGGGAGGTGTAGGCTTCGGTGTGGTCCCCGATACAGGAGAACCATCGGTTTGTCCCGGGGAAAATGGATGGGGGGTTCCTGAGTTGGCACAGGGCAGGTATTAGGAGGATGGGGGACCTGTTCATAGATGGGAAGTTGGCGAGCCTTGGGGAGCTGGAGGAGAAATTCGGGCTCCCCCCTGGAAATGCTTTCAGATATATGCAGGTAAGGGCATTCGTTAGGCGACAGGTGGTGGAGTTTCCGCTGCTGCCGGCGCGCAGGGTCCAGGACAGGGTGCTTTCGGGGGTGTGGGTTGGAGAGGGTAGGATCTCGGCAACTTATCAGGTGATGCAGGAGGAGGAGGAGGCCTCGGCGGAGGAGTTAAAAGGTAAGTGGGAGGAGGAGCTGGGGGAGGAGATCGACGAGGGTACGTGGGTGGATGATTTGGAAAGTGTAAACTCTTCCTCCTCTTGCGCGAGGCTCAGCCTGATACAATTTAAGGTGCTGCACAGGGCACACATGACTGGGGCAAGGCTAAGCCGGTTTTATGGGAGGACAGATGTGCGGGATGTTCGGGGAGCCCAGCAAACCACACCCACATGTTCTGGGCATGTTCAGCGTTGGAAGAGTTCTGGAGGGGCGTAGCGAGGATGGTGTCAAGAGTAGTGAATTCCAGGGTTAGGCCTAGCTGGGGGCTTGCAAGATTTGGGGTGTCGGACGAGCCGGGAGTGCAGGAGGCGTAAGAGGCCGGTACTCTGGCCTTTGCGTCCCTGGTAGTCCGCCGAAGGATTCTGCTTCAGTGGAAGGATGCGAGGCCCCCAAGCGTGGAATCTTGGATTAACGACATGGCAGGGTTTATTAAATTGGAGAAGGTGAAATTTGCCTTAAGGGGAACTGTGCAAGGGTTCTTCAGGCGGTGGCAGCCATTCCTAGAATTCCTGGCGGAGTGTTAGGTGATGGTCAGCAGCAACCGGGGGGGGGGGGGGGGGTTTAACGTTTATTTATGCACTTTTGTCCTTGTTGTTTTATTATTTGTGTAAAGGGGGTGGTTTCTATTTTTCTGTTGTGATAATCTGTGAAAAATGTTGAATAAAATTCTCCGGGCCGGAGAATCGCGGGGGGGGGGGGCGGGGGGAGACCCGCCAACCGGCGCGATTCCCGTCCCCGCCGAATCTCCGGTGCCGGAGAATTCGGCAACCGGCGGGGGCAGGATTCACGCCAGCCCCCGGCGATTCTCCGACCCGGCGGGGGCTCGGAGAACCTTGCCAGCTTTTCTCCTAACACCAGTAGGAACCTGAAAACGGGAGAATTGCAGCCATTGACTATTTGTTAGTCCTGTGATGTATTCTTTTATATATCAGATGGTGAAGCAGTTAATTGAGAGACAAATTAAAGGAGTTCACTCCACAAAGCCACATCTAAGGTCCACAGGTACATTCTGATTGACAGATAACAGAGCAAAATGACTGGTTGTTTTGACACAAGGGGCAAAATTCTCCAGTATCGGCACAATGTCCGCCGACCGGTGCCAAAATCGGCGCAAATTAGTCCGGCATTGCGCCGCCCCAAAGGTGCGGAATCCTCCGCATCTTGGGGGGCCGAGCCCCAACCTTGAGGGGCTAGGCCCGCGCCGGACTGATTTCCGCCCCGCCAGCTGTCGGAAAAGACCTTTGGTGCCCCGCCAGCTGGCGCGGAAATGACATCTCCGGGCGGCGCATGCGCGGGAGCATTAGCTGCTGCTCACGGCATCCCTGCGCATGCGCTGTGGAGGGAGTCTCTTCCGCCTCCGCCATGATGGAGACCGTGGCGAAGGCGGAAGGAAAAGAGTGCACCCACGGCACAGGCCTGCCCGCGGATCGGTGGTCCCCGATCGTGGGCCAGGCCACCGTGGGGGCACCCCCCCGGGGCCAGATCGCCCCGTGCCCCCCCCAGGACCCCAGAGCCCGCCCGTGCCGCCTTGTCCCGCCAGTAAGGGTAGGTGATTCAATCCACGCCGGCGGGACAGGCATTCTAGCAGCGGGACTTCGGTCCATCCGGGCCGGAGAATCGCGGGGGGGGGGGGGCAACCGGCGCAGTGCGATTCCCGCCCCCGCCGAATCTCAAGTGCCGGAGAATTCGGCAACCGGCGGGGGCGGGATTCACGCCAGCCCCCGGCGATTCTCCGACCTGGAGGGGGGGGTCAGAGAATCTCACCCAAGCAGTTTATAATGACACACTGTGACAAAAGATATTGAGGTTTGTGCTCAGATTTGTTTACAAATCATTTAAAAATACACTTTGAAAATCACATGAACACATTTCACAAAGGAAATGCTTTATTGTCTTTCTCTAAGCTATGATCACATATCTTGCCTGACCAGGATAATGTAACAATGCTCCTTTAACTCGACCTCAGAAGACCATTCCCTACTGAAATTTCCATTGCCAAAATTCATAACCCTGGTAGCCTTTCTGAGACAAATAAAGGCCCGTAACTTGCTCAGAGTGGCAACCTCCGGCGGATTGCCACACTTGGTGGACTTACCCACATTGAGATTGTAACGCCCCTGTCTCACCTAACCTTCCTCACTCAGGCTGGGTTAGACAAGAGCAGTGAAGTGAGCTGCATCAACGAGTAGCCAGGACACAGAGAGAAGACAGGCCCCTATGGCACTAGCTGCAATAAAGGAGATTGTCGTAAAAACCCATCTGGTTCACTAATATCCTTTAGGGAAGGAAATCTGCCATCCTTACCTGATCAGGCCTACAAATGGTTGACTCTAAAATGCCCTCAGGGGTGGGCAACAAGCTAGCCCAGCCAGCGACACCCACATCCATTGAACGAATTAAGAAAAAAAATGTTTTATAAGCCCTTAAGGAGGTGTTTGAAGGAACAATTTAAAGGAAGAAGGTAAGTTTCAATTATAGGTGGTTCAGACAATGGGGTGGGAAAAAGACTGGAAGGAGTTGGAGGGGAACATTGGGAAGGAGAGTGGGAGGGGAGACCGGGAAGGATTTGGAGGCCTAGGGGGTCAGTAAAGACTGGACTTGACAGGAGGAGCAGTCAAGTTGCACCAGCAGGAGGGGGAGGGTTCGCACTGAGAAGTGATGGGGGCAGGTCTGGGGGGGGTGCTCAGCCCAGGAAGGGGGGTCAGTCTGGGAAAGTGGGGTCTAGAGGGGGAGGAGGAGGCAGACAGATAATGGGAGGTGAATTGGACCAGCAAGGGTGGAGGTCAGATCGGAGGGTGGGAGGCTCCAGGCGGCTGGGGTCAGACCACGAATGTCGGACAGGGGTGGCAAAGTCAGACTGAATGGGGGTCAGACGAGAGGCGTGGGTTGGGTTGTGTTGGGTGTGGGAGTGGTGTTGGGGCGTCACTCGGGGGTTCTATGTGTGTGGAGGTGCCCCGTGCGTGGCTGAGTCAGGGTATTTAAATAGTTAATCTGGATTCGAAGGTTTTTTTCCTCTAACTTATTCAGCGAAACTATCAGGGTAAAATAGGCAGAACCATCCAAAGTTGGTGATTTAAATCACATGTCAGATGGTTCCCAGCCCAGCACAATTGTCAGAAGATGTTAGCGCTTCTGGACAATTGCCATGTCAACCTTTATGTGGGAACCTCCTGGAGGGATTCCTCAGCGCATCATTGGGGTATCCTCTAAATGGGACGCTGCAGAACCAACTGGGCCAATCATTTTATGAGTGGATTTCACCAACACAAATGAAGCTGAATAGATCAGGAGCTCAAAGTGTGTCCATACCTGATTCTGCATACATTAAAAACAAAACAATCTACAAATTTTACTATGATTAATGTAGATATTGTCTCACTTACGTGGTGTTTTGTTGGCTTTCCATGGAGCGGAATTTGTCACAAAGCCAGGTTTTGCAGCAGCGACAATCAGCCATGTTCCCAGGCGGTACTGTAATGTAATCAACGCCACTCCATCCTTATCAGTGGTTCCTGTGGCCAACCAGGACTGGTTTGTGTGAACTCTGACCGCAGCCTCGGCCAGAGGTGAGAGGTCACCGTTATCAAAGACTTGCACTTTTATAGACACCTCTGAAAGAAGGAAGAAAGAAAGACTTGTGAATATTCTCCTGCATTCCGAGTATAGTTTACATTCAACGTAAGTGAACATCTATAGAGTATTTCCAGTTAGAGGTCCACTGTGAAGTATCTGAGAGCTCTGTTAACCTCTGCAGCCATAATGCATGATACTGCTGCACTAATTATGGACAAGGAGAGTACAGGTATAATGAAGCTCATGTAACAACTGAAATTAACACAGGACATCCGATCTTTAAACGACGCTCCAGTTGTCTCAGCCAATCAAGGGACACATTATGGTACAGATGAATAATTGTTATGCACTATCAGCTCCACAATGTTACTCTGCAATAATGCATAACATTGCAAATGGAAGTGCAGCACAGTGCAGAATGGTCTACTGAAACAGGAAACTCAAGCAGCAGACAATAATTAATCTTGGCTTTCAGTACGTTTCACAGCTATTACATATCAACAGACCCCATCTACATTGCAGACACTCCCAAACCATATTTGCCCGCGTGGTATAAAGGGTTAGTATTAAATATGTAACTACACAGGCTGGGATTTTCTGCCAGAAGTCAATGGACCTTTGGCTGCCTCACTATATTTCACCTGGGGAGGTGGTGGCATAATGGCATTGTCACTGGACTAGGAATCCAGGCTAATGCTCTGGGTCGTGGGTGCCAATCCCACCATGGCAGATGGTGAAATTTGAATTCAATAAAAATATGGAATTAAAAGTCTAATGATGATCAATTAAACTATTGTCGATTGCCATAAAAACCCATCTGGTTCACGAATGTCCTTCAGGGCAGGAAATCTGCCGCCCTTATCTGGTCTGGCCGACATGCGACCCTAGACCCACATAGTAATGTGATTGATTCTTAACTGCCCCCCGCTGAAGTGGCCCAGCAAGCGACTCAATTTGGGATGGGAACAAATGCTGGCCCAGCCAGCGACGCCCACATCCCAAGAACGAATTTTAAAAAAATCTCCGCCCGTGACAGGTCTCGCTACAGTCTACATTATCAGTTATGTAAGATCACATGACAAAAGAGCGTGAAGGGAGATACTTCTAAGTGGAGCTTCATGCGAGACTATATCATACAGTTTGTGTTATAAGACCACAAGGCACAGGAGCAGAATTAGGCCATTCGGCCCATCGTGTCTGCTCCACCATTCAATCATGGCTGATCTATTTCTCATCCCCATTCTCCTGCCTTCTCCACATAACCCCTGATATCTCTCTTAATCAAGAAACTTTCTATCTCTGTCTTAAAGATGCCCAGTGATGGCCTCCACAGCCTTCTGCGATAAAGAGTTCCACAGATTCACCACCCTCTGGCGAAGGAAATTCCTCCTCTTCTCAGTTTTAAAGGATGGTTCCTTCAGTCTGAGCCTGTGCCTTTGAGTTCCAGTCTCTCCTATCGGTGGAAACATATTCTCCATGTCCATCTATCTAGGTCTCTCAGTAACCTGTAAGTTTCAATAAGATACCCCCTCATCCTTCTAAACTCCAATGAGTACAGATCCAGAGTACTCAACCGCTCCTCATGTGACAAGCTCTTCATTCCAGAGATCATTCTTGTGAACCTCCTCTGGACCATTTCCTTCCTTAAATATGGGACTCAAAACTGCTCACAATACTCCAAATGGGGTCTGACCAGACCCTTATAGGGTCTACAGTCTCAGAAGTACATCTCTGCTCTTGTATTCTAGCCCTCTCGACATGAATGCTAACATTGCATTTGCCTTCCTAAGTGCCGACTGAACCTGCACTTTAACCTTAAGAGAATCTTGAACCCCTCCAAGACATACAATAATGATAACAGAGCCTGCATTGTCGTACTATATTCCTTAAATACCATCTACCCCTATCTTATGGGGCTCTTTTTAGTTCACTCAACGTGAAGCAAGTGCACAGCACCATGCACAAGTCATCTGCGTGCCCCATGAAGATTGCCGGACTTTGGCGCAGGGCTGCCCTGCTGCTCTTTGCTTCAGTGGCACCAAACCAATTATACATGCAAGCAATTCCTTTGGGGACGGAGCAAGTTAATGGTTAGCTACAGAGTTTTACTGAGAACAGTCTGGGTTCTAGGGCCCTCAGACCTCCTTGGGGTGTACGTTGCAAGGATCCTGCACCGCAGGCAATCACTATGGTGGAAAACACACATTTTACTACCTTGTCCTGTGATTTAGGAATGGCAGAGTCAGGTTTTTGTCAGCCTTCATCCTCCCCCTGTGTCCTCATGCTCGTGTTTCTAGACTTGGCGGGCAGCCCGGTTTACTGTCCAACTTTCTATTCTTCTTCTGTATACGCCCAATTAACAGCTGCCCTGGCCTCCCATCAGCGGCTCCTCTTTGCAAACTCCTGTCAGGGGTCCTGATTCTGCCACATATTGAGTGGCCCGAAATTAAATTGCACTTTAATAGGGAAAAGTTCCAAGAAACTGTAAAATGGAGGATGTTCCAGAAAGCATTCAAATGGCTTCCAAAAATTTGCAGTAATGCTCATTTATCCCCTCGATAGCACGCAAAGGGTAAATGCCAAGCTATTTTTTTTCCACTGCAATTGAATACTTCTCGATTCAAATGGTGCAGAAGCTGGTTATTCGGTCCATCATCCACATGCCTGCTCGCTGAAGGAGCCATAAATCTCCCCCACCCCCCCCCCCCGCCCACTCTTTCCCAAATGACAGCCCTGCTGTATTATGTAATACCGATATTTAAGAAATAAATGTTAGTTTCCACAACTTTTCCATCGATCATATTTTGTAGCTTTACTGATTGCTGGGTGTGTGTGAAAGCTGTCATTCACCGCTTAGTAAAATCAATATCAAATGAAAATTAATGAATGATCAAAGATCTGAGTGGCTTTACATCCAGCGACTGGTTTTGTCTTTCCAGGACATGACAGGTGCTCTTCCCTCTGTCTCAGCCAGTAGGTATAATCCCCAGGTGAGTTTCAAAGCAGTGTTTATTTTTTCACCGCCTCTGTATGGACTGTTTTCAAGCTTCCAGGCAGCGGTCTCTATTCTGGGGGTGGGTGGGTTCCTGACAGAGGATTCTCTTCTGGAGGATCTGTGGGGGGTCTATTTATTTAGGGGGTCTCTGTGAAAGATCGCTGTATTTAAAGGGGTTGCTGTGGGGGAATTATCTTTATTTAGTTGGTCTCTGTGAGGGTCTCTTTATTTAGAGAGAGGAGATTATCATAGAATTTACAGTGCAGAAGGAGGCCATTCGGCCCATCGAGTCTGCACTGGCTCTTGGAAAGAGCACCCTACCCAAGGTCAACACTGCCACCCTATCCCCATAACCCAGTAACGCCACCCAACGCTAAGGGCAATTTTGGACACTAAGGGCAATTTATCATGGCCAATCCACCTAACCTGCACATCTTTGGACTGTGGGAGGAAACCGGAGTACCCGGAGGAAACCCACGCACACACGGGGAGGACGTGCAGACTCTGCACAGACAGTGACCCAATCGAACCTGGGACCCTGGAGCTGTGAAGCAATTGTGCTATCCACAAGGCTACCGTGCTGCCCGAGATGGTGAGAGGGGGGTGCGGATCACCCCCCACCCCCCTAGGGGGACCCGGAAAATCCCCCAGGGAATCCCTCACCAGCCTCGCCATGCAAATGGATGGGAATTGCTTCCTCATTCAAATCAGTTGCTATTCAGCTCTGATGGGAGAACATAGGGCGCGATTCAACTGAAAGGGAACAAAGTGGATGGGAAGATCCCAGAATGGAACCCTGGCTCAAGAGACAGTGGACAGGATTCTCCGTTTGGGAGACTATAGCCACGATCCAAAGGCCACACTGTGCCTGAAAAGCTGCTGGCCATAGTGCAGGGTGGCCAATAGCAGCCGGGAGACCCCGTTTCTGGGATCTACCCAGCTTAAATCATGCGAGACGTTGCGATGTTAATCTCGCCCATTGTGGGCGCCAGTCGGCGGATATCGCGCCGCCTCCGCATCTTTGGGGGCCGAGCCCCAACATTGAGGGGCTAGGCCGACGCCGGAGGAATTTCCGCCCCGCCAGCTGGCAGAAACGGCCTTTGTTGCCCCGCCAGCTGGCGCGGAAATGACATCCCCGGGCGGCGCATGTGCAGGGGCGTCAGCGGCCGCTGACAGTTTCCCACGCATGCGCAGTGGAGGGAGTCTCTTCCGCTTCCGCCATGGTGGAGACCGTGGCGGAGGCGGAAGGGAAAGAGTGCCCCCACGGCACAGGCCCGCCCGCGGATCGGTGGGCCCCGATCGCGGGCCAGGCCACCGTGGGGGCACCCCCCGAGGCCAGCTCGCCCCGCGCCCCCCCCCAGGACCCCGGAGCCCGCCCACGCCGCGTTGTCCCGCCGTTCAAAAGGTGGTTTAATCCACGCCGGCGGGACAGGCAATTTATCGGCGGGACTTCGGCCCATCCGGGCCCGAGAATCGAGCGGGGAGGCCCGCCAACCGGTATGGCCCGATTCCCGCCCCCGCCGAATATCAGGTACCGGAGACTTCGGCAACCGGCAGGGGCAGGATTCACGGCAGCCCCCGGCGATTCTCCAACCCGGCGGGGGGGTTCGGAGAATGACGCCCCAGGTTCCATTCTGGGATCTTCCCATCCAGTTATAACATCAACTGGGTTCAGAACAATACCAGATCCAAAATAGCCCGCTTCATGGTTGGGGTTACAACATATTGTTGTAGGAAACTATCCAGAGCACACTCTATATTCTTCATAACAATAATAATGCTGTATTCTATCACACTCTTGACTTGTACCTTGTAAATTGTTAATATGAGCCTTTGTGTGCTGTCAAAAGGATGGAAATAAAAATGTGCACTGTTGGATATAGTGGTTTTATATAATTGAGATGTTCCTCTGTATGGCTGCTCAAGTATGCTGGATTTCAACATACTGCTGTTTAAAACCTCATTAACCAAAAATAGCATGCAATTCGGGAAACAATTGTGAGATAATGCCTCCCTTGTGGGGTAACCAACAAGATTCAGAGTTATATATTTGAATGAGGAATAGCAGATATATTAAACATAATATATATAGTTGTAAAGACTGCTTATTACATAGATGAATTAAAACCTAATCATACATTAGATCATAGATCTCAGATCATAGAATTTACAGTGCAGAAGGAGACTATTCAGCCCATCGAGTCTGCACCGGCTCTTGGAAAGAGCACCCTACCCAAGGTCAACACCTCCACCCCATCCCCATAACCCAGTAACCCCACCCAACACTAAGGGCAATTTTGGACACTAAGGGCAATTTATCATGGCCAATCCACCTAACCTGCATATCTTTGGACTGTGGGAGGAAACCGGAGCACCCGGAGGAAACCCACGCACACACGGGGAGGATGTGCAGACTCCGCACAGACAGTGACCCAAGCTGGAATCGAACCTGGGATCCTGGAGCTGTGAAGCAATTGTGCTATCCACAATGCTACCGTGCTGCCCACAAATTAAACCAGAAATTAGATGCAATGTTATTTTTCAGTTATTGTCAAATCTGACACAGATTAACACAAGACATAAACTTGGCCTAAAATTCCACAGGCCTGGCGCCCAGCAGTGTGAGTAGGTGTAAGAAAGTGGAAGCTCTTCTTTGGTGATCCTATTGTTACTGTGCACTGTTATTTGTACTGGCTGCAGCTCCTTACCGAACGAATTGAGGAAATCCGCTATCTTTTTGATGCTGGTGGGATAGTTTCCACGTATTCTCTGTTGGCCGATCCCTGGTATATTCCTCTCTGCACCAAGTAGGCCTGCCCCAATCAGGTCTGAAGCACAACAATCTCCCCCAAACAACTGCACAGCTGTAATCACTTGCCACCCAAAGTGTCAAATAAACCAAACAAGCAGATTAGTCACATATCACCCAGAAGGTGTGAGTTAGCCACGGTTTATTGACCAGGAGGGCAATAGATTGAGACAACAGATGAAATTAAGGTTTCTTTTGGTAATTTTTGGCAGACTCCTTAAAGCATTCTCACATATCCCCAATTGATAAATTTGGTTTTGAAGGATAAATATTTGCCAGTGTTAATATTATGTTGATTGTACGGCTACAGTTAAGGATAAACAGGTGGCACTCATTAATTAAGTGCCTTCAATATATTTAAAGAGTGACTGCTCAGAGTGCACAAACAGGGGTCGACTATTAACCGGTTTAATACAAAATAGTAAAGCGGCTGACTGCTGTTCATAAACCAAAATAATCCTTCCCAGAGCTTTTCACTAAGATATGGAAGAGGCTCATCAACCTCTTCTGGGAGGAAAGCTGCACTCGGTCACTGCTAAGGTACTGAGTTGTCCACTCAAAGAGGGCGGCCAGATCCTGCTGTGCCTTTGCGGTGGCACGGTAGCACAGTGGTTAGCGCTGATGCTTCACAGCGCCAGGGTCCAAGGTTCGATTCCCGGCTTGGGTCACTGTCTGTGTGGAGTCTGCATGTTCTCCCCGTGGGTTTCCTCCGGGTGCACCGGTTTCCTCCCACGAGTCCCGAAAGATGTGCTTATTAGGTATTTTGGACATTCCAAATTCTCCCTCCATGTACCCGAAAAGGTACCGAAATGTGGTGACTAGGGGTTTTTCACAGTAACTTCATTGCAGTGTTAATGTAAGCCTACTTGTGACAGTAAAGATTATTATCATCATTACTTTCCACCTGCAGAGCCGGCAGAGATAACCTTATCTTGGGTGCCCTCCCCGATGGTGTGCAGTGGCTACATATTCTTTTTGTTGCACAAACTCTAAACAATTACATTAACTATTGATTCTCAAAATGTATTAAGATGGCACCAAACGATTGATTTATCTCTGAAATCTGTTTTCCCACTTTAAACCTGGTTACTGCAGCTGTCTCTTTAACTCATAACACTTTATCTGCTTTTCCCTTGAATTCTCCCGAACAATACCATCAGCTTCTTGGTCTCTGTCCTCTTAACTTCAGTCTTCCGAAGACATACTTTCTTTCCCAATTCCCTGGATGTCTAGACTTTATCTGGTTCCTCTGTCTTTTTTTGCAGCCTCTAGCATTCTTCTGACGGAGTTGAGAGTGTTCACTCCCCAACGTCCTATCTTCAACTGCAAATGAATTCAGCTAAAAACTAAACTCAAAAAACCTTCCTACCTTAAAAGGGCCCACGGTTGCTAAGCAACGACCTCCTGCTTCTGCGAGCTTTTATTTACCCTTCACGCAATAACTTCTCTGAGCACAGTAGAAGCACAGTTTGAATTGAAACCAAAACCCCCACAAATATAAACATCTGTGTCCAGCAGAAATCTAACTACAATAAACATTTCCTTACACAGAAATACTAAATTAAAACTGATTAAAACTACCTAATATCTAATATTTACCAATACAAATATAAAACACTTAAAACTACCTTTGCTTTCTTTTATAAGGCCATGAAGGAGTGCACACCATGTAGTTCAAAAAAACTTAGTTTATTAACAATAATACATCATATGGTTGATCCCAACTGAGTCTGTCTTGCCGATGCCTAACTGGGTGGCTTATTATATCATACAATTAGATATTGTTTAAAGGTCCCCCAATCCCTTAACGGGGGAGCTCATATTTTGCAAGGTTCACAGGGAAGTTAATTGTTCCCATCTGTAAGATACTTGTGGGTTATAACACTTTCTTGACAAGAGGTAGCACTCATCCACGGTGGGAGGTTCACTCTGGTGGCTCCATCCTTTTGATTTTTGACCACACGGTGTGGAAGGAGGTGGTTAGGGTGGAGGGCCTCCTTGTTAGCCTGTTCCAAGGCCTGACCAAACTGATCACTAACAGGGCCAGGCAGCAAATGATTGAGGAACTCGTTCAACTTTATTGCCTGCTCCCCCTCCCCGCCACCCTCTCCCATCCCCCACGGTTATGTCCATCCTTGGGTATCCCTGGAGAGGGAGAACGCAGTGTCCACTTAAGGGGCAAGGCTGCACTATCTCCACCCAAAAGGACATGTTAATTTAATTTGCTAAATTTCCCTTAACATTTTGTTTATGTTGCAGTATCCCATTTAAGGGGAAGTTCATCAGATAATTAGTTTGTTATTTTCCTTTGGTATATTCAAAAAAGTATTAAAGTGGATGGCTGGAATACTGGGCGCTGGTAGGTAGGAGTCAGAGATCTGTAATGCAGCATCCTATAAATAAATCTACTGACAAGAAAACAATCTGTGGGTTAGTTTGTTTCATACCTCACCATATCCATATCACAACCAGGATACCTGTGCCACAGTTCTTTAGTGTCATGCTATAATGATATATATTTTTTCGCAATAATCTTTAATGTCACAAGTAGGCTTACATTAACACTGCAATGAAATTACTGTGAAAATCCCCCAGTCGACACACTCCAGCATCTGTTTGGGTACACTGAGGGAGAATTCAGAACGTCCAATTCAGCTGATAGCACGTGTTTCGGGACTTGTGGGAGGAAACCGGAGCACCCGTAGGAAACCCATGCAGACACAGGGAGAACGTGCAGACGCCACACAGACAGTGACCAAGCCGAGGATCGAACCTGGGACCCTGGCGCTGTGCTAACCACTGTGCTACCGTGCCGCCCATGCTAGGGGAGCAGTGAACATATTACCTGGATAGTAATCTTGAGGCCCGGTCTAATAATCCAGAAATGTGAGTTTAGTATCACAGTGTTGTTTGTGAGGGCTTGTTATGCGCAAACTGACTGCCACGTTACAGTATAACTACATTTCAAAAGCATGTAATTGGCTCTATTTCACAACGGGCACCCCTAAGCATGGTACTGTTATGGGCGAGGTGTTTTCAGAACCCCCAAAATGTATCATGGAGTTCAACCAACCTCTCCCTTTAATGGATTGTTGCTTTTGAAGCACGCGGCTTGTTCCCTAGGTGTGGGATTACCATTATGGACACGTGGGTTTTTAAACACAAAACAATGTTTATTCCATGGACTCAACTTAACTTCTTAAATAACCATTGGATCTCTTAACACCCCTTACTTCAAAGGTAACCCCAAACATAATACAACACTAAATAATCCCTCAAAATGTTCCTTCAAACATCCAAAAGGCTTCAAATCTTCAAAACTGTAACACACCAGGTCACAGTTAATATATATATTTTCTGTTTTATGGCAGAGATTTATCAGCTTGGTTGACTTCAGCTCCAGCACCTTGATTTTCTTCCTGCAGCTCTTTGGAAACACACAGACACACCCAAGCTGCTTTATCAAACTGGCGTTCTCCCTTCAAGCAACTCACAGCAAACCAGAACTTCTCAAGCTGCTGTCTCAAACTGGCTTTCTCCTTTTAAGCAGCTCACAGCAAAACAGCCAGGCACTTTTAGCTGCTCTCAGCAAAACACAGACACACACCCAGCTCTTTTCCTCAAAACTGAAACTTCAAAATGGCTGAACTGAGCTCAGCTCCACCCACTCTCTGACATCACTGTTTTCTTAAAGGTACATTGCTTAAACATCCATTTCTTAAAGGTACTCTCACATGACAGTACGAATGCTTGTTCATTCTTCTTTGTTTTTTTCTCCAGAACCTGAATGCTCATGTGGCCTACTCTCAGCCGAATCCTTGAGGGGAAACAGCTTGAATCACTACCCTGCAACACGAATGCTCAATTTTAACTTTAAGTCACACTACTCTGTGCTACCCTTAACCCCATTCCCTCTCTTGTCTTTTGAAGAAAATCATTTTGACACACAGTTCCACTGACAGCTTTCCCCAATACTTAAGTGAACATCCTACATGGTTGAGTGCATGCTGACCTTAGTCAGGCTATTCAAATGTGGTGGCATAGCCAAATTTAATATTGTCCTTTACTTTCATTTCATTATTCATTCTGGTGTGACTGTTAGCTGGATGCAAACCAAACACTTGCTTCAAATTCAGGCATCAAATGAGGCAATAATTGAAATCACAGTGTGACAGCAAGCAGCCAGAGGGATGATTCTTAATTTTCTACATCCATACCCAGCAGGGGTCAATAAGTAGAGGTCAGTAAGGCTCCATTTTTGTCAGCAAGTGCTCAGGTCATATTTCCGTCTGAGGTGTTCTGTTTGTATTCAATCCAAAAACTAAAGACTGGGATTTTCTGCCCCCGCCCCCCCCCCCCCCCTCTGCCCCCGTGGTGGGGTTTCCCGCAGCAGAGGCTCCTCGCCATTGGCTGCCACCAGATCTTCCAGTCCCATCGAAGTCAATGGCTATTTGCGTGGCTCACCAGCCACGTTACCGTGGAACCTGAGGGGGGTGGGAGGATGTTGGCTCACCTTCGGAAGACCCCGCTAGCGGGAAGGGCCGGAAAATCCCACTCAATCTCTTTCAGATCAGGTTTGGAAAGAATTTTGAAAAATGTGCCCAACCAAATTGCTCGATTCACTTCAGAGCTACAATCAATACCGGAAAGATAAAAAATGTCGTCATCTAAAAGAGAAACTGCTGCCTTCTTCTTTTGAATACTGACTGACCAGGTGTGCATCTCTAGGATTTTCTGTTTTTCTTTCTCTATTCTTTCCTCTGTGATTGTCGGCTGACTATGGACCAAACAGTTGATTGGTGCTGAAGTGGCCAGAAATGACTCGAAGCATGGTTCCTGATCTCAGTTATGACTAGACCATGAGGAAATGAGAAAGTAAAAAGGACAATGAGCAACCATTTCATTGAACCTCATAGCAAACAGCACTAGAATGATTCAGATAGAGAAATGGAATTGTCCACAAATTCGAGCAATGGGGTGGTGCTTGCCCTACATCGTCTGAAGAAGAGGGAGATAAAAGAAAAGTGAAAAAAGGCTACAATTAAACTTGGACAAATTGAAGTGTAAAATGGGTCCAAGCCCAACAGGGGTCTTTTTTCAATGGCCATAGAATCCCTGTGAGTTCATAGAATCCTTACAGAGCAGAAGGAGGTCATTTGGCCCACCAAGTCTGCACAAATCTTCCAAAAGAAACCCAATACCTAGGCCTACTCCCCCACCCTATCCCCTCGCAGTGTTCATGGTCAATCCACCTAACTTACACTTCTTTGGACACTGAGGGTCAATTTAGCATGGCCAATCCACCTAACCTGCACATCTTTGGACTGTGGGAGGAAACCAGAGCACCCGGAGGAAACCCACACAGACACGGGTAGAACGTGCAAACTCCACACAGACAGTCACCATGGCTGGAATTGAACCTGGGTTCCTGGCGCTGTAAAGCAACAGTGTTAACCACTGTGCCACCGTGTCACCCAGAGTCCAACTCCAGAGGCTTGAATGCATATTCCAGGCTAATAC